>NC_056061.1:58782500-59407500 GCF_016772045.2 Ovis aries
GTAAAGAATCCACCTGCAATGTGGTAGACCTGGGTTTGATGCCTGGGTTGGGAAGATCCCCTGCAGGAGGGCATGGCAACCCACTCCAGTATTCTTGCCTGGAGAATCCCCAATGGACAGAGGAGCCTGGCAGACTGCAGTGCATGGGATTGCAAAGAGTATTTGGCAATTTACATGGAAAGTATGTGTGAAAACGCTGCTGCTGTGTTTTCATAATTCCTGCTTTATCAGACCTTCAATAATGTCTCTAGTAGAAGGGGAAAAGCTTTTCTCTTAGTGGAATACTCATTGGTGAACAGGAATCTTAGTGCCTTGTTATTCCTCAGTTACATATGCAAGTCTTGTTCACTTCACTTTATATATAAATCTTTCTGATTGTAAATCATTCTTTATTTGTTGCCTATTAATATGTTATTACAACATTTATCTCCTGTTCCTTTCTTGTTATTCATTAGTTGTTTAACATATAATTTTAGTATAGTATGCTAGGATATGACTTTGATTAGTTTGAATTTTAGCATTTCAATCCAACTTTAGGTTAACCATAAATTGTACAGCAAAGCTGTACCATATAATTGACAAAAGCACTTGGCAATAGCTTTCTGAGGACTTATGAACTTGGAAATGGCATTAAGAGTTCATTAATCGCATTTCCATTGGTTTCAAGGCTTCAGGAACTCTGAACTATATTCAAAGGAGTCCTGAGGAGAAAGTGTGTAAAACTCTGAAAAGAAATGTGAAGCATCACAGATTATAGTGTCTCATGTTTAGCCAGATTCAAAATCCAAATACAAATTTATTAACATTCAAGTGTTAACATAATTTAAAACTATATATCTAGCCTTAATTTTGTAGAAAATGACTATGATTTTTATCTTTTATGCTTTCCCACATTAGATTTCTAGAAGGTTATATATATTATTGCTTCCCAGGTGGTCCAGTGGTAAAGAATCCACCTGCCAGTGCAGGAGATGCAAGAGATGCAGGTTTGATTCCTGGGTTCAGAAGATTCCCTGGAGTAGGAAATGGCAACTCACTCCAGTATTCTTGCCTGAGAAATTTCATGGACAGAGGAGCCCGGTGGGCTACAGTCCATGGGGTTGCAAAGTGTCAGACATGACTGAGCAGAGAACAACAGCAACAGTATATATTATTATCTTAAAATTTCTGTTTCTTAGAATATTTCTTTTTGATGACTGCCATCAGAGCTCTTTCCTCTACCTGTATTTGAAGTTACCCTATTTAGTTGTCTTCTGATTGTCTCAAACTTAAAACTAGGTTTAATTGTTTTCTTCTTGTTCATTCCCTATATATAACCCATTACCAACATCAGTTCAGTTCAGTTCAGTGGCTCAGTCATGTCTGACTCTTTGCAACCCCATGAATCTCAGCACGCCAGGCCTCCCTGTCCATCACCATCTCCTGGAGTTCACTCAAACTCACGTCCATCAAGTCCATGATGCCATCCAGCCATCTCATCCTCTGTTGTCCCCTTTTCCCCCTGCCCCCAATCCCTCCCAGCATCAGACTCTTTTCCAGTGAGTCAACTCTTTGCATGAGGTGGCCAAAGTCCTGGGGTTTCAGCTTTAGCATCATTCCTTCCAAAGAAATCCCAAGGCTGATCTCCTTTAGAATGGACTGGTTGGATCTCCTTGCAGTCTAAGGAACTCTCAAGAGTCTTCTCCAACACCACAGTTCAAAAGCATCAATTCTTTGGCGCTCTGCTTTCTTCACAGTCCAACTCTCACATCCATACATGACCACTGGAAAAACCATAGCCTTGACTAGATGGACCTTTGCTGGAAAAGTAGTATCTCTGCTTTTCAATATGCTATCTAGGTTGATCATAACTTTCCTTTCAAGGAGTAAGAGTCGTTTAATTTCATGGCTGCAGTCACCATCTGCAGTGATTTTGGAGCCCCCCAAAATAAAGTCTGACACTGTTTCCACTGTTTCACCATCTATTTCTCATGAAGTGATGTGACCAGATGCCATGATCTTAGTTTTCTGAATATTGAGCTTTAAGCCAACTTTTTCACTCTCCTCTTTCACTTTCATCAAGAGGCTTTTAGTTCCTCTTCACTGTCTGCCATAAGGGTGGTGTCATCTGCATATCTGAGGTGATTGATATTTCTCCCGGCAATCTTGATACCAGCTTGTGCTTCTTCCAGCCCAGCATTTCTCATGATGTACTCTGCATATAAGTTAAATAAGCAGGGTGACAATATACAGCTTTGATGTACTCCTTTTCCAGTTTGGAATCAGTCTGTTGTTCCATGTCCAGTTTTAACTTTGCTTCCTGACCTGCATACAGATTTCTCAAGAGGCAGATCAGGTGGTCTGGTATTCATATCACTTTCAGAATTTTCCACAGTTTGTTGTAATCCACAGTCAAAGGCTTTGGCATAGTCAATAAAGCAGAAATAGATGTTTTTCTGGAACCCTCTTGCTTTTTTGATGATCCAGAGGATGTTGGCAATTTGATCTCTGGTTCTTCTGCCTTTTCTAAAACCAGCTTGAACATATGGAAGTTCACAGTTCATGTATTGCTGGAGCCTGGAGAAGTTTGAGCATTACTTTACTAGCGTGTGAGATGAGTGCAATTGTGTGGTAGTTTGAGTATTCTTTGGCATTGCCTTTCTTTGGGATTGGAATGAAAACTGACCTTTTCCAGTCTTGTGGCCACTGCTGAGTTTTCCAAATTTGCTGGCATATTGAGTGCAGCACTTTCACAGCATCATCTTTTAGGATTTGAAATAGCTCCACTGGAATTCCATCACCTCCACTAGCTTTGTTCGTAGTGATGCTTTTAAAGGCCCACTTGACTTCACATTTCAGGATGTCTGGCTCTAGCTGAGTGTTCATACCATCATGATTACCTTGGTTGTGAAGATCTTTTTTGTACAGTTCTGGGTATTCTTACCACCTCTTCTTAATATCTTCTGCTTCTGTTAGGTCCAGACCATTTCTGTCCTTTATCAAGCCCATCTTTGGATGAAATGTTCCTTTGGTAGCTCTAATTTTCTTGAAGAGATCTCTAGTCTTTCCCATTCTGTTGTTTTCCTCTATTTCTTTGCATTGATCGCTGAGGAAGGCTTTCTTATCTCTTCCTGCTATTCTTTGGAACTCGGGGTTCAGATGCTTATATCTTTCCTTTCCTCCTTTGCTTTTCACTTCTCTTCTTTTCACAGCTATTTGTAAGGCCTCCCCAGACAGCCATTTTGTTTCTTTGCATTTCTTTTCCATGGGGATGGTCTTGATCCCTGTCTCTTGTACAATGTCACGAACCTCCGTCCATAGTCCATAGTCCATAGTTCATCAGGCACTATCAGATCTAGTCCCTTAAATCTATTTCTCACTCCCACTGTATCATCATAAGGAATTTGATTTAGGTCATGCCTGAATGGTCTAGTGGTTTTCTCTACTTTCTTCAATTTAATCTGAATTTGGCAATAAGGAGCTCATGACCAACATCAAGGCCTGTCCATTTTTTGTCCAGTAGATGCCCAATCTATTTGCATCTTTCTAGTTTCTACTGATTTGCCTTTGCCAGACTTTAGCAATTCCTCTTCTATACCATTGCTTTTTATTTGAGCAGGTATATCTTCCTTATCCTCTTTCCTATGTCCTGTCTTTTCTTTATACAAGGGAAAAAGTAAGTTTTTAAAAATTTATAATTATATCACATGCTCTTCACTCCCAAAGTCCTTTAGTAGCTTCCCATTGCACTCAGCTAAAAAGCCAGATTGCTTACGTACAAGCCCTGTATGATCTGCTGTCCCTAGAATGTAAATTCCGTTCATTCTCATTCAGGAATGTTTATAAAACTTGTCTACAGAAGGCACTATGCTGTACTGGGTACTGGGGACACAGCAGTTAATTAAAGAATTAATAAATAAGAATGAGAAGAAAAGAGGACATATGTGGACCTTGTATGCATGAAACTTCGTCTAGTCATAGGGCAAGTATTAATCAAATAATCACACCCAAAAATCTACTGTATAAATGTACAATTGATCAGTGCTATGGAGAATAGGTTTGTGGTTTTATGAAAGCAGATAACACTGAAATGGTAGTGCAAGAGTGATGATTGAGGTCATGAGTAGGAATTAATGATTTTGAGTGTAAGGATGGGTGTTTGTGTGAAGGAGGAGGAGTGAGGAGGTGTAAGGAGAGTTTTCCAGAAGAAAGGAGTAGTGTTTCCAAAGCCTACCGTGGCAGTGGCAAAAGCAGACCATGGCGTAGGAAGTGACAACTCCATATAGTTATATGTAGGTCTCACTTAGTGTTTAACGTATTGTAGGTCTCACTTAGTGTTTAATGATTTTTTCTTTTCATTTGGCTGTGCCATGTGGCACAGAGTCTTAACCCCTAGACTGCCAGGGAAGTCTCTCATTTAAGCATTTTCTAATGGATTAAATATAATGAAGGGGAAGGGAAAGTGTTTGGGTAGATGTTGGCAAACACAATTAAAATGTTTGGAGATGTAAGTTCAAGTCCTGGTGGTACATTTAACTTATTCTGTGTGAGATAGAGAAAGAGAGAGGCAAATCACTTAATATTTTGAATCACAGATTCTTCATCTTACTTGTCAGTTCAGTTCAGTAGCTCAGTTGTGTCCGACTCTTTGAGATCCCATAGATTGCCGCATGCCAGGCCTCCCTGTCCATCACCAATTCACTGAGTTTACTCAAATTAATGTCCATTGAGTCGGTGATGCCATCCAGCCGTCTCATCCTCTGTTGTCCCCCTTCTTCTCCTGCCTTCAATCTTTCCCAGCATCAGGTTCTTTTCATTTTTTTTTTTTTCCATCAGGTTCTTTTCAAATGAGTCAACTCTTCGTATCAGGTGGCCAAAGTATTGGAGTTTCAGCTTCAACAACAGTCCAATGAATAGTCAGGACTGATTTCCTTTAGAATGGACTGGTTGGATCTCCTTCCAGTCCAAGGGACCCTCAAGAGTCTTCTCCAACACCACAGTTCAAAAGCATCAATTCTTCAGTGCTCAGCCTTCTTCACAGTCCATGGATGTATACTCACATCCATACATGACTACTGGAAAAGCCATAGCCTTTCCTGGATGGACCTTTGTTGGCAAAGTAATATCTCTGCTTTTTAACATGCTGTCTAGGTTGGTCATAACTTTTCTTCCAAGGAGTAAGCGTCTTTTAATTTCACGGCTGCAATCACCATCTGCAGTGATTCTGGAGCCCCCCAAAATAAAGTCTGCCACTGTTTCCACTGTTTACCCATCTCTTTCCCATGAAGTGATGGGACCAAATGCCATGATCTTCGTTTTCTGAATGCTGAGCTTCAAGCCAACTTTTTCACTCTCCTCTTTCACTTTCATCAAGAAACTCTTTAGTTCTTCACTTTGTGCCATAAGGGTGATGTCATCTGCATGTCTTACTTGTAAAGTAGGCTTAACTCACTTTGGTTAAAATCGAATGAGGTAGTGAAAGCACATTGCAAACTATAAATTGGTATATACGTGTACCATTGTTGTTACAGTTTCTCACGTATTTCCCTATATTCCTCAATATTAGTTTCCAGCCATTGTTCAGCTAGACTGTGATTTAGTCCTCTTCCCCAAACTGGAAGAATTTGCTCAAACCTTTCTGTTCACCTAAAGCAAATTGTTTCCCTGTAAGTCAGCTGCTCTAATAGCTTCTTTGCTTCCATCCTCTTTTCCTGCCTCTCTGAAATTTATGTTCCTTTTTTATTTCTTTCATACCCTTCCCCTCATTTTTTTTTTCTTTTACTCTTCTTTCCATCTTGGACTGTATTTCACTTTCAGTGTATGAGTTTCTTCCATTCCTCTATAGCATTGAGCCTGGCTATGGCCACTTATGTTTACTTCATAATTCACTGTGGGGATGAGGAGTTTAAGTATAGAAATATTGTCTTTGAGATCACTCATATTCCTTATATACATTTTCATTTTCTTTCATCAACTAGGTTTTCTTGCTTTAAAGCCTTCTTTCAAAGCTCATGTCTATAACATCTTACTACTTTTTTAAGGGTAGGAATTACATATTACATTTTTAGTGTATCTAAGTATGTATGTCTAATATGTATTGTATGCATGCTCAACCACTCAGTCATGTCTGATTCTTTGTGACTGCATGGACTGTAGCTCATCAGGCTCCTCTGTCCATGGGATTTTTCAGGCAGAAATACTGGGATTCCTCCTCCAGAGATCCTCCCGACCCAGGGTTCTAACCCAGGGCTCTTGCATTGCAAGGAGCTTCTTTAACCTGCTGAGCCGTTGGGGAAGGGGAAAGTGAAAGCGAAAGTATTAGTTACTCAGTCCTGTCTGACTCTTTGAGACTCCATGGACTGTAGCCCTCCAGGCTCCTCTATCCATGAGATGCAAAGCCATGTCTGATATGTATTCAGCTCAGCTCAGTCGCTCAGTCGTGTCTGACTCTTTGCCATCCCCTGAATTGCAGCACACTAGGCCTCCCTGTCCATCGCCAGCTCCCAGATTTCACCCAAACTCATGTGCATCGAGTCAGTGATGCCATCCAGCCATCTCAGCCTCTGTCGTCCCCTTCTCCTCCTGCCCCCAGTCCTTCCCAGTATCAGGGTCTTTTTCAATGAGTCAACTCTTTGCATCAGGTGGCCAAAGTATTGGAGTTTCAGCCTCAGCATCAGTCCTTCCAATGAACACTCAGGACTGGTCTCCTTTAGGATGGACTGGTTGAATCTCCTTGCAGTCGAAGGGACTCTCAAGAATCTTCTCCAACACTGCAGTTCAAAAGCATCAATTCTTCAGTGCTCAGCTTTCTTCACAGTCCATCTCTCACATCCCTACATATCAGTTCAGTTCAGTTCAGTTCAGTCGCTCAGTCATGTCCGACTCTTTGCGACCCCATAAATCGCAGCACGCCAGGCCTCCCTGTCCATCACCAACTCCCAGAGTTCACTCAGACTCACGTCCATCGAGTCCATGATGCCATCCAGCCATCTCATCCTCTGTCGTCCCCTTCTCCTCCTGCCCCCAATCCGTCCCAGCATCAGAGTCTTTTCCAATGAGTCAACTCTTCCCATGAGGTGGCCAAAGTACTGGAGTTTCAGCTTTAGCATCATTCCTTCCAAAGGAATCCCAGGGCTGATCTCCTTCAGAATGGACTGGTTGGATCTCCTTGCAGTCCAAGGAACTCTCAAGAGTCTTCTCCAACACCACAGTTCAAATGCATCAATTCTTTGGCTCTCAGCCTTCTTCACAGTCCAACTCTCACATCCATACATGACTACTGGAAAAACCATAGCCTTGACTAGACAGACCATAGTCAGCAATGTCTCTGCTTTTGAATATGCTATCTAGGTTGGTCATAACTTTTCTTCCAAGGAGTAAGCGTCTTTTAATTTCATGGCTGCAGTCATCAGGTGCAGTGATTTTGGAGCCCAGAAGAATAAAGTCTGACACTGTTTCCACTGTTTCTCCATCCATTTCCCATCAAGTGATGGGACCAGATGCCATGATCTTCGTTTTCTGAATGTTGAGCTTTTAGCCAACTTTTTCACTCTCCTCTTATCTGCATATCTGAGGTTATTGATATTTCTCCCGGCAGTCTTGATTCCAGCTTGTGTTTCTTCCAGCCCAGCATTTCTCATGATGTACTCTGCATATAAGTTAAATAAGCAGGGTGACAATATACAGCCTTGATATACTCCTTTTCCTATAAGTACGTATAAATATGTTGTGTATGAGTATACATGGGTGCAGCAGAGCTCTTCTTTGATACATTTTGGTTTAGGGAGGAAGAGGTGGTGTGTTTTATAATGGGAGCACATTGTTACTCCCCCAAGCCAAGCATATCCCATTCCCGGGGGATGAGGAATGGCCCTCTGCCTGCGTCTGTTCTCTGATTGCCTGGAAAAAGTTATCAGATAGATGGAGATTGAGGTTATCTGCACATTTTGTACTTCTTATTCCTGTTCATATTTCATATTTATTGTCTTTATATTGGAAAAAATCTTTTAGACTGAGGAATTCTCCCTTTTTGATTTTATCTGCCTACTTGAGTTGGTCTACAATTATATTTTCTAGAAGATAATTGACTTAGATGCTCATTAGGATAGTTTAATGAAACATGAAATCTGTATGAGGTTAATTGTTGCTATTTCAGTAAAAATTTCAAACTAGATTTACTTATTGACAAAATGTGTTAAACAAGATCCAATGATTCAAAATAAATTTGAATCTATAAGTTATATAATTTATTTTTATTTTATCTTGGTAGACTTTCTTTTCCATTCTTTGTTACACAGATATCTGCAATAATTATCTGGCTTCTTTTCCTTATATAGTTGTTAGATTGGGACTTTTCTGTCACTTTCATTGACTGTATTACTGTATTTAATCTGTTACAAAGGAACCCTGTTGGAGAATGTATATAAATTATTTCTCTCCATGAGGCCCTTTCTGACATCTTATTTTTCTGAAGACAGTCTCTGTGTTGTAAAGTTAGAATGCTAACCTTTTATCTTTTCAAAATACTTTTTATAAAATTGAAAATGGCTAATTCGTAGTATGAAGCTGCATTTGAAAAAAAACTAATTCTGTACTTCAGAAAACTTATAGAAAGTTATAGATTCTACATTAGTATATGAATAAAACCATGGATGGAGTCATATATGGTTATGAGAGCCATAAAATGTAAATATGGCCACATCATTCATTTGATACAAATTACTTATGACTTCCGAGTTGTACTTTTAAAAAATTGAAAAATGCATTGCACATTGATTAAATCTTATGCTAGAATAAAAATATAACTGAGAACACTGTTAGTAGCACAGTATGAGGTTAAGTGTGATTGCATGTTTATATATGGAAATTTGTATATTATAAAGAAAACAACTTCTGCAAAACTTATCTCACGATTTTCAGTTTTACCCATTAACTTTCATTTACTTAATTTAAAAAGCCCATTTAAAATATTTACTTAAGTGAAACCTTCTGACAAGTTTTAGTTTGCAGAAAAATAATCTGAAACATTTCACAATCAAGTATTTTTGATTTTAGATTAGCCATGCACGGTTCCTTTCCTTTAATGTGAATGATGAAAAGTTAGCTATTTTTGGTTTAAATTATATGAAAATATACATACACATTTATTTTATTATTCTACTTTATTGAATGAATTAATTCTCCCAGATGCTAGTAAAGCACTGTTTTTCTTCCCAACCCACTGATATAATTTGCCTTCTGCATGAACATATTTCAGCTTCTCAAACCATACATTTCAGGAACTAACATTTAGTTAATGTAGCAATATTCCAATCATATTAATTAAAAGCAAGGATTATACATGATTAATTTACTTTGATTTTACTTTCTTCATCATCCTTAACTGTTATTGCCTAAAGTGCCAGTAAAGCACTTTATATGGTGCTATAATCTATAGCTCTCTCCTTTTAGTGGTTGGTGATGGAAATTCCAAACCCATTGAAATTCTGAGCTAAAGTTGGAATCCATTATTGTCCAATGTCAAGAGTTACCTTTTTCTTCCTGCGTTTGTAACATAGGTATGTAATTTTGGTTAGTGGCTGATTTTCTAATACAGCTTTAAAAGAACATTCTGCATAATCTTTTGCTTCCCTCAATTCTCCTCGGTGGAAGGACATATCTAAGTTGAAGGGAAGTCCACCTGCATGGATGGGAGCCAATCTCTTGGAACATGGCTAATGGAGCCCCTGGACAGTAAGGATCTGTGATTACTGAAGCAGCACAGAATTTCAGTTTTTAGGCTGCTACATCACACTTGGCCTGTACAGCTGTGTAGTCAAGGGAGGCTGCAGATATTATTTAGGACAGCAACCACACAATCTGTTTTTCTTATAGAATATTTTCTCAGTTTTTTTGGAACCCCATCGATTGTTAAAGCTTTGTTTTCTGGGAAAGTTGGAGATATTTTTTCCCCCTTTTTCAAACTCAGGGTAAAATATTTCTTTAATCGTGTGTAAATTGTATTGTTAATTGATAAAATTATGTTAAAATAATTTATGGGAAATTCAACTATACTTCAATAAAAAATAATTTGTGAGAATTTATTGAGAAAAAAGAAAACATATATATTTTACATTGATATTTGGTTATCAACTGTTCTTTAAACCTTTTTTTTTTGGTTGAAGTATAGTTAATTTACAGTGCTGTGTTAGTTTCACAGCATTGCATGATATTGAGTATAGTTCCCTGTGCTATGGAGTGTGTCCTTATTGTTTACCTATTTTATATATATTAGTGTGTATATGTTTATCTCAAACTCCTAATTTACTCTTAAATTTAGGAAACTTGCCGAAAATCCTTCTCCAAAATGGTGAGAGATTAATGAAAGACAAGTGCCACTGATAGAAAAGTAGACAGATGCTAAATAAATGTTAGACATATAAATGATTATGGCAGCTGGAGCAAATCCATAGTCTTTAAATGGAAGTAAAAAAATTTTAATGTGTCATGACACAAGCAGGAAGCTTATGGCATGAAATTGTGCTAAGAAATGTATTCTGTAGTAATGAACGGAAGACCCATTGATTCTTATTTTAGTTCCCTTTAAAACTATTTTTCTTTTTTCCACTGCTAAGGTTTATGTTTGAAAAGCTGGTTTGCATCTTCTAGGAGAAATTCATATTAAAATAAAGTGGCAGCCACAGTGTGGTAATTTCTAAAAGGGGGGAGATGTAAAATCAACAGGAACAGGGTGTTTTTCGAAGTGTCAGCGGAAAGGTCTGGCTAACGGGACCAAGCTGTGGGACTATGCAATGCACACTCCAGAAGGCGCTTCTGCTTTCCCATAGGGCATCCGGGAAGGCCTGGCAGGGCTCAGGGACGCCTTTCAGCTGATGTCATTGTGGACGTGGGTACCTGATTCATATTCATGTTAGAGACTCTAATTCTCACTCCAGTGAACTGAAAACTCCCTAACTCTCTCAAAAGCCTGGAAGCTTTACCTTTTTTCCTCAGCAAGTAGTTAATAGTAGAGAAGACTTATATAGAAGTTTCTTTAATATTAAAAGGTGTGTAGATGATCATAAACAAAATAAATAAGCGGCATTTATTTGTTTCATTAAATTCTTGGATGTAATCCTTCCACCACTCATGGTTAGGGGCCCCAAGGTAAAATGTATAGCCTTAAGTATACAACGGTAGCAACCAATATAATTCTATAGTCAGCAACATAAATAGGTTTTACCATGGGTATTAGTTAAGGTGATGTGTGCTGGAGCAGATTTTTCTGAGTAGTGAAGTTACTTGTTGGTTGATGCTCTATTTTTTTTTAGGCAATTTGATAATTCAGAAAATTAATCCTGAAGTGCTAATTGCATTATTACTTTAGGCTGCCAGTTGTACCACTGTCTTGTTCTTGATTACCTTCCATTGAGTTTTTACTCTACCCTTTTCTGGCCCTTCCTTGCTTGTATATGGCTACTCATTAATACTGTGTTTTACTTTTTACCCCATACCAAAAGACAAACAGAGTGTTCATCTCAATATTTTGCTCAGGTCACTATTTTCATCCTGCTGGTGTAGCCTTCCTTTGCCTTGTACCTGTTAGTTCAAGGTACCTGTCAGTAGGAGCAAGGGCTCTGACTGCTTTCTAACTACTTGTTGATGACCTTGCTCTCCATACAACAGTCAGGTCCTCTTGTACCATTCCTGTTTCTGAGTGGCTTACAGCATTTTCTTCTTTTGACCTGCATAGAAGCCTAAGCTTGCTTTATTCATTTTGAATGATTGGGGCTTCATCTAAATTCCTTGTTCATTTCGAAACAAGAAAGAAAATGACAAAGACATAAATGGGGCTAGAGGGACAGAGTCTACCCTAGGTGATGTTATCACCATCAAGTCGCTGCTCAAAACTGTACAGGTCCATTCATTCTTTTGGTGTTTCAAAAGGTCAGAAGGCTCTGGGACCTTGAGCAATAGAAATACTCAGCTCAGTTCAATAGCTAACAGTTCACACCTGTAGCTACCAAATAACAAGTGTCTGCAGATCTTAATAACGCTGCAGAGAATCTCAACTTCATATAAGAAGTCTAGTCATCAGTTCTGGGCAAGTATTTGGACCAAAGTAATTATGATTTTATTATTAACAATTTGTACAAGCTGTAATAATAAGTGTATTTCTGGTCTTCTTCTTTGGTTTAATATTAGAATTATCCTAATTCAACAGATGGAGAAGGCAATGGCAACCCACTCCAGTACTCTTGAAAATTCCATGGGCGGAGGAGCCTGGTAGGCTGCAGTCTATGGGGTCGCGAAGAGTCGGACATGACTGAGGAACTTCACTTTCACTTTTCACTTTCATGCATTGGAGAAGGAAATGGCAACCCACTCCAGTGTTCTTGCCTGGAGAATCCCAGGGATGGGGGAGCTTGGTGGGCTGCCATCTATGGGGTCGCACAGAGTCGGACATGACTAAAGTGACTTAGCAGCAGCAGCAGCAGCAATTCAACAGAATTCTAAGTTTGTATTTATTATTGTTGCACTATTTTATGGCATAAATGTGCCTAGATTAATATGTATAAAAATGCTTATAAATAATATACATTCAGTGTTCTAGAGTCAAACTGTTTTTAAGTATATGAGATAAAGGAGAATGATCTTCTTGCCATGTCACTCCTGGTTCCTCCATGATATCCACATAATAGTTTGGTATACATTCATGTAAATTTTTATATGACCATTCTCAATCTCACCCTTAATCATCTATCCAGCCATTAGTCTGTCCATCCATGTATCATTTATCTCTTATAAGATTGTGATATCATTATCTTGTAATGAGACTTGTTGTTTTCTTGGAGTTTTTAAATTATATGCTTTTGTAGAAATTAACTTGTATCTGTTTCTTGATCTACAGTTCAGGGTGATGATGGTACTAGTGCTTTGTTTCTTCACATGTGGTTGTTCAATTGAAATTGCTTTTTCTGAAGCATGACACTGTGAACAATTTAGATCTGATTTGTGGTAATTGTTGGAATTTTCTATGGGTATGACTGGTTATTGTTTGCTGATTCCACTGAACATTAAATAATGGAGAAGATGTGAACAGAACTATCACAAATTTAGAAACAGAAGTTTAGAGCTCAATATGCTTTGGTGATTGTTTAGATTCAATAGTAGGTGAACCGTGAACTTCCAGATGTTCAAGCTGGTTTTAGAAAAGGCAGAGGAACCAGAGATCAAATTGCCAACATCCACTGGATTATTGAAAAAGCAAGAGAGTTCCAGAAAAACATTTCTTTTTGCTTTATTGACTATGCCAAAGCCTTTCACTGTGTGGATCACCACAAACTGTGGAAAATTCTGAAAGAGATGGGAATACCAGACCACCTGACCTGACTCTTGAGAAATCTGTATGCAGATGAGGAAGCAACAGTTAGAACTAGACATGGAAAAGCAGACTGGTTCCAAATAGGGAAAGGAGTACGTCAAGGCTGTATGTTGTCACCCTGCTTGTTTAACTTCTATGCAGAGTACATCATGAGAAATGTTGGACTAGATGAAGCACAAGCTGGAATCAAGATTGCCAGAAGAAATATCAATAACCTCAGATATGCAGATGACATCACTCTTATGGCAGAAAGCAAAGAGGAATTAAAAAGCCTCTTGATGAAAGTGAAAGAGGAGAGTGAAAAAGTTGGCTTAAAGCTCAACATTCTGAAAACTTAAATCTTGGCATCTGGTCCCATCATTTCATGGCAGATAGATGGGGAAGCAGTGGAACCAGTGAGAGACTTTATTTTTTTGAGCTCCCAAATCACTGCAGATGGTGACTGCAGCCATGAAATCAAAAGACGTTTACTGCTTGGAAGGAAACTTATGACCAACCTACACAGCATATTCAAAAACAGAGACATTACTTTGCCAACAGAGGTCCATCTAGTCAAGGCTATGGGTTTTCCAGTGGTCATGTATGGATTTGAGAGTTGGACTATAAAGAAAGCTGAGTGCTGAAGAATTGATGCTTTTGAACTGTGGTATTGGAGAGGACTCTTGAGAATCCCTTGGACTGCTGCAAGGAGATCCAACAAGTTTATCCTAAAGGAAATCAACTGTGAATATTTATTGGAAGGACTGTTGTTGAAGCTGAAACTCCAATACTTTGGCCACCTGATGTGAAGAGCTTACTCATTTGAAAAGACTCTGATGCTGGGAAAGATTGAAGGCAGGAGGAGAAGGGGACGACAGAGGATGAGATAATTGGATGGCATCACTGACTCAGTGGACATGAGTTTTAGTAAACTCAGGGAGTTGGTGATGGACAGGGAGGCCTGGCGTGCTGCAGTCCATGGAGTCGCAGAGTCAGGCACGACAGAGCGACTGAATTGAACTGATTGTTTAGAATTCAATGTAAAGATTTTCTTGGCAGTGAATCAACTATTAGAGAAAATTGTGATTTGTCTGTGGAAGTAGGCAAAAACTAATGGAATCTCTGCTTGTCGAAGTTATTTTCCCATCCTCGTTGCTATGACGCCTTTATGTCCACCTTCGTGCCTTCTCTGTCCTTCATATGATAAAGCTTGCCCTTGGTTTATTCTGTGTTTGGATGCTCTTTTTATTCTTCTGTCCATATGTTCCAGATCAAAAAGGAAATATTTTTTTCTCACTAACCAGAGTATCCTGGACTTTGGCAGCTTTAACTGCCCTTTTAAATACCAGGCATATGTGAACATGTTGGGTACCACTATCGATACAATTTATTGATGTCATTTGTGCTTATTTTTACCTATTATTATTCTCTCATTTTATCTAAGTGTCTTTAATTTTTAATTTTCCTCTTAGTCCTGGAATTCAATTCTTACTTTCTTCTCTCACTGCCTTTGGGAACATTGAGTTTTTGTTTAAATGCAGTCAGCACTGTATGAATGTGATCATATGAGCATAAAATACCATTTTTTTTCCTAAAGTTTATGTTAATCTGTGGAATTGTGTCCAAGCAGTGAATCTCCTTAAAGGAGGCCACATATAAAGCATTTTCACTAACTGCACAAGGAGCAGGCAGCTCAAAAGCTATGCCATCTAATCAGTCTTCCTTCTGGGAGGACTGTGCATGATAAAGTCCTGTCCACACTTCCCCTCTTCCAAATCCCCTACTGAATTTTAGACACTAGGAAGCCTCTCTTCACAGCTCTTGGGTGGGCTTTTTCTTTTCTTTAGTCTCAGGGATTTACTTAAATCTTGAGGATATCTGTATAGGTGATATTTTTCAAATGATAGAGAATTTCAGGTCTAGAAAAGAGTAGAGGATTTTGCCTCTGTGCTTAGATTTAGCACTTAGAATTTAGATATAATGAATTGCCATGAAACTGCAGGAGTAAAAATCTCCCTTCAAGATTGTGCATCTGCAATTTATTACTATTGTTTTTTACTTTGTGACTCAGGTTTTACTTTGTTTTGAGATTATGTTGCATATGCATACAAATTCATCATTATTATATGTTCTTGGTGGATTTTCCTTTTTGTTAGTGGACAATATATCTTTTTAGCCCTGTTAATATTTTTTAAAACTTTTTTTTTTCATAACATTATCATACTAGCTTTGTTTTTGGTTAGTATTTGTTTAGTGTTCCTCTTTCCATTCCCTTGCTCTCATTTTTAAAACAGCTGTTTTTCATGGTTTTATTTTGGGGATATCTCTTGAAGAAGAATAGTCTTGATTTCTTAATTTTTAGATAGCTTCAAGAACGCCTATCTTTGAATTAGGAACTTTATTGTCAACTTTATAAAGTATTGTGTTTGCAGGTATATTTATCTATATTTTCTGTTTTTAGTTTTCAATTACCATTCTTTTGTTTTGCTCCTTTTTTTCCCCCTTCCTGTGCTCTCCTGTATTGCTGAGGGTGTATTTTGTTTTACTTTTTCTCTGTTTATTTGAAAGCTATACATTGTAATGCTTCTTTAGGGATCACTTTACTTCTTAAATATACATAAATTATTATACATTTTTAAGTTTGAAGCTTATCTGTATTTATATACTTGTCCTGAGTATACCTAGTCATGTTACAAATGCTCAATGGGTGATTCTCATTGTTAATATTGACTAAAGTTTCAGTTTTACTTTTTTGTGATGGAATATATTTAGTTATTATTTTATAGAAATTGTTGATTAAATTTAAAGTATATTTTTCTCTTTGATTTCGTTGCATCTTTCTGGCATTTTTCTACATACAAAAGTATATCCTTAGATAATTGCCTCAATGATGGTCTAAGGGGAACTTTTTAAAAGTTTCATTGTTTGAATAATAATTTATCTGGGTATAAAATTCTAAATTAACATTTACTTTCTCCATAGTACTTGAAAGTTGTTATTCTATTGTCTTCTGCCTGGAGCACAGGAAAAAAGATATTTTTGAATAAATTAATGATGGCTATAGTTGAATAGAAATTTCTGTCATTCTACTGTTGTTCTTTTGTCAATACTCTGCCATTTCTTTTTCTTTCTAGTGACTTTTGATACTTCCTAATCTGTTGTTTGCCATTTTATTGTGCTATATCTAGATATAGATTTAGCTTTATCATGTATGTTGTGGGTGTGCATGCTTAGTCTCTCAGTCATGTCTGACTCTCTGCAATGCCTTGGACTGTAGCCCTTCAGGCTCCTCTGTCCATGGGATCTTCCAGGCAAGAATACTAGAGTGCATTGCCATTCCCTTCTTCAGGGAATCTTCCCGACAAAGGGATCAAACCTGTGTCTCCTGCACTGGCAGAAAGATACTTCATCACTGAACACCTGGGAAGCCCATCCAATATGATATTCTGACTAAATTACAGATCTGAGAAATTATATCATTTTTTCAAAATTCTTACTTTTATATCTCCAAAAACTTTTATGCTATCTTATTAATGATCTGTATATCCTTATCTATAAAATATATTTATAATCTTTTCTACAATTCATATCAGATATATGGTGAGTCCTCTCATTGTTTTATAATGTCTATTTATTTCAACAAAAATTTAAAATTTTCTTTCAGTACTTTCAGTTTGTAATATTTGTATCTTATGTTGTTTTTTTATTTCTATGGATTGTTTGCAAAAGGGTTTTTTGTTTTTTTAAGCATTCTTTCACAAGTGAAATTGAGTTTGAGGGAGGCAGTTGAGCCTCATTTAGCTTATAGTTTCAATTAATAATTCTGGGTGTGGACCCTGATTCTGTGCTGCTTAAGGGCTTAAGTCCCATCTGCTTCTAGACTTAGAGGCCATAGGTTTTCCCACTTGTTTCCAGATGGAGAGACTAGTAGGTTTATGACGTCTGCCTTCTTCCCTAGTATTTTTCCATTTCTTGCCTAAAGATGCTTACTACATTTAAAAAATTGCTATTATGGCTTTATGACTTTATATTTTTTTTTGTTGATCATTGTTACTATCTTTGAGCCAGCAAAGTTATGTCAGTTTTTCAGTATATGGAAATATCTTGATTGGAAATTGAGACTATATTTGGGGAATAATTATTGAGGAAAAGTGAAAAGGTAAACAGTGCTCAAAATCCTTCAAGCTAGGCTTCAACAATATGTGAACCGAGACTTCTAGATGTTTAAGCTGGATTTAGAAAAAGCAGAGGAACCAGAGATCATATTGCCAACATCTGCTGGATCATCAAAAAAGCAAGGGAATTTCAGAAAAAATCTACCTCTGCTTTATTGACTACGTTAAAGCCTTTGACTGTATGGATCACAACAAACTGTAGAAAATTCTTAAAGGGTTGGGAATACCAGACTACCTGACCTGCCTCCTGAGAAACCTGTATGCAGGTCAGGAAGCAACAGTTAACCTGGACATGGAACAACAAACTGGTTCAAAATTGGTAATGGAATACTTCAAGGCTGTATGTTGTCACTTTGCTTATTTAGCTTATATGCAGAGTACGTCATTCAGAATACCAGGCTGAATGAAGCACAAGCTAGAATCAAGATTGCTGGGAGAAATATCAGTAACCTCATGTATGCAGATGACACCACCCTAATGGCAGAAAGCAAAGAGGAACTAAAGAGCCTCTTGATGAGGATGAAAGTGGAGAGAGAAAAGACTGACTTAAAACTCAACATTCAAAACATAAGATCATGGCATTGGTCCCATCACTTCTTGGCAAATAGGGGAAAATGGAAACAATGACAGAGTATTTTCTTAGGCTCCAAAATCACTGCAGACAGTGGCTACAGCCATTAAATTAAAAGATGCTTGTTCCTTGGAGGGAAAGCTAACAAGCCTAGACAGTGTATTAAAAGAGTAGAAACATCACTTTGGTGACAAAGGTCCATATTTTCAAAGCTATGGCTTTTCCAATAGTCATGTATGGATGTGAGAGCTGGATCATAAAGAAGGCTGAGTGCTGAAGAATTGATGCTTTCAAACTGTAGTGCTGGAGAAAACTCTTGAGAGTCCCTTGGGCAACAGGGAGCTCAAACCAGTCAATCTTAAAAGAAATCAACCCTGAATATTCATTGGAAGGATTGAGGCTGAAGCTGAAGCTCCAGTCCTTTGGCAACCTGATGAAAGGAGCTGACTCATTGGAAAGACCCAGATGCTGGGAAAGATTGAGGGCAGGAAGAGAAAAGGGCCACAGAGGACTAGATGGTTGGATGACATCATTGACTCAGTGGACGTGAGTTTGAGCAAACTCTGGGAGATATTCAAGGACAACGAAGCCTGGTGTGCAGCAGTAGCACATGGGGTCACATAACATTGGACACGACTGAGCATTTGAACAACAGCAACGTTGATTATTTATATTGAATGTCTATTTTTTTCATTTATTCTTTAAATGAAGTCTTTTGAGAGTAGAAAAAGGCGCTACAAGTAGTAATATAGGACAATAACTAAACCGAAGTCTCTACAGATAAATTGAATTGCATAATCATTGTTCTATAAAAGACTGTTCACCTTTAATTTTTCTAGATAAATATTTGTGACTTAGTATCATAGATAATCTTCCATTGTTGTTTGTATTCAGAATTATAAGATGGCTTTTTCTACGAGAAAGACATGGTTAGACTATAATTATAAAAGCCAGAAGATTTTGAGCACTTGGACTGAATAACACTGAAGCTAATTTTATTCATTAATTTATTTCGCTAATGCTTACAATTCCCTCTTTAAAATATTTATAAAACTCAAACTAATGATAGTTGAGGCTGTTTTTTCAAAGGTACCCATATCACAATGTAAATAGTAGGAGCTGATTCAGGGGTAAAGTTGCACTGACTTATATGATACATATTGTGTGATGTGACTACCTCTTGAGTATTATAACATGACTATAATTGCCAGTGAATCTTGTTAATAGACATATAGAAAAGAAATTCTGAAGGAGTATGCCTTGGAAATGCTAAATGAACAATGAATGAACCAATATGCAGAACTTTAACTAAAACTAGTAGTATAAAATGATTATATTTTACAAATACGTTTTAGACTTGCTATGCCTTATAGAATTTACATATATATTACACATGCCTATTACTGATAAAATACAACAAACTGATCTCTAATTAACCTGCTGAATTTGAAAGTTGATGATTCTAGTGCCTGTTTGTATGTGTATTATCAGTCAGAACATTTTCATTCTGTATATTTATATCTAATATATGTCAGTACAAAAGCTGTGTGAATGAGTGTGTGTGTGTGTTAAGTTTCAAGAAAAGAAAACCATGATTAATTCACACTTCATATTTCTCTACTCATTAGGACATCTTCCCAAACCACCATAATTCTTGTTTTCTTTTTTTTTTTTTTTTTCCAAATAAGCTCCTATCATCATATTGGTCAGGGAGAAGAATAGCCATCTCATCTTTTGTTTGCTAGAGATTTTCAATTATTTAATAAGTGCAAGTAATTAAGACATTAAGAATTAAAGTGACTCCAAGGAGAGTTCTGCAGAGTGTTGCCTAGGTTTCTGAGTTTGAATTTCAGCAATAGTGAAAAGGTCCTGCTACTGGGTCTTTCCATTTTTAAAAAATAAAGATGCAGTGTAATCCATCTGAATTAAATAGAGGCTGAAAAATTATATAAACTTTGGTTAACTAAAAAGAGTTATAAAATCCAAAGAAAGTATTTAAATTTCTTATGAAAATTGGAATTATTAGTATCCCCAAATGACTCAGTATAAATGTGCATTTTTAACATGTAGTAAGTTAATGGTTGATAATGTGGTTCTAGTGTATAATCAAAGATTATTAGTGCACATGAGTGTGTGTGTGACAGAAAGAGCAAGAAGAGAAATAGGAGTAAATGTATCAGGGGTCAATACTTGTGAAAACTTATTTTTCAATAGCTAGGTTTTTTGTGTTAAATAATAAAATCACCACCATTGTTTCTGTGATCTTAGTGATGTTTTGCAGTCTCTCCTCAGGTGATAAGGCACATATCAGGAAGAAGTGGCTCAAACACATCTGCAAGAAGCTGTTTGGTGGGGTATCTAGATCTGTCTGGATAGCTGCTCTTATTTCTCAGATAATAAAAGGACATCTTTGAGGTTAAAACTCAGCCATTAATTTTTAAAGAAATTTCCACCTTCATCTGAACAAGTTCAAATATTATTGATTTATTTTTCTAATTTTGAAAATCAACTCCTCAGGTTTTCAAAGACGAGTTGAAAATTGGATACCGGTTCATATATAATTCATATAACCTCTCGACTGCTGTCAGATCTTGCTTCATAGTAGAAACATAGTTTAAACCCTTAAATTTGAAAAAGTGCAATATTTGTTTTGCAGTGTGTCTTTCCATATTACAGAAAATTTATACTGTATTCTACCCCTAAAAAAATAGTTTTAAGCAGTGTCTATAGTCAGTTTTATTTACAATAACATTTCAGTTTCTATAATTTTGAAGAAAATTGAGAAATCTAAAATTTTTGAAGATTTAAAATTCTAAGGCTTTTTGGGTTTTGTTTCTGATATTTTTGTGGTGAGAAAAGTGTCAGATAATACCACCAATTGTTTTTAAGAACTCAATTTAGAAATGCTTCTTTCATATAATTGTACTTACTGTTTTAGTTTTATGAATTATTTTATGTAGAATAAATATATACAACCCTTCTATTTTATTAGGGAAAGAGGTTTCTTGTGAAAGGGACAAGATAGAAAACCAACACTAGGTTATTTTTCTGGTTTAACCTGGATCCTAGCATAGCTAATGACAGAGAGTAAGTTTTCAGTAAATTCTAGTTTCCGAGTCACTGGAAAAGACTTTGATGCTGCAAAAGATTGAGAGAAGGAGGAAGGGAGGATGACAGAAGATGAGATAGTTGGGTAGCATCACTGACTCAGTGGCCATGCGTTTGAGCACACTCTGGGAGATAGTGAAGGACAGGGAAGCCTGGCGTGCTGCCGTTCATGGGGTCGCAGAGTTGGACACGACAGTGACTGAACAACTACAAGTACTTGTCGAATGAAAAATTGCACGGACTTTCTTGAATATAGGTCTTGATAATAACAATAAAAATAATAAAAGCTTTTTATTAGAAAATAAGCCAATTGTTAAAAATTAAATTAGTAAGTTTTCAAGTTTTGTTAGTTTTTTTTGGAAACATATAAAGCATATTATGGAAGGTAAATGTTGATGAAGCAGGGAAAAAACATACATAAAGACAGAGAAATGAAATAACATATCTTATTGGTGTAGACCGTTTTGTCATGATCAGAATTACTATTGTTTATATCCATCTCTGTGTGATCCATCTTTATTAGTGTGGATTATGTGGAGGTTGACTATGATTGACCATAAATGGTCTGTCCTTTCAAATCTTAATTCTAAATTTTCACTGGGTGCAATTATCTGCATTTATACATTTGCATCTACATAGACTAGTATTTCTCTAAGGCATGGATCAGGAAGCTTTTTTTGTGTAAAGGGCCAGGTAATAAATGTTTTAGGCTTTTTGGCCATATTGTCCTGTTGCAATGTAGGAGGCATTGTAGGCATTGTAGGAGAAAGCAGATGTAGGCAGTGGGTAAAAGAATGGAGTGGCTGTCTCCTAGCTCAGCTGTAGGAAAACAGGAAGTAAATTTGCTGACCTCAAACCCTCCCCCTCTCATACCCCCAGAAGCCATGAGCCTTTCACAAGTGATAAACTGAACCTTCTCTAGCCTCACCCACCTGCCTTACTGTTCTGTTGTAATGCCGTTTCTGCAAGTTCCTGTTTGAGGGTGACTGCCTCTTTGCCTCTTATTCTTTATAGATCTTTTCCTAGGAAGACCCTGGCGGTACTTCCATGTCTCTTTGAGGATTCAGACTTGGAAAGATGAGTAAAGCTTCTGCCTTCCTTTCTGTCCCCTCACAGGTAGAGGCAGCGATGCGCAGAGCAGCCGCCATCCAGAACCAGTCCTTCCTAGAGCTGGACATGTGCTGGGAGACATTAGCCCCTTAAGCTTTCATGTGTGGGATGAGTTCTGTGGCTGTTAGTGGTGTCTGGTAGGGCAGGTCAACACTGGGCAGGACTTTGCGCCCACAGAACTAGACCCTTCCTCCCCTCTTGTGTTTAGAGGGCTCTGTTGCTTTATTTGGATTGGAATCTTGCCTGCTTAGCTGGACCTGGTGATCCATTCTTCTCAAGGAATCTGACTTATCTTCTTTATTCCTTCATTGTGGCCAAAGTGCTGCTTAATGGGCAGCTAGATGACTGCCTTTGTTCTTTTAAACACTGGTGGCATCGTGGTCTCCTGCGGCTTTGCCTGTTCTGTCACTTGACCTTTCAGGGCTCTCAGTACCTGCCCAAACCCAGCCTCCTTGAGTTCTCTCGTTGGTTCCCATGCTCTTTGTTTCTTGACCTTTAAGGGCACCACCTGCTGCTGAAGATTCATGCCTCACTGTTGGCCCAGCATGAGTTATGTCAAAGTAGATACTATGTTCCTAATTTTCAGTGTCAGTTCAGTTCAGTTCATTTCATTTGTTCAGTCATGTGTGACTCTTTGCAACCCCATGAATTGCAGCATGCCAGGCCTCCCTATCCATCACCAACTCCTGGAGTTCACCCAAACTCATGTGCAAGTCAGTGATGCCATCTCATCCAGCCATCTCATCCTCTGTCGTCCCTCTCTCCTCCTGCCCCCAATCTCTCCCAGCATCAGAGTCTTTCCCAATGAGTCAACTCTTCCCATGAGGTGGCCAAAGTATTGGAGTTTCAGCCTCAGCATCAGTCCTTCCAATGAACACCCAGGACTGGTCTCCTTTAGGATGGACTGGTTGGATCTCCTTGCAGTCCAAGAGACTCTCAAGAGTCTTCTCCAACACCACAGTTCAAAAGCATCAATTTTTCAGTGCTCAGCTTTCTTCACAGTCCAACTCTCACATCCATACATGACCACTGGAAAAACCATAGCCTTGACTAGATGGACCTTTGTTGGCAAAGTAATGTCTCTGCTTTTTAATATGCTGTCTAGGTTGGTCATAACTTTCCTTCCAAGGAGTAATGTAGTGATGTGTAATTTGATCTTTTGTTTAAATCCCTACATTTTATAGTTTTTATTAGTTAAATACAAATGAAACAGTAATATTGATTTTAAGATCTATTATTCAGAGAACCTTCAATTTTGTGCTCAAAGATATTACAGATAAATTAAAACCAGTGAAAAGATCAGTGGGATCCCATATTAGTCATGATACATTGGCAACAACATAGGAAGGAATTTGAGTTTCACTGGAGATTAAAAAAAAAAATAAAAGGAAGAAAAGGCTAAAAGTATTGGTTTACCTCAGTGATTAAAAAAAAATGCTAGAAGATTTTTTGGCTTCTAAATTGTCTTTTACAATTCTAGAGTCAAAATTCTTGATACGGTTCAGTAAGTGAGCATGTACAAGAGACTAGTGATTATTATTGCTTCTACTTGGAGGGTAATTGTTTTATAATATTGTGTTGGTTTCTGCCGTAAATCAACATGCATCAGTCATAGGTATACATATATACAGTCCCTTTTGAACCTCCCACCCCATCTTACCTCTCTAGGTTGTCATAGAGCACTGGGTTTGAGTTCCCTGTGTCATACAGCAAATTCCCACTGGCTCTCTGTTTTACATATGGTAATTTATATGTTTCAATGCTGCCCTTTTATTTCAGCAAAATTCTGGAAATGATATTGAGTAATAGTAATTCTTTTCTTACAGATCAGTCTATAGAGTCTCTTTCATATGTACATGGCCTAGACAGAGGAAAAACTAGATGCTTGAAGACCAGATTTGAGGCCACTGCAGTCATCCAGATGACAGGTTGAGGGATTCGGGAGATCTGAAATGGAAAAAATTCCTAGAGACTACAAACTAGTTAATGTCACTTCCATATGGGTTGAGCTTGTAGACTTTTAATAAAGATCAAGATTATATAGATAATCAATGTAACCTTTGGGATAAAGCGTAGGTTAGGTAGAGGTTTTGAGAAGGTGATATTAGAGGAGAAGTTAAGAGCAATACCTAGGAATCAGACTTCGTGATATTACAGCCCAGTTCTACACTTAATAGTGGAAATTATTTTATCTTTTTATGCCTAGTTTTCTCATCCCTAAACTAGTGCTGTTAAGAGTAGCCAGTTTCCTAGGGTTTAAAGATTTAGTGAGATAATATAGGTAAATGACAACATTTACAAGATGCTATTTTTTAAAAATGAAAACTTTTCAAAGTTGTTATTATTATATGGAGTCGCATAGGAACAAATTTTAATCCTTGCTCCTGTATGACTATTGGCAAATCAGTTAAATTACCTTTGTTTAACTATCTTTATATTTATTATGGGAGAAATTTACATATTTCATAGAATGGCTTTAGAGCTTTATTTAGATAAATATAGGTAGTAATCTTTTAACACTTATTAAATGCTTAATAAATGATAGCATCCATTAGCATTCTCCAAAGAGATAAAGTACCTGGTTTAAATAATCTGCTTTTAGGGAGAAAATGAAATACATAGAGACATAAAATCTATCTCCTATAGATCATTTATTTAAAATTAGCTTCTAGTTTTTAAAACTTTAATATGTAGCCACTAATTAAATCCAGTTCAGTTGTTTGTATGGAGAAATAGGTGAGAAACATCAGATAATTGTATATGTAGAAGACCTAATATTGATGAATTTTAAAATCTTGAGGATGGATTGTCTTGATAAATCCACAGGCTTACAGAAAACATTAGAACATTACAGGTAAATAATTTTGACTTATAAAAATGATACTGGATGTTTATGCAAGAGTTTCATGTGTTATCAACTTCAAACAAAAACTTGGAGATTTAATTCTGTTCAACAAATAGAGGACCACTTGAGTGTAAGAAATTTTTCTACTCAATAATTTCCAAACTGTTGTGGTTGTTCAGTTACTAAGTCATGTCTGACTCTTTGTGACCCCATGGACTGCAGTAGGCCAGGCCACTATCTCCTAGAGTTTGTTCAAACTCATGTCCATTGAGTCAATGATACTATCTTACCTCTCAAAGTATCTTTCACTTATTTGTCCAAATCTAAAAAGCATTTTAAGCAACAGCCTCTCCTAGTTTGTGCAGTGGTGACAATTAATTCTAGTATACTGTAATTCAGTGATGGGGTTCACTTTTATACCATCCAAACTTTTCAAAATTTTAAAACTTGAGTTTGTTTTCCCCATTTGATTATGGGAGAAATTTATCATTTTTATAAGCCAAAATTATGTTTCCCAGTATAAATAATATCTACCATAAGAGTCTTATTCTGTATTAGCAAGTCCATTCCCAGTCTAGAGCCCATACCTATTGAGTAAATACTACAAAACATTTACAGATACTAAAGAGGAATCTAAAAAATTGGCAATGTAACTCCTCATGAGAGAGCTGAAATTCTAGCTGAGAAATTAATTGGACAAATGATCATTTTCCCCCATTTTTTTAGTTTTAGAAAAAGTTAGCCTTTTTAATATGGAAGGAAAAGTCACAAAAATCAATTAATAAAAAGTCCTGAAAACATCCAGTCTTGCTTGAATTATTAACTTAATTCTGTGAGACCTGTGTATGCTCATGGCTGATTTTACATTGCATATGTGGTCATATGTCTTGTAACACTATTCCCATTGCATATTGGTAGAATTAAATACTTGGTCTTTTCAAAAGACAGCATTTTCCCCACCAATTTTCTGTCTTATTTGTTTGAGACCTGACATTGTTGTCGAATATATACCTGCATGTAAATCTGCATGATACCAACTACATGAAGGTTAATAAGGAGTATTTTTGGAAATGAATGATGAAATGATATCAAAGAATTCTGAAGGGCTGTTTTTGAGATCAACTTCGAACTCTAACAAACACTCCTAACCCTAAAGGACAAAATACCTGATTTGACAGAGAAAGAACTCAGACTGCGAAGGAATAAACAAGAACTCTCCAAGGAAGGTGGATCAGGTTGGCCAGAGATGGGAACATGCCTGTTGAATGAAAAAAGTACAATAGGAAGGTGAGAAAGAGGGAGAAAAGGAGAGTGGAAAATCTCAATTCATTCAAAAAGGGCCTGTATGAGAACTTTCTAATCCTATCATCTGACTGAAAATGAAGCAGGCTGCCTTGAAAAATCGTGAGTGTGGTACTGGCGGAGATACTCAGGTTGAGACTGTCTCCTCATTGGATGTTGAGGGAATCCATACACAAGTTAGAAGTTAGACTTCTAGAAGGAGCCTTTAGAGATGTGAGCCACCTCTGCAACATGGTGATTATAGCAGTTATATTGCTGATTAGCCAGCAAATAGAGTATATCAAAGACATGACAGTATTATTGATTGCTCTGTAATTGTAAATGAACCCCTCTATTAACTACAAAGAGTTTTTTTTTAAAACAAAGAGTTTTTTTTTAAACACACTACTGAAGCAATACATTTTTTAAGGTTTATGTTTTTTATTATATATATATTATACATTATACGTCTAAAACTTTGCAAATCCCATTGTTTAAAATTACAGTATAGTTGATTTGCAATGGTGTGTTAGTTTCAGGGACACAGCAAAGTAAATCAGTTATACATACATATAATCTTTTCTATTATAGGTTGTTATAAGATATTGAGTATAGTTCCCTGGATACTACAGTAGGATCTTGTTGTTCATCTGTTTTGTATATAGTGGTGTATCTCTGTTGATCCTAAGCAGCTAACTTATCCCTTCACTCCCTTCCCTTTGGTAACCATAAGTTTGTTTTCTGTGTCTGTGATTCTGTGTCTATTTTGTAAGGAAGTTCATTTGTCCTATTTTTTTAGGTTCCACATATAAGTGATATCATATAATATTTGTTTTTCTCTGACTTAATGTGATATCTCTAGGTCCATCCATGTTTCATTCTTTTTATGGCTGAGTAATATCCCATTGTATATATATATACCACATCTTTATCCACTCACCTGTTGATGGACATTTAGGGTGCTTCCATGTTTTGGCTATTAAAATAGTGTTGCTACGAATTTTGGAGTACATTATCTTTTTGAGCAATGCATTCTTTCATTGGAAGCTTATGTCACATTCTGTAATTTCCTAAATTGCATTTAAGAAAAATCTGCCCTCTACCAGCATAAATAACAAAAAAAATCTAAAACTGTGTTAGACTGAGATTTTAGTATATAGATACCTTTATTTGGATCAAAATTCTTAAACAAAACAGAACAATTAAAGCTTATATGTTTGGCTGATAATTTTTTAAAGGCTTAGATTTTGTCATACCCTATGCCTTTCAAAAAGTTCAGATATACCCCAAGTTAATAAATGTCTCTTAAGTGTTTTCATCCTCTAAAAGTCTAGTTTGATGAGTTTCATTTCTTCTTATGCTGATCTATCAGCATGTTAATCTTCTGCAAAGTGAAATGAAAGCAGTATGACAGTGAAGTATGTGGTAACTGGAAGCCCTTAAAATTGTACTTTATGTTGGTTCTTAGCAAGTTGAAAAAAATACAGTGACTTTGTGAGACTCTTTTCTTACTATATAGTTTATATAATGAAATCAAACAAAATTCTAAAGTTTTATTCCTAATGCTGCTTGATTATTTTTCATAATGAATTTTTTTGCTGCTGAAATGCAAAAATCAATACATTCCCCCTCGTTGTTTATTTTGAAGGGAAAATTTCAGATTTCAAATTCTGAGATTCCTTTGTATACTTCTCCTTTAAAACAAATAGATTCTGTGACTTAAAAATTTTCACCAAACACATTTTTATGACTGACAAAATAATGGCCCTAAATTCCCAGTGGATATTAAAAACTCTGTGAAAATAACAGAAATCTTGGGATAATGTTACTTTGAAGAAGGATAATGCATAGGTGTGATCAGCATCATTTATTGTTGGCAGAATGGCAGAACCCTATAAATAATTTATCTTCTTAAGGCCTGACCGATACTTAGCGAATCCCTGTGTCATCATCAGCATTATTTAAAAGATGGCATAGAAGGTAACATCTGGGAGCCAATTCATGATTTAATTAAATTATCCTGTAATGAAATCTTCTGTAATGAGATTAATTTTAATTATTAATCAGGAGTTGACATGGGCACAAGGCATCATGAATAATAAATGAAAGACTTTGTCTGTTCCATTTCTAAGAAAGGACCTACTTTACAGTGTTTTTTTATACAGCCCTGCTGAGTCCTTGCAATGTAATCATCCAAGAAGCAGGCTTGATTTTTATTTTAGAAACTAGAGAGAGGGTAATTGGTCAGTATTTTCAGATTTGAATTCCAAGTTTATGCATTTTCAGTGTACACATTGATGTTTTTTAGTTTAAGCAATTTTTAGTCTTTAGAACATGTTGAATATGTCAAAGATAGAAGATACCTTAAAAAATAATATGAGTTAAATTCATAATTCATAATAATAATCCAGGTATAAAAATGTCACCTTGTCCCCCAGCTTTATTGAGATATAATTAACGTATAAAGCTGTGTAAGCTTAAAGTGTACAGTGTGCTAATTTGATACATATATATATATGGACACGTAGCACACACACACATATATATTATATATATATGTCTATAGTGAAGTGTTTACTGGAGTAAGGTTAGTTAACACATTGATAACCTCACATAATTAGGTTTTTATGTGTTTGTGGTGAGAACTTTTAAGAGTTACTTTCTTGAAACTTTCAAGTGTATAATAAACCTATTATAAACTGTAGTCACCATGCTGTATACTAGATCCCTAGAAGTTAATTATCTTATAACAGAAAGTATGTACCTTTGGAAAATGTCACCTTTAATGGTTTAAAGTAGTTAATTGCAGTCACACTTTGCTGTCAGCTCTAGGTATAAAACTGTGGTCTCTTAAGAACGATACATCAGTTCCTGTCCCAGTTGGGTAGTTGTATAATGGCCTCCGGTCAGGCTTATAGGACTGATCAGACTTATAGGTTGATCAGTAGACTGGATCAGAATTCACTGGGGACTCAGCAGTGCCCTGGGAGTACTCGGCATTTGCATGATCACCATACAGAGCCTTCCCTGAGATTCTGGCCACATTTGCTGAGGTCTTATGACTACCCTTTACCTTGGTTTCCTGAATGGAAAGTTAGAAAGTTAAGTGGCTCAGTTGTGTCTGACTGTTTGCGACCCTGTGGACTGTAGCCATATGAGAACTATAGAGTATTATCAATTATGTAATCTGATTAAGTAGTTTCATACAGGTCCATTTTGAATGTTATTACTACGTAGTGACAAAAATTTTGCAGATAATAAAATTATCTTGCCTTCTGAAAAAACTTCTTTATGATTAGGAACTTTTCTGGTAGGGCATACACACACACACACACACACACACACACACACACACACACACACACACACACACACACACACACACACACACAAAGTAACTCTTTTAATTGGTAAAATTCCACTGCTCTCAGCTATCTCTCAATCTTGACCACTTAGTATAATTACAGAGATAGAACAGAAGAAACATTGAGCCTCTGTGTGTACAGTTCTCTAACCCATTTTACTGTTTTGCTCAGTGATAATGGACCAGTCTTTGGGAAGGATATCTTATACTCCACCTTATAGATTTTGGCTTATAATATGACCGAAATTTGAATTAGCAGATACACATGCTAAAAGCAAAGCATCTTTTTTTATTCTGGTTTTACAAGCATAAATTGTCCGTGATAGGCCTCAAAGGCATATAGGGACAGACTCCACATAACTATTTCCTCATGCTCCTTTTGTCTAAGAGAAGAGATTCAAACCTTCAGTGTTTTGCAATCAGAGATTTAAAATAGTCCAGCCTGGACTGGAACATTTCTTTCAACATGATCTGTGTGCTTGCAAGTTGGTAGGAATAGTAAGACTTTCAGAGCAGGATTTTTTTTGTCCTTAAGTGGTATCTGGAAATTGTATTAGTAATTGCGATTAGCAGGCTCTGCTACCATGTGTCTAGTTGGCATGTGTCACCAGAGCTGAACATTTTAGCACAAACTGGAGGTAGTATTGTGTTTCAGTAGTTTTCCTACATGAGTGTGCCTTTGCCAATCTATCTATTTGATCACTCTTAGCCAGGAAAAAAAAAAAAACAAACAAACACCCTAGTGACCTCTACCAAACTCTTTATAAAATAGTCTTATTTTATTAAGGTTCATTTTATTAAAGCTCTATTATTAGTCTGGAGGTTGATAAGTATTAGCATAAATATTAGGAATAGTATCTTTGTAAATGATAATTTAGCATCCATTTATCTTTTGTTGAGAATTTGCTTTCACTACTGAAATTTCAAAATCCAGTTGGTAACAACTACTTACAGACAAAGCCAATAAATAATAGTTTTTAACTGATTGTAGAGTAAGAAAGTTGTCAGAGTTCTGATGGATCATCTTATGTCACTATTGGTATGATACAATATGTTTGTTATAAGAGAATTCTTTATTCTACAGAAGAAAGGAAAGTTATATGACCAATGACATGTTAAAGGCCTTTCTGCATTTCTGTCTTTTTTAGGATAGTTCATTGATCCAGATCACTAAAAATACTTCTCATTAAAAAGAAAAACTATAGCGGTGGTTCATCAGTTTTGCCTTTGTTATACTTAGGGCTTTGCTTTTCCTTTTTAACTAATTGTAGATGGACTCAATGATAAGTCCTGGGGACCTTGATTGATAGTTTATACATTTTTACAGACACTTACATTCTGTCTCTAGATAGTTCAAGAGGTAGATAAAAATAAAAAGTGACACTATGCAGTAGATTTACTTATTCCAGTAGTCATGTATGGATGTCAGAGTTGGACCATAAAGAAAGCTGAGTGTTGAAGAATTGAAGTTTTTGAATTGTGGTGTTGGAGAAGACTCTTGAAAGTCCCTTGGACTGCATGGAATTCAAATTAGTTGATCCTACCTCATGCGAAGAGTTGACTCATTGGAAAAGACTCTGATGCTGGGAGGGATTGGGGGCAGAAGGAAAAGGAGACAACAGAGGATGAGATGGCTGGATGGCATCACCAACTCAATGGATGTGAGTTTGAGTGAACTCCGGGAGATGGTGATAGATAGGGAGACCTGGTGTGCTTCGATTCATGGGGTTGCAAAGAGTTGGACACGACTGAACAACTGGACTGAACTGAACTGAAAGGAAATCAACCCTGAGTATTCATGAGAAGGACTGATGCTAAAGCTAAAACTGCAATACTTTGACTACCTGATATGAAGAACCAACTCATTGGAAAAGACCCTGATAGCTGGGAAAGACTGAAGGCAAAAGGAGAAGGGGTCAGCAGAGGATGAGATGGTTAGATAGTATCACTGACAATGGACATGGATTTGAGCAAACTACAAGAGACAGTGGAGGACAGGAGAGCCTGGCATGCTGTAGTACATAGAGTTGGAGTTGGACATGACTTACTGACTGAACAACAACAATTCACTCACTCAACAGGTGTTTATGGAGCATTTACTATGTTGCAGGCACTGCGTCTGGTAAAACAATGGATTCTGTTCTTGCCCTCGTGTTGCTTGCACTCAAGTTAGTAAAAGAGGGTTAAAGCAAATAACCATGAAATAAATGTAAAATCCAACCATCTTAAGTACTGCAAAGTTAGATTAAATAGTTAAGAGGTTTCTCAGAGGAAGAGATTGATTGAAGACTAAAACTGATGAATAGGAATTAAGTAGGAAGAAGTGGATGTAGAACATTCTAGTGGGGGAACAGTTTGCACAGTGTGGGAGGAGATGCATGGTGCATTGTAGATGGAACCCAGAGAGCAAAGTAAGCTTCAAGTGCAGACAAAAAGCTGACCAGGTGAGTAGGGGCCATTTTTGTCTTTATTCTAAGCCCTCATAGTGCTAAACATGTGTGTATATGTGTGTGTGTCTGTGTGAGAGAGAGAAGAGAAAAAGATTTGCTCTTAGAAAAGATGATTTCAGCTGTACTATGAAACGTAGGTTATAGACATTAATAGAGGATTCAAAGTAACAAAGACTTGAAAATCCATAGTGATTCTCTGGATTCTCTGAATCTGTAGTGATTCTCTGGGGTAGGGTTGAAGTGGAGAAAAACTCTTCTTCACAGGATGCCAGCTATTGTAAGTAGAGGAATGACAGAAAGTCACCATTTTTGCAATTTCTAATATAATATCTGATAGGTGTATCATTGCTGCTCCTGCTGCGTCGCTTCAGTTGCATCCGACTCTGTGCGACCCCATAGACGGCAGCCCACCAGGCTCCTCCGTCCAGGGGTTTTCCAGGCAAGAGTACTGGAGTGGGGTGCCATCACCTTCTCCAAGGTGTATCATTAATAGAAGCTAAAATCACTAAATGAATGCCTGTTGGAGATTAGTATATTCATATGATGCAAAGTATCAGTTTAGAGACTTGAGTACTAATTACTGAAGAAAAATTATAATTTTCCAATGTAGGGTCACCACTTGATCACTTGGTTTGATTTTAGAGGTAATAGATTTGTGATATTTTCAGAAATTTAAATGGAGATGTATCATTTGATTATATAGGGTAGTTAGAAAGTTTGGCTGGAAAACCAGATTTTTAGAAATTACTATAGTGCATTTCTTTTGCACAAAATAGCACTCATTTGACATACTTCTCTATTTGTTCTTGCTTAACCTGGTTTTCAGACAACTAAATGATGAATTCTTTTTTAGTGGTAAAATTTTAAACATCATTTTTCTCCACTGTTTACTCTCTATACAGCTATACTATGTAAAAATAATATATAAGCTATTGTTTCATAATTTCTTCAAATATAAAAGTTAACATTAATTCTTCATAGATTAGAAAAAGTCAGATACTTTAGGGCTGACTTTGTGGGCTGATCTGTCTAATCGTTAGCCCTCAAAAATTACCAAATTATTACTACCACAAATAATGCTAATTTTTCCAGTTCCAGTTCAGTCGCTCAGTTGTGTCTGACTCTTTGCGACCCCATGGACTGCAGCATGTCAGGCTTCCCTGTCCATCACTAACTCCCAGAGCCTACTAAACTCATATCCATCCTGTTGGTGATGCCGTCCAACCATCTTATCCTCTGTTTTCCCCATCTCCTCCCACCTCTAATCCTTCCCAGCATCAGGGTCTTTTTCAGTGAGTCGGTTCTTTGTAACAGGTGGCACAAGATTTGGAGTTTCAGCTTCAGCATCAGTCCTTCCAATGAACATTCAGGACTGATTTCTTTTAGGATGGACTGGTTGGATCTCCTTCCAGTCCAAGGGACTCTGAAGAGTCTTCTCCAACACCACAGTTCAAATGCATCAGTTCTTCAGCTCTCAGCTTTCTTTATAGTCCAACTCTCACATCCATACATGACCACTGGAAAAACCATAGCTTTGACTAGATGGACCTTTGTTGGTAAAGTAATGTCTGTGCTTTTTAATAAGCAGTCTAGGTTGGTCATAGCTTTTCTTCCAAAGAACAAGCATCTTTTTATTTCATGGCTGCAGTCACCATCAGCAGTGATTTTGGAGCCACCCAAAATAGAGTCTGTCACTGTTTCCATTGTTTCCCCATATATTTGCCATGAAGTGATTGGACCAAATGCCATGATCTTAGTTTTCTGAATGTTGAGTTTTAAGCCAGCTTTTTCATGCTCCTCTTTCACTTTCATCAAGAGGCTCTTAGTTCTTCTTTGCTTTCTTCCATAAGGGTGGTGTCATTTGCATATCTGAGGTTATTGATATTTCTTCTGGCAGTCCTGATTCTAGCTTGTGCTTCATCCATCTTAGCATTTTGCATGATGTACTCTGCATATAAGTTAAATAAGCAGGGTGACAATATACAGCCTTGACGTACTCCTTTTCCTATTTGGCACCAGGCTGTTGTTCCATGTCCAGTTCTAACTGTTGCTTCTTGCCCTGCATACAGATTTCTCAGGAGGCAGATTAGGTGGTCTGGTATTCCCATTTCTTGAAGAATTTTCCACAGTTTGTTGTGATCCACACAAAAGGCTTTGGCATAGTCAATAAAGCAAAAGTAGATGTTTTTCTGGAACTCTATTGCTTTTTCCATGATCCAGCAGATGTTGGCAATTTCATCTCTGGTTCCTCTGCCTTTTCTAAATCCAGCCTGAACATCTGGAAGTTCACAGTTCACATACTGTTGAAGGCTGGCCTGGAGAATTTTGAGCATTACTTTGCTAGCTTGTGACATGAGTGCAATTGTGCAAAGTTTGAACATTCTTTGGCATTGCCTTTCTTTGCGATTGGAATGAAAACTGACCTTTTCCAGTCCTGTGGCCACTGCTGAGTTTTCCAAATTTGTTGGCACGTTGAATGCAGCACTTTCACAGCATCATCTTTTAGGCTTTGATATAGCTCAACTGGAATTCCATCACCTCCACTAGTTTTGTTCATAGTCATGCTTCCTAAGACCCACTTGACTTCGCATTCCAGGATGTCTGGCTCTAGGTGAGTGATCACACCATCGTGATTATCTGGGTTCTTAAGATCTTTTTTTGTGCTGTTCTTCTGTGTATTCTTGCCACCTTTTCTTAATATCTTCTGCTTCTGTTAGGTCCATATCATTTCTGTCCTTTATTGTGCCCATCTTTGCATGAAATGTTCCTTTTGTATCTCTAATTTTCTTGAAGAGATCTCTAGTCTTTCCCATTCTGTTGTTTCCCTCTATTTCTTTGCATTGATCACTGAGTAAGGCTTTCTTATCTCTTCTTGCTATTCTTTGGAACTCTGCATTCAAGTGGGTTTATCTTTCCTTTTCTCCTTTGCCTTTAGCTTCTCTTCTTTTCTCAGCTATTTGTGCATTTCTTTTTCCTTGGGGATGGTTTGAATTGCTGCCTCCCCTACAGTGTCATGAACCTTCGTCCATAATTCTTCAGGCACTCTGTCTATCAGATCTAATCCCTTAAATCTATTAGTCACTTCCATATAATCTTAAGGGATTTGATTTAGGTCATACCTGAATGGTCTAGTGGTTTTCCCTACTTTCTTCAATTTAAGTTGAATTTGGCATTAAGGAGTTCGTTATCTGAGCCACAATCAGCTCCCAGTCTTGTTTTTGCTCACCGTACAGAGCTTCCCTGTCTTTGGCTGGAAAGAATATAATCGATCTGATTTCTATATTGACCATCTGGTGATGTCCATGTGCAGAGTCTTCTCTTGTGTTGTTGGACGAGGGTGTTTGCTATGACCACTGTGTTATCTTGGCAAAACTCTGTTAGGCTTTACCCTGTTTGTTTTGTACTCCAAGGCCAAATTTGCCTGTTACTCCAGGTAGCTCTGGACTTCCTACTTTTGCATCCCAGTCCCCTATAATGAAAAGGACATCTTTTTGGGGTGTTAGTTCTAGAAAGTCTTGTAGGTCTTCATAGAACCATTCAACTTCAGCTTCTTCAGCATTACTGGTCGGGGGATAGACTTGGATTGCTTTGATATTGAATGGTTTGCCTTGGTAATAAATAGATATCATTCTGTCATTGAGATTGCCTCCAAGTTCTGCATTTTGGACTCTTTCGTTGACTATGATGGCTACTCCATTTCTTCTAAGGGGTTCTTGCCCACAGTAGTAGATATAATGGTCATCTGAGTTAAATTTATTCATTCCAGTCCATTTTAGTTCACCAATTCCTAAAATGTCAATGTTCTTTGTTGCTATCTCCTGTTTGACCACTTCCAAGTTGCCTTGATTCATGGACCTAACATTCCAGGTTCTGATACAATATTGTTCTTTGTATTGGACTTTACTTCCATCACCCGTCATATCCACAACCAGGTCTTGTTTTTGCTTTGGGTCCATCTCTTCATTCATTCTGGAGTTATTTCTCCACCCTTCTCCAGTAGCATATTGGGCACCTATTGACCTGGGGAGTTCATTTTTCAGTGTCATACCATTTTGCCTTTTCATACTGTTCATGGGGTTCTCAATGCAAGAATGCTAAAATGGTTTTCCATTCCCTTCTCCAGTGGACCACAGTTTGTCAGAAGTCTCCACCATGACTCGTCCATCTTGGGTGGCCCTACATGGCATGGCTCTTAGTTTCATTGAGCTAGACAAGGCTGTGGTCCATTTGATCAGTTTGATTAGTTTTCTGTCATTGTGGTTTTCATTCTATCTGCCCTCTGATGAATAAGGACAAGTGGCTTAGGGAAGCTTCCTGATGGGAGAGACTGACTGAGGGGGAAACTGGGTCTTATTCTGATTGGCGGGGCCACGTTTAGTAAATCTAACCCAGTTTTCTGTTGATGGGTGGGACTATGTTCCTTCTCTGTTGCTTGACCTGAGTCCAAACGCTGGTGGAGGAAAAAAGTCCTAGTCAGTTTAGAGAAAAGAAATCATTTATAATTTCACTAGCATTTGATGTTGGTAATTTGTATACATTTTAAACTCAAATTTTATTTGTGTCTTATATGTAATGAGTGAATTTCTTTGTGTGTGTGTGTGTGTGTGTGTGTGTAGTACCTACAAATATTTTGTCCTATTTATTCAACAGGAGGTAACTGAATGGTTAATTTAGCTTTACCTGAATGTGTACTTATATTCCATGATGGTTCTTTCCAGAATATCTCTACTGAATTTGCATTGACAATAATTCATAAAAGGAAAGTCTTTTACCTCCATAAGTCAGATGTCATAGTTGTTTAGCTTCTATTAAAGTCTATCTGTAAGAAATGCAAATCAAAACCATAATGAGGTACTGTCTCATGCCAGTCAGCAGGCTACCATCAAAAAGTCTATAAACAATAAATGTTGGAGAGGGTGTGGAGAAAAGGGACCCCTGTTACATTGTTGGTGGGAAAGCAAACTGGTACTGTATAGAGAACAGTGTGGAGATTCCTTCAAAAACTGGAAATAGAATTGCCATATGACCCAGCAATCCCACTGCTGGGCATACACACTGAGGAAACCATAATAGAAAGAGACACATGTACCCCAGTGTTCATTGCAGCACTGTGTACAATAGCTAGGACATGGAAGCAACCTAGATGTCCATTGGCACATGAATGGATAAGGAAGTTGTGGTATGTCAACTAAAAAAGATGTACAACTTGAGAGTTGTGAGTTAAGTTTTATCTGGGGCAAAATGAGGACTGCAGCACAGGAGGCAGCATCTCAGATAGCTCTGAGAGACTGCTCCAAAGTGGCAGTGGGGGAAAGTCAGTATATAATATTTTGGTGAAGGGGGAGTTCAATATTATGAAGCACTCAATTTACAAAAGGTTTTTTGTTAGTCATGAGGGTCTGATGTCACCATGAAGGGATTTAGTGCTTCTCTAGATATGAGGAGATACAAGGATTGAGATCATGAAATCTGTTCCTAAAAACATCAGAATATCTAAAGACCTGTCCCACCACATTCTCTGGAACACAGACTGCCTCACTCCACCCTAAACTCCCTCAGGGGTTTTTGAAGGTCAACAGCTATAGCAGCATGGGGTTCAGTCTCCATAGAGGCAGGTGGCAAATGCCTTTGTTGTTCAGTCATTGGCAGCGCTCTTGGTAAGTGCCAATTTGTAGTTGACAGGTACATATACACAATGGAATATTACTCTGCTATAAAAAGGAACACATTTGAGTCAATTCTAATGAGATGGATGAAACTGGAACCTAGTATACAGAGTGAAGTAAGCCAGAAGGAGAAACACCAATATGGTATGTTAATGCATGTATATGGAATTTAGAAACACAGTAATGACGACCCCATATGCAAGACAGCAAAAGACACACAGATGTAAAGAACAGACTTTTGGACTGTGTGAGAAAAGGCAAGGGTGGGACAATATGAGAGAATAGCATTGAAACTTGTATATTACCGTATGTAAAATAGATGACCAGTGCAAATTCGATGCATGAAGCAGGGCACCCAAAGCTGGTGCTCTGGGAAAACCCAGAGGGATGGGGTGGGAAGGGAGGTGGGGGGTGGGTACAGGATGGTGGGACACATGTACACCCATGGCTTATTCATGTTGTAAACTAATTAACCTCCAATTAAAATAAATACATTAATGAAAAAATAAAGTCTGTCTGTAACCAAATGACAAATAGTTCAACATAAAGACCATGGCTCCTGATATAACACTTGGTGTATTGTACTTTTGCTCACTGCCAGACTTGTGCCTTAAAAGAATTTCTTCAGTTCAGTTCAGTTCAGTCGCTCAGTCGTGTCCGACTCTTTGTGACCCCATGAATCGTAGCACACCAGGCCTCCCTGTCTATCACCAACACCCGGAGTTTACTCAAACTTATGTCCATTGAGTCAGTGATGACATCCAACCATCTCATCCTCTGTCGTCCCCTTCTCCTGCCCGCAATCCCTCCCAGCAGCAGGGTCTTTTCCAATGAGTCAACTTTTTGCATGAGGTGGCCAAAGTATTGAAGTTTCAGCTCTAGTATCAGGCCTTCCGATGAACTCCCAGGACTGATCTCCTTTAGAATGGACTGGTTGGATCTCCTTGCAGTCCAAGGGACTCTCAAGAGTCTTCTCCAACACCACAGTTCAAAAGCATCAATTCTTCAGCACTCAGCCTTCTTCACAGTCCAACTCTCACATCCCTACATGACCACAGGAGAAACCATAGCCTTGACTAGATGGACCTTAGTCGGCAAAGTAATGTCTCTGCTTTTGAATATACTATCTAGGTTGGTCATAACTTTTCTTCCAAGGAGTAAGCGTCTTTTAATTTCATGGCTGCAATCACCATCTGCAGTGATTTTGGAACCCCCAAAAATGAAGTCTGACACTGTTTCCACTGTTTCCCCATCTATTTCCCGTGAACTGATGGGACCAGATGCCATGATCTTAGTTTTCTGAATGTTGAATTTTAAGCCAACTTTTTCACTCTCCTCTTTCACTTTCATCAAGAGGCTTTTTAGTTCCTCTTCACTTTCTGCTATAAGGGTGGTGTCATCTGCATATCTGAGGTGATTGATATTTCTCCTGGTAATGTTGATTACAGCTTGTGCTTCATCCAGTCCAGCATTTCTCATGATGTACTCTGCATATAAGTTAAATAAGCAGGGTGACAATATACAGCCTTGATGTACTCTTTTTCCTACTTGGAACCAGCCTGTTGTTCCATGTCCAGTTCTAACTGTTGCTTCCTCACCTGCACACAGGTTTCTCAAGAGGCAGGTCAGGTGGTCTGGTATTCCCATCTCTTTCAGAATTTTCCACAGTTTATTGTGATCCACACAGTCAAAGGCTTTGGCATAGTCAATAAAGCAGAAATAGATGTTTTTCTGGAACTCTTTTGCTTTTTCCATGATCCAGCAGATGTTGGCCATTTGATCTCTGGTTCCTCTGCCTTTTCTAAAACAGCTTGAACCTGTGGAAGTTCACTGTTCACGTACTGCTGAAGCCTGGCTTGGAGAATTTTGCGCATTACTTTACTAGCGTGTGAGATGAGTGCAATTGTGCAGTAGTTTGAGCATTCTTTGGCATTGCCTTTTTTTGGGATTGGAATGAAAACTGACCTTTTCCAGTCCTGTGGCCACTGCTGAGTTTTCCAAATTTGCTGGCATATTGAGTGCAGCACTTTCACAGCATCATCTTCCAGGATTTGAAATAGCTCAACTGGAATTCCATCTCCTTCACCAGCTTTTTTCTAAAAGAATTTTTTTGGAAACCTTATAGCAGCCACATTTGAAAGTGTTTAGCTTAACTATAGCATGATGATTATAGAAGTGGTAACAACTAGCTCTTCTGTGTGTGCCTATATGCATGTGCTCATGAACTCATACACACATGAGAAAATTTAGAAAATGATAATCAATTACTTTTCTGTCATCTTAGAAATAGGCAGATGTATTAGGTACTAAAAATGCAAATCCTTAAGAATTTTGTGAAAAGGATGAAGTCATCAATGGTCTCTTTTGAAAATTGATGGTCTTAGTCATCTTTATCACTATCAGAAGATGTTAAAAGGTGCTGAAATCAGTGCTGAAAATGCCGGATGTGGTAAGGAAAGCATTGTGCCCAGTATTGACTCAGGTTCTGTGCAGACTGGGTCACACTCTTTTCACATGTCTTTGCACAAGTCATTGTTGACAAAATCATTTGGTGAGAATTTGGATGGTCTAAGCAAAGTGGCTAAGTGACCAGGAGAAAGGACCTTTTTGGGATTCCTGCTGAAGCAGCATGAGGTAGTGAGGCCCATCAGGATAACTTTACCTCCATTTTGTTAGTTCCCAGAAGGAGACAAGTTTGGTCAAAAGAGCCAGTGGAATGAGTGGAACTGAAGCTTCAGAGTATTGAAGCAGTTGTTGTGAACACAGTGTGTTTGCTGCCTGCCTCTTGCCTTAGAGATCAGCAGGTATATGATAGCTGCAGTTAAATCATATTGAATTAAATGACCAGAGGTGGTATAGAGTCATCAGTGGAAGAATATATCAAATTTGTTTTTAGAAGTGGGAAAATATGATTATTTGGGAAATGGGAATATGCAAGAGAAATGAGGGGGGAAAGTAATTCCTGCTTTATTGGGAAAATTATCCTCTGAAAAGTTGATCATGCATTCTTGGCTGTCTAATAAACACAAAAGCCAGGGGGAACCTATAGCCTGTAGTTAGGGCAGAATGTTCAGTAGACATGTGATTTTTTAAGCGATAATAGAGAAAAGTTTGAGAATTAAGAGAGGATCTACAGAGAGTTTAAGCTTTGATAGGTTGGTTAATAACAAGTTACCAGACCACCTGACCTGCCTCTTGAGAAATCTGTATGAGGTCAGGAAGCAACAGTTAGAACTGGACATGGAACAACAGACTGGTTTCAAATAGGAGAAGGAGTACATCAAGGCTGTATATTGTCACCCTGCTTATTTAACTTATATGCAGAGTACATCATGAGAAATGCTGGACTGGAAGAAACACAAGCTGGAATCAAGATTGCCAGGAGAAATATCAATCACCTCAGATATGCAGATGACACCACCCTTATGATAGAAAGTGAAGAGGAACTAAAAAGCCTCTTGATGAAAGTGAAAGAGTAGAGTGAAAAAGTTGGCTTAAAGCTCAACATTCAGAAAACAAAGATCATGGCATCTGGTCCCATCATTTCATGGGAAATAGATGGGGAAACAGTGGAAACAGTGTCAGACTTTATTTTTTTTGGCTCCAAAATCACTGCAGATGGTGACTGCAGCCATAAAATTAAAAGACGCTTACTCCTTGGAAGAAAAGTTATGACCAACCTAGATAGTATATTCAAAAGCAGAGACGTTACTTTGCCGACTAAGGTCCATCTAGTCAAGACTATGGTTCTTCCTGTGGTCATGTATGGATGTGAGAGTTGGACTGTGAAGCAGGCTGAGCACCGAAGAATTGATGCTTTTGAACTGTGGTGTTGGAGAAGACTCTTGAGAGTCCCTTGGACTGCAAGGAGATCCAACCAGTCCATTCTGAAGGAGATCAGCCCTGGGATTTCTTTGGAAGGAATGATGCTAAAGCTGAAACTCCAGTACTTTGGCCACCTCATTGGAAAAGACTGATTCTAGGAGGGATTGGGGGCAGGAGGAGAAGGGGACGACAGAGGATGAGATGGCTGGATGGCATCTCTTACTCGATGGACGTGAGTCTGAGTGAACTCCGGGAGTTGGTGATGGACAGGGAGGCCTGGCGTGCTGCGATTCATGGGGTCGCAAAGTGTTGGACACGACTGAGAGACTGAATTGAACTGAACGGACTGATGATAAAAGTCCAGGTAAGTGCTTAAAAGTAGTTAAAGTGGAGAAGAAATAGGAGGTCACTGCTTTTGAGGCAGTGAAGGCACGCTTCCAGAGGACAGAAAAGGTTAGTAACGACATTGACTCATCGGGGTGAAGACCAAGGGTGAATTACAGAGGTGTGTAAAATAGTTCCTGAAACCGACAAGGACATTTGGAACATTTATCCTGGAACTGGTAAAATTTAGCAACCATTGCGGGTAGAGGCCAGTATGAAGTGGTTGGGAAAGACTTGAAGTGGATGTTTAATCACAATATCAGGATTTGTTATAGCCATTGAAGTGGAGTTAAAAAATTGTCACCAATGTGTAGAGTGTACAAAAGCCTAATGTGTTCAAGCATGGGCAAAAGTTTATTCTCCACTCTTTCTGTTTGCTGGAGGGATTGTGGTTATAGATGCAGACAAACAGTTTAAAAGCCTAGCAGCAGTTGTATAATCCTATGGATAAAGAACAGTTCTTCTGCTTTTGTCCCTTTGAACACATGCATCTTCATTCCTGACTTTTGTCACTGCAAGGGGCATGACCGTGTTTGACCTAGAGTGTTATCAAGGTCACCCTTGTTCCTTTCTTCACATTTCCCAATATGGGTCCTTCAGGTAGCCTAGGTATCTCTTCCCTGTGTTCATCTGTTGCTTTGTTTTGCAAGTCTTTTTTAGAGAAGGAAGGTCTTCTTTTAGAATCTGTGTTCAGGGTATACAGATCCAGGGTTTTTATCCATGGCCTGTATCAGAGCACATATACATGTAGGAGTGAAACTTGATCATTTTCTAAGTTTTTGGTTCCAGGAAAGTAACTTCTTTTGGAAAATCCAGTGCATCAGTAGATTGTATTGACCAGAACTTCAAAACCCATCCATACTTTTAAGTCACTTCTCACCCTCCCCCGTTCAATTTCACGCTAATTAGTGACATGGGTGTGAGGGATCTTCCTGTGTGTTTGCTGACCCTTCTATATTTCTTTCTTCAGATTCTTGTGAAAACTGACATCAGCTATGCAGTTCTGCTCTCCTGCTCCAGTGACTTCCCGTATGATTTACACTTAAAGCCCACAGCTTTTTTGGCCCACAGGTTCAATAGCACCAGGTTCACAGCTCCCTCTGACTTCAACTTCAAATCCCTTCCCTCTGTGTCTCTCCTCTACAGCTACTTGGCTTCTTTGCTGTTTTCAGACACTCAAAGCACTGTTCTGTTTTGGGACTTGTACACATCCAGCCCCTGAATGTTCGTTTCCTATTTCTACTAGACTTTTTCTCTCATGTTTGTGAGGTTGTTTTACAAATATCACCTTATCAGTGGAACTTGCCTCCTCCACCCCAATCCTCTCTAATCTACAGTTTCTCATAGCCCTTATCACCATCTGTTAGTGTTAGTCTCTCAGTTGTGTCCGACTCTTTCACGACCCCATGGACTATAGCCCTCCAGGCTCCTCTGTCCATGGAATTCTCCAGGCAAGAATACTGGAGTGGGTAGCCATTCCTTTCTCCAGGGGATCTTCCCAACCCAGGGGTGGAAACCAAGTTTCCCTCATTGTAGGCAGATTCTTTACTGTCTGAGCCACCAGGGAAGCCACCATGATATGTATGTTTGACTCCACTAGAACACAAGCACCAGAAAAGCAGAGATTTTTGTCTGTTTCATTCATGCTTTACCCCTGAGTACCTTCAGAGTGCCTGGAACATGGTAGGCCTCCAAAAATGTTAGTTGACTAAATAAAAGATTGGATGGACATGTGGATGCATTTAACATATACAGTAATTTAAATTGTAAAGGTAAGTAGTAAAGCCAGGATTGACACTCAGGCGGCATTTTGGTCAAAGCCACTATTCTTTCTACTTTACCATGTGAACTAATCTGGTCCTTTCCTGAGAGATGTGGATGAAGCATTAACAGAGGAGCCTTTTGTAGGTCCACCAGAACATTAAAATGTAAATTCCACCTGGATTTAGCTTTATGGACTTTCAAATAAAAAATAGTCTAATAAATTCTAGTTTAGAGGTGTAGATTCAACAGAATTTAGAAAATTCTTTTCTATCATTGAAACAAAGGACTTTTGCATTAGTTGAGTTTAAAAAAAAAATGACTCACAAATGACTAGCTAAGGGAGAGCAAGATTTCTAGATAAGCAGCACAAAAAATTTCCACTGTTTCTCACCAACTATGTAGCTAATGGGGATGGTGGCTTCAAGCCAGCTACCACTTAAGGGAAAAAAAGGCTTACCATTCAACAAGTGAAATAGTTAGTGTGGAATGGATAGCGTCTATTGAAATTTGATTTTCAGCAGTCTCCCAAGTGACTGAATAAATTTTTTCAACCTGTTTAATTTTGTAGCATGCCTTCTCATAGTCAAGTTCAGGATTAATTATATGACAGTATGTGGTCTAATGCTATTGAATTCTTGTCAAAGATATCTTATGGGGCTATTTGAAACATGCTGGGACCCTAAATGGGCTGACTGACCTAAGGATATTAACCCACAACAGTCAGGGCTTAGTGACTATTTACTGACTATAGGACTGAGCCCAAATCCAGATCATAAAATCTCAGAAAGTGAGTTGAAATTGAGACCAGTCTAGATTGGAACCAACACCTGTGGTTTCTTCTGTGGCAGGGTGGAGCCAGGTGGGTGGTACCATGAAGTCATTTTGGATCTGGGCTGATATAAGTCTAAGGATGAATTGTAGCCAGCGGGGTAAGTAGTGTATACAGGCAGATCCAATCCCCAGAGGGTTTCACAGAAGCCTGAACACATTTTCAGGGTCTGGCCAAATGGAATTAATTTCAAGACAATGATATGGGCCCATCTGAGAAAAGGGAGGCAGATACAGGTCAGCAGGCAAATCCAGGAGTAAGGGAGGCCTATTTTATATTAAGCATCTAAATTTAGGTCCTTCATTGCCCAGGATTTCCTGATAACAAGGTATATTTGCTGCTGTCCAGTTTAAGGCACATATTATAATACATGTAGTTTCTAATACTTTGCTAACTGAATTTGGCTTAAGGTATGCATTGAACTTCTCTTGCATACTGTAATTCTTTATCATTCTTATATCTGGGTTTGGCTAGGGTAAAGCGGTAGTGATAAGATTTTGGGATTTTTGAAATCTTTATTTAATATATCTGAGCCATTAAGTAGGCTTGAAATAAACAGCACTGATTTAATTGTGAAATTTTCCTCATATTTTGATGCTAATATTTCTTTAATAAATTGTACAGGCCTGATTCCTAATGATGTACTTTACTAATAGTTCTATATTCTGAACAGTTATCTATAATGGGCTTATTGCTCTTTATGATTTTGATAGAATGGATTGTGTTTAACTTATTTTTGAGTTAAAGAGAAGTAAATAGTTGCCATAAATATGAAAGTTTACTAATCAGTGGCTATTTTGAGATATTTCATTTCTTAGCAGTAAAGGTTTCTGCAAAAGAGGTGAACAGTAAATTAACTTTGTTTGAAATGCTGTATGGACTATTCCAGAATATGTGCAAATATGCTGAGAAATGAAGGAGTAGACTTCTTTGAGCACAGCTTGACCTTCAACTAGCCTAGCAACAGCTTAGTTGTGAAGAGATATCAAAATAAATTTGTACACATTAGAAAATACAATTCCTGCTTGTGGCTCCTCAGCTGAATTATTGGGATGGCTGTTTACTGGTTTACATTTCCTACTCACTTGTACACTGTTTTACTCTATCCCTAATATGCCATCCTTGAGTCCTAACTTCTTCTGTTTTGGCTTGTTTGACACAGGCCTTGATCCTACATTTCAACTCAGTTTTAGCTGCTTGGTTTTGTCAGTGTTGATTTTGTTCTCTATCAACTAGCCTGATCCTAGCCCAACAATCTCTCCACCTCCACCACCATCACCAGCAACCATCTCTTCCCTCTGCCTGGCCCCTGTACACACACACACAAACTATATTCTGATAAACTAAGTTTAATAGATTTAACAAAGACTATTGATAACAAATAATATACCACTTTGCCATTTAGTGGACTACAAAGTGTCCACACATTCATTTTCTTATTTGAGATCATGATTGTGATTCTAAAACAGAAAAGGTAGAACATTGTGAGTTAAAGGCGAACCACATTTTTCATAACTATTTACACATTTTCGCACATACATAAGAAAGGACCACTTAGGTTATCTATAAATATGTCTTGTATTAGAGTGGGAAATCAAGTATTATGGACTTTCCTTTATGTGCAAAATTTTCTTTGCTCATCAGAAAAATATTGCCCCCAAAGTTTTACAAATTTTATTCATTATTAAGAAATTGTTTGTCAGATACAATTGGCCAGTACTTTGGCCTTGTTTGTCGGGCTCTAATATGAAAGTGACATCTTGTTCTTAAGATGCGAAGAAAGGACAGTAGATTTTTTATTCGGTGTAGGAAAAGAAAAGTGAAAGTGTTAGTTGCTTAGTTCTGTTTGGCTCTTTGTGATCACATGGATTGTAGCCCGCCCACCAGTTTCCTCTGTTCAAGGAATTCTCTAGGCAAGAACACTGGAGTGGTTAGCCATTCCCTTCTCCAGAGGATCTTCTCAACCCAGGAATTGAACCTGGGTCTTCTGCATTGCAGAGGTACTCCTTATTGTCTGAGCCAACTGGGAGGAGGTGGGAACAGATGATGGTAGCAAAGCAGGGCCAATAGGAAAAGAGATCAGCTAGTGTTCAACACATGCTTACATGTTCAATTGAGTCGCTCAGTCATGTCCGACTCTTTACAACCCCATGAACTGCAGCACGACAGGCCTCCCTGTCCATCACCAGCTCCCAGAGTCCACCCAAACCCATCTCCACTGAGTCGGTGATGCCATCCAACCAGCTCATCCTCTGTTGTCCCCTTCTCCTCCTGCCTTCAGTCTTTCCCAGCATCAGGGTCTTTTCCAGTGAGTCAGCTCTTCGCATCAGGTGGCCAGAGTATTAGAGTTTCAACTTCAACATCAGTCCTTCCAGTGAATTCAGGACTGATTTCCTTTAGGATGGACTGGTTGGATCTCCTTGCAGTCGAAGGGACTCTCAAGAGTCTTCTCCAACATCACAGTTCAAAAGCACCAATTCTTTGGCACTCAGCTTTCTTTATAGTCCAACTCTCGCATCCATACATGACTACTGGAAAAACCATAGCTTGACTAGATGGACCTTTGTCGGCAAAGCAATGTCTCTGCGTTTTAACATGCTATCTAGGTTGGTCATAACTTTTTTTTTCCTGAGGAGTAAGGGTCTTTTTATTTCATGGCTGCAGTCACCGTCTACAGTGATTTTGGAGTCCAAAAAAATAAAGTCTGCCACTGTTTCTACTGTTTCTCCATCTATTTGCCATGGAGTGATGGGACCAGATGCCATGATCTTCATTTTCTGAACGTTGAGCTTTAAGCCAACTTTTTCAGTCTCCTCTTTCACTTTCATTAAGAGGCTCTTTAGTTCTTCTTCCCTTTCTGCCGTAAGGGTGGTGTCATCTGCATATCTGAGGTTATTGATAATTCTCCCGGCCATCTTGATTCCAGCTTGTCCTTCCTCCAGCCCAGAGTTTCTCATGATGTACTCTGCATATAAGTTAAATAAGCAGGGTGACAATATACAGCTTTGAGGTACTCCTTTTCCTATTTACAGCCAGTCTGTTGTTCCATATTGTAACATGCTTATATGTTAGGCAGTGTCATATTGGACTAAAAGTCAGGAGACCCAAGCCCTTAATTATGTGACACACCTAACTTATCTCAGCTCTTTGATTACCACCTATGGAGTAGATCTAGGATCCTAGATTATGGAGAATCCCGTGGACAGAGGAGCCTGGCAGGCTGCAGTGCCTGGGGTTGCAGTCAGATATGACTGCATTGACTTAGCATGCATGCACATATATATCAATATCATTAGAACTGAGAAACTTGCTTATCTCCTAAAAATGCCATTAATGCCTTGGGTTTTTTCTCCTCCCTGCTTTATCTGGTTAAATTGGTGGCTTAGAAAGAAAGAATCTTATTTAGGGAAAGAGACTTAGATATTCCTTCCAGGTTCTTTAATTAGATAAGATTGCTAGCTCTTGATGTGCTGTTTTCATAGTGATGTGTATATATGGAGTTGTGATTTTATCAAGCTTTTAAAAATGAATAATAGAATGAAACAGTTGAAAAGAAAAAAATGTGTGAAGTCATTCTATAGAAGAAAGAATTTCATTAAGCACACTCTTGACATACAGTTTGTTAGATACTGTGTCTGTTACATGGAAGTGAAGTGGCAGAGATAATGAGATGTGGACTTTGTTTGACACTTGTGTCTTATGAAGAGTTCTGTTTTGTGGCATGAGTTATTTGGTCAATGTTTCTTAACAGACTAAACCTTTCCATATGAATGCTAAGTATGATGTATATGATATATTTGCATATATATACATATATCATTGAAGATTTACTAAAGTATTTTCAATTAAAAATGTAAATCTAAAACTTGCATACTCAACTTTTAACTTCCAGAGATATGTTATCAACTTTGTTGATTATCAGTCTTGTCCTCCATTCAGTTCAGTTCAGTCTCTCAGTCGTGTCCGACTCTTGCAACCGCATGGAATGCAGCACAGCAGGCCTCCCTGTCCATCACTGACTCCCGGAGTTTATTCAAACTCATGTCCATTGAGTTGATGATGCCATCCAACCATCTTATCCTCTATCATCCCCTTTTTCTCCCACCTTCAGTCTTTCCCAGCATCAGGGTCTTTTTGAATGAGTCAGTTCTTCGCATCAGCTAGCCAAAGGATTGGAGTTTCAGCTTCAGCATCCGTCCTTCCAATGAATATTCAGGGCTGATTTCCTTTAGGAAATGGACTAAAGGATGGACTGGTTGGATCTCTTTGCTGTCCAAGGGACTCTCAAGAGTCTTCTCCAACACCACAGTTCAAAAGCATCAGTTCTTCAGTGCTCCGCTTTCTATATAGTCCAGCTCTCACATCCATACGTGACTACTGGAAAAACCTTAGCTTTGACTAGATGGACTTTTGTTGGCAAAATAATGTCTCTGCTTTTTAATATGCTATCTAGGTTGGTCATAGATTTTCTTCCAAGGAATAAGCATCTTTTAATTTCATGGCTGCAGTCACCATCTACATTGATTTTGGAGCCTCAAAAATAAAGTCTGTCACCATTTCCATTCTTTCCCCATCTATTTCCCATGAAGTGATGGGACCAGATGCCATGATCTTAGTTTTCTGAATGTTGAGTTTTAAGCCAACTTTTTCACTCTCCTCTTTCACTTTCATCAAGAGACTCTAGTTCTTCTTTGCTTTCTGCCATAAGAATGGTATCATCTGCATAGCTGAGGTTATTGATATTTCTCTCAGAATCTTGATTCCAGCTGTGCTTCAACCAGCCCAGAATTTCTCATGATTTACTCTTCATGTAAGTTAAATAAGCAGGGTGACAATATACAGTCTTGACGTACTCCTTTCTCGATTTGGAACTAGTATATTGTTACATGTCCAGTTCTAACTGTTGCTTCTTGACCTTCATACAGATATCCCAAGAAATCTGGTCTGGTATTCCCATTCTTGAAGAATTTTCCACAGTTTGTTATGAACTTTTATTATGCCCATTTAAGAGATGATGAAACTGATGCAGACAGTGGTTAAAATAACTTGTCCAATGTCACATGCTTAGCTCATGGCAGAGTAAAAACACAGACTGAGGATGTCTGATTCTCAAGTCTGTATTCCCTTCTTTATTGGCACTTCTCAGTTCTGTAAGAACTAAAATGTATGAGCTAGTCATAAGTTTGTATTTGTTCAATAAGTAGTCAGCAACTAGTCCTTATTCCAGATTAGAGAATTCTCTTTTGACTTCAAGATCAAAATTTCATGTAAGTCAAACAAAATATATCTTCTAGTTGGATTCAATTTGGGACTGCCAATTTAGGTGCTCTGGTAAGAGAAGCAAAAATATCAGCAATCTACTTATTTTAGCAAACTTTATCTATATAAAATACCATCAGAAAAGTCTGTAAAATAACCTGAATGGAAGATATGTAAGATAGTAACTACTCATTAAATCAAGAATGTTGGATTAAAAGAAAATAGTGCCTAGAGTCTTTTGACGTGTTCTGATTCCTTTTACCATTTCTGTTGATTATTATTCAAAGTGACAAGGACCTGGTCTATGATGCTGACAGTGTAACTGAGTAAAGAAACAAGCAAACAGAAATGACTGTGGTCCATTATGTGCCACACATTGTTCTAGGTGCTGGGGATACAGGAGTGAAGACAAAAAAGTAGTTCTTTGAGTGAGACTTCCAGTCCATTTAATAGGTGAGAGGGTGACAGACAGTCATCAGATTAGCTAATGAAAAACCTAATTTTACATAGACCTAAGTGCTGAAAAGACATAAAACAAAATGTTCCCATAGAGAGTGCTGGGGCTGGGGTGGAGGCTAATTTACAGGGTATTAATGAAGGTGTCTTTGAGATGGTGACATTTGGGGCAGAGACCAAATTGACAAGAAAAGCAACATTCAGTGATCTGGGGCAGAGCTTCTAGATAATGGAAATATTAAATGCATAAAGCAGAAAGGAGCTTGCCGTGTTAATGAAACAGCAAACAGGATCAAAAGGCTTGTACTGATAATATTTTCTCCCAGATTGTGACTCAAGGTATCATTTAAAATTTACTTTTAAAAGTTTTCTAAAATTCTAAAATTTTACTTTCTAGGTTTTTATTTTCACCCAAGTTTTGAACATCTTTATGCAATGCTCTTCTGCCTCCATCTAGATTCCATTGTATGTTTGATTGTCTAATGTTGTCCCACAAGTCCCTGTGGCCCTGTTACTTTTCCTTATCTCTTTTTTCCTTCTGTGCTTTGTCAAATCTGCTGTTTATCCAACCCCCTGAATTTATTTTTATTTCAAATATTCAATGTTTTAGCTCAAGAAGTTCCATTTCATTCTTTTTATACATTTTTATTTCTTGTTATTATATTCACATTTTCATTTAAATTCTCAAGCACATTATGACTTTAATATTCACTTCTCCAACTTATGTTCAATATTATCTTTAATACTTCTGTATATATTTCTAATGAGTGCTTTTCTCCTAGTTATATTTTCTTTGCATGGCTAGTAACATTTTAGGAGATTCTGAATAAAATGAATATTATATTGTTGAGTGTCTAGATTTTATTGTGTTCCCTTATGGAGTATTAAACTGTGATTTAGAAACCCATTAAGGAACTTGCATTTTATTTTTTTTAATTTAAATTTTTATTTTTACTTTATTTTACTTTACAATACTGTATTGGTTTTGCCATACATTGACATGAATCCACCATGGGTGTACATGCGTTCCCAAACATGAACCCCTCTCCCACCTCCCTCCCCATAACATCTCTCTGGGTCATCCCTGTACACCAGCCCCAAGCATCCTGTATCCTTAGACTGGCGATTCGTTTCTTACATGATAGTATACATGTTTCAATGCCATTCTCCCAAATCATCCCACTCTCTGATGAGTCCCTCTCCTTCTGAGTCCAAAAGTCCGCTCTACACATCTGTGTCTCTTTTGCTGTCTTGCATACAGGGTCATCATTACCATCTTTCTAAATTCCATATATATGTGTTAGTATACTGTATTGGTGTTTTTCTTTCTGGCTTACTTCACTCTGCATAATAGGCTCCAGTTTCATCCATCTCATTAGAACTGATTGAAATGTATTCTTTTTAATGGCTGAGTAATACTCCATTGTGTATATGTACCACAGCTTTCTTATCCATTCATCTGCTGATGGACATCTAGTTTGTTTCCATGTCCTGGCTATTATAAACAGTGCTGCGATGAACATTGGGGTACATGTGTCTCTTTCAATTCTGGTTTCCTCGGTGTGTATGCCCAGCAGTGGGATTGCTGGGTCATAAGGTAGTTCTGTTTACAATTTTTTAAGGAATCTCCACACTGTTCTCCATAGTGGCTGTACTAGTTTGCATTCCCACCAACAGTGTAGGAGGGTTCCCTTTTCTCCACACCCTCTCCAGCATTTATTGCTTGCAGACTTTTGGATCACAGACATTCTGACTGGTGTGAAGTGGTACCTCATTGTGGTTTTGGTTTGCATTTCTCTAATAATGAGTGATGTTGAGCATCTTTTCATGTGTTTGTTAGCCATCCGTATGTCTTCTTTGGAGAAATGTCTATTTAGTTCTTTGGCCCATTTTTGATTGGGTCGTTTATTTTTCTGGAATTGAGCTGCATAAGTTGCTTGTATATTTTTGAGATTAGTTGTTTGTCAGTTGCTTCATTTGCTATTACTTTCTCCCATTCAGAAGGCTGTCTTTTCACCTTGCTTATATTTTCCTTTGTTGTGCAGAAGCTTTTAATTTTAATTAGATCCCATTTGTTTATTTTTGCTTTTATTTCCAGAATTCTGGGGGGTGGATCATAGAGGATCCTGCTGTGATTTATGTTGGAGAGTGTTTTGCCTATGTTCTCCTCTAGGAGTTTTATAGTTTCTGGTCTTACATTTAGATCTTTACTCCATTTTGAGTTTATTTTTGTGTATGGTGTTAGAAAGTGATCAGTTTCATTCTTTTACAAGTGGTTGACCAGTTTTCCCAGCACCACTTGTTAAAGAGACTGTCTTTACTCCATTGTATATTCTTGCCTCCTTTGTCAGAGATAAGGTGTCCATAGGTATGTGGATTTATCTCTGGGCTTTCTATTTTGTTCCACTGATCTATATTTCTGTCTTTGTGCCGGTACCATACTGTCTTGATGACTGTGGCTTTGTAGTAGAGCCTGAAGTCAGGCGAGTTGATTCCTCCAGTTCCATTCTTCTTTCTCAAGATTGCTTTTGGCTATTCGAGGTTTTTTGTATTTCCGTACAAATCTTGAAATTATTTGTTCTAGTTCTGTGAAAAATATCGCTGGTAGCTTGATAGGGATTGCATTGAATTTGTAGATTGTTTTGGGTAGTATACTCATTTTCACTATATTGATTCTTCCAATCCATGAACATGGTATATTTCTCCATCTATTTGTGTCATCTTTCATTTCTTTCATCAGTGTTTTATAGTTTTCTATATATAGGTCTTTAGTTTCTTTAGGTAGATATATTCATAAGTATTTTATTTTTTTCGTTGCAATGGTGAATGGAATTGTTTCCTTAATTTCTTTTTCTACTTTCTCATTATTCGTGTATAGGAATGCAAGGGATTTCTGTGTGTTGATTTTATATCCTGCAACTTTACTATATTCATTGATTAGCTCTAGTAATTTTCTGGTGGAGTCTTTAGGGTTTTCTATGTAGAGGATCATGTCATCTGCAAACAGTGAGAGATTTACTTCTTTTCCAATTTGGATTCCTTTTATTTGTTTTTCTGCTCTGATTGCTGTGGCCCAAACTTCCAGAACTGTGTTGAATAGTAGCGGTGAAAGTGGGCACCCTTGTCTTGTTCCTGACTTTAGGGGAAATGCTTTCAATTTTTCACCATTGAGGATAATGTTTGCTGTGGGTTTGTCATATATAGCTTTTATTATGTTGAGGTATGTTCCTTCTATTCCTGCTTTCTGGAGAGTTTTTATCATAAATGGATGTTGAATTTTGTCAAAGGCCTTCTCTGCATCTATTGAGATATATCTTTTATTTTTCAATTTGTTAATGTGGTGAATTACATTGATTGATCTGCTGATATTGAAGAATCCTTGCATCCCCGGGATAAAGCCCACTTGGTCATGGTGTATGATCTTTTTAATGTGTTGTTGGATTCTGATTGCTAGAATTTTGTTAAGGATTTTTGCATCTATGTTCGTCAGTGATATTGGCCTGTAGTTTTCTTTTTTTGTAGCATCTTTGTCAGGTTTTGGTATTAGGGTGATGGTGGCCTCATAGAATGAGTTTGGAAGTTTACCTTCCTCTGCAATTTTCTGGAAGAATTTGAGTAGGATAGGCGTTAGCTCTTCTCTAAATTTTTGGTAGAATTCAGCTGTGAAGCCGTCTGGACCTGGCTTTTGTTTGCTGGAAGATTTCTGATTACAGTTTCAATTTCTGTGCTTGTGATGGGTCTGTTAAGATTTTCTGTTTCTTCCTGGTTCAGTTTTGGAAAGTTGTACTTTTCTAAGAATTTGTCCATTTCTTCCACGTTGTCCATTTTATTGGCAAATAATTGCTGATAGTAGTCTCTTATGGAACTTGCATTTTAAAGGCTTCCTTTTAAGTGCTCTTAGGGTGAATCCACTGTAGCTTTTAATCTAGTGTGAGAGTTTTGCATTCCATTAAGGTGTAAACTTTGAGGGTCTCAGCGGGATGTCCCAGGTATACAATGAGGTCTTTCCATCCAGTTGAATGGAACACAAATATCTCCTTTGTAAACGCTGAACCATGGATTGATTACATTAGTTAAGATTGCGTGGTTAGTTGCTTCAGTTGTTTCCAATTCTTTGGAACCCTATATTCTGTAGCCTGCCAGGCTCCTCTGTCGATGGGATTCTCCAGGCAATAATACCAGAGTGGGTTACCATGCCCTCCTCCAAGGGATCTTCCTGACCTAGAGGGTGAGCCCATGTCTCCTGTGTGTCCTGCATTGTAAGTGGATTCTTTGCCTGCTGAGCCACGCAGGAAGCCTTAGATGAGATTGGAGTTCATCAGGTGGTCATTTTTTGCACCTGTCATGTGGAGTTCAATCTGTGTACAGTTTAGTTTTAGCAAGTGTATCATGTAGTTTTCTGGAGCAACTTATCTGGCTAGCTCTGTCATGTGTATTCCAGGCTTTTTAACCTTCTAGAACGCTAATGTCTGACTTCTCATCTAAGCGTATATCCTCCCTGCATCACGATCCAGAAAATGACTCTAGACAGAAAGCTGTTACAATTGTAAAGCTTGCCTTTTTTATTCCCCTGCTTTCCTGATTACTCTGCTAACTTTGTCAAGTGTCTAAAATTAACCATCTCATATATTTTATCTGGATTTCTAGTTGTTTTTTTACACATACATGGGGAGAGTCTGATGCAAGTTTTTTGCTTTTTTAGTATGTCTTATTGAAGTATAGTTGATTTACATTGTTATGTTAATTTCTGCTATACTGCAAAGTGATTCATATATATATGATGTATGTGTGTATACATATATATATATATTCATATATATGTATATATAAAGACACTTGCTCCTTGAAAGAAAAGCAGTGACAAACCTAGACAGCATATTAAGAAGCAGAGGAATTACTTCGCCTACAAAGGTCCGTATAGTCAAAGCTATAGTTTTTCTAGTAGCCATGTATGGATGTGAGAGCTGGACAGTAAAAAAGGCTAAGCACTGAATTGATGTCTTCAAACTGTGGTGCTGAAGAAGACTCTTGAGAGCCCCTTGGACAGCAAGGAGATCAAACCAGTGAAACCTAAAGGAAATGAATCCTGAATATTCATTGGAAGGACTGATGCTGAAGCTGAAGCTCTAATACTTTGGCCACCTGATGCAAAGAGCTGACTCACTTGAAAAGATCTTGATGCTGGGAATGATTGAAGGCAGGAGGAGAAGGGGACAACAGAGGATGAGCTGGTTGGATGGCATCACCGACTCAGTGGACATGAGTTTGAGCAAATTCTGGGAGAAGGACAGGAAAGCCTGGCATGCTGTTGCTCATGGAGTCACAAAGTTGGACACAACTGAGTGACTGAACAACAAAAAATATATATATATATATTTATATACACACACATTCTTTTTCATATTATTTTCCATAGTGATTCATCACAGCATGTTAAATACAGTTCCCTGTGCTATACAGTAGGACCTTGTTTTTTATCCGTGATATACCTTCTTTAATATGGTCAGGAACAGATGTCCATGAGAAAGATGGGGTTTTTTATTACGTAAAATTTCAAACATTTACAAAAGTAGAGAAAGGACCCTAATAAACGCTCATACACACCATCCATCTTAATAGCAACAGAAGCAAACCTGTATACCCATACCCTCTTCCTGGTCCCCTTATCCATCTTATGTTATTTTTAAACAAATCATGAGGAAGAATTTAGAGCAAGAAATGGCAAAACTTACTATTATGCTAAAGAGAAAAAGCAACAGAAGAGAAAATGATATTTTTTGAATCCCTTCCTCATTTATTTAGTGCTTGTTCTTGAACTATAGATCTAATTTTTTCCAATCTCAGAAATGTTACATCTTAATTTAATTTTTTTGACTGTTAATTTTTAAATTAACACCTTTCACTTTTTTGAGTAGTTTATTTTTTAGGGCAAGTTCACAGCAGAATTGAATGGTGTATGCTGAGAATTCCCATGTTGTCCCTGTTTCAAACATGCATAACCTTCTGCATTATCCACATCACAGTGGTAAAGTTGATGAAAATTGATGAACCTGCAGTGACACGTTATTACCACCAAAGCTTTTAAAATATTTTAAGATATATGTTTTTAAATATACTTTTAAAATAAGCGTTTGATTTGTGTCTGTTTTTGTGATGTTAATTAGGCCAAGAGTTTCAGTACTTACATACCTTAAACATTGTCTTCCTTACAAAATATGATGTAATTTGGGTAAAATTGATAAAAACACAAGAATCTTGCAATTCAGTGACTGCCGTGTGAATAACCCATAACTCTTATTTGAGAGGGACTTTGTTTTGAGGTTTCTTTATGATGATGAATAATTCAGAGTTTAAAAAGATAGGCAATGAAACAACATGGAAATGTTTTAAAGTAATATAATACTTAATATAAGTGAAAGAAACTTATGCAATATTTTCATGTATTTTCATATAACTTATAGTATTTATTCTACATCTTTTACATAAATAATTAAAACATATATATACATATAAAAGTGGTATAACATATATAATGTAATGAATATCTTAGAATCTAGAAGCAATAAATGATGTGAATGGTTTTTTTTTGATGAGTTAGTGGAAATTGTCTTTTAAAATTTTATTTAATATTGTTTTATCAATAAATACAAATTAAAATAAATGGAAAAGAAACTCACTGAAGACCTATGATTGATGAAGTTAACCAATTGACTTAATTTACAAAATAATAATAAGGCTAAAATTGCAACTGCTCTATAAGGAAAAAAAGAAATACATAGGCAAGTTCAATAAAAGGAGTCTTGCAAGATAACAAAAGTTGGGAAATCAATCATTCATAGCTAAATCAACAGGTTTAATACCATTAGTGAAGTTCCATATGTCACAGCTTGAAATATCATGATTGGCAATTGTGAAAAGTTGATAATCCTGTTGTTCCAAAATGGAAGGTATTTTGAACAAGTATGTACAAATTCAAGTGATAATAAGTTCATAGCTTATTATCAATGAAAACATACATGTATTGCAATAAAAATCCCCACTGTGGATAATATTTTCTGTATTTGGGAATAAACTGCAGATGCATTTTTAAGTCATGACTGTTAAGTTGTGCTGATAATGTTTATTTCTCTAACAGTGGAGAGATTTTTCCTGAATAATGTATCATTGAATTATTCCTGTGTTTAAATTTACATAAAGTTTTTCAATTATCTATTAATCGGTATTCCATTTCTAACATCATAGCCAGTGAGCAGCACTAATGTTTGAGTGTGCCTGTGCTTCTGTGTGCATATTTCTGTTAGATAGTTAATATTGAGATGAATGAAGGTTGTCTATTTTCCCTTCCAAATATTGTTCCTAGGTTTAAAAAAACGAAAAAAGGCTCAGACCCAATTATGCCTTCTATATTTAGAAGGTATTAAACATTTATTAGAAAACAAGCACAAAAAGATGCCCTAGAGTTTATTCTGTAGGCTTATGGAAGTTCTAGCTTAATATTAACTTAATACCTTTTAGGTATTGTGATTGTGTATTATAAGTTTAATACTCCTTAGGTTTTGTGATCATCATCTTGTATGAAAACTTCAGTTAAGGCAAATGTCAAAATTCCAAAAGCAGGATTCTCTCACTTTATGAGTATACAGTCAGAATCTTCTATAGTTGATGACTCAGCCTAAAAGGTTAGCCAAAATCATCTCAAAAATAAAGGCTGTAGGCTGCTCTGATTTTTATACTCATTTTATGCAAAGTTGGGAAGTATTGCTAAAATATGTTAGAAGTCCACTTATCTTGAATACTTTTAACTTCATCTTTGTGAGCTCATTCCTGACATTCATAGTGCTAGTCAAGAAGCCACTGTTTTCATCACTGAAAACCAATTTCTGATAGTAAACATTTTCATTTTCTAAATGTTCATTATTGATGGGAATAAGGATACCAGAAGACTTGTAGCCCCTACCCCAGGGAATGTGGGTTTTCTGATGAAATGTCACTCCTCTATTCTTGCATTTTTTAATGGAATGATTAAAGCACCTAATGATAGCTTAATTTTAGTAAGCCACACATAATAAGACATTGAAAATGCTACAGTATTTTAAGAAAAATTGTAGACGTCATGACTACATGGGTGTTTGTAATATTAAGGGCAGGGTTGGATAATGCTTTGGAAATCCTTGGTTGCAGCTTCTATGGCAAAATGTCCTCTGAATTCTTGCATGAACGCTGTGTAACAGTAACCTCCAGAGAGGTGAAATGGTAATCTCTCATTATCAGTAGTGAACCTACCACCAATCATTAATGATAGTTATTGTTATTATAAGTAATAGGAGTCATGCTAGATTAAAAAGTCATAGCAACACTAATACCCACTCTAGTGTTCTCGCCTGGAGAATCCCAAGGAGGGGGGACCTGGTGGGCTGCCGTCTCTGGGTTCGCACAGTCGGACATGACTGAAGTGACTTAGCAGCAGCAGCAGCAACACTAATAATCTTGATACAGGAAGAAGATAAAGACTAGCTAATGTTTCTTGAGTGTTTATGCTGTAGCTCCTTAGTCAGTTACACAGGGACTCGGCTGCTGTTATTTTATCTTAAATATCCTGATTAAGAATCTTACATAATTTTTAAGCAGCAGGTATGGAACACAAATTCTTTACTCAGATTCTAAAATATGTACTCATTTCCACAGCCTTAGACTGCTTCTTTTTTGTCAAAGCTTTTATAAGGATTCTTATAAAAATTTTTAGACACATTTCTGGAGTAAGAATAGTTTATAGGGGAGGAAAAGATCCTAGAGTTTTTCAGTTTATTAAAAGTTGTGCCAGGAAAAAAAATGTGGAAAACTTTATTTCTGTTTATAAAGGCATTCCGCTTCCGTATAAAGATATGACTCAGATCCATTGAAAATAGGTTGAGATGCATTTTTTTTTCACATGAAAGTTTCTGGGAGATCATATAAACAGAGCCTCTCTGTGGAACCTCTATTTTCCCCAGAGCATGGTCAGCTTTTCATTGAAACTACTGAAGTAGCTTTTAGAGAACAGAATTACAAATAGACATTTTTGGTCCATAGACATCTTAACAAAGTTTCAGATAAATGGTATGTAAAATAGTTCTTAAATGTTTACAGTTTCCTGGGAATGAACCCTTGTCCTAAGCTTACTTACAATGGCTTTTTCTCAATGGTTGCTATATTAGGATCTTGAATAAGGTCTCTGAAGAGTTTTGTGTCATTACTTATGTTCAAAGGTTCAGTCTGTTTTATTGAAAAATCTGTTTTACATTTACGTACTTCAAGAATTCAGGATCTTGAATGTAAAAACCTAATTAAGCAATTAATTAAGAGCAGGGTCTTTTGAAAAATAATTCTCAATAGGGTTACATTATATGGTTGCATATTGTTTTAGCTCAGACTGCCAAAACAAAATATCATAGACTGGTGGCCTAAATAGCAGAACTTTGCTTCTTATAGTTCTCAAGGCTGGGAAGTCCAAGGTCAAGGTACCAGCGTGGTTGGTTGCTGGCACCGGGTCTCTTCCTGACGGGTAGAAGGCCACCTTCTCACCATATCCTCACTGGGTGGAGGGATACAGGGGAGAGTGAGGGAGCCAGCTCTCTGGCATCTCTTGTAAGAGCGCTAACCTCATCATGAGGGCACTGCCTTCATGACCTCATCTAACCCTGATCACCTCACAAAAACCTCCCGTCTGAATACCTTCACATTGTTTGGAGATTGCGCTTCCGCATATGCATTTTGGGGGATACAAACATTTACTTCATAGCACAGATGATTAGCTATACAGTCAAGAGTCCTTTGTTTATAGTTTTTAAACTCGAAGGGAATAATGTATGTGAATTAATAAAATTGGCATATTTTATCCAACGTGTACTAATAATGCACATTCGGATGGCTGTTATGATGATGTTAAGGAAATAAAAAAGTGCTTGACCAGAACTCTCTATGGTACTTTCCCTAAAACTTTTTTTATTTCTGAGTTTATTATTTGTTGTTCTTGGCTGTTATGAAAGTTAAGCAGAGTATAGGAGAAGTTGACTGCTCATGAGGTGACGGTGATGTCTGCTCAGTTACAGATTTAGAAATGACGGCTATTATTATGAAGCCAGCTATTTTGGTATTATGAGGGCCAAATGAGATCATGAATGTGAAAGAGTTTTGAGAATGAGCTTACTAATGATTAGTCTACTATCTATTAGTATTCAAAGTATCAAGGCAATATTCAGTATAAGGAGAGTGTGAAGACAATGGGTAAAGTCTGTAAACTTTTTAAATTCAAGAGCTTCTATCATATTATAGCATCATAACTAACAGGAAAATATATGATACAGAAATGGTACATATCTATATAGTTATCATCTTAAATATCTATAATCATAACTGATGGGTAACAGAGTAGTTTAGGAAAAATTAATTTAAACTTAGGGGGAATTCTTCTGTCAGTTGAACACAATTATTTGTTTAAACCATAAATTTGGGCTCCAGTTGCTATTTTCATTCATGATTCATGATAAACTTGTTTAAGAATAGCTATATATATTTAAAATTAAATTGGTTATTTTTCCAATATATTTACAATTATAATTGCAGTATATATAATGGCCCTAAATGGTCTTTTAGTCTTTACTTTTTTCCTTTTTGTTAACCTGAACCTTTCTGAACTGAAGCAACCCTATTTTAAGTTTACTTCTTATCATGTAAGAGCAGAAACAGTAGTTTGTATATTCCTTATAAAATCTATTTTGCAGAAATATCTAAATGTTGCTAAAGTAGTAAAATGAATTTTATAATGGTAAGTTTTTAAAATTTTTTAAAGTCTAGTTAAATAATTGTACCTGATCTACTTTTAAGATAATTTTTGAACTAAAGAAATCATTTGGAAAAATTCCTAAAATATTTTTCAGTCTCACACCATACATTTCAGAATTTGACATAAATCCAAACACTCCCATTTCCAGGTCACGTCAAAAAGTTAGACTGTTTGTTCTGTAGTAGCTTTCAAAGACTCCAGTAGTCAATAATCCAGAAGCAATTGCTTCCTTATTAATACTTAATTTTTCTTAAAATGTGTTCACATAAAAAGGAGTGCCCCATCACTAGGGTTGTTTGTTCCGTATTTAAGGGGAGCAGTTGGTGGTCTTTTGACAGTTTTTCTTGGGGGCACATTATGGTAATGCTTCTTGTTGTTTGGGGAATAGTGAAAGTGAAAGTGAAGTCGTTCAGTCGTGTCTGACTCTTTGCAACCCTGTGGACTGTAGCCTACCAGGCTCCTCTGTCCTTGGGATTCTCCAGGCAAGAATACTGGAGTGGTTGCCATTTCCTTCTCCAGGGGGTCTTCCCAACCCAGGGATCGAACCCAGGTCTCCCACACTGGAGGCAGACACTTTAACCTCCGAGCCACCAGGGAAGCCTAATTATAGGGGAATAGTAATTACTGGGGAATAGTAATTATACATAATTCTATATTTTATTTGGGAACAATAATTATGTAAATGTTATTTATTTTATATGTTTCATTAAGCCCAGTTTACTTGAAGTCATGCTATAACATAATATTTTCCTTTCAATATGGTTTGAATTAAAGCAATTGTTAAGGTAAAACAAACCCTTACATGAACCCTACCGATAACGTCACAGCTTCTGTTGACTTTTAAGTTTTTACTTCAAGAACAGCAAAACTCACTGACCTGAAACTTATTTGATATAAGAAACTGAAATATTCTTACTCAAACCTCTGATTAGAGCCTTCTCTTTAAAGCAGAAGTATCATAATGTACTACATTTTCAGCAAAGGATCTGAATTTGAATCTCAACTATCGAAGTATTATTTTTGTGATCATGAGGAAGTGCTAAATATCTGAATTTTCAATTATTTTCCACTGTAAAATTGAGATAAAAGCTATCTTGCTGGATCAAATAAGAAAATGAATAGGGGAGTCTAAAAAATTCTTTTTTTTTTTTTTCTATTGAAACTTCATCATAGCATACTTTTCCCATAAGAAACTCATAGTGAAAAGGAATCCTCCATTTTTTGCTGGGTTTTTCAGATATCCTAGGCTTTACTCATTTAAAGTACCAAATCTTTTTTTCTAGTTGAACTCTTGATTAAACATTTTTCTAAGAATTATTTTGTATATATTTTTTCCTTAAAATGCCTGGTTAGTATAACCTTATATTTACATATTCATCAAAATCATTAGCAAAAATTTGGTGTGTTATTCTGTGGCAGGTTCCCTTCTAGGCCTTGAGTATCAGTTCAGTTCAGTCTTTCAGTTGTGTCCGACTCTTTGCGACCCATGGACTGCCACACGCCAGATTCCCTGTCTATCACCAACTCCCAGAGTTTGCTCAAGCACATGTCCAGTGAGTTGGTGATGCCATCCAACCATCTCATCCTCTGTTGTCCCCTTCTCCTCCTGCCTTCAATCTTCCCCAGCATCAGGATCTTTGCCGGTGAGTCAGTTCTTCACATCAGGTAGCCAAAGTATTGGAGCTTCAGCTTCAGCATCAGTCCTTCCAATGAATAATCAGGACTGATTCCTTTTAGGATTGATTGGTTTGATCTCTTTGCTGTCCAAGGGGCTATCAAGATTCTTCTCTGACACCACAGTTCAAAAGCATCAATTCTTTGGTGCTCAGCCTTCTTCATGGTCTAACTCTCACATCTATCCATGACTACTGGAAAAACCATAGCTTTGACTAGATGGACCTTTGTTGGCAAAGTAATGTCTCTGCTTTTTAATATACTGTTTAGGTTGTTCCCTTGTGGCATAGCTGGTAAAGAATCTGCCTTCAATGTGGGAGACCTAGGTTTGATCCCTGGGTTGGGAAGATCCCCTGGAGAAGGGAAAGGCTACCCACTCTAGTATTCTGGCCTGGAGAATTCCATGGAATGTATAGACCATGGGGTGGCAAGGAGTCGGACACAACTGAGTGACTTTCACTTTAGGTTGGTCATAGCTTTTCCTCCAAGGAGCGAGTGTCTTTTATTTTTATGGCTGCAGTCACCATCTGCAGTGATTTTGGAGCGCAAGAAAATAGTATAAACTGATAGAAAAACAGACATAGGTCCATTTTTCCCAGAGTGTATGAATGAGTAGGGAGACAGGCATTAGGTAAGAGCAAACATATAAATGCATGAAAACTGTGAGAAGTACTAAGAAGGAAAACAAGAGGGCTCTGCGAGAAAGAGCAGGAGAACTACTTTAGATTGAGTGATCAAGAAAGGTGTCTCCGAGAAAGTGAAACTTAAGCTGAGATCTTAAGAATGAAAGACAGCCAGTCTTACAGAATATGGGGGAAAGCATTGTAGGCACTGGAGAGGGTGATAAGTAGCCTTGGTAGAAACAGGGCCTGTTTTATTTTCAGGAAACTGACAGAAAACCATGGTGGCTGGAACACAGAGACGTGGACAATTGTCTGACATAGATGTGGAGTCCTGTACATTTACAAAGCACAGTCTAAACAATAGCTTATAGAAACCAGTAGATGTGGGCTTCTCAGGTGGCATTAGTGGGAAAGAACCCACCTACTAATGTAGGAGACATAAGAGATATAGGTTCGATCCCTGGGTTGGAAAGATCCCCTGGAGGAGGGCATGGCAACCGACTCCAGTTTTCTTGCCTGGAGAATCCCATGGACAGAGGAGCCTGGCAAGCTACAGTCTATAGAGTCGCAAAGAGACATGACTGAAGCATATAGCACATACCAGTTGACTGAAGCATGTAGCATGCAACCAGTTGAGATATGTAAGGCATTGGTTATTTTTGTTTTAACAAAAAAATACACTGAAGGTTAAGAGATGACTTGCCTAAAGTTACCTTGTCATTAGGTTAGATGAGAGCTCCAGTCTCTGACACTTAGTCCTGGGCTCTTTCCCCTGTGAAAATCCTCTGGCTGAACATTTTCATACTTTCCCAGTGGCCAAGGTCATCATTTTGTAAACAGTTAATGAACTGAAACCCTGAAGGGCAGTTGGAGTATGGAAAGCCAATTTCCCTTATGTAAAAATCTGTTGGATTCTTGTATTTGAATGATACTTTTTTGTTTTCTCTGCTGTTGAGTTACTCCTCAGTTGTTGTCAGTTATGCCTTCCCTTTTCTTTTTTTGAGAAGCTGCAGACATGAAAATTAGTGTAGTTGGTTTCTTGGGCATGTGAATAGTCTCTTAGGCATGTGTAAAGTAATAATAAACAAGTAGCCTCTGAGTAAGAGCCCACTGGACTGTCCTATTAATACAGTCCATGAATTCAGGTGAGTGTACTTTGATATTATTTCTGACTGTTCATAAGTCTAGTTTGTTTGGCCTTTATTTGGGTATTTTCCTGATGAGGTTGTGAGGGTTCATTATAAGTGAGGCATTCCTGGTGTTGGGAATGAAACTGTGTATCTCCTAATATTTTTTTGTCTTAGTAGTCCATCATGGATGTATAATTATTCTTAATTGTAAAATGGGTTTTACTTTGGAAATATTTGCCCATATCCTCTGTAGCAAAAGGCAGCATGCTTACTGCCCATAATAATAATCATCATCATAAAATGAGTTCCCTAAGCTCAGAGTAGTTTTGCTGTAATGCAGCCCATAACATGTGCAGATGTCATGCCACTCTGTGGGAATTGGAACTCAGCAACACTCACAAGGAAATGCTAATATTCTGGCTTCTGCTATTGCTGTGAGTAATAAAGTCCTTTATCTATGACCTCAAAGTCTCCTGTATTCTTCCAGCATATAGAAAATTGTGACATGTTAACCTATTAGCATGTAAATAAAAATCTTTGCCAATTTTATCATGAGGATAACATGCTGAAAGGGCTTCCCCTGGTGACTCAGCTGTAAAAAATCTGCTTGCAATGCAGGAGAAGCAGGTTCAATCCCTGGGTTGGAAAGATCCCCTGGAGAGGGAAATGGCAACCCATTCCAGCATTCTTGCCTGGGAAATCCCATGAACAGAGGAGCCTGGCAGGCCACAGTCCTTGGGGTTGTAAGAGTTGGACACAACTTAGTGACTAAACCACCACAGGATGCTGAAAAAGACATGGCTTTCTGGATGAGAAAGAATGAGGAGAATCTCATGGCCCAATTCATAGGATTTGAGGGGAATTCACGGGTTTCGTTAATGAACGTGTTGACCAACTCTTTTGATCAGTTAGGGAATAAATCATTTTTCATTTATTGCCTGTTAATGAAGACAAGTTGGGGATGTAGTTGTAGTGTAAGTACCCAGAAGCAGGTTCAAAGTCAGCTGTCTGAAAGGTACCATGGTTGTTGCTAACTGTATTCCAGGCATGGAATTCCTTGCCAATCAATGTCAAAGCCACTCCATTTTGACAAGTCATACGATGATTTATCTTGGTCTGGAGGAAGGTTCTGACCCTGTCTAAACAACAGCTATAATTTCACACCCTAAGCAGGAAAGGAGGAAAGTTTGCAATAGTAATGGGCGGAAGCTAAACAAATGTCTAGAACTTTGGTTCATTTGGAAGAGGAAGTGCTTGGTGTGCATATAATACTTGTTAAGGAAGAGGAGCAATAGTTGGTCTCTTTTATGGCTTAGCCACTGCTGCTGTCTGTCATACCAATCTTAGATTCACCAGGAGATAGCAGTGAAAGGTCTCAGAGTTCACTGGCTAGACTGCTTTAAGGGCTTGTCCCTGAAACAGACAAACAAAAAAACTTTCATGGAAAACCATAGATGAGGTATTGACTACTGTTTGGGTTCTTATTGCCCTAGAATTCTACCAGAGATGATCTATTGGAAAATGAAAAACTGACCCAAAGAAATCTAGACAACTTCTTGCATTTATCCTCTTTGCCTTGGAAAATTCCTGTAATTATGTTGAAATGGGGATAGAATGTTAGATATGTTATAATACTAGAGCAATAAAAGCCTTAGGTTAAAAAGCACTTCTTGAAACAATCCCAGCTGTGCAAATCAAACCCTTGTCAACCATAGGAAGCAAATACCATTGCCACATCAGAATTGTTATGACTACTAAGTCTGAAGGTTCCCCAAGTGGAAATAGATGATGTCAGTGATGGTGATGCTGCCCAATACAGAGCATTGCATGGACTGAAGGTATTAGAAGTTCATTTGACCAAGCTCTGAGCCAGTTACCAATCAAAACTGAAAATGATTGTACTTTGTTTACTAGCACGGGGCTGTTCTTCCCCTCACTGCCCCTAGATCCTTCACCCCCTGATCCCCAACTTCAGCTTCTTTAAGGAGAAAGATGGTTAGGAATGAGGCTGTCTTGAAGGAAGACCAAAATGCACCCATCCAGATGGTGGGTAAGAAATATGTAATATGCTGGGAAACTCTGGGTAGGAGAGGGACTTAAGCTTTCCTGGTCATGTGAGATAGACATACCCAGTTCTCCATCTTATCCATCCATTGGAGAGAGGGAGTACCTCAATTTAGTGAACATGTCTTGAGCTGGGTTTGTAGTGGGGGAAGGAAGCTAGCAGACCTTGTGAGTGGGACCTGTTGGTCAATTCTGTGTATCATTGTTGGAGCTTCCACAACTGAATTTAGATGCTTATTCTGTGAATGCTAATAAATCTGATGAATGCTAGTAAATCTGAGGATTCTCCTAATCTGAAAAAGCTGCATAGAGAGATGTGCCAGTACCTTTGGAACCCTGCAACCTGAGTGACTTCTTTTGAGCTTCAAGTTTCTATGACTTTGCTGCTTGAAACTTTCAGCAAAAAGAGGCACCCTTCTTCACCCATAGGTGCCAGCTGGGGTTCTGAACTCATCACATCTGTGACTCGAATAATAGAAATGGCACACCGTGTCCCTTGACCTTACCAAATAGTCCATCAACAAAAGCAAAATGTGGCCCAACCCCTTCACCTCTCATTCGGAAAGCCTCTGGACACCTTTCAGTGTCTTCCTTGTCATTCCCATAACTTATTCATTCATTTCATAGGACAAATAAATGCCACTGGTTAGTGGTATGAACAAATGGAGATCGAACTGACTGGTCCCCCAAACAAGACTAAACTCAGCCATTGGCGCTGCACTGGGAACCTTGTGGGTTACCAGTTGACCTAGAAGCCACATAGGATGTACCATCCACCTGTGCCTTCCAATGGTGCCGTTCCACTGTCGTGTCCCATCAAATGTTGCCATTTAGAAGACTTTTATGTTAAGCTGTCCTAAGAAACATTCAAATGTTTAAGGATTATAGATCATATATCATCAAATGCAGAACTCCATCTAACAATGAACCCACCCTTGGTCACTCAGGGGAGTTTCATGGAGGAGAAACAAACTAATTATTTCTGTGTGCCCTGTGGGACATTATCTCTGTCTCCAGTTAGAAGGGCTTCCTTGGTGTCTCAGATGGTTACGAATCTGCCTGCAGTGTGGGAGACCCAGGTTTAATCCCTGGGTTGGGAAGATACCCTGAAGAAGGGAATGGCAACCCACTCCAGAATTTTGCCTGGAGAATTCAATGGATGGAGGAGCCTGACGGACTACAGGCTATGGGGTTGCAAAGAGTCAGACACAACTGAGCGATGGACATACACACACCAGTTAGAAGTGATACAAAGTTTGTTCGTGATTTTAGCTAATGTGATCAACGACATGAACTCGACCCTGGAATGCATTCAGACCAGACTCAACTCACTGGCCAGGTTGTTGTAGATGACAGAATTGTCCTAGTGTTCCTCTTGTGGGGCACATTGGTGTCTGTAGATGAGGTAGAAAGGTTGATACAGACAGAAACTTAAGGATAATGCCACCTGATTGACTTTGATGGTTTCTGAGATTTTTCTAGCTGATTTGGTCTAGTGCTTTGAGGGGCATGGTTGAGGCCTGTTCTTCAGGTTGGTCTAATCCTGCTAATTAGGTGAGTTTAGATAAAGAGTTTGAGGAAAAGGAGTAGCCCATCATTCTGGCTTTTGGCTTTATTTCTATGGAAAATGTGGGATGGCGTGCTGCGATTCATGGGGTCACAAAGAGTCAGACACGACTGAGTGACTGAACTGAACTGAAGGATAAGCTTGGTGAAAAAGTAGTAAAGCATAATACTGGACATGTTAAAGTTTGATGTGGCTGTGAGATATTCACATAGAGATATAAATTAGGAGAAAGTGAGAGTTTAGAATTCAAGAGGATGGATCTTAATAGGTGATATAACTTGAGGAATTTGCAACCTACAGATAGTATTAAGATGTGGGACTAGATGAGAGGAAACATTGGGTTGGTCAAAAAGTCTGTTTGGGTTTTTTGTAAATTGTTATGGAAAAATCCAAATGAACTTTTTGGGCAACCAAATATAAAATTTGAGTGGTTTGGGACAGACATGTGTTTTGCCAGTAGCCTCACCTCTTCTTGGTTCACTTCTCTCCTTCACATGACCCACTTGGCCTCTTAATATATTTGAGTTTGTCGGCCTTATCAGAGAAAGAAGGAAAAAAGTTAAAAAAATGGTGACCATAATTACTGCATTGATTACTATGTAGTATTTGTTACACAAAGTCATGGACTTAATTTGCTCAATGTTTGTTTAAAAATAGGCTCTTGGGGTTCAAATTTTATATTTCTTATATTCTAATATAGATACCACATCAACAACCTGGCTAAGAAGACTGCTATAGTTATATAAGGCTGTTTAGGTTTGATTCCATATGACCTTCTTCAAACCAGCAATTTGGGAACTTATTGTACACACAGAAATTTAAAATTGTTTTTCTCTCCCTACCCCATGATTTTTCAGTTGTTAGAATTATTTGATTGAACTTTTGGTGATCTTGTGTCCTCTCATGTTGGCTCTGCTTATTTCTTAATTTTTAATATCAATCTTTAGGATTTTCCCAAAACTGTCTTATAACTAATAAGCCAGTAATGAAAAATGGAAGGAAATGCTATAAAAGAGCCTAGAGGTATTTTATAACTCTGGAGATGGAGGGTTCTTGAGAGATTACTAGACAGTGTACAAAAGAGGAGATGAGCAGAGAAGGAACAAAGAAAGAGCAATGGTTACAGATGCACCTACCCCATGCAAAAGTTTATGGAGGGTGAGTAGTCAAGGTGAATATGAAAGATGTAGCCCATGACACTGCAGTTACTAACTTATCTTAATTTTTTTAAAAAATAGGTGATTTCTACTAAACCTTAGAGTTGTCATGATTGACTAAACTTAATCTTGTTTTGTATGTTGCTTGAAAGCATACTTTTGCATTTAACAAATACCACTGGAGTATGGACACCAGGCAAGTCACTACTGGAATGTACTGACAGGCAGCCATTCATAATAGCTTTGCTTTTTATCAGTGTGGGTTAGGCCCCCACTGAAAGGACTAAATGGAGGGTTTGCACTTCAAAGTGCCATTTTCAGTATTTAAAAAAATTTTTTTAATTAAAGTTGATTTATAATATCATGTAAGTTTCAGGTGTACAGCATATAGATTCAGTTATATATATATATATGGTATATGCATATTATATCTACAGAGAGATTCTTTTTCAGATTCTTTCTCCTTACAGGTTATTACAAAATATTGAGTGTAGTTCCCTGGGCTGTTGGTTATCTATATTATTTGTAAATCCCAGGCTCCTAATTTATCCCTAAATGGCAACCCACTCCGGTGTTCTTGCCTAGAGAATTCAGGGACTGGGGAGCCTGGTGGGCTACCATCTATGGGGTCGCCCAGAGTTGGCACGACTGAAGTGACTTAGCAGCTGCAGCATCCCACCCCCTTTCCCTTTTGATAACCATTTTGTTTTCTGTGTCTGTGAGTATTTTATTTATTTTATTAGTATGTATTTTAATATATAAGGAAAACCAAGCATTTACTTGGCTTCATAATAAGGCTCTACTGACTTCTAAAAACATCTAGTACCTTTGATTTGGGCTACTTTATTAGCTCATTTGTTCCTAGAGTCTTATGTCATAAAAATTAGCAGCCCTGATTGACAGATATAATGCCTGATTTTAAGCATGGCTAATGAAAGCAATAATGGGTAAATTAAATCTGTTTCATGAATGGAGTATTCAATTTTGTGGTTTGCATTGAAAAACAAGTGCTATATCATCCATACTCTGAGGTAGAGACTTTTATTTAACAGGTGGGGAAACAAATACTCAGAAAGAATAGTTTATCTATTTGTTAGGTCGCATAATTAATTGATGTGGTACACAGGGGCTAGAAGGACATCCTAACGATCTTTGTCCATAAAATGTTATTTAAAAAAACCATTAGTGTAATTTTTGTCCTTAATTATAACAATATAAAGTAAAAGTTTACATTTACTTTTATGATTCTGGGAACACTTTGTTGCCCTGATGTAAGCTGAGATAATGATTATATTTCTCAGAAAAATTGTAGTTATCTGTGCTCTTTAAAAGTTGAAACTACAAATGCCATTTATTTTCATGTTTATATTTTCCTTATCTACAGGGTTTTCATCACATGTGGCTCATTGTCCTCTCTCCACTCCCCCCAACCCCGCCCCATCCCCTGAGATTGGGAGAGAAACTTATCAGCCAGGCAACCTTCTTTAATTTATGAAGAAATTATTTTGCCCTCCTCAGAGTTTTCGATATGGTTTGTTGGGTCTCAGTTAGGATAGAAAGAGACATAGATTTTTGCTTCAGTGAATGTTTCTAGAGGTCTTCAGAGTTTAGGAAATACTGGATAACTTATAATCCCTTAAAAAAAGTAGCCAATTCAAAAGCATATTCTGTTGAACTTAAAAACTCTGATGTATATTACAATACTCAAGAAGTTCTAGGTAGAGGCAAAACTATTATATATACTAATAGGACAGATAAACAGTAAGATCCTATTGTATAGCATGGGAAACTATATTCAATATTTTGTGACAAACCATAATGGTAAAGAATATGAAAAATTACATATATATATACACATACATGTATAGCCTAGTCACCTTGCTTTATGGAAGAAATTAATACAATACTGTAAATCAACTATACTTCAATAAAATTAAAAAAAAAAAAAGAAGTAGCTCTAACTACTTAAGACAGTTTGGCTGCAAAGAAGACATTGCGTTTTAGTGATTCTGACCACACTAAGATCAAAGAACTGAATCTGTCAAAAATAGGATATCTAAAATAATTAATCAACACATTTTATTAACTCTAATAGAACGAGGCAGTCCTCTGTCAAAGAAGTATTATAGTGGCATCAAAACCCAGGCTAAACATCCACTGCTGGTGGGATGTAGACCCTTAACCAGTTTCTCAGCAGCAGCATCCATGCCCAGTACTCTGGGGAGATAGCGCCGTCTTCAGTTCCTAAGGACGCTGAGGTTTCTGTAGTGCAGTGCAGACCTGAAATAGGTAGTGGCTTTTCACTCACTTCTGCCTTCAGAAATGAAAATGACTTCAAGAAACACTTGTGCTGCAAATTACTCAGAATGATTGGATCCTTGGCTGTTGGTCTTTATTTGGAGACCTTTCCCTTACTGTATCTTAGAGCCACACTAGAGACCAAGAAAAATGAAAGGAGAAATAACCATCCCAGAATTATGTAGACAAATTGGAGGCAGTAATCCCCATAATGCCTGTAAATGCTAAATTGAAATATTGTAGGAGGAATTTATGACATGAGCTTAGCCTTTTGTTTTTCTTTTTGAGATCTGTGAGACATATTTTTAAAGGGATAGATGTGGAAAGTTCATAACATTATTTACTTGAAAGAAAACAATTCTTTTTTTGCTATAAACCATTAGAAAGAAAGGGAACCTCCGTGCCAGAGAAGAGACTTATTTGCACTAGCCTTTTCTCTTGAATTTAACTCTTCTGTTTCCTTTTCATTTCTTTACAGTTTAACATATCTCTGTTTTGAAAACACGAAGAGTTTTCATTTAGAAAATATTTTACGTAAAATGATAACTGCTGTGTGAGCACTTTTGTGTTCACCCCTTCCTCTACGTCAAATAAAACTACGTTAAAGATGAATGAAATTAAAATGCCTATAATTATCTTTCCACTTTGTCAACATGCACATATGTGTGCTTAGAGGAAGAAGACAATTTTGTGCTTGTTGGAGAGATGTAATAGTGAAAGTGAAATCTTAAAAGTCTTCTGCCTCATCAAAAACAAAAACAAAAACCATAAAATGCTAGTTGGGACTTTAAAAGAATACCAATCCTATTTAATCCTTATTTAAATATGTACCAATTCTTAACTTGCCATGAAGTATTTCTTCGGCAGAAATGTTTCACTTTAAAAGAAAGTCAAGTAAAATTTGCTTTTAGAAGATTTAATGCAGGGATTTTAACTCTTCAAGTAGATACCCCAATGGGTTATGAATGTGTCCCCATGACAACAGGTTGACAGCCTAGGAGTCAGGATAATTCAGATCCCAGTGAAAGACGGGAGCTGTTGATGGGGGTGACCTCTGATGGCAAGTCATCTTACTATAAACAGAAAGGCGCAGAAAGCCATTGGTCAGAGCCAAGAGTGTTTACTCTCCAGGTCTCCTGGTTAACCTAAATAAATGCACTGCTTCTGGAGCACAGAGGTTCATGACAGAGCAAGGTGTTTTTAAAGCTACCTGGATGTTGGTTTGAGACTATAAACTCTGCAGACTGTTCTGTAATCCTCGAACCGGGTTTCATTCTGCTCTCACTGGAAAATGGAATTTATTGGCTGTTGAACTTCACACACATGCACGCACACACAAAACTTCCAAATAAAACTGGAATTAGCTTCAGGTTTTTGGACTTTGAATGAGGTAAGTTGAATTTAGCTTTTGATTGAGGCATTATAATTATTGTGTTATGTGGTAAATCCTTGAAGTGTAGGCAGTTTCATCTCAGCAAATAGTATTAGGTAAAATAAGTCTGGATTTTTCTCAGTTTTAGCACAAGGATGATAGAAGAAATATGTACATAAAATTTGAGTGAATAGGTCATTATAGAGAAAATCCTAGTTGGTCCATGCTGAAGCTGTTAAATACTCTGTTTTTACTTAATAAAATTCAATAATTTTGAATTTTAATTCAAAATTAAATTACTACTACACTTTATATTAATGTTAAGAAGAAATGCAGGTGATAAAATAATTGATAATTAACAGATTAGTGCTCCTTAGAAAACTGTAGTAGACTTTGAGGGATGTTTCCCTTTTAATAAGATGCATGATGTAGGATTTAAAAAATTAATACCAGCTATTTAAATGAAAGGCTTTTTTTTTCTGGATAAATTTTGTTTTGAAATCTTGTGCTCAATTGGATATTTTCATTAGATTTCTGATGTAGTCATCTCAATAAGCATGTTATATTTTCTATGAAAACAAATATTTTCCTCCATTTATGGAACTTTTTTCCTCCAAAATTATGATCTTAAGTTTAATTTTAGCTTCATAACAATACCTTAAGTTTCCAGTTGGTCTTTACCTTCATTTGAAGATGCACTTGAACACTTGCTTTGATTTAAAACTTTGAGGTGGAAGCCTTTGAAATGTTTTGGGTTAAATTACTTTTATGCATATATATATATATATATATGTGTGTGTGTGTGTATGTGTGTGTGTGTGTATATAAATCTTTGAATCTCATGAAGAAAGATTGTGAATTGGTGTTTTTGCTGCATCACAGAACCAAACTGTGGGTGAATTGTCCAAGTAATTGTAGTATCTTAAAGATTTCTTTCATTCAAGATTTCTTTCATTACTGAGGAAGGGTTTGCTTTCTATTGGTACTGTTTTATTTTCTTGTGAGAAAAGCATAATTCAGGAGGAGAAAATGTCTTCTAATTCTAAGTGTCTGTGAAAACTGATTTACTGCCAGAGTTAGCTTGTTTAGGGAACCTGTTTGAAGAAAGGGAGGATGAATTATCACAGCCAATAAGTTTGCCAGGTTGGCTTCCAGGGTCTACTGAGCATCAGTCAGCACTATCCAGTTTCCTGCTCCTTTCCTGACTTGCGGTTACTGTTTTCGGGAATCCTGTGTAATTGAATAATGATGTTGCACTACCTTATTTCACTTTTTGCCTGTTTGTTCTTTCACCTACCCTTTCCTAAACTACTGAAATATTACCAAACTGACAACAAAAGCAAATACGAATAATCATATGATGTGTTGTGTTATAACTTCTTAGGGAGAGGGGGAGGAGAGGGAAGAAGAGAGAGAGATAGAAAGAGAGGCCAATTTTTTAAATCCCTTTGATTTCTCTCTTTCCTCCTCGAAGTTCTTTATAAATTATTGTTGTCAGAATTTTTGAAATTGTATGATCTGACTTTTTGAACTCAGCCACCCGCAGAAGGAAGGTGGTTGTGTGTGTCAAGGGCTGTCTCACATTTTGCTTTGGGGAAATACTATAAACCAATTTTGAAGGTAACACAGCTGTTGGAGAAATACAAAAGCCAGATGACTTCATAAGTGTGTATTGAGGAAACCAGGATAAATTGTCTTTAGAACCTGCTCTCAGAAAGCCATTTTAATTGAGGTCAAAGAGGAAAAAATTGTAAGTATATCTCAATTATTTATTCTGTTTACCTAGAATGAGACTGTCACGACAGATAAACCTAATCTGTAATTCCTTTACTGTTTAACCCTTGAGTTTAACCACTCTGGGGATCTATTTTTACATTGAGACTACAGAGGGTACTTCATTCTTTATGATAACCAAGTATTTAGGACCACAGAAATTTTGAAATTACCTGACTAAATTTCACTTCCATGTAAAGAATCAACTTGTACATTTGAAAATATTTATAATAAATTGCTTAGTTTTTACCTGGAGTTACATAGTTAATGGGCCTATTTTTTCTGACTACATATTTGTATATGTGAAATATGTTTCACATGGAACTGTTTTGTCTTTTGCCCTTAGCTTGCAGGTAATTCAGAATGTTACTTTAATTTGATAGAAAATCTATTAAAATGGAAATCACATAACTTGTGTTTTTTTTTTAGAGTATAAATTATGCCACAATCTGTGTTTTATTAACTCTGCTAATGAAGAATTTCATTTTTGGATTAAAACCTGAGGAAATATGATTTATAACAATGATTATGCAAAATAGATTTAATATAAAAGTACTTTAGATTTTGAAATGCTGCCTTTGAATTTCAAAATCTAAATATCATTTAAAAACCAAAGTAAAATATAGTGTGCTACAGATACATTTTTGCTTATTGTGTATAGTTTAATTTTAAAAATGAACTTGATGCCAACACCACAGGATTTTCTCTTTAAAAATTGTCATTTTAATGGAAGATAAACAATTTAAAATTTACAAAACTTGAAATGTAGCTGTTTATACTTTTTAATCAATATGTTGTTCCAGAAATATTAATATCATGTAAATTCATCTTCAGATTAATCTACAGGTATATGTTGTTCAATTTAAAATTGCCTTTAACATTTTATTGTTTACATTCTACCTATCAATTTGCTTTTAAAAGACTTTCTCTGTTTTCCTTACCAGTTATTGTGATACCTTTGAGCACATTAGGTTTTAAAATATTTGTTGAAAATATTTTTTAATGTATATATATGTATTCAAGCAAGAGATTTTAACAGAAATTTTTACTGAAATTCAACAATTATATATTAATAAACCAGACTCTCTCTATGTTGACTGTTGTTCAAATTGAAAAGGTTAGTTACCAATTGTACCTAGTAGACAAATGATACTAGGTGCACTAGAGTATGTTACGTGATTGGTATTTATGCTTTAAAACAAATGATCGTTAACCTATGCCTGTGGCCAAATTCTTTTGAAGTTTCATGACTAAGATGAGCTGAATTTGTTAAGTGGTAGAGGACTGTGTTTTCTAGGGGCCAGTTGTGCTTGGCAGGTCATGATAAATGGGGAAGTTTTTCTGAACCTTGTGGCCAAAACATTCCAATATCTAAAAAAGGAAAAGAAAACAAAGATATAAAAATCGTTGTTGAAAACATTCGCAAGATTTCTCTGTTTAGGGGAATAAGATCAGTTTGTAAGATTATTTTTAAAGGGTTGTTGGTGTGAATTCATAACTCTTCACTCGAATGGAGGGAAATTTAAAGATTTTCGTATTTAAAACGGGTGGATTTATTCTTTACTGGTTCAGTGAGAACGTGTATAGTAGAGTCAGCAATTTGAATTTAACTGCAGTAGATTTTACCAAATTAACATTATGCTCATTGAGTATTTAGTTCTTAGTTTAGAATTGCATATTCTATTTTCCTTTTTATTGTTTTAATAGTATCTGTTTTGAGACACCCAGGACTGCAAAGATACATGTTCAAAAGTATAAAAAGATCAATGTGTATAGGTAAATATCTCTTAGGAGTTTATAACACATATTTTTGAGGAAATCATTTTAACCCTTGTCTGTTTATATTTATGCTAAGTATTATAGCAATCTAGTCTCATTTCCAGACTTAGGAGGGGACCAACTTTCATATGAGCTGTAACATGATATGTTAAGGCATCTTATGGTTCCTTTTGTGGCATTTTAAGTACTGTGTTACTTTTGATATGGTCCCTGGTGGGTAATAATGAAAAAACATACTGTTAGAAAGAGGTTGAAATTTTCCTGAATATTTTATACAGTATATGTGGAGTTTATGGCAGGTGACAAGTGACCATGGCATAACTAAGGAGAAAATGTACTCCAGAATTTTAAAAGCTCATGTAGTTTGACATTTGATTTAATACATATACACTGTACATGAATAATTATGCTTTGTTTCCCTGAGTCATTGTTACTAAGTTGCTTTTTAAATATATCCAACCTTGCAATGAACTCTCAAATAATTTGAACCCTATTGTGACAGTTGTAGTTGATGAAGAGTTATAGCCTATAGGATTTTTTAACTTTAAAACATAATTCCTCCCCAGTGTGTAATTTTATATAACCTCCCTCCCCCAAACCTGAGTCCTGGAAGGTTCCTGCATAAAGGCCAGAAATCAAGTAAGATTGCCATGACACTCCAATACTAGAGGGGTAAAATAATTTCACTTCAGGGTTTTGGGGGTGGATTTGTTTTTATTAACCCTCTAACACTACCATTATAGGTGTATGTGTTAATTTTGTTTACTGTTGCAGCTAATGACAGAATATTCATTTGTATCTTTATATTTTGTCTACGAATATCCATTAAAGAATTTTTCTAGACTGAAGTAGATGCAGACTTGCGGTTATGCAGCAGAGTTCTCTCACTTTTACTATAAATAAGTGGGAGCTTGGGCTTTTGGAAACCCATACTTGGTGTTAGAGGGAGAAGCTCAGGTAAGCAATGATATAGATACTGAGGAGGAATATACTAAGAAAAGGGAGGAGTAAAGAAACTTCCCTAACCCCATGAAAAGAATTTCAGAAATGTGTGAATTATAGAGCCACAAGATTTTTGTTTCTAAGGAAGAATGACACTTTATAAAAATGGTTTTTAATAGATTATTTAGTGATTAGATTTTTACAAAGTCTGTCTACAAAACTTTAATTTTTTGAACACCATTTGGTATTTACATTTTTTTGGAAAAACCTCTCAAATTTGTGTGGGCATATTGAAACAGATCTATCTTTTTTAAAATTCTGTGTGACAAACTTTGTGTTCCAAAGATTTTTTTTTAGAAGTCAAGTACTCCATTGTAACATACCTTTAAAATGTAAAATAGATCTCTCTGAGAAATGTGGAGACATTTTCATTGAAGATAGTTTAGAAGGTATAAATTTTATCTGTGTGTGGCTAGTAAAGTAGCAATTCTGTGCTCATCTTCTCAATATAAATTGTACCACATGGATGCCCAAGTAATCATAGGTTATCACATTAAAGGGTATATCCTGTGCTAAATTCTAAAGTAGTTTTAACTTGTAAATATTATATTTAAAAAATGAACTATATTTTCTTTCATTACTCTAAGTAAATAAACATTAGAATAATTTTTGACAAAAGCCTCTAGTGCAAAAAATATGTATTTACTTGAATATGCCAACTATTATTACTTTGACTCGATTTTAAAGTTAATTTGTATACCTACTTTTATATTTTTTTACCTATGTTATTATGTGGATTCTGAAGTAAAATAGAAAAAGACATAGTTTAATTCATATTTATTTAGTGCTGTTAATTAGAGAACAGGATGATCTGGGTGGAAGCACATTAAATTCTAAGTTTGGTTCAACTAATTGAAAAAAAATTAAATGTGTTAAAAAGAATCAGCTAATGAAGATGAATTAAATGAGAGGATAATTTACGTTTCTAGAGTAAAGCTGCAATAATTAAAAGAAAAACCTTTAAATTCTGATATGTAATTTAAAATTCAAATATGGCCAAATTCTGTTAGAAAATATGAAAAAAATGGCACATAAAAATTTATATCTCAGTATGTCTCTCTCTCTCCTTTATTTTACTAAATCAAAACTTAATGGTAACTAAAGTTAGGTTCCCATTCTGCTTTATCAGCAATAATTTATAATAATTTATCTAACCTAATCATAAAATGTATTTTATAAAGTGTGTATTAATATAAAACTCTAGGCATTGATATACTACAGTATTTGTATACATATTATTTATGAGTCAGATTCACATTTTGTATTATTCACATTTGAAATAGAATCAAAGCTGACAATTATTGTTGACAGTAATTCTGCATCACTTTCTGTATTTACAAAGAGTATTTCATGTGATAACCTACAATCAATTTGCACTGAAGGAACAAATTTTATTTTTATATCTATTTTTATCCATTCATTTCCTTAAACAGTAATGCATTCAAATCTATATTAGATTTCTACGTGGTTCAGTGAGGAAATAAAGATTGTCTTACATACCACCTATAGGAATTTGTATGTTACTCTTTATAACAGAAAACTTTTATTTCTAAAGTTTTTATTTTGCATTTAGAATTTCGAATTGATCTTTTATTATCACTGTATAGTATGTTCTAAGGCCTTATTGTTAAAGTTCATTTCAAAATAAAATAAAGTTACAAAAGAGCTCTTTCAAAATGTCTTTTTCCGTTATTCCATCCTTTACATTTTTTTTTATCATTACTGTTTCAGGATTTATAAACAGTAAGATTAAGTACAAAATAATTGGGATAATTGGTTCCAGCTTTTTTAGAAGATGGTAGATAGGATAAAAGAAACGTTTTTCTTTGCAATTTTTTTTTTATGAGCTAATTCTGTTTTCCTCAAAAGATTATAAGCCTCTCAAAGTATCTAGAGGCTAGAAAATGTGAAAAACTCCAAGGCGATCTTTATAATTGAACACAATTTTCATAGTGCAAAATATCCTAGAAATTATATTTTCTGTATGTATTTTCCAGATATTAAAAGTATTCATTATTCTCAATACCAGATCTCGCATTCTTTATAATTGTTTTAAAAGTACAGTTTATATTGTTCATGTCAGCCTAAAGATTTGAAGAATGATTTCATGAAAAAGAAGCGTCATTTTTTTTATAACTGTCTAGCTAATGTAATGTTGCTGACCAGTCTTTTCTACCTCCTTGTTCTGCTTTATTTCCTCTTGGCAATCACTGCTGTTGACATTATATTCTTTGCTTATCTGCTTACTTTTTAATTGCATATCTTCTCAACTAGAATGCATGATCCATGCAGGCAGATTTTGTTGGTCTAAGTCAGTGCTGTTCAACAAAAGTATAATCTGAGCCACTTGTGATTTTAGCTTTGTTAGAAAAATAAAAGGAAATGTTTATAATAGAATATACTTAAATTTCATTTCACTTATATAATATTATTGTTATATATCAATATTACATAAAATATTGAAATATTTTCCCTTTTTCTACATACTGAGTCTTTTAAATCCCGTGTGCCTCTTATACTTACAGCAGATATCAATTTAGACTAACCATATTTCAAGTTCTAAATAGCCACATGTCGCTAGGGGCAACTTTGGTGGACTGTTCAGGTTTAGTTCATCTCCGTGCCTAGAATGGTACCTCATATACCCCAAGAAACTCGGTAAAGCCTTTTGAATGAATGAATCCTGATGCTTCAGATGTACAACAACAACAACAAAACAGAGATTGTTTTTTACATTACACTATCTTTGCATTTGTTAGGGTATTAACGGTGGTGGTGGGCATGAAAGGTATTTGGATAATTTGCTCAAAATTCCATCTTACTTTGCTTATGGACTTTACATGTTACTATTGTTTGGTTAAAAACTGGTTACTTCCATCATCCAATTTAAAAGATTCACTTAATAGTTGATATATCACAAGAAGTAGCTAGTAGGGTCTCCTTCAAAAATTTTCCACAAAATGTTAGTTTCAACTCTTCATTTTAAAACAAACCTAATAAAAGCACGGAGAAGGCAATGGCACCCCACTCCAGTACTCTTGCCTGGAAAATCCCATGGACGGAGGACCCTGGTAGGCTGCAGTCCATGAGGTCGCTGAGAGTCGGACACGACTGAGCGACTTCACTTTCACTTTTCACTTTCATGCATTGGAGAAGGAAATGGCAACCCACTCCAGTGTTCTTGCCTGGAGAATCCCAGGGACGGGGGAGCCTGGTGGGCTGCCATCTATGGGGTCGCACAGAGTCGGACACGACTGAAGTGACTTAGCATAATAAAAGCAACTGGCAAATGGAACATAAGAGAGAAGGGTTGCTATATAGCATTCGGTTCTAATTCTCTCCCTGTTAGCTGTGAGACATTGCTAGGTTTTTAACCTGTTTGAGCCTTAGTTTTCTCATTTTTAATAGAATTTCAGGCATCATGCCTGTCTTCATAGACTAAATGACACACGTGGACTTGATCCCTAAGTTGGAAAGAGCCTTGGAGAAGGAAATGTCAACTCACTCTAGTATTCTTGCCTGCGAAATCCCATGGGCAGACTAAACAACAGCAACAATAGTCTAATACCAGTTGAAAGAATACTTGCTTAATAGATGGCAGAAATCATCATTAGTATGATATAATAAAAATTGAACTTTTAAATATCAAAATGTTTTGATCTTCATTTTAAACAATATAGTTTATGTGTTTATGAATTTTAGGTTTTTAACATTTAGTGGTTAAAATGCCCTCAGAGATCTGGATTTGAAATTTACTACATAAATTGCTTGCAGATTAATCTTTCTATTTCTCAGTATTATCATCTGTGACTTGGGGTAAAAATTAGTAACTGCCTAAGCATTGCATAGCATATAATAAACACTCAAATATTTCAGCTATTGTTCATTCATTCAAAAATTTCAGCATTTGATATTTGTATCTTCATTACATACTAATAGTTATATTCTTGAAATAGTTAAACTTTTAAGTATTTTTCATCTTACTTTGATTTTTGCATGTACTTTTATAACATTAAGTAGGGTTAAAATTCACATTTTTGCCATCAATTAAGTGCATTTAACATGTTTGGAGAAGGAAATGGCAAGCCACTCCAGTGTTCTTGCCTGGAGAATCCCAGAGACAGGGGAGCCTGGTGGGTTGCCGTCTATGGGGTCGCACAGAGTCGGACACGACTGACTGCAGCAGCAGCAGCAACATTTTTTGTCTTTTTTTCTCTTGGCATATTCTTTTGTTCACTTTCTACTGTGTCTTATGAAATCTGAGATTTGGATTTAAATTATGGGCATGAAATTCTGTCTCGTTTCTTGATCTGCTTGTTTTCAACTTTATTCAAAATAAATTTGAAACTAAATTAGTCCTTAAAGACAAAATTCTATGTATTTTGTAAGAGTAGTCTCTTTAATAGTGTGTATATCTCAGCGGTCACCATTTAATGAAGTATTGATCTCTCAAATAGGACAGTGTGTTTAAATTTAGGTAAAACTGTCTATTTGGCTTCTAATTCCAGGATGAAGGTACTGAGATAAGTTTTTTAAATTTATTTTTATTAATTTATTTTGTATTGTAGTATAGTTGATATAGTATGTTGTGTCAATCTCTGCTGTACAGCAAAATGACTCCGTTTTTTGTATTCTTTCCATTATGGTTTATCACAGGGTATTGAATATAGTTCCCTGTGCTATACAGGAGGACCTTGTTGTTTATCCATTCTAAATGTAATAGTTTGTATCTACCAATCCCAAACTCCCAGTCCATCTTGCTCCCTAGCTTCCTACCCCTTGGCAAGAAGTCTGTTCTCCATGTTTATGAATTTGTTTTTATTTGTAGATAGGTCATATTTTAGTTCTACATATAAGTAATATCATATGATATTGTCTGTCTCTCTTTTTGTACCCCAAGCGGGACACTTGTCTTTCTCTTCTGAGTTACTTCACTTAGTATGATAATCTCTAGTTATATCCATGTTGCTGAAAATGGCTTTTTTTTTGTTGTTGTTTAGTTGCTAAGTCACATCTGACGCTCTTTGCAACCTCATGGACTGCAGCACACTAAGCTGCTCTCCCCCTCTACTGTCTCCCAGAGTTTGCTCAAACAACTGTTTCCCAGACTTTGCTATGACCCGTCCATGTTGAGTGGCCCTAATTGGCATGGCTCATAGCTTCATTGAGTTATGCAGGCCCCTTCCTTATGACAAGACTGTGATCCGTGAAAGGGCAAATGGCATTATTTCATTCTTTTTTATGGCGGAGTAGTATTCTATTGTATATATGTACATGTCTTCCTTATCCATTCATCTGTTGATGGACATTTAGGTTGTTTTCAGGTTTTGGCTATTGTGAACAGTGCTGCTGTGAACATAAAGGTGCATGCAGCTTTTGAATTAAATTTTTTTCTGGGCGTATTTCTGAGAGTGGGATTCCTGGATCATACGGCAGTTCTATTTTTAATTTTCTTCATGATTGGAGCTCCTGTGGGTCATGATTAATGGCTCTGCATAATCGGAATTTGCAAAATAAGTTTGTTAATAATTTATCTAACTTTTCTTCATCAATTCAGAAGAAAGATAGGGTTGTGAAGTATTTTAATGAAGTTGTAAGTTAACATTTTTGATCTTTGTTATTACCAAAGTTTTTTCGAGGACAGATTAAAAGATCACATCATGTTGCTGTTCAGTCGCTGAGTTTGAGTCTGACTCTTTTTGACTCCATAGACTGCAGCATGTCAGGCTTCCCTGTCCTTTACTATCTCCCAGAGTTTGCTCAGATTTGTGTCCATTGAGTCAGCAATGGTGTTTATTCAGATCATATTGTTTTAGTCAGTAACAATAGGCTGTCATTTTTGTCTTCGAAATATCTGTTAAAAACATTTTCTCAACTCTCCCCATAACTCCTGTCTTAATTTAGGTCTTCATCATCTCTCACTGATAGACTGATTCACTTTAGTACAGAGTTCAGTTCGGTCGCTCAGTCGTGGCCGACTCTTTGCAACCCCTTGAATCACAGCACGCCAGGCCTCCTTGTCCATCACTAACTCCTGGAATTCACCCAAACTCACGTCCATCGAATCAGTAATGCCATCCAGCGCCTGTCATCCCCTTCCATTCCTGCCCCCAATCCCTCCTAGCATCAGAGTCTTTTCCAGTGAGTCAACTCTTCGCATGAGGTGGCCAAAGTACTGGAGTTTCAGCTTTAGCATCATTCCTTCCAAAGAAATCCCAAGGCTGATCTCCTTTAGAATGGACTGGTTGAATCTCCTTGCAGTCCAAGGGACTCTCAAGAGTCTTCTCCAACACCACAGTTCAAAAGCATCAATTCTTCGGAGCTCAGCTTTCTTCACAGTCCAACTCTCACATCCACACATGACCATTGGAAAAACCATAGCCTTGACTAGACGGACCTTAGTCACCAAAGTAATGTCTCTGCTTTTGAATATACTATCTAGGTTGGTCATAACTTTTCTTCCAAGGAGTAAGCGTCTTTTAATTTCATGGCTGCAATCACCATCTGCAGTGATTTTGGAGCCCAAAGAAATAAAGTCTGACACTGTTTCCACTGTTTCCCCATCTATTTCCCATGAAGTGATGGCACCGGATGCCATGATCTTCGTTTTCTGAATGTTGAGCTTTAGGCCAACTTTTTCACTCTCCTCTTTCACTTTCATCAAGAGGCTTTTTAGTTCCTCTTCACTTTCTGGTGATGTCATCTGCATATCTGGATGCAATCAAAAATGATAGAATGACCTCTGTTCATTTCCAAGGCAAACCATTCAATATCACGGTAATCCAAGCCTATGATTCACTTAGTGAGCTAGTATCTGGGAATTGTCTTAATGCATTTGGGCTGCTATAATGAGAAACTTCATGTAGTTTATAAAAACATATATTTGTTTCTCTTAGTTATGGAGGCTGGGAAGTCCAAGATGGTGGCTCCAGCATGGTTTTATGTGATGACAGCCCACCTCCTGATTCAAAGCCAGTGACTTCTCATTGTTTCCTCACATGGTAGAAGGGATAGGAAGCTCTGTGGAGTCTCTTTCTTAAGAGCATTAATAGCATTTGGAAAGCCTTCATTTTCAGGATCTAAGCACCTCCCAAACGGCTCACTTCCTGATTTGGAGGGGTTAGGATTTTGCAGATGAATTCTGAAGGGGCACAAACATTCAGACCAAAGCAAGGAGCATCTGTTCAAAGCTAGGGATTAGTGATATACACCATCAATACTGTGTCTGCTTTTTTGGAATGTGTACTTTTTCTCTTGTTGCATTAAGCTCATATCTGTCTTTCAGTCCTCATCCTGGCCCCTTCTACACTGTCTTATGCACCATCTCTACCCAGTCTGTTTTTTAAAAATCCTTCAATGGTCTTCATTGTCCAAATATTAAATTCCAAATTCTTCATCATTTATAAGGCCTTCAAAATATTATTTCTCTGACAAACCCCTTGATGTTGAAGTACCTACCTTTTTCCAGATTTAGTCTTTGAAACCTATGTCTGTTAACACATTATTGACTGGAGACATATGGGCTTCCCTTGTGGCTCAGCTGGTAAAGAATCCGCCTGTAATGTGGGAGACCTGGGTTCGATCCCTGGGTTGGGAAGATCCCCTGGAGAAGGGAAAGGCTTCCCACTCCAGTATTCTGGCCTGGAGAATTCCATGGACTATCCTCGCAAAGAGTTGTACATAACTGAGCAAATTTCACTTTTACTTTCTTTAATATTGTGGCCCATAGGCATTAGTTTCTGAAAAACTGAATAACATGCTAAAACTTAGTTCAAAAATCACATCCTTTGTTGCCATCCTCTCTTCCTTTGGCTGGGGTAGATTGTCGTCTGAACATGGATAACACTGTATAAACTCTCCTGTAGTAGTCATGGTATCCTAAATATTATTCTTCCCTCATTTGACCATGAACAAATGAATAAAGCCTATAAAAAGAATTACTTTGAAGAGTGCAAAACTCTAACAATATCTAAAAGAATATATCTACTTCAGTCTTCCATCACATACTTATTAATCATTGTGTTTCCTTGGTGGATCAGTGGTAGAGAACCCACTTGCAATATAGGAAATGAGAGATGGGACTTTGACCCCTGGGTCAGGAAGATCCCCTGAAGAAGGGCATGGCTGCGCACTTTAGTATTCTTGCCTGTAAAATCCCATGGAAAGAGGAGCCTGTAGGGTTTGCAGTCCATAGAGTCACAAAAGAGTCAGATATGACTTAGTGACTAAGCAATAATGACAACAACTAGGACTGTGCATACTAGATAGTAAGTAATCAGTAAATGGGTTCTCTGGCATATAATTAATACATTGAGAATAAATTAAAATAATATTAATTTTCTGGTTAATTATTTAAATGAAGATGTTTTGTAAAGCCATTGGTTTAAATATTTCTTTAAAAGCTTTGTTTTTTTAAACCACAGGAAGGTTATCTCATTCTAACTCTTGCTTGAGAATGTCTGTCTAGTTTGCTTGTGTGATATGGAGCTTCTTTAATTAGTCCCAAACTCAAGTTATCATAGTCTTTCAAAAACTAACATTCACTCCAGTATGATTTCTACATATTCACTGGGCAGTTCATATAATTTTGGGTGATGAATCATAGGAAAGAAGGGTTGTAATATCATATCCTTCCCTTTTGGTTCTTATTTTTCTTGAAATTGTTCATGGACATAAGACTTTCATGGGTTTCATAGTGATTTTACAGTAACATTTTTAAGAAAGGTGTTCCTTTTTCTTTCTTTTTTTTTTAAACTAATTGCTCAAAGATATTTCTTTGGCCTTCCATCTCATGGTGTTGAGCTCTGTATTGAGAGCATAGATGTTACATAATAGGGTAAGAATGATAATCTCTTTGCTGATCAGTTTTATTTTCATACTGTGTGGATATATACTCCAGATGCAAAAGAGAGTAAAGTTAATCAAGCAAACAGTTGATTCCCCTGATTATAAAATATCTAGACTCAGAATTGAAAGCAAAGACACCGATTTTTGAAAGTGTAGGGTTTGTTTTTTTTTTTCAAAATGCATTCTTCTGAGATGAGGAAGGAAATAAGACTTCACTTCACTAAGAGCCAAGACTTCACTAAGAAAAAAATTGCAACTTTGGAGAACTAATAAGATGTTACACTCCAGATACAGCTGTGATGTAAAACATGAAGTTCAAGAACTTATCTGTATGGAAATCACACATTAGACTGGCTGGGATGTCATTATTCATAATATTTAACAAAAGGACACTGATGGAAGTTAGCTTTAAAGAACAATAGTGGAAACATCTCTAGGAATACTTGAAAGTATTTGTGAGCTGGAAAGAAAATGCTGATCTTTAAAATTCAAAACCTACTGTTAAGAAATACCACTTCTATCACAACTCAACACTCATGTTGTATGTTCACAGCATATATCCAGTAGACTATTTTTTCACTTGCAGGCTGCATATTAGAAGTTAAAGTGCCTTGGGATTCTATAGGCTGCATAAATAGACCATGGGAATGTAAACACCCAGACTGTATGACTACATACTTGGCAATTAATGTATCTTGTTTACATTCCATATTAACTAAGAAATTTTTGAAATAGCCTTTACTTTGCATATAATGTACCCATTAAAACCATGATTGTCAGACATAGTATCTGTGCTTGAAGTTAAATTGTGAAAGGCAATGGATGTGTGCTTTACCTTATTTTAGAGGGTATATCACAGACTTTTGACCAGAATTGGATAGCATATACTAAAAGCAAAAGGTTGGGTTTTTTTTCCTCATCCTTTACCTTGTGTGGGTTAAAAGCCACAAAGTTGAAATATAGTCTGCAAAGTATACTTCAAATATATATGAGAAGTCTGTGAGCAATGCCGAAACTTAATTGATATGCTGAGAAATATATAAAACATACAACCACTGGATTGAGAAAATGAAAATTAATATGTGAATGGTTTAGCTAACACTATGCTTTGCCCCCAGAACCTGGTGTTTATTATTGTGCACTTTAGTAGGAGACAGAAGCGGTATCAATTGGAAAAACATTTCTTAGTGAATTGAGAACTGTATGGCTTTCCAATTCCTAAGTGGGAAACCTGGTTCTTTGGTTTCTTTGTTCCTACTTAAGCAAGTCCCAAGCTATTTTAGCTGAACATTTTACATACTAATGGAGTCTAGGGAAGTGACTTTGGCAGCTGTTCATGGGATAATAATGAAATACACTATTTAATACTGCATGCTGCTGCTGTAAAATGTGGGGAGTATTTTATAGAGATCCTGGTGAGTAGAGCTGTATCCACTTTAAGTTTAGCAAGTGTGTGAAACTGAATGAGGAAGTTCTTTTTTCATATGAGACTAACTAGTACTCTTTTCTTACAGGTAAAGAAAACGTGCACAGAATCAGATGTTCCCGAACCCCAGAATTCCAGGTACAGTAAAACAGAGGCCAAGACTCCACTAAGAAAAATTGCAACTTTGGAGAACTCATACGATGTTATACTCCAGATACAACTGTGATGTAAAACATGGGGTTTAAGAACCTGTCTGTATGGAAATCATACATTAGACTGGCTGGGATGTCATTACTCCTGGTATTTAATAAAAGGACACTGATGGAAGTTAGCTTTAAAGAACAATAGTGGAAACATCTCTAGGAATACTTGAAAATATATTCCCATAGTATTTATTAAGTTCATCCTCAATTTTCTTTCTATTCTCTTCTTAGAATGTATTTACATCTGAAATTTTTTCCAGAAACTGAATATCTTTTAAATCTATGTTTACTGAAAATCTACCTTTTTTTTTTTTCAATCAAATGTTGCTAGATTTGAGAATGTCATCAAATTGGAACAACCAAAATTAACTTGGCATTCTTTTTGTGCTTAGTCACTTCATTCATGTCCAACTCCTTGCGACCCCGTCTATTCTTCTGTCCATTGGAATTCTCCAAGCAAGAATACTGGAGTGAGTTGCCATGCCCTTCTCCAGGAGATCTTCCCAACCCAGGGATCAAACCCAGGTCTCCCACAGTGCAGACGAATTCTTTACCACCTGAGCCACCAGGGAAGCCCAAAAATGCTGGAATGGGTAGTTTATCCTTTCTCTAGGGGATCTTCCTGACCTAGGAATTGAACTGCGGTCTCCTGTATTGGAGGCAGATTCTTTACCAGCTGAGCTATCAGGGAAGCCCTGATATTCTTTTTATGTTTATATAAAGCCTGAAGAAATGATGAATTAAAGTGATCAGACCATTACATACAGGACTTTGGCACCATTTAATTGTGCGTGGACCAGGTGCACAACAGACATTTTTAGGCCTATACATTTTCACTGTTTTTGTTTTAAAATCCAGGCCTCAATTTTAAAGGTCAGTAAAAGTGTTTTAAATACTATTACAATAGTAATCAGGTGGCGCTAGTGGTAAAGAATTCATCTGCCAGTGTTGGAGACACAAGAGATTCAGGTTTGATTCCTGGGTCAGGAAGATCGCCTGAAAGAGTGTGTGGCAACCCACTCCAGTAGTCTTGCTTGGAAAATTCCATGGACAGAGGAGCTTGGCAGGCTATATAGTCCATGGGGTCACAAAGAGTTGAATATGACTGAACACGTATACACACACACTCCCTTCATATAGTAATATTGGGTTGGCCAAAAGGTCTGTTCAGGTCTTTCATACTATCACAGAAAAACCTGAGCGAAATATTTGGCCAACCTAATATTAATGGCATAACTCAACTTATTGCATTAACAAATTTGTGTTTAATGATGAAATGGGTCTAGTTTATTTTGTCCTACTCACTCCAGCCTATGATGTATATAATGATTTTCTTGGTACAGTAAAACAATACAGATCTAGGTATAATGTTAATGACCACCGTATTTTCCTTTTAGAAAGTAAATATATACTATATACAGTCCATTTAAAATTTGAGTAAATCTTGTTCTTATGTAGTATGATATTCCTGTAGTTAATTCCTATATATATTAGGGATAGATAGTGAAATGATTGTATGTGTTTTTTTCTCTTGAATCATCAAAAGTATTACTATATGATATGGTATAGGATTTTTGACATTTGATCTTTGTCTTGCATGATTAGGTTATCAATACAGAACCAAATAGTTTTAGTTTATTGGAACATTAGAAAATGGGTGAACTATTAAATTTTTTCTTACAAAGTAGAGTAATTCCAGAGAAGGCAATGGCACCCACTCGGGTACTCTTGCCTGGAAAATCCCGTGGATGGAGGAGCCTGGTGGGCTGTAGTCCATGGGGTTGCTAAGAGTCAGACCCGACTGAGTGACTTGACTTTCACTTTTCATGCATTGGAGAAGGAAATGGCAACCCACTCCAGTGTTCTTGCCTGGAGAATCCCAGGGACGGGGGAGCCTGGTGGGTTGCCGTCTAGGGGGTTGCACAGAGTCGGACACGACTGAAGCGACTTAGCAGCAGCAGCAGCAGAGTAATTCCAGGACATATGGAGACAGGAAACTCAAGCTCTATTGCTTGTGGATGTTTCCTTCCTGACCATTTTGCTGACGTCTATGAAAAATCCACCTATGACTTGTTATTTAGCTAATTAGTTAGTCTTTGCAAGTTGCTGGTCTTGATGGGTAGTAGGGGAAACAGAACAACATAATTATTATTTTTATTAATACTGATATCATTTTTTTTAATTTTTGAGGCCACTCAAGAGTTTTGGACAAATAGTGCTGTACTTTAATAAATTTTAAAGAAGCAGAAAGTCACTAAACTGATTCAGTGTTTACAGTTTATATCAATAAGTTCAAGAAGAGGGAGTTCAGATTTCAATGTATTTAAACCTGGAACTAGATCATTCTCTTATCTAGGAAATCCCAGCCCATATAGCCTTAAAAATACAATTTTACATTTATGGTAAATAAGTTATGTTTAATAGATTATTTTAAATACATTTTATTATATCTTATTATACAATATATATTAATTGAAAAATATCTTGACTTCTTATAAACTACTATTTAGTTGCCATGGCTTAGCTGCTTATAAAAGTTTTCTAATCTGCAGTATATGGATCCTTTCTGTGTATGCATGTTCAGTTGTGCCTGGCTCTTTGTGACCCCCATGGGCTGTAGCCCACCAGACTCCTCTGTCCATAGGGTTTTTCCAGGCAAGAATATTGGAGTGGGTTGCCATTTCCTCCTCTAGAGAGTCTTCCTGACCCAGGGATCAAACCTGTGTCTCCTGCATTGGCAGGTGGATTCTTCACCACCACACCACCTAATGCAAATCAATTCCTAAAGGCAGTAAAGCTTAGTGATATAAAAAATAAACAAATAAAACAAATCTTATTTATAAAAACCCAAGATGGAAAGGCCTTCAATAAAACCTGGAATTGTTTATTGGTTCAGTGTTGCCCAAACATTTTAATAACATCTGGTCCTTTCTCCTAACTTCTGGTCCAAAAGACAACCTCCACAGCTTCACAGTGTCAAGGAACAAAAAGAGATGGCTATTCTTGGATTCTCTGTTTACTCACAGATGTTAGAGCTGGGAGTGCCATAATGGCATTATTTAGTGCAGTGACGGAACACCAAATAGAGAATAAGAAGAGCTAAAGAACATGGTGCACAGAAAGGATACAATCACTTGTGAACAGGCAACAAGTCAAGGGAGGCCAAAAATAGTATTCAGTATATGCATGTACTGAGGTTCAGTTTTTATGAACAACTGAAAAAAAAAAAACTACATGAAAATGCTTTTATTATAGACACTGGACAGCATTACTTTAGTGCATACATGTGTGGGTGCATTCTTTTTGCTTATTAAGAACCACAAACATTCATGTTCTCTCTCCCCCCAACTCTTTCCCTTCCCTGTGCGTGTGAGAGAGAGAGAAAGAGAGAGAGATTTAAGGCCTGGGGCTAAGTAATTCTATTCTAAACAAATCTAAAATAAAGAACTGAGCTCAAAATGAAATACTGTATCAGCACAAAATGCATGGGAGCTGGAGACCCACTGCCTTATAAAATGCTCCCTGTCTTGGAACCTAAAGCTAATATCATTCATTTATTTAGCTAGCTTTATAGTGTGTTGGTTTTGGATTTGAAAAGATTAGAATAAATGCAGATGGAAAGTGTTTTTACAGTAGGGAAGTAATTAAATTGGGCGTGGAGACTTTGTCAGGGAAATTCTTGGAGTGACATATGTGTATCAGCAAATTCTTTGTCTTGCTTGGCCTTAATTCCTCTTTTTGGAAAGAGACTCTTGAGCTGCCAATGTGCCTAGTAGATTAGTAAAAAGAGAGTTTACAAACCCATGCAGTATCAGGAAGGTAACATGTCTTCTTAGAAAGAACATTATGTATATATACTGGAAGTCAGATGTATTTGTTCAGTTTCATAATACTGTATTGAACTTGATGGTACATGGAAAGCAATAGAATGTGCTTCGTAGAAAAACTGACATTCCTTAAATGTACTTTTTTTTTTTCACTTTCCTCTGTGTCATAACAATGTTGAGAAAGTAGTGTTGTTGGCCTTTGTTCCTAAAACTCATGTTAACCTTAAAATGGGTATATGAGAAAACTAAAAGTTTTATTTCTCATGCTTTATCTTACCCTAAAATTAAGTCTTACTAGACCATTTAAAACAAAATCTGATGTGTCATTTTTATGTTGATTTTTTTCTATGTTCATGGTGACTTTTTTTTGCAGATTTGTGTCTTATATGAGCCATCCCTAAACATACATGGTTTTGTTTAATTTTAATGTAATAGATATCACCTAGGTGAGTGAAGTTAGAAGGTTCTATGAACTTCACCTGTTTTTTTTTAGCCCTTCTACCTTTCATTTGTCATGTGAGGTGAAATAATTTATTTCATTCTTGGCAAATATCTTAGAGTGCCTGTCTGTTAAAATAGTTCCCATAATACCCAAATGATACCTCTGTTGAACTTCTGTTTCTCTTCGCTTTTTCCTTTTTGGGCTCTTAACTAGTAGAGCATTTTCACCAAGAAGAGATCAAGAGCTCAGAAAGGAAATAAAACTCAAATCAGGCAGTTTTGTTATGTACTTGTTTTGTTAATGAAGGAATGCATGGAAATAAAAATTTTGGTGACATTGAGCTCTGAAGTGACTTCTAGGAATTATACCAGTTCTTTTCCTATTTTTGCTCTCATTGTGGCTACAGTATTGCCAGTAGATTATAGTAAAGAGATCTAAAGGAGAATATTCAAGTATATACATAGGAAGTACTTATGGTATGGATAGCTAAGATGATCGTTTTTGCACATGGTGAAAGACAAAAAACTCTATGTGTAATGGGGAGGGTTCCCTAGTCGATACCAACTACAACTATCAAGAGAAAGGCAGAACAACTCTCCAGCTTTCAACAAAGCTTTGGAATTAGTCTCAGTTTAATATCATAATATTTAAGTGAACCTCAGGAAGTTTAGTTATTCGATGTCTATGTTTTAAAAGCTTAAAAACGGCAACTAATTCATCTTATGTAAATAGTTATGATTTGACAATGTTATATTTAAAGGTATTAAGTTATACATGATTATTTTCTAGTAAAATAATTATTGCAATAATTCCAGAAGTCTGAAATGTTTATCTGTATATAATTGCCTGTCAAAAAAATTAAATGTCATAGTTTTTCATAGCAGTGAAAGCTGAGGGCTCCTTGCTGAAAACGCACATTGTATTTCACTGTGTCAAACTAGAGGGGCATCTAGCCTAATATTCTGTCTCCAAGAAACAGCAAAAATGATTAATACCAGGCTGCATTTCCTCAAATTTTCATAATGTAGTTCCAGTAAACTTAGATTCTTGCAGTAACACAACTAGCTGTATAGTTCATGGAATTATTTAACCACTTCTTGGACTTAGTTACATTATTGTCTATCTTCAGATCTTGAGATTCTATTCTTGATCATTTTTTGCTTTGCTTCCATTTCTTTTTTTCTTTTTTTTTTTCACGTACAATCTCTGTTGACAGCTCTTGATGCAGCCCACAATGTCTAGAATGCTCTGGCCACTTCCTGTTGCTCTGGTCTCAGTGTCCATCAGGCTTGCTCTGTCAGAAGGTCTACATCTACAGAAGCCAAGCTTCTCCTTCCAGAGGCTGGATCATTTCTTCCCTTCTTTGACTAGAACCCCCCGCCCCCAGCTTTGCTCACCTACTGAATTTCAACTCATCCTTCTGGTGTTTCTCTCTGTGCACTGCTTCTTTCTTGGCGAAGCCTTTGCTGGCCAGCCAGCTACCTCTGGTCCTGCTGTCATAGGGCCTCATGGCCTCATCTGCTTCTCCTTCGGAGCAGCCTCATTTGATTAATACCTGCTTCATGCACTACACTATAAACTCCACAAAATGAGGGATCATCTCTGCTTTCTTTCGCTCCCCATTGTAACATTAGGGTACAGTGCAGGGCCTGACGTATAGCAGATCTTCAACACATACCTGTTAAGTGAATGTGCTCAGTGCTTAGTCTTGTCTGACTCTGCAGCCTCATGGACTGTAACCCACCAGGCTCCTCTGTCCATGGGATTTCCCAAGCAAGAATATTGGAGGGGGCTGCTATTCCCCACTCCAGGGGATCTTCCCAACCCAGGGATTGAACCCTCATCTCTTGTGTCTCCTGCACTGGCAGGTGAATTTCTTTACCACTAGCACCCCCTGGATAACTTCCAAATATACACAATCAGCATGCAGTCTCTCCTAGGAGAGATACAAACTCCTAATGTAATTTTATTAGGGATTTCTCCCAGCCATCTCAAACTCCCTTTGAACAGAATCGTAATGTTTACTTTTCCTCCCCCAGCGTCTTTTCTGTCCAGTGATAATGCTTTCAGTTGTCCTGCCTCAGAACTTCAGAATAAGCCTTATTTCTTTCTTTCCTTTCCCAAACCCTATTGGTCATCAAACTGTGTATTGAAATTCACTTTTCCCTGCCCCTGCCCCTGCCCCTGCTCACAGCCACTAAGAAAGTTCAAGCTTCTGTCACCTCACTTCTGAACTAACACAACAAATCCTCTGTGCCTTCATTGGATATCAACCTTGCCTTTCTAGTCTGTGGGATTTTTGGACAAGCCTTTCTTAAATAATACACTTTCCATAGGGCATTAGTCATTAATCTGACAGACAGTATTTAGTAGATGTTCAGAGTATATATAGAAGCATGAACCAATAACCTTCAAAGTGAAGTTGTGGGCAAGACGTTAAAAATAAGGACATATACTATTCATGCCTATTCGCTATCCATAAGATATCAAGGATTACCTGGGCTACCTGTTACTCACTTTCCTTGTGCCCTTATTCTGGTGTGCTAGATATTCATTGATTCCACTTAATTTTCATCCTGTAGTTCCAGATTGACAGATGAGTACATGAAATTCCAGAAAAAAAAATATATATATATGCCAATTGCTTAGGTACCTTGATTTTCAGTCCCTTCTCCTGTCACCATTTCCTGCATAGACATTAGAGTAAAATATCCTATTTGTGTACTAGGCAGTTACCCGAGAGCATCTGTGTAGGACAGTACTTCCCTGCTCATCCTACAGTGAGCTCATTTCACTGAGGAATGGTTGAGAATGGTACACCAGAGTACAGCCTGAGTGCTGAACACTGTGGACTAAAGTGGTTAGGAAGAGTTGAATGGAAGATATAGGGCAACATCTAGGTATCAGAGGACAGATAAGATTCGAAGAAACGGGGGAAAGTGAAACCACAGTAAGGTTAAGAGTGAGGGAAAGAACTAGAAACTGAAATGAAAGATATCTTTTATGGACGGTTGGTGACTAGTCTTAATTTGATTTGTATGGAGAAATAGTTGATGAGATTGGAAAATAGGTAAATTTGCATAGATTGTGGTTGGCTTGGATTCCTAGTTATTTTAGTTAGGACCTTTATTAGTTGCAGCTATTAGTGTGAACAAGTTTAGGTAGAAAAGGGGAGTATAATGTCTTAGGTAAATTGAGAAGCTGGATCTCATAAGGTCTGGGAACCAGGGACTGACTTTCTGTTTATCTCTTATACACTGTGTCCTCACTGCTCAGCTGCTTCAGTGTCTTTCTCTCTGTTTATACCCGTTGGCTGCTCCGTCTTATTTTTGCTCCTGGACTTATAATAGGAGGATAATATTCATGTAACACTGCTTCTTTCTGATTTTTAAATTTTTACCTCTTTAGGTATCCATATAATAGAATCCCTCTCTGTCTTTATTTCTCTTCCGAATTTCCAGGAAAGAGAATGATACCTGAGTGGCTTTCCAGACCCACGTCTGGGAGCATATGACTCAGTGGGAAGAACAACTTCCAAGAAAAGGATGCTGAGCAGATAACTTGATCAAATGCCCTCAACCTTCTACCTCTTTCCTGCCCACCTACTTCATCCAGCACTCTTGCCCCAAGTCCTTCATTTTAATCCAGCATGTATCATTTCTCTGATTACATATAACTCACTGGTTATCTGTTTCACTAGTATGGAGATTTGGAGCTCAATTTTATATCAGACATCTACAAACTATGATCTGCAAAGCAGAGATCTCTTAGAGAGCATTATGTGGAATGGCAACCAGACTTCAAAGTAAGACGAGTTCCTTTCACCTCTTTTTATAAACCCTGCTCTCAGTTTTTAACCTTCTTGCTCCTGTCCTCAAGTTGACCAGTTAAACCCAATCTCCTTTTCTGCTCTCAAATACCAATCCAAATATAAATCTCTTTCTCCATTTCCTGTGGTTAATCCAGTTGTTAGATAATAGATGAATGCACTTCATCCTGCAAATTAAATTATTTATTTTTCAGAAGGCAAGTTTGCTAAAATGACTGTCTAGGTTTGGACTTCCTTTCTTTTGAAGCCAACTCTCAAGCATTCCTAAAGAAATACACTAGCCATTAATCAGTTGGAGTCCAAACTTGAAATTTTGGCCACCTGCCTTTCAGGCATTAGGAGGTCACCAGTGGATTTCTGATCAGGTAATAATGTTATTAAAATTGTACTTGCGATGACAGATCAGTCATGGCACAGGTGCGTGGAGGCAAAGGAACCAACAGTGAAACTTACTTAAAAGACCTGAGAGATGCTTAGCAAATTGTGGTTATTTTGGAGAAGACATTGTATACAATTTTTTTCATGGTTTAAACACATTTTATAAACTTTTTACATCATGTATTTCTGTGTGTTGAGAATATAAAATAATAGATTTGACTTGAAATAGACATGGTGGCAGTGGAAGGAATCTGGCTTCTTCTTTCTGACAAAATGCATTATTCTCCCAAAATGAGAATACTCCTGACTTCCCCGCATGTATTAGTGATTAATTCCAGAGAATGGCTACATTCCTGGCCAGTCACTTCTATAGTAAACTGAGTTCCTCTGAAGTCTTTATGGGTAATAATCTAAAGCAGTCTTTCTGGAGACTGTGAGCTGCTTTGAATTAATTTGGGCAGAGTAACACATCACATAAAGTAGCATTTGTTTAGTGACTTTTATCCAGAAGATCAGAGAAGCTAAGATAAGACATTACTTTGCATCACAGTAATAATTAAAATTGTTATTCAATGTGAGTAGAAACATTGAGGGTCCTGTTTTATAGTGGATCAACTTAAAATGAGAACAAACTAGAGGACCTTAGTTTTCTTTTCAGCAGTTCAATTATAGGAACATTTATTCTTGCCCTTCAAGTTATCTTTTATTGGGTATCAACTATGTGTCAGGCACTGGTTTGAGAGTTTGAGATAATTGAGTGACGAAATAGAAGCGGAGTATCTTAGAAAGCGATTAGTTCTAGTGATAAAAGGGGAGATGAGGAATATTGGGGGAGTAGATTGTGATTTTCAATTGGATGATACTTAAGTAAAGATTTGAAGTTAAGTCAAGAAGAAAGCAGGGGAAAGTGCACTCCCTTCCAGTTGAGCAACGCACAGGCCCTTCCATGGACGCCTGTCTGGCACATTCAAGCAACAACAGTGTAGCCAAAACAGAGAGCCCAGGGTTTCAGATTTGAAATAGCCACATTCTAAAAAAAGCAACTATTTCTAGTCTTTCCTGTATTTTTGAAAATATTTACTTGGAATTTACATAAATCAGTTGCAAATATTTTTTCTTGACTCATCAGTAATAGTTTCTGGCAAGCACCTCATCCATCATTGCTACAAGGTGGGGCTGATCCCCAGCCAGCAACGCCTCTCTTCGCCACACCACACACATTCTGTAATACCAGTGCTCTCTTCTGATCAGAAGACTTCAAGCGTCTTCAAAAGCCTGTAGCCTGTTTGGTTTCTTTCTTTCTTTCTTTTTTGTTTAAGAAATGCTGTGAAAGTTGCAGCCGTAAATATAGATTAGAGCTTAGTAAAGATTCTAAAAATTTGAGTCGTAAAGGTACAGTGATTCTGCTCATTATCTCACATTTAATCATCACATCTCAGTTGTCTTAGCAACCTACACAATGTTCTCATTTGCTTTTCAGTAAGCCAAAGGATGAATGGATTCTTTGTTCATGTGTTTATGAATTTCTATCACCTGATACTTGATGTCTTTCTGGCATGCTTACTGTGCCAAATAACTGTCTTTATATTCTTAACGTTCATGTAACCAAAATTAAACTCTGCTTTTTCTAAAAAAGTAAATTTCTAATGGAAAAATATCCAAGCTCAGATAAACATAAATAAGCTTATATTAGAAAATGTTTTTGTTGTAATTATAATTAATTTTCAAAGCTCAGCAAACTTGCCACACTCAGTTATCCAACAGATTTGACCTACACAGGCATACTTGTGAACTACAGAGAAAGAAAAAAGCCTGTTGACAGAGCTAGGTGTCCAAGAGTCAATTCCCCCAAACTCACATGCTTGCTTCTCTCTGATGCTGTCTTGGAGTGTATGTTCTCTTATACTACATATATCTCTAGTTTTCAAGTGTGTGCTCTGCTCAGTCATGTCCGACTCTTTGCAGCCCTGTGGACTGTAGCCTACCAGGCTCGTCTGTCCATGGGATTTTCCAGGAAAGAATACCAGAATGGGTTGCCATTTGCTACTCCAGGGGATCTTCCTGATTTAGGGATCGAACCCACATCTCTTGTGTCTCCTGCACTGCAGGGGGATTTTTAACCACTGTGCCACTTGGGAAGCCCAGGTTTTTTCAGACTCATACCATAATAAGGTGGATGTGGCCCTGCTCACTTGATATAGTAAGCAAATAATGGTAGACTGTCTGAGTTCGGATTCCAGCTGTTTGGCCTTGTTGCAAACTACTTGACTTCTCTGTACCTCAGATATCCTTATCTGTAAAATGGTAATATACCATTCTCCCATGGGGTTCTTTTAAGGACTAAGTGAAGCAATGTAGGGAAGATGCTTAAAGAAGTACCTACTACATATTAGGTGAATTTAAACAACTGGTCCTATTACAAATAGTCATAGTGATAGTATTGACAAGTGACAGCATGACATAAAAAGAACAGAACATAATGAAGCATAATTGTAAGAATGCAAAAGGCTTAATCATATGGGATGTTGTGGCGTAGTGCTAGAAGCCCTGTATGCATTAGAAATGTCTGAGGGCAACCCTTAGTACAGTCTAATGACTCTCATTAGTTGCTCGCCTTGATTCTTTAGGTAAAAGTTAAATTGTGTTTATCATCATAACACATTTTAGAATTACTTCTATACAGAGGGACTTCCTTTTAAATGTGCTGTTGATTGAAATACTCTGTTCTATAGGCTTGACTTAAATAAGAGCTTGTCTGTCGCATTCTGTCATGTGATTGAAGGTGAAGGTGAAGCCGCTCAGTCGTGTCTGACTCTTTGCGACCCCATGGACTGTAGCCTATCAGGCTCCTCCGTCCAGGGGATTCTCCAGGCAAGAATACTGGAGTGGATTGATTAATTTGTAGGAATTCCATACTTCTCAAAAATAATACCATCTTTTCAAGAACACACACAACCTTATTACATGAAGTGATATTGTTGTAGCCATGCATGCCGGGAAACAAACTCACTCAGAAGGACAATGCAGACAGTGGAGTGCAGTTTATTACACCTACGGCCCCAAGGCAGAGTCTCCTCTTAGCCAAGACCCCTGACCAATTTTTGTGAAAACCTTATATACCCCTAAGTGTACATGCTCAAACCCACCTCCCCAAATTCTCTGAAACTAGTCTGAACAAAGGAAAAGAAAGAACAGTCAAAAATAACCCGTGATAAAACCATGATGCGTATCCCTTAAACCTAGGTAGTTAACAGTGGACAACTATCAATAAGCCTGTGGTAATACCCCAATAAACATAATACAATTTATGATTCTGCTGGGTTACACAGATAATTAGGGTATTCTTTTAGGTGACGAGCCCTGGGGCTCTTCCATTGGCGGGGGGAGGAAGGGTTGGGTTGGGGGGGGGTCTGTTTTCCCAGTTGGTATGTCGTTTCCATAGATACTGAGCATATAGCTCAAAGTCCACAGTCCGGCCCAAGATGGAGTCCTGCTTTCACAGTGGACCTTGTTCTGTCTGTTTCCTCTTTCATTCCCCCCTTTTGATGCTCTTAATTCATACTATGAGCATCACTCATAGGGATATATTGCACCCTGGCTCTCTGACCACCAGTTTGGGAGAATGACACCAACCTTTGGGTTACAAAGTTCATGATACACTGTAAAATGCAGGATCCACAAAGCAGAACTATCAAGGCAACTGGTAACAATGGTAAGTATAGTTTTCTGCCAATTACCCTTCACCCATTATAGGACCGAAGTCCAGAAAGGAATGTTTTCATTTGACATTGCTTTTACCTGGTTTTTCATGTCATCTAAAGCAGCTGATACATTGCCAGATAAGTCAGCAATATATACACAACATTCAATGTTAATTATAGCACAGGTCCCTTCTTGAGCAGCTGTGAGCATGTCCAAAGCCATTCTATTTTGAATTACCACTTTTCTCATTTGGATTTGTTCTTCATTTAAGGCTTGGATGGCTTTAGCACCATTTAGGAGGGCCTGTTTTGTGAAATTAGTCCAGGCCTCTACTTTAATCATAATATCTGTTGTCCCTATAAAAGGTACAAATAAGGCAGCAATATACTCATACCATTGAAACACAGACCTTGTCCACCTCGCATGTAAATCAGGTAGATTTACCAGGGCTTGTTGTAGGTTAAGCTTTATGCTGCCATGGGCTAAAGTGAATCCCAGTGTGCAGCAGCCTATCCAGCCAATTGGTAACCAAGGCTAAAGGTTAGGCCCACAAAGCCATTGAGTTCCATTTGGTGCCATCCAGTGGATTCCAGGGTTATATTTCCAATCAGCCTGGTTAATGGATGGACTGGTTGGAGTGGTATGTGACCTTGAATATTCATTTACATTTTTGGGGGGATATGTACCGCGTATATTTTAGTTCTTTTGGGTCTAATGGAGGTCACCAAACCCTACCTTTGATTCTTTTTGTTCCCAGCATATAGCGGCAGGAGTAATTGACGCTTTTCTGGGGTCATCCAGAAATATTCATCCCAGACTTGGTAGAATTGTTCAACATACTTAGAGGCCTGTCCTTCCTTGCCAGTCAAGGAGTTTCTTTCCTTTTGTTCTTTAAATATTAGGTATAGCATTTTGTTACTCCTATGAAATTGGTGTTTACATCAAATGTAACCCCATGACCCACCAAGGAAGTCCATCCATCATGAACAGAGACATAGCCCCACAACACAGCAGTTGGAGGTGTTGTGGAAGTCCACGTAGGAATGTGTCCATGAGATGAAAACATTGTCATGAGTTGAAACGGAAGTTAAATTCAAATGGAAGTTAAATTGATGAGGCCAAGCAGCAGGAGTTGAATATGCAGCTTCATCCTGAAGGGGCTCATCCAGGATCTTCTTTTCCTTCTTCTTCTTAAGGATGATCTTAGTCTCTTGAGGGTCAGTGGGGTACCTCTGTGCAGTCCACTCAGCGTTTTCTGGGTCAGCATGGTGTGTTCTCTTCGTCCTCATTTGGCAGATCCAGAGAGTGACACCTTCAACTTTAACTGCTCTAGGGGTGGTTAGAACAACAATGTATGGACCCTTCCACCGTGGGGCCAAGGAGTCGTGTTTCCAGTCCTTGACCCACACCTGATCTCTGGGCACAAATTTGTGAATCTGTTTCCCAAGAGAGAATGGCACCCTTTCTTGTACAAACTTAGTTACCTGATTTATTACCTTACCCGGTTGTTCCATCTGCTGTGAAATCTCATCTCCCTTTCAGTTCAGTTCAGTTCAGTCGCTCAGTCATGTCCGACTCTTTGCGACCCTGTGAACCACAGCACTCCAGGCTTCCCTATCCATCACCAACTCCTGGAGTTCACCCAAACCCATGTCCATAGAGTCGGTGATGCCATCCAACTATATCATCCTTTGTCGTCCCCTTCTGCTTCTGCCCTCAATCTTTCCCAGCATCAGTATCTTTTCAAATGAGTCAGCTCCTCCCATCAGGTGGCCAAAGTATTGGAGTTTCACCTTCAACATCAGTCCATCCAATGAACACCCAGGACTGGTCTCCTTCAGGATCAACTGGTTGGATCTCCTTGCAGTCCAAGGGACTCTCAAGAGTCTTCTCCAACATCACAGTTCAAAAGCATCAATTCTTCGGCACTCAGATTTCTTTATAGTCCAGCTCTCACATCCATACATGACCACTGGAAAAACCATAGCCTTGACTAGACGGACTTTTGCTGGCAAAGTAATCTCTCTGCTTTGTAATATGCTGTCTAGGTTGGTCATAACTTTCCTTCCAAAGAGTAAGCGTCTTTTAATATCATGGCTGCAGTCACCATTTGCAGTGATTGTGGATCCCAGAAAAAAAAGCCATTGTTTCCACTGTTTCCCCATCTATTTGGAATGAAGTGATTTGACCAGATGCCGTGATCTTAGTTTTCTGAATGTTGAGCTTTCAGCCAACTTTTTCACTCTTCTCTTTCACTTTCTTTGGTTTTTTCTTTTTTCATTTAAAAATCATTTTATTATTAACATCATTCTCTTTCACTTTCATCAAGAGGCTCTTTAGTTCCTCTTCACTTTCTGCCATAAGGGAGGTGTCATCTGCATATCTGAGGTTATTGATCTTTCTCCCAGCAATCTTGATTCCCACTTATGCTTCTTCCAGCCCAGCGTTTCTCATGATGTACTCTGCATAGCGGTTAAATAAACAGGATGAGAATTACAGCATTGACGTACTCCTTTTCCTATTTGGAACCAGTCTGTTGTTCCATGTCCAGTTTTAACTGTTGCTTCCTGACCTGCATATAGGTTTCTCAAGAGTCAGGTCAGGTGGTCTGGTATTCCCATCTCTTTCAGAATTTTCCACAGTTTGTTGTGATCCACACAAAGGCTTTGACATAGTTAATAAGGCAAAAAGAGATGTTTTTCTAGAATTCTCTTGCTTTTTCCATGATCCAGTGGATGGTGGCCATTTGACCTCTGGTTCCTCTGCCTTTTGTAAAACTAGCTTGAACATCTGGAAGTTCACGGTTCATGTATTGCTGAAGTCTGGCTTGAGGATTTTAAGCATTACATTATTAGCGTGTGAGATGAGTGCAATTCTGCGGTAGTTTGAGCATTCTTTGGCATTGGCTTTGTTGACACCTGTTTTGTTATTGGAGGGGGCCTCCCATACACAGTTTCATAGGGAGAATAGCCATGGGACCATGGGGTCATCCTGAGTCTGAGCAGAGCCGTCGGAAACAAGTCCACCCGGGAGCAGTCAGTCTCTATGATCCACTTGGAGAGTGTCTCTTTAAGTGTCCGGTATGTTCCTTCCATAATCCCAGAACTCTGGGGCCTATATGCTGTATGTACTTTCCGCTTGATGTTTGAAGTCTTGCTTTCTTGTTATACTTAATCAGCTAGGAAAGCCGGGCCATTGTCCAATCCAATACTGTTAGGAAATCCAAATCTGGGAACTATCTCTCTAAGCAGGCACCTGGCTACTTCTGATGTTCTTTCAATCCAGGTAGGAAAAGCTTCTACCCATCCTGAGAATGTACATACCATGACCAGCAGGTAATGGTCGTGTCTGTGAGGTTTCATTTCAATGAAGCCCACTTCCAGGTGTTCAAAGGGCAGCGTGCATTTTAGCTGAATCCCTGGAGGTTTCTGTCTGTGCCAAGAGGCAGTATTGACCTGTGAGCAGGCAGTGCAGTCTGAGATTTTGTCCTGCATAGGGAAGAGAGGCGGGGAACCAAGAAATATTTTCGCATTAAATCTTCCAGTTTATCATGGCCTACGTGGGTCAGTTGGTGTGTTTGGCTTACCAGAGTGGGTGCCAGCTCCTCCAGTACCAATAATTTGCCACCTGGCAATTTCCGCCATCCCTTTTCAGTCTTAATGGCCCCTTCTGCTTTGGCTAGTTGGTTTTGGGCTTCTGGAGAGTCCAGCCTTAGCTCAAGCATCTCTGCCAGTACAAGAGCTTTAATAGGGGTTTCACTTGTCACCCCCAAGCCCTTGGCTGCTTGTTTAGCGGTCTTAACTGCCAGTCTGTTCCCCGAGCCCAGGGGGTTATCCTCTTTTTAATGTCCTCAGCAGTGTATGATTGCAACCGGTTCTGGTTCCCAGGCAGCATCTAATAGGGTCTTAATTTCTTCCTTGTTTTTAATATCTTTTTCACTAACTCTCAAAAGGCCTCTCTCTTATACAGAGCCCTGTGTATATGTAGTGTGGCAAAAGCATACCTGGAGTCTGTGGAAATGTTTGATTCTTAACTCTTGACAGCTGGAGGGCCCAGATTAGAGCATATAGTTCTGCCCCTTGAGCGGACCAGTGTGATGGCAGAGAGCTAGCCTCAGTGATGGTTTCTTCCATGACTACTGCATATCCTGATAGTCGTCCTTGTTTCACCAGGCTGGTGCCATTGGTGTACAGGACGAAATCTGGGTCCAGGATTGGCTGGTCTCTCAAGTCAGGTCTGCTGGCACATTTCCTTGCAGTCATGTGAGGGCCCACCTTCTCCCACAGGAAGGAGAGTGGCCGGATTCAGGGGCCTGTCAAGGCTCAGTAGTAACATGTGGGTTCTCACATAACCATCCCTGGTATTGAGTAATCCGGGATATTGACAGCCATTTATGGGGGTCCCCTCGCAGGAGAGTGTTGACCTCATGTGGGACTTTTACAATCAAATATTGGTCCAAAGACAGCTTGGTTGCCTCTTGGACCAGTAAGGCAACTGCAACAACTGCTCATGAGTATCCTAGCCACCCAGGGAAACCATTGTCCAGCGGTTTCAGGAGATAAGCCACGGGTCTGTCTTAAGTCCCCATAGTCTGCAACAACACTCCCATAGCTACCTAGTCCATTTACTCTTTATGAGTAAACGGCTTAGCAAGGTCTTGCAGGCCCAAGGTGGGTGCTGATGTAATTGTATGGGGTTTGAGTTCTATTACCAGTGGGACTTACTTTGCAAGCCTGGGGGTGGGGGGGAGGGGTGTTGTCTTCCACCCAGATCTCAGGGAATTGTTGAGTTAACTCTCTCAACTGTTTAGCCTGTCTGGTTTCCCTTCCAGCAGACCGTGCAACCTCCATTCATCTGAGGAGTTACTGAAAGGAAGAGTAAATAGGTGGTTGAGCTCACTCGAGGAGTGGGTCTTTCATGGGGGGCCGGAGGTAACTTGTGCCTCCAATTTAGACAGCAAGTCTCTTCCCAACAAAGGTACTGGGCAATCGGGGATGTTTAAAAGTTCATGAGTCACTTGGTGTCCCTCCATCTGACACTAAATAAGCAGGGTGACAATATACAGCCTTGACGTACTCCTTTTCCTATTTGAAACCAGTTTGTTGTTCCATGTCCAGTTCTAACTGTTGCTTCCTGACCTGCATACAGATTTCTCAAGAGGCAGCTTAGGTGGTCTGGTATTCCCATCTCTCTCAGAATTTTCCACAGTTTATTGTGATCCACACAGTCAAAGGCTTTGGCATAGTCAATAAAGCAGAAATAGATGTGTTTCTCGAACTCTGTTGCTTTTTCGATGATCCAGCAGATGTTGGCAATTTGATCTCTGGTTCCTCTGCCTTTTCTAAAACCCTAGCCATGAGTCAATATATGGATATTGATCCGGATGTCCTGGCTCTCCTGTGACTACTGTATAGACTGCTTCCACTATTTTTAAGTTCATGGTGTTCTCTGGTGGCTTTCCTACTCCCCTAGCGGGCCATTGGACCTCACAGAGTATGTGAAGTTGGTTAGGTGTCATCTTCACCCCATAGTCTCCTCCAAATCCCTTCTTTAAATTTTTAATCATGCACTGCAATACACTTGTCTTAGATTCACTTCCCCCGATCTTGCTCACCTTCTTGGACCTTCTGCTTTCCCTTTTCTTTCTGTCTACGAAGTGTTTGGTACCCTATGTACTTCTGATATTTCCACTCAGTGAAACACTTAAATTGCCATTCCGCCTCCTTCCTACTTGGGGTGAGAAGAGCTTTACCTGCCAGATCCCAGAGGGAGAAGGGGAATCAACATGTCTTCACCTGCCAGTCAGCACGGCCAAATCAGAACACCGCATGGTCTAAGACTGTTTCTCCCTTAACTTTTAAAGTCCTTCTGCCTTGGTGAGCTTGATCAGGTGTGGATGAAAACACAGATGGGTTAAATATCCCACGTCCCAGGCCGTCTCTGGAAAAGCCAATCTTACTTATATATCCCCCTCCTCTAGCCTGATAATTCCGAGAGAGTCAAGAATTTCACAGCAGATTGGACACCTCCTTGAGGGAGGGCAGAATATGAGCACACAAAGACCAAGTTTCTTCTAAGTCTCCTGGCAATTGCTTGGTAATAATTTTCCCCAAGACAGCATGGACACCACCTCCTAAATGACCTTCACAAATTTCCTTCCTAAGCCCTAGGTACACACGCTTATCAACCTGTGTACCAAGCAATCACTGCCACCTGCCTATTCCAGGCTCCTGTGGGTCCATGCCCCTTCTAGTCCCTCCCAGGGGAGTGATCAGGTCCCCTCTTCCACCCTACTGGGTGGGTTCCTCCTCACCTGAGCGCTCAGTTCCCCTCCTGCCGTCCACTGCCTGCTAACGTGAAAGGTCCGGACATTGAGAAGCAGAATCCTTCCAGAATGGCGAGGCGCCTTCCCCCTTCTAGAAGATTCAACCTGCAAGGCCTCAGAGTGGTCCCAAATGGGACTTGTCTCCTCAAAGTGAGGAGTTTCCCGGCCAATGTACCAAATGTTGTAGTTGTGCATTCCGGGAAACAGACTCACTCAGAAGGACAATGCAGATAGTGGAGTGCAGCGTATTACACCGGCGGGCCCAAGGCAGAGTCTCCTCTTAGCCAAGGGCCCCGACCAGTTTTTGTGAAAACCTTTTATACCGTAAGTGTACATGCTCAAACCTATCTCCCCAAATTCTCTGAAACTAGTCTGAACAAAGAAAAAGAAAGATACGGTCAAAGTTAACCATGATTTGTATGCCTTAAACCCGTGATTCTTATGCCTTAAGCCTAGGTAGTTAACAGTGGACAATTATCAATAAGCCTGTGGGCATACCCCAATAAGCATAATACACTTTATGATGTTATTCAGTTACACAGGTAATTAGGGTATTCTTTTAGGCAACGGAGGGTCTAGGTACGAGCCCTGGGGCTGTTCCATGGTCGAGGGGCCGTGGCGGGGAGCGGGGGCGGGGAGCGGGGGTTGTCTGGTTTTCCAGTTGGTATGTCGTTTCCATAGATCCTGGGCTTATAGGTCAACATCCGCAGCCCAGCCCAAGATGGAGTCCTGCTTTCAAGATGAAGCCTGTTCTGTCTGTTTCTTCTTTCAATATAATCCTGTATTATTTATCTCCTACAGGTTACCCATTTTTTCATTTTCTAGTGTTCTTCTGATGGAAGATCCAGAGTCCCAACTAATGTGGATGTTAGCTATCAAGCTTGGGGGAAAGATGATTAATGTGGCTTGGCAGAAGGCCACGGCAGCAGGCACGCCTCCACACAGCAGCTGCTGTGGGAGCATCATGCCTGGGATCCAGTAGGAGACAGCACCAGCTGCTATAGCTCAGACACTGACTTTTGCACTGTTTCAATCATGATGTCTCTAAGGTGCTCTTGGTGTAGTTATTATTCTTCGTTTCTCAGTATGTATTGTTGTTTACTAAAAAAAGAGAAGCAATGCTGCTTACCATAATGTAGAGAAAAAATGAGGTGTGTGTACGTGACTAGACCCATTGTGTGGATGACCCACCAATGTTTCTCCAAGAGGAGATTTTAAGAGTCAACTCTTTGTTAGCAAGACTGCCCAGAATGTTGATGGACTGTCAGGACTGACTTCTTCCAGGTCTCAGTAGTAGCCTTGTCACTATGAGAAGAACCCCAAATTCCCTGGTGTGTTTTCCCAATAGGTGCCTCCTAGATACCCAATGGGTTGTAATCAGAGAGGCTACTGTGTATCTTAAAGAATCCAAATGTGTCTCATGAATGTTTTTAAGAACATGAGAAGTACAAAGCTTAGAAAATGATGCTAATGAAGCCAGCCTTCCAGAATCCCAGAAGGAGTCACTCAGCTTTGCTGGGGAAAAGCGCTCTCTTCTATAGCCTCTGATAGTTAACCTCAGCCAGGACTCTCATGGACACTAGACATTGGAACAAGGGCATCCATGTGAGAGTATAGACAGCAAAGCTCCAACTATCAATAACTTAGTGAAACAAAACAAGGTTGGTGTCCCAATAACATCATTTGACTGTAGATGCTACTTAGACAGTCAATAAACTTCAAAGTCAGAACTCAAGGCCTTTTCCTGACAATAGGAAAGAACAATGTAAGGTTTCACAATTATTTTCAAAATTTCAATATGGCCAATGCTTCTTTTACTCTTTCCATTCCATTTCCAATCTATTCAATTTCATCTAACGGATTCTTGATATTAATTGAATTTTACTCTGTGGAAATTTTTTTCTTTATGCAGGGGGAAGTAGTGATCTTTGAGGAATATTAGGAATAATTGGCTTTGGTCAAATCTCTCTTTGATTTCTCATTTACAAGTGCTCTAAACAGGGGTTGAAAGGTTTTTGAATTGATTGATTTTACTTGCATGTATGATATACTCCTAAATTCCTTACGTTGCATCTTTTTGTGCATCCTTTCCCCCATGGTCATGCACTGAGGGTCCTTTTAATTAAAGTTGAGGGGGCTGCTAAATCAAATTGGAAAAAAGATAAGACATGCAAAATGTGGGTTTGTGTTCAAGTCAAGAATCAGATGATTAGCAAAGGAATGCTTGCTTGTTTTCTACCATGGGACTCCAGAGAGTAACCAAACTGGTTTTACAAACCATATGAATTGATTCTGTGTGTCTTGGGAAGAGTGAGAGGTTGTTTAAACTAGTTTATTTGAAAGACTTTGAGGGTTTTTTTTAACTTTTTAAATAATCACTCTTTTTTTCACAAGAAAAAATTTTATGCAATAGACTTTCATTAAGTTGAATTTTTACCTCTGAAGCAAATTTGCATCAGTTGGTTGAACTCTCACTAACTGAATGACTGTCAGGACAGGTTTCCATTTCTTCTCATTTAGGGAGTCAGATTCATCCAGCTGCTATTTTTTTAAATCATATTTTTCATGTTACTTTATCCAGTGGGCTTTTCTGTCGATAGTGTCAGCAGTAAGAGTTAAATGTCTAAGTCTGACATGTGTTTCTTATTTCAAAGTTCTCTCCTAAAATTGCTCCTTTTGCATGTATGTTATAGATTTGTTCGAAACCTTTGAAATCTTTGGTTTAAGATAGCAGAGTCCAAAATTTCGATGAAACTGTGGACTTTTTTTTTTTGTAAATTGTCCATACTGTAGACGGGGGATAGGCAGTTTCCTAAAGAAAGTCCTGGAATGACTTTCTTAAATAGAGGCAAATTTGCAAATTAAATTTGTATTTAGTAAAATGTTGCCCCTAACTGTTAACTAGTAAAATGTGTATATGAACAAGAAACCTGCACCGGGTTGCTATAGCTGATGCAATCTTTGCTCCATGATGCAGAAGAATTGGAATTGTTTAAAGATTAATCATAAAGCACGTGGATGAAAGTTAATTAAATAAGTATAAGGTACAGCATCACTACATGGTTATTCATCTTCTGGCTAGTGCGTGCCTTCCAAGGTCTGCAGTCTTTCACTCCGCTGTTTAGAGCAGTGCCAGCTCAGGTCATGCCAAATCCAGGTCAGTATCTGAAGGGAATCAGCTTGCTTTGCTCATGGATTTTCTGGGCATAATTTATACATGCTCAATTTTTTTTTTTTTTTTAGTGTCAGACCAAGTGTATTTATGTCATAATTTATTTTTTATGATTGTAAACCACTTAATTTGGAGCAAATATAAATTATTGCTAATAAAGCATTAAGGACGGAAGGAAATTACTTTTTTTAAACAAGTACTTTGGTATATTTTCTCCCTCTTTCAACTAGAGGATTTCCATGCAAAACTTGTATTCAGTATTGCTCATTATCTGGTTGGTTTACTAGGTCAAGATTCCTGTGTGTGGTATAAAAAGTGGGAAAAATTAAGGAGTTAAAAACAGGTTGATATAGGCCGTTGAGGACAAAAATCAAGTGAGAGTACTTATGTTTTAAACCAAGACTATGTTTTCAGTGAAAATATTTTCTAATGATTCACAGAACAATCTTGTCAACTTTGACAACATCTGCTGAAAATCAAAATATAACTAGTTATATAGCCCTGGATTCTAGCAGGAATTTATACTGTGACATGAAACAAAGTTCTCATTAAATGACAATATTTTGTATTTTCATGGCCTTAAAAGTAGTCTCCTGACTTTTAAAAATGTTCACAGCCTTTTTTATTCCTCCACATTACATGGATAAATTGACAACAAGCCCATTTTATTCCAGAGTAGATTTCTTAAACAATTTTGATGGGAAGATGATTGTTTAATGACAGTGTATAAAATTTTGCCACAGTAAAAACAAAATTGGATAAGAGAAAATACAAAGAGAGAGTTTTATATAATTACTGTAAAAACATAGATGGAACGACCAGTTAAACAGTTAGATCTAAAAAAATGGCAACTTAGGTTTCCAAATTTCATAATATCCATAAATATTTTGTGCATTCTCTGACATTACTTGATTTTTTATGTTTCTGGATTTACACATAAGAATAGCAGTGTGTTTATCTACTTCTCTCTAGGTTATTTGCACTTATTTATTCTCTAGTTAAAAGTTTCATATAAAAATGAAGCATATGTGTGAAGCAACATCATTACCAAAATTGATCTAGATAAAAGTGAGAAAATTACATGCAAGCCTTCTTGTATAAACAGTCTGCACCAGTATAAGGACTTTATGAAAATTGACTTTGAATTTGTGCCCTTGGATGTCATGTTCAAAGCTACCACACATAAGTCAAGGATAGTAATATAGGATACAAAGTATTATTGGTTACATTCTCTTTTAACAGTGTTATTTTTCAAAATACCTTTGAGGTGTTCTAAATTATGATCTGGTTTCCAACCAACTTCAGTTAGTTAGCATCTGCTCCTTTTATGTTAAATTGTACCCTTTTTCTTACTCACTTGGCATGCATTCTAATCAATTCTAACCTCTCTGTAGGAATGGAGAAAAAGAGTTTGAAATGACTCATATTGGTCAGCTTTGCTTTTGGAATTAAAAACAGCTCAAGTTTTTTTTTTTTTCTTTTTACTTTGTTCTATCATTCTCTTCTTAAAAAATATCAAATATTACTCAGCCTTAAAAGGGAACAAAATTGGGTCATTTGTAGAGATGTGGATGGATCTAGAGTCTGTTATGCACAGTGAAGTGAGTCAGAAAGAGAAAAACAAATATCATATATCCATGCATGCATGTGGAATCTAGAAAAGTGGTACAGATGAACCTAGTTCCGGGGCAGCAATAGTGATGTAGATGTAGAGAACAGATGTGTGGACCCAGGGGGTGGGGGAAGGGGAGGGTGGTATGAATTGGGAGATTAGGTTTGACTTACATACATTACCATGTGTAAAATAGATAGCTAGTGGGAACCTGCAGTGTAACACAGGGAGCTCAGCTCGGTGCTCTATGATGACCTGGATGGCTGGGCAGGGTGGGGGCCAGGGGAGGGAGAGCTACGAGGGAGGGGATACATGTATACATATAGCTGTACATTATACAGCAGAAACCTAACACTGTAAAGCAATTACATTTCAATTAAAAAATAATATCCAATAAGCATAGACTTAAGACACAAAAATATCTGAGTTCAAATATAATCGTTCTACTTACTAATGTTTAAATTTCCTTTCCTCTTTTACCCTAGAAATCTGGTACCTTCCTCTTGTTTTCATGAAGACTAAATTAGATGATGTTATGTTTAATGTTTGACACATAGTAAACCCTCAATGAAAGGTAGTTATTATCTTCCCAAGTGTACACAGCTGAACCTGGGACTTATGACTTGACCTGTTTCAAATGTGGCAGAATCCAGGGCTCAGCTTTCCTAGAGATAAGGAGCCTTGGATTGAGGGTCTTCTTCTACATAGTTTTCTCTAATACCAGAATCACAGTATTTTAGCAGACCCAGCAAAAAGATGACCAACAGTAGCAATATTACAGGAGATTATACTCTTTTTCTGTCCTTTGAGTAGTAACCACAGTGAACTAAGGGGGAAAAGGACAGAGAGCTGGGGAGTTGCCTACCACCTTATTGTGATCAGCTATCTTCACTGCCTATGGGAGGACTTTCCTCGATCTTTCTGCTCAAATGATGTCTAGATAATTTCAAGCAAAGCATACTTTTTTTCCCCCAAAATATATGATTCTTGGGAGGAGGGATTTACATATGTATATGAAAACACACACAGATATATCTTGTTTATGTAATTGTAGTTTTGTGAACCCAGAAGGCACACCTACCACAGATAGCATAATAACACAGAAGTATGTCTAGTGATAATTCTTAAAACATATTAGGGCGAAGTGTCTTGGTGCATCTCTTAGGTTGTAGAGTGACAGGCTCTTATGTTATCTTTATTAATTGTTATTGTTGTTGTTTAGTCGCTCAGTCATGTCCAACTCTTTTGCAACACCATGGACTTGTAGCCCGCCAGGCCCCTCTGGCCATGAGATTCCCCAGGCAAGAATACTGGAGGGGTTGCCATTTCCTTCTTCAAGGGATCTTCCTGACCCAGGGAGGGAACCCAGGTCTCCTGCATTGCAGGCGGATTCTTTACTACTGAGCTATCAGAGAAGCAATCGTTTAATTAGTTGCTCATTATTTAGTAAACAGCTAACAACACCACCCATCATTTTTAATGCCCTGTCAGATTTCTGAAAAAATCACATTCATAGAATAAAACATAATATAAAAAAGCATTCCAAAGTGAGAATCTAGTTAAGTGTCTGGAAGCATAAATTCAGACTATTTAGTTAGTAACACAGATGTTGGAATGTGAACTAGAACAGTTTGGTCAGATTTTCCCTGAGCAAATTCATTTTGATGAAGCACTGCGAGAATCTAAGACTGTAGTTGAGAACAGTACGCTGGCCTCTTTGTTTAGTCTGGTGATTCAGGGAGCATTGCAGTATGAAGATGCTGTTGAGGCTTGACTTGCAGGGTCTGTTGCTCCCTATTAACCCCTTGTGTAAAAATCCTGAGCCATCACTAAGTATGGCTTTTATGTATAAGCCCAATCAGTAATAATTAGGATGATGTTAGATACATGTTAAGCCAGAAAGATTATACTTTAAACCCCAAAGAATAATAGAGTGAATCCATTTGAAAATATAATAAAATCTCATGTTTGTAGAGAAATAAGAAAGAGGATAATAAGGAACAAGGATCAGTAAGAATGAAGGGGGAGCTTTAATGCTTCCTTTAATCGTGAAGATAACACTACTAATAAATAGCTTTTATGGAGTATTTGAGAAATTGTATTGTGTAGCAGTGAAGGGCATAGGCCCTGGAGACAGTCTAGGTGGAACCCAGCACCTTGGCATTTGCAAGCCCACCTGGGGAGCTCTTCTCCTAATCTCTGTGCCTTTTAGTCATCACTTTTGTCCTGGGAATAAGAACAATGTCTTCCTTCCTGAGGTCCTGTGAGGATGAAGTTAGGTAATGAATGTAGCAGTTAGAACAGCATCAGGTGGCTTTTTTAAATTATTATTTCTGTTACAACCATTGTGGGCACATGTTTATGTGAAAGGAAGCATTAACATTGTGCAGGCCAATAGGGTGGGAGTGTTTTGCCAAGTTAGAATTCATGTGGTTTTAGTATACCTGGAGGTAGGTGAGATTCTGGGATTCCAAAAGCAGAAAAGTTTTCTTTCTTTTTTTCAAAAGGTCCTTTCAGACTATCTTAATTTGTTTATACAGAAAACCAGAAATTGGTATGGTAGACAATGAAAACTAGGAAACAGCTAACTGCCTTGCTTTATTGACATTTTCTATAGCCTGTAAGTCCTAAAGACCTAGCCTAAACGAATAGTGTTTCATAGAACACATAGCTATATAAAATATATAATCTTTTGATTTACCCCAAAATGCCTTTTTTTAGCTGAAGTGAAAAAATAAATACTACTTTGTTCTGGTATGTTTAAGTCAAAAATAGTATAGTGTATAATGTTAGTTCCATATTAAAATGACAGTTTGATGAAGGTATTAAGATTATATTAAACTTCAATGATTTTCCTTTATATCAAGAACTATTTATTTTTTATGATTGAGCTCATCTCCTTAAAACAGTCTATTCAAATCTGAGTGATAATAACCTTGTATTTGTGTGTTCATAATTTATACTGTCTTAGAAAAGAAGCTGTTCTACAACCAGTATTTCAGAACTGGGAGATATCTTTTCCCTCATATATTAATAATAAAAATATCTTGGGAATTTAAAAGCTTGATTTCTTTCTTTCTTTCTTTCTTTTTTTTTCCTTTACAATACTGTATTGGTTTTGCCATACATCAACATGAATCCACCACGGGTGTACATAAGTTCCTACTCCTGAACCCCCCTCCCACCTCTCTCCACATACCATCCCTCTGGGTCATCCCAGTGCACCAGCCCCAAGCATCCTGTATCCTGCATTGGACATAGACTGGCGATTCGTTTCTTACATGATATTATATATGTTTCAATGCCATTCGCCCAAATCATCCCACCCTCTCCCTCTCCCACAGAGTCAAAAAGTCTGTTCTGTACATCTGCGTATCTTTTGCTGTCTCGCATACAGGGTTATCGTTACCATCTTTCTAAATTCCATATATATGCGTTAGTATACTGTATTGGTGTTTTTCTTTCTGGCTTACTTCACTCTGTATAATTGGCTCCAGTTTCATCCGTCTCATTAGAACTGATTCAAATGTATTCTTTTTAATGGCTGAGTAATACTCCATTGTGTATATGTACCACAGCTTTCTTACCCATTCATCTGCTGATGGACATCTAGGTTGCTTCCTTGTCCTGGCTATTATAAACAGTGCTGCGATGAACACTGGGGTACACGTGTCTCTTTCAATTCTAGTTTCCTTGGTGTGAATGCCCAGCAGGGAAATTGCTGGGTAGTAAGGCAGTACTATTTCCAGTTTTTTAAGGAATCTCCACACTGTTCTCCATAGTGGCTGTACTAGTTTTCATTCCCACCAACAGTGTAAGAGGGTTGCCTTTTCTCCACACCCTCTCCAGCATTTATTGCTTGTAGACTTTTGGATCGCAGCCATTCTGACTGGTGTGAAATGGTACCTCATTGTGGTCTTGATTTGCATTTCTCTGATAATGAGTGATGTTGAGCATCTTTTCATGTGTTTGTTAGCCATCTGTATGTCTTCTTTGGAGAAATGTCTATTTAGTTCTTTGTCCGATTTTTTGATTGGGTTGTTTATTTTTCTGGAATTGAGCTGCATGAGTTGCTTGTATATTTTTGAGATTAGTTCTTTGTCAGTTGCTTCATTTGCTATTATTTTCTCCCATTCAGAAGGCTGTCTTTTCACCTTGTTTATAGTTTCCTTTGTTGTGCAGAAGCTTTTAATTTTAATTAGATCCCATTTGTTTATTTTTGCTTTTATTTCCAATATTCTGGGAGGTGGGTCATAGAGGATCCTGCTGTGATTTATGTCAGAGAGTGTTTTGCCTATGTTCTCCTCTAGGGCTTTTATAGTTTCTGGTCTTACATTTAGATCTTTACTCCATTTTGAGTTTATTTTTGTGTATGGTGTTAGAAAGTGATCTAGTTTCATTCTTTTACAAGTGGTTGACCAGTTTTCCCAGCACCACTTGTGGAGGAGACTGTCTTTAATCCATTGTGTATTCTTGCCTCCTTTGTCGAAGATAAGGTGTCCATAGGTATGTGGATTTATCTCTGGGCTTTCTATTTTGTTCCATTGATCTATATTTCTGTCTTTGTTCCAGTACCATACTGTCTTGATGACTGTGGCTTTGTAGTAGAGCCTGAAGTCAGGCAGGTTGATTCCTCCAGTTCCATTCTTCTTTCTCAAGATTGCTTTGGCTATTCGAGGTTTTTTGTATTTCCATACAAATTGTGAAATTATTTGTTGTAGCTCTGTGAAAAATACCGCTGGTTGCTTGATAGGGATTGATTGAATCTGTAGATTGCTTTGGGTAGTGTACTCATTTTCACTATATTGATTCTTCCAATCCATGAACATGATATATTTCTCCATCTATTAGTGTCCTCTTTGATTTCTTTCACCAGTGTTTCATAGTTTTCTATACATAGGTCTTTAATTTCTTTAGGTAAATATATTCCTAAGTATTTTATTCTTTTCATTGCAGTGGTGAATGGAATTGTTTCCTTAATTTCTTTTTCTGCTTTCTCATTATTGGTGTATAGGAATTAAAAGCTTGATTTCTTTGGGCCGCTTCCTTTGTTTACTTTTTAAAGTCCCAAATGTTGCCAAAAACAGATAGATTAGATTTAAAAAATAAAGCACATGGCCTATTTACTAATTTTGTTGTTATTTAATAATGAGGGCAGAGCAGATAAGATTCCTAGTTACTGAAGCAGTGAATAACTATTCCATTAACTTATTAATATCCACTTAGCCAGCATTTATTGAGGACCTATATTCATCCCTGGGTTTCCCTAGTAGCTCAGCTGGTAAAGAATGTGTCTGCAATGCAGGAGACCCTGCTTCCATTCCTGGGTTGGGAAGGTCCCCTGGAGAAAGAATAAGCTCCCCACTCCAGTGATCTTGGGGGTTCAGATGGTAAAGAATATGCCTTCAGTGTGGGAGACCTGGATTTGATCCCTGGGTTGGGAAAATCCCCTGGAGAAGGGCATGGCAATCCACTCCAGTATTCTTGCCTGGAGAATTCCATGGACAGAGGAATCTGTGGGCTACAGTCCATGAAGTCACAAAGAGTGGGACATGACTGAGTGACTTTCGCTTATGTTCATCCCAGTCACTGTGCTCCTTCTGAAAAGACAGTATAGACTTTTAATAGGTTTGATAAATAGTAGTTCGTAGTTCAATATTTTTCCTAAAACATTCAGAGCTGAATTTTTTTTCATACTACAAATGTTAATACATTATAGATCCTTTAGATAGGAAATACATTCAGTCATATTTAAATAAAATTAAAAATCATCTATATTTCTAGCTCTCACAGTCTTCCAGTGATAAGAAAAGTTCTACTTGTTGATTTGACTATTAAAGGTTTTTTTCTAATATAAAATACTTGAGACTAATAACTGCCTATGCATTTAATTATCAGCTAAGATAAATCTATGAATAGTATTGTTTGCTCAGTAGAGTGCAACTCTTTATGACCCCATGAAATATATGAAACTTATTTATTATTTCACTTCTCTTAAAATTTTCTGAGTAAATTAGGAAGAAATACAGAAAAACTTAAACTTACTTATAGAGAAAAGCCCACATTATATCTAGAACACTGGTTTTTCCAAGAGTTGGAAGATAAAGATAACAAAATCACTTATTTATCTTCACTTATCAGACTTTTAATTTTCATATGTATTGTCTGTGTTCTCTTTGGTAGATTTTGCATGTAAGAATTGGTGTAAAATCTCAAAACAATACATGATACACTATGTCTTTGCATTTAGAAAGAAAAAGAAAACTTTATCACTCTTTTATTAGGGAAAAGATTAATTAAAACTTTGTAATTGAACTCTTTAAGTTAATTGTTTAATTGCTTGTTCAGCTTTATCAATCATTAGATCTTGTGGTTTTATCAAGTTACATCATTAAATGACCTAGTTCAGGCATTTTTTTTTTAATTGAAAGGTATTCATCATAAGAGGTTTATTTAGATCATTCTATTTCATCTTGTTGGGAATTTGTTAGTATTTTTTAAGTTGGAAGACGATTGTACAGAGGTTAAAGGAGGGTGATGAGGATGAAAGGAGACAGACCCCACAGTACCAAATTCTCCCAAATCCCCGAAACTTTTGTTCTTGCTCATTCCTTTCTTTGCTCTAGAAGATTACTTTCTCCCCAGTCCCCCCAGAGCTGTCACATTAAAGCCAACTTAACAGAGGCGGTTCATAGAGTGCTAGTTCCCCTGACTCTTGAATAACCCGAAAACCCCATGTACCACAGATAAATACAGTAATAAATCTTCTCAGCTCCAGTGATTTTAGTCTCCTCAGTTTAATCAAGTTGAGCCGTGTAGGAATTTGTTCAAATAGCAAACTCTCTGTAGATTCAAATCCACCTTAGGGCTCCTGTGCTTGCTACTGATTTTCTTTTTCAGGAAAAAGAGGGAAAAAAAAAAAAAAAAAAGCACTGCCGCTGTTTTCTATTTTTCAGCTTCCTTGTAAATGTATTTCTTATTGAAACCAAATTCGTGGTTCTTAAATTTCTAGACCACTACCTATCGTGCAATTCAAGGCTATTTTCCAAAGGGTAGATAATCAAAAGCTGTTTGTTTGGTTCTCTGATTTTCTCTAGCATTCTTTGGAGGATTGAAAGCAGGGGGTAAAAAAAAAGAAAAGAAAAGAAAAAACTGACCTATATTAATAGCTAAACATGAACAGGGGTGTAGGATGAGCTTTAACTTATTTAATGATGCAAACATTCCCAGAATTATAATGCGCACCTTTTACTGGGGGTGCTGCATTTGGTTTTTGCTAAAGAGCATTTATTGTGTGTGTGCTCAGTCCATCAGTCCTGTCCAACTTTATGCCACCCCACGGACTGTAGCCAGCCAGGCTCCTTTGTCCATGGGATTTCCCAAGCAAGAATACTGGAGTGGGTTGCCATTTCCTACTCCAGGGGAATCTTCCCAACCAAGGGATCGAACCCACATTTCCGGCACTGGCAGGTGGATGTTTTACTACTGTGCCACCTGAGAAGCCCTAAAGAACATTTATTAGTAAGGATTTAACGGTTCTTACTGGTGCAGTGGTAAAGCATCCACCTGCCAGTACAGGAGATGTGGGTTGGATCCCTCAGGCTGTTGTAGCCACACGTTCTGGGAAACAAACTCACTCAGAAAAACAATGCAGATAGTGGAGTGCAGTTTATTACACCAGTGGGCCCAAGGCAGAGTCTCCTTTGAACCTCAACCTCGACCAGTTTTTGTGAAATCCTTATATATCCTAAGTGTACATGTTCAAACCCACCTCCCCAAATTCTCTGAAACTAGACTGAACAAAGGAAAAGAAAGATACAATCAAAGCTAACCCGTGATTCGTATGCCTTAAACTCATGATTCGTATGCCTTAAGCCTAGGTAGTTAACAGTGGACAATTATCAATAGGTCTGGGGTCATAACCCAATAAGCATAATACAATTTATGATTCTATTCAGTTACACATATAATTAAGGTATTCTTTTGGCGATGGAGGGTCTTGGTACCAACCCTGGGGCTCTTCCATGGGGGGAGGGGGCCTGATATTCCAGTTGGCATTTCGTTTCCATAGATACTGGGCATATAGCTCAAAGTCCACAGTCCAACCCAAGATGGAGTTCTGCTTTCAAGATGGAGCAGGTTCTGTCTGTTTCCTCCTTCGTTCCCCACTCTTGATGCTTTAACTCATAGTATGAGCATCACTCACAGGGATATATTGCACCCTGGCTCTCTGACCACCAGTTTGGGAGAACGACACCAACCTTTGGGTTACAGAGTTCATAATACAGTGTAAAATGCAGGATCCACAAAGCAGAACTATCAAGGCAACTGGTAACAATGGTAAATATAGTTTTCTGCCAATCACTCTTCACCCAAGAAGTCCAGAAAGGAATGTTTTCATTTGACATTGCTTTTACCTGGTTTTTCATGTCATCTAAAGCAGCTGATACATTGCCAGATAAATCAGCAACATGTACACAACATTCAATGTTAATTATAGCACAGGTCCCTTCTTGAGCAGCTGTGAGCATGTCCAAAGCCATTCTATTTTGAATTACCACTTTTCTCATTTGGATTTGTTCTTCATTTAAGGCTTGGATGGCTTTAGCACCATCTAGGAGAGCCTGTTTTGTGAAATTAGTCCAGGCCTCTACTTTAATCATATTTGTTGTCCCTATAAAAGGTATGAATAAGGCAGCAATATACTCATACCATTGAAACACAGACCTTGTCCACCTCGCATGTAAATCAGGTAGATTTACCAGGGCTTGTTGTAGGTTAAGCTTTATGCTGCCATGGGCAAGTGAATCCCAGTGTGCAGCGGCCTACCCAGCCAATTGGTAACCAAGGCCAAAGGTTAGGCCCACAAAGCCGTTGGGTTCCATTGGGCACCATTCAGTGGATTCCAGGGTTATATTTCCAATCAGAGCCTGGTCAATGGATGGACTGGTTGGGGTGTTATGTGACCTTGAATGTTCATTTACATTTTTTGGGTGATAGGTACCCCATATATTTTAGTTCTTTTGGGTCTAATGGAGGTCACCAAACCCTACCCTTGGTTCTTTTTGTTCCCAGCATATAGCAGCGGGAGTAATTAATTGACCCTTTTCTGGGATCATCCAGAAATATTCATCCCAGACTTGGTAGAATTGTTCAACATACCTAGAGGCCTGTCCTCCCTTGCCAGTCAGAGAGATTTTTTTCCTTTTTGTTCTTTAAATATTAGGTATAGGCTTTTGTTACTTCTATGAAACTGGTGTTTACATCAAATGTAACCCCATGACCCGAGTCTATTGACTGTAGGTCTGGCTTATACCAAGAGAGCAGGGAGAGATTATGAATGACAAGAGAAAGGAAAGTCTTTTTTGTTGTCCCAGAAAAGAGCAGAGTGGTTTAAAATCTCCTTGGCTGAGCGGTGACACCCACCAAGGAAGTCCATCCATCACAGACAGAGGCATAGCCGCACAACACAGCAGTTGGAGGTGTTGTGGAAGTCCACGTAGGAATGTGTCCATGAGATGAAAACATTGTCCTGAGTTGAAACGGAGGTTAAATTCAAAATCACGTTGATGAGGCCAAGCAGCGGGAAGTTGGTTATGTGACTTCATTCTGAAAGGGCTCATCTGGGATTTTCTTTTCCTTCTTCTTCTTAATGATGATCTTAGTCTCTCAGTGGTCAATGGGGTCCCTCTACATGGTCCAGTCAGTGTTTTCTGGATCTGCATGGTATGTTCTCTTCATTCTCATGTGGCGGATCCAGGGAGTGACACCTTCAACTTTAACTGCTCTAGGAGTGGTTAGAGCAACAGTATATGGAGCCTGCCACTGTGGGCCAAGGAGTTATGTTTCCAGTCCTTGACCCACACCTGATCTCTGGGCACAAATTCGTGAATCTGTTCCCAAGGGGGAATGGCACCCTTTCTTGTACAAACTTAGTTACCTGATTTATTACCTTACCCAGTTCCATCTGCTGTGAAATCTCATCTCCCCTTACCTGAGGCAAAATTGTTGACACCTGTTTTATTATGAGAGGGGGGGCCTCCCAGACACAATTTCGTACAGAGAATAGCTATGAGTCTGAGCAGAGCCATCAGAAACCAGTCCGCCCAGGAGCAGTCAGACTCTATGACCCACTTGGAGAGTGTCTCTTTATGTGTCTGGTATGTTCCTTCCACCATTCCAGAACTCTGGGGCTTATATGCAATTTCCACTTGATGTTTAAGATTTTGCTTACTTGTTATACTAAATTAGCTCCGAAAGCCTGGCTGTTGTCTAATCCAGTGCTGGTAGGAACTATCTCGCTAAGCAGATACCGGGCTACTTCTGATGCTCTTTCAGTCCGGGTAGGAAAAGCTTCTACCCATCTCAAGAATGTACATAACATGACCAGCAGGTAATGGTAGTGTCGGTGAGGTTTCATTGCAGTGAAGTCCACTTCCAGGTGTCCAGAGGGCAGCGTGCCTTTTAGCTGAATCCCTGGAGGTTTCTGTCTGTGCCTAGAGGGAGCATTGACCTGTGAGCAGGCAGTGCAGTTCTGAGATTCCGTCCTGCATAGGGAAGAGAGGCGAGGAACCAAGAAATATTTTTGAATTAGCTCTTTCAGTTTATCATGGCCTAGGTGGGTCGCTTGGTGTGTTTGGCTTACCAGAGTGGGTGCCAGCTTGTCCAGTACCAATAGTTTGCCACCTGGCAATTCCCACCATCCCTTTTCAGTCCTGATAGCCCCTTCTGCTTTGGCTAGTTGGTTTCGGGCTTCAGTGTATTGTGGTAATCCAGCGATAGTTCAGGCAGCTCTGCCAATACGAGAGCTTTAATACGAGGGCTTTACTTGTCACCCCAAGCCTTCGGTTGCTTGTTTAGTAGTCTTAACTGCCAGTCTGTTCCCCGAGCCTGGAGGGTATCCTCTTTTTAATGTCCTCACAGTGTATGACTGCAACCCTTTCTGGTTCCCAGGCAGTATCTAATAGGGTCTTAATTTCTTCTTTATTTTTAATATCTTTTCACTAGCTTTCATAAGGCCTCTCTCTTATACAGAGCCCTGTGTACATGTAGTGTGGCAAAAGCATACCTGGAGTCTGTGGAAATGTTTGTCTTCTTACCTTTTGACAGCTGGAGGGCCCAGATTAGAGCATATGGTTCTGCCCCTTGAGCGGACCAGTGTGATGGCAGAGAGCTAGCCTCAGTGATGGTTTCTTCCATGACTACTGCATATCCTGATAGTCGTCCTTGTTTCACCAGGCTGGTGCCATTGGTGTACAGGACGAAATCTGGGTCCAGGATTGGCTGGTCTCTCAAGTCAGGTCTGCTGGCACATTTCCTTGCAGTCATGTGAGGGCCCACCTTCTCCCACGGGAAGGAGAGTGGCCGGACTCAAGGCCTGACAAGGCTCAATAGTAACACGTGGGTTCTCACATAACCGTCCCTGGTATTGAGTAATCCGGGATGTTGACCGCCATTTATGAGGATCCCCTCGCAGGAGAGTGTTGACCTCATTTGGGACTTTTACGATCAAATCTTGTCCCAAAGTCAGCTTGGTTGCCTCTTGGACCAGTAAGGCAACTGCAGCAACTGCCCATAAGCATCCTAGTCACCCAGTGGCAACATTGTCCAGCGGTTTCAGGAGATAAGCCACGGGTCTGTCCCATGTCCCCATAGTCTGCAACAACACTCCCATAGCCACCTTGTCCTTTTCAGTCACGTGACGAGTAAACGGCTTAGCAATGAACGTCTGGCAGGCCCAAGGCAGGTGCTGCCGTAATTGTACAGGGTTTGAGTTCTGTTACTAGTGGGACTTGTTTTGCAAGCTGGGGCGGCCAGTTGTCTTCTGTCCAGACCTCAGGGCATTGTTAAGTTAGTTAACTCTCTCTGAACTGTTTAGCCAGTCCAGTTTCTCTTCCAGGAGATAGTGTAACCTCCATTCTTCTTGAGCAGTTACTGAGAGGAAGAGTAAATAGGTGGTTCAGCCCACTCGTAGAGTGGGTCTTTTGTGGCAGGGAAAGGTAACTTGTGCCCCCAATTTAGACAGCGAGTCTCTTCCCAACAAAAGTACTGGGCATTCAGGGGTGTATAAAAATTCATGAGTCACTTGGTGTCCCCTCATCTGACATTTTTGGGGTAGGCTTGAAACACAAAAGCTGCATTTATCACCATCAGCAGCCTCTGCATCTATTGGTGTCTAAAGTCTACAGACCTCGTGCAGTCTTTTGTAGAACTCAGAGGGTAATTCGCTTACCCTTTGAATCACTTAGGAGGGTTTTGCCATACTCATAGTTTATCGGGGCCCCGTCTTGTGACCTTGTAAAATAGCCACCTGATATCCCTCCAGGTGGCCCCTCCCTTCCTCTGTATTATTACAGTCCCAAATGCGGCTCTCATGCAGGGTGGCTAGTGCTGCCCACCACTGCGGGTTTACAGTACCTTCAGGTGCTATTTCTCGTAACCATTTTCTGGCCTCAGTTAGGATCCTGTGTCTTTTCTCAGTGTTGAAATGGGAGACTAGTAGTTGGATTATGTCATCCCATGTAGGGTGGTGGGTTTTATAAATAGTCTCCATTAGCATAATCATGGCTTGTGGCTCCCCTGTGTATGGTGGAGTGTGTCTCTGCCCGTTTAATATATTGGTAGAGGGAAATGGCTGGTAATAATAGACTACAGGCGGCTAATGGTAGTGCCCACATGCATCCTGAACCGGAGGCTGTTGTAGCTCTCTGAGGAGCATCTGTAGTGGGGTTATTGCCCTCTGTTCCTTGGCGGAGTACAGCCTCTGTCTAATTCCTGTGTTTTCTTCCCCCTTTCCACCATTACTCACCGGGAGAGGTGGATTCAATCTAGGAGCTCCGGCTGAGGTGGAATTCTGGGGGCATTGACCAGAGGTCTCCATCGTCGGGCTGGGAGCCTGCCGAGACGGTGACTCTATGATATCCGGGAGAGCTGGTGGAAGAGCAGCGGTTGCTGCAGGAACTTCAGCTAGCCTTGGATCGGGCATTAAGGTGGCCTCCAGTCCTGGGGGAGCACTATGAGGCAGAGAATCATTATCCACTATGGGGGAGGGGGTCAGGTCATCCCCATCCAAATCCTGTAGAATTTCCTGTTTTATCATCAGTCAATGTTTGTGCCATTAATATTTTCCCCTTTCCCTCTGAATATAGAACCTTGTCCAAGTAGGAGGGTCTTGAACTAACCGTAGCCATGAGTCAATATATAGATATTGTCTCAGGTGTCCTGGCTCTCCTGTGCCTACTGTATAGACTGCTTCCATGATTTTTAAGTTCATGGTGTCCTCTGGTGTCCATCCTACTCACATAGGCGGCCATTGGACCTCACAGAGTATGCGGAGGTGGTTAGGCGTCATCTTCACCCCATAGTTTCCTCCAAATCCCTTCTTTAAATTTTAAATCATGCACTCCAGTACAGTTGTCTTAGATTCACTTCCCCCCATCTTGCTTACCTTCTCGGACCTTTTTCTACTTTTCCTTTTCGTTCTGTCTATGAAGTTCTCAGTACCCTATGTACTTCTGATATTTCCACTCAATGAAACACTTAAATTGCCATTCCAACTCCATCCTAATTAGGGTAAGAAAAGCCTTACCTGCCAGATCCCAGAGGGAGAAGGGGGATCAGCATGTCTTCACCTGCTGGTCGGCATGCCTGAACCAGAACACCACATGGTCCAAGAATGTTTCTCCCTTAACTTTTAAAATCTTTTCTGCCTTGGTGGGCTTGATCAAGTGCAGATGAAAATACAGATGGGTTAAACACCGCACATCCCAGGCCATCTCTGGAAAAGTCAATTTGTACTCACTTATGTATCCTTCTCCTTCTAGCCTGACAATTTCAAGGGGGTCAAGAATTTCATAGCAGATGGGACACCTCCTTGGGGAGACCAGAATACGATCACACAAAGACCAAGTTTCTTCTCCTAACGCTCCCCCGGCGATTGCTTGGTAATAATTTTCCCCAAGATGGTGTGGACACCATCTTGTAAATGACCTTCACAAATTTCTTTCCTAAGCCCTAACACCCTCGCCAACCTGTGTACCAAGCAATCACTGCCACCTGCCTATTTCAGGCTCTTATGAGTCCGTGCCCCTTCTAGTCCCTCCCAGGGGGGTGATCAGGTCCCCTCTTTGACCCTGATCAGGTCCCCTCTTTGACCTGCCGGATGGGTTCCTCCTCACCTGAGCGCTCAGTTCCCCTGCTGCCATCCACTACCTGCTAACGTGAAAGATCTGGGTGTTGAGAAGCAGAATCCTTCCAGAATGGGAAGGCGCCTTCCCCCTTCTAGAACATTTGAACTGCAAGGCCTCGGAGTGGTCCCAAATGGGACTTGTCTCCTCAAAGTGAGGAGTTTCCCGGCCAATACACCAAATGTTGTAGCCGTGCATTCCGGGAAACAGACTCGCTCAGAAGGACAATGCATAGTGGAGTGCAGTTTGTTACCCCGGCGGGCCCAAGGCAGAGTCTCCTCTTAGCCAAGGGCCCCAACCTGTTTTTATGATAACCTTATATACCGTAAGTGTACGTGCTCAAACCCACCTTCCCAAATTCTTTGAAACTAGTCTGAAGAAAGGAAAAGAAAGATACAAAGTTAACCCATGATTCATATGCCTTAAACCCATGATTTGTATGCCTTAACCCTAGGTACTTAACAGTGGACAATTATCAATAGGCTTGTGGTCATACCCCAATAAGCATAATAGAATTTATGATTCTATTCGGTTACCGAGATAGTTAGGGTATTCTTTTAGGCGAGGGAAAGTCTAGGTGTGCGCCCTGGGGCTTTTCCATCAGTGGGAGGTGGGGTCTGGTTTTCCCGTTGATATGTTGTTTCCATAGATCCTGGGCATATAGCTCAAAGTCCACAATCCAGCCCAAGATGGAGTCCTGCTTTCAAGATGGAGCCTGTTCTATCTGTTTCCTCCTTCAGGTCAGGAAGATCCCCTGGAGTAGGAAATGGCAACCTACTACAGTATACTTTCCTGGGAAATCCCACGGACAAAGAAGCCTGGTGGGCTACTGTCCATGGGGTCACTAAAAGTTAGACATGACCAAACACACACAATGGTTCTTACTAATGACATCATTCATTTTACATTTGGATCCTTCAAATTATGAAAAGACCATCCCTCCCTCCTTCATCTCTTCTTGGTGACTGCCCAGCTAATGTTCTGGGTGATGATCTTGGAGAGAGAATCATCTTCCGCGGGTAGCATCTGGCTCCTTGGCAGAGCCCGACATGCACTTTAGTTAATGGGCTCGACTTTGCCTGGAAATCTTTCACGTGGTTACCTTGCAGATGGACTGTCTGCATCATCTTGTCCTCCTGATTGATTTGTGTGGAGGTTTAAAAAAAAAAAAACAATCTTTGATTTCTAGAATCTACACACAAGATTATATAAATCTCAGCAGGAAAAAAAAATTGAAAAGTTTTTCTTACAATAATCTAGTAAATTGGTAGAAAGTATAGTTTCTGGAGATTGACTTAATTTGAAACCTGGATTTTCCACTTGTTAGCTGTCAGGCCTTGGATAAGTTCCTTATCTGTCTCAGTTTCCCCATCCAAACGTGAGGGATTGTGTCAATGCCCACCTCAGATGTTTCTGTGAAGAGTAAACCAGATTACCCTTCAAAGCTTTTAGGACAGTGCCTGATGTATACTGAATACTCCGTGAATATTGGTAGTGATGTGAGGTCTGTCTGTGGTATTCATCAGACTAGAGCATGTTCTTGGTTTTATGTGACTTAGGATTAAATTTGGCTTAACTGTGAAGTGGTTTCAGGCTTTTTTTTTTTTTTTTTTTTTTGGATGGGACTGATGGCAATGTTTGGTCATATTTAATGGAGAGTAACTTAGGTTCTTTTTTAAGCAGTGAAAAAAGAGTTCACCTTCCACTAACTAGACTTTGATCTTACAAGACCCCTGTTCCAATCTGGATTTTATTATAAGTGAATATGTAGTTGGTGAGTCAGTAGTTCTAAGGTCTTGGGTTTTTAGTTGCCATTTTACATGGAAAAGGCTTGGGTTTTGACTATCAAAGATGACATTTGAGTCTGGATTGGCAAGATATTTGGAAGTATCTACTCTCTCAACCAAAATTAAAGCTTTAAAATTTATGTTCACTTTTTTCAGAGTCGTTTGAATGGACTTTAAAACAAATAAAGGGCTGTTAAGCTTCTGAAACAATTCAAATACAACTTCCACCAAAGCCTGTCTATTAAAAGTTTACATTTCAAATTTATTAATATTTGCAAAGCCAAGTCATGACCTTGGTATCCTATGTGCTAACAACATCTGTTGATTAAATCTTTTTCATGATTTAATGAGATATGTTGGCTCAGCGGTGTATATTGACTCCAACTTGCCTAAGTAAATGGAAAACTTAGCTTCCTAGAAAGCTTCTTATGGAATGTGATATGAGTAAAATGTTCATGTGAATATATTTTTTAAAATAGGAGTGTTATTGGTGTTTCTTAAATATAACTCACATGCTGCTTTTCCTCCAAATTTGATCTAAACTTTAGACTGAATAGCTGTGTCTGAAGACTTAGAAAAAAGAAAAAACACATTTTGAAAAAGTATTAAGTTGGTGTGAATCCAGCTTAACTAACAGCTTAATTAACTGGGTAATTAGTATTCAGGACATATATTTTCAAAAGTTATCACCTAATATAAAAATGAGCAACTTCTTCCAAAGTAAAGATTACAATTTGACTATGAAGGAGATCCTTCAAGAATAATATTCTCCGTATTTTTTTTTTCACGGGCCAAAGATCTTAATTTCTTCTATCAATCATGAGTCTTCCCTTTCTCCTTGAAGGCTCCCTACTCTCCTGTTGACCAGGCTGTCTCCCCCTCCAAGGACTCCCTGCGGTCTACTTCAAACAAGTCTCTGGTTCCCCATTGGGCCAGTTAAATGATTACCCCCAGGTGTTAATTCACCCTTGGCATTGCTGCCCTGCCATGAGTCCTGGGGAAAGGGGAGGGGATTTAGAAGATCAAAGTAGTGGTGCTCTAATGGGAGCATTTGAGGTGGTGTTGAACGCTCAGTCCTGTCTTCTACTCCTCTGTACCTTACCCACACCACCTCTGGACTTTCTGTCTTCCTGAGCCTAATCAGAAAACAGAGTGGGGCGTGTGGCTAAACCAGAAATCTGGCAGTTGGAAGTGTTTTATTTTTACTTTGAATGTAGTCAGTGAAGCTTTAATGCTGTATGATGATTATATAATTGTAGAGTATAACTGTATAAATAGAAGGTAGCAGATGCAGTCTTAATATATGTTTGAGTCAGTTTTTTGTTTTGTTTTTTTTTTTTTTTTTGATCATATAGAATGTTTTCCAAAGTACTGTGGAGGAATCTTCCCTTGTGGCTCAGGTAGTAAAGAATCTGCCTGCAATGTGAGAGACCTGGGTTCAGTTCCGGGGTTGGGAAGATCCCCTGGAGAAGGGAAAGGCTACCCACTCCAGTATTCTTGCCTGGAGAATTTCCATGGACAGTATAGTCCATGGGGTCACAAAAGAGTCAGACAGGACTGAGTGACTTTCACTTTCACTTTTATGAAGGAAACTTAAGATGAATAAAATACATCCTGCCTTCAGGCAGCTCAGAGTCAAATAGATAATACAGTTATAGAACAGAATCCATTTGTTTCTTGTGTTGTTATAAAAATGTGAAACTCCATGAGAAAAGCAAATAAAAATGCAATACCAACATGATTATTTTAAAATCTGTCATCTACAAAATATTGTAAACTTTTCTTAGAATATCTAGGAAATAAAAAATTTATAAAAAGAAAATAAAAATCACTCTACCCGGACATGACAGCACTTTGGTACATGTTTTTTATGTGTATTTGGAATGGTAATATTGTATATTTACTTTTTTCTATCTTGCACGTTTAAACTCTACATTATGATTATTACACCATTAATTGAAAATTATTTACATGTCACATCACAGGATATAAAAGTTTATGTAATCATTTTCCCATTTGAGGACATTTGTGTTCCTTTCAAAGTGTCCCTTCTTATAAATAATTCATTGAATATATTTATGTGTAAGTCTCCTCATATTTCTAATTTTCTTAAAATGAACTTCTAGAAATGGAATTCTAGGTCAAGGGCCATGCATATTTTAAAGTTCTTGAAACATTTTGCCAGATAGCTTTCCACAAGCTTGTGCCATTTGAAAGTCAAACCAGCAGGGCATAGGAGCTTTGTCTCATGCCTGCCAGCCATGAGAATTACTGTATTTTTTAACTATAACTTTCGCTATTTTGATAAATTTAAAAAGGCATGTATTTTTTTTCAGTTTAGTAGCTTTAAAATGTAGTTTTGAATATAATATACATGGAGAAATGCACACATATATTAAATGTGCAATTTTGTGAATTTTTGTAGAACTGACACACCAGTGTATTTATTCAGCACCAGAGAAGACAAGGAGCACGACCAGCTCCCTGCAGCCTCCTTCATCTCCCTTTTCAACCATAATCCTCTCTTCTTACCTTTAACATTATAGTTTGATGCTGTTATTTGCTTTGTATCAGTGGAATGATATATGTACTATTTATACTTTTTTGTGTCTGGCTTTTTTTGCTTAACTTTGTACTTTTAAAAATTCATCCATATTGCTGTGTGTGGTTCTATATTTGCTTTAGTCTTCATTGATTTCTGTTATGTGACCCTAATATGTGAGACCTCATTAAGACACTCAGTCTCTTGACCCAGTCTGTCACCTCTGAATGATCTTATCTTCACTACCTGTCTGGCTGAGATCTTGTGGTTCACCTTTTCAAACACTTATCTGCATGGACTCAGCTTTCTATCCCTTTTTCTTTTTATCATGCCCTTTAGCAAAATCAAAGCCGTCTGCCCTCTCTGCTCATATTCTCATGGCTTTTGATTGTTTGAAGACTTACCTTAAATAATATTTAGACTAACAGAGAAATCTAGGAGCACCCTCAATTAAAGAAGATAGCTGTTTCTTCTCACATAACATTCCAAAGGTTGGTAGATGATCAAGAGCTGGAGGTTGGTTTCCTCTTCACTTGATTTTCCTTGGTGGATCCAAAGTGGTGGTTGTAGTTATTACCATTTCACAGCAGCTGAAAAAGACTAAGAAGAGGGAAGACCATAGCCCAAATGGAAATGACACTTGATCCAATTAGCTAGAATGCAACTAAGTGTGCAAGCCCATATGTAAGAGAGGTTGTGACATGCAAAAGTCTGGTTGGGTGAACATGACCACAACTAAAATCATATTTATTACAAAGAAAGAAGGGAATCACAAGATATTGAGAAATAACTGCAAGTATGCCAAAAAAACTCTACCTAAATTCATTCTTCACTCTCCAACTGGGACTTCAGTCCTGCCTAACAGTTATTCTGTTTCACATCAACTCCCTTTCTCATTTATGGTAGTATTTATTTAAAACTTTCTCCACTATCCTTAGCCTTATTCCATTTTATCTTCCCATTCCCATGTTTGAATATATTGCTTCCTATTTACCAGATAAACCAAAAACTGCAAGCAAGGAATTTCCTCTGCTTCCTTTGCTTGTCTCCTATGCTGTCAAAGGCCAAATCTCCCATATATGTTCTGGGTCCCCTATAATTCCAGAGGTTACTAATAACTTCTGGTATTAATCCAATGAATATTTTTAACTATCCTGAGGCCATTCCCTCCTGACATTCCTTCCAATTCTTGATTCTTTCTTTTTTTCTGATGTCTATTTTGTGTTCCTCTGTTGTGACCCATCCCTTAAGCAGCGGTGCTTCCCAGGATACTACCACTGTTACCTTCCAATTTACCACTGTTTCACTGAGTGATTTTTTTCCTGAAGCCGAGCTGATGAATATTTAGGCTTGAATCTCCAATCTGTTTCCAGCACAGATCTCTCCTCCAAGTTCCCTGTTGACTGCTGGATGTCTCTACTTGCACCTCCCTTAGGCACTTTCATCTCAACATGTCCAAAATTGAACTCAAATGTCTTCAGAATTTCTCCTGTTTCTTTGCTTCCTATGTCAATGACTCATGCCTTCTCTATCACAGAAATCTGAAAATCCTTCCTTGATTCTTTTCTCATGCTCCCCTCCCATAGTTGATCAGTAATTCTGTCTCCTTAGAATTTCTAGAATCTATTTACTTTTACTGATCTACTATTCCTGCTCTAGTTCATACCCATAATCCATCACCTAAACAACAGTCTCCTAATAATTTCTGTGCATCTAGTTTTCTCTTTCGATCTACTTTACACATTAAGCAGAATGATTTATACAAAGCATATATTTAATTTCTCTTCTTAAACCATAGATTCTCTCCGATACCTTCAGTATATATTAATTCACTTTTCTTAGCCAGACGTGGAAGGCTCTTTATGATCTAGTGCCTACTGATCATTCCAATGTTTTCTCTCTTTCTTTACCCCTTGTAATTTCCTTGCCTCAATGCTCTTTGCATGTCTGAGCTTTTAAGTAGGTTCCCCACTCTGCCTCAATTTTCCTACCTTCCCTTAGCTCAGCTCCTGTTTGGGTTTTAGAACATACCATTTGATTTCCTCTGCTAGGAACCTTTCTCTGATATGCCCCCTCCAAGGACTGTTGAAGAATGCCTCTTGCTGCTGCTGCTGCTGCTAAGTCGCTTCGGTCGTGTCCGACTCTGTGCAGCCCCATAGATGACAGCCCATCAGGCTGCCCCATCCCTGGGATTCCCTAGGCAAGAATACTGGAGTGGGTTGCCATTTCTGTCTCCAATGCATGAAAGTGAAAAGTGGAAGTGAAGTCGCTCAGTCGTGTCCAACTCCTAGCGACCCCATGGACTACAGCCTACCAGGCTCCTCTGTCCATGGGATTTTTCCAGGCAAGAGTACTGGAGTGGGTTGCCATGAATGCTTCTTATATATTCCCAAATGATTGTGTGTTTTCCCCTGTTGTAAGTGTCTGCATCCCCACTAGCCTTTGAGCTTCTTTTTTCCTAGTCCCTTTGTTTTTAAAAAAATTTTATTAAAATATAGTTGATTTACAATGTGTTAGTTTCAAATACACAGCCAAGTGATTGTTTCACATATCTATATATATATAACTTTATTTATCTATATATATTCTTTTTTACCTATGCTGTGTGCTTCAGTTCAGTTCAGTTCAGTCTCTCAGTCATGTCCGACTCTTTGCGACCCCATGAATCGCAGCACGCTAGGCCTCCCTATCCATCATCAACTCCCAGAGTTCACTCAGACTCAAGTCCATTGAGTCAGTGATGCCATCCAGCCATCTCATCCTCTGTTGTCCCCTTCCCCTCCTGCCCCCAATCCCTCCCAGCATCAGAGTCTTTTCCAATGAGTCAACTCTTCGCATGAGGTGGCCAAAGTACTGGAGTTTCAGCCGTGTGCTTAGTCGTTGAGTAATGTCCGACTCTTTGCGACCCTGTGAACTGTAGCCCACCAGGCTCCTCTGTCCATGGGGATTCTCCAGGCAGCAATGTTGGAGTGAGTTGCCATGCCCTCCTCCAGGGGATCTTCTCATCCAAAGGACTGAACCCAGGTCTCCCACATTGCAGGTGGATTCTTTACCATCTGAGCCACAAGGAAGCCCAAGAATACTGGAGTAGGTAGCCTATCCCTTCTCCAGGGGATCTTCCCTACCCAGGAATTGAACCAGGGTCTCCAGCATTGCAAGCAGATTCTTTAACAGCTGAAAGTCCACTTTTTACATGCATATATATTTTTTTACATTCTTTTTCATTATAGGTTATTACAAGATATTGAGTATCGTTCCCTATGCTATATAAGGTCCTTGTTGGTTATCTGCTTTATGTGTAGTAGTGTATATATTTTAATCCCAAACCACTAATTTATCCCTCCTCTTCCTTTCCTCTTTGGTAACTATAAATTGTGTTCTATGTCCCTCTACTTAAATACCAGGTCTCACACATGAATGGCAGAGTAGGGCAAAGTACCACCTCTCTCACAGCATCCAACCTAGCTTCACAAAAATGAGTAGAGATGGTGGGGCCAGCTGACTATGGTTATAGCACTGTGGGTACCAGGGCAGTTGTGGGACTATGTTTAACACCTGCTGCCTACACCCATTACATCCACCCTCCAACCCCCTTTTCCTCCGGTAGACACCAATCTGATCTCTCTATCTATGGGTCTGGTTATGTTGTTTGTGTCTTCATTTGTTTTGCTTTTTAGACCCAACATAAAAGTGAAATCGTACAGTATTTTTTTTGTTTGATTTATTTCACTTAGATTAATACCCTAAAGAGCCATCCATGTAACCGCAAATGGCAAGATTTCATTCTTTTTCTTGGCTGAGTAGTATTCCATTGTGCGTGCATGCGTGAGTGTGTGTGTGTGTGTGTGTGTGTAAACCACATCTTCTTTATCCATTCATTCCTTAGTGGATACTTCGGTTGCTTCCATGTCTTGGCTATTTTATATGATGCTGCAGTGAGCATAAAGGTGCATATATCTTTTCAAATTAGTGTTTTCATTTTCTTTGGATAAATACCCAGAAGTGAAGTTGCAAAGTCATATGGCAGTTCTGTTTTTTAATGTTTTGAGGACCCTCCATACTGTCTTCCATAGTGGCTATACCAGTTCAGATTTTTCTCAACAGTGCAGGAGAGTTAGTTCCCTTTTCTCCACATCCTCACCAATACTTATTTCTTGTCTTTATTAATTGCCATTCTGACAGGTGTACAGTGGGGCAGTTGTCTTGACTATAGGTTTTTACAATGAGGCTTTTGATATGTCACTTGACTATTAAATTTAAAGTTAAGATAACTAGTCTAAATAGTCTATAGCATAGTCTAATATTCATTAGGGTTGGAAGGGACTCAAAATCAGTTAACTCAAACTTACTCAGTTTATAGAGAGGTAAACTGAAGGTCAGAGAGGTCAAGTGGTTTGCTCAGTATTTGGGAGGAAGATCCAAGACTAGACATTAACCTTCAGTTCTCTTCCCACTTCACTCTGTAAGCTATGTGGTGCCTAAACAGGAGAAGGAATGCCATCTTTTAGGAAGGTGGATCTTTTGATTGGTCAGTAATTGTGGTTGAAGCAGTAAGGTCTGGACAGTATTGTGATGCACACCTGAAACAGAGTGGGTCAGGATTAAGGTGAGGTAAATGGGAACAAGAAATAAAAGGCAAATGTGGGCCTCTTTTCAAGCTCATGGGACTTGTAATGAGTTTGTTAACATACAGCCCATGATACACAGAATATATATGTTGTGCAATGTTGAGTGAATAAGAATTTCTCTCTGTATGCATGTGTGTGTACATATCACAGATACACTCTAAAATGTATATTAAATCATACTGCTGCTCCTGCTGCTAAGTTGCTTCAGTCGTGACTGACTCTGTGCGAACCCATAGATGACAACCCGCCAGGCTCCTCTGTCCCTGGAATTCTCCAGGCAAGAATACTGGAGTGAGTTGCCATTTCCTTCTCCAATGCATGCATGCATGCTAAGTCACTTCAGTCTTGTCCGACTCTATGTGACCCTATGGACAGCAGCCCACCAGATTCCTCTGTCCACAGGATTCTCTAGGCAAGGATACTGGAGTGGTTGCCATTCCTTCTCCATATTAATTCATACTAGTAAAAACAAAACAATAACAAAAAAATAACTTGTTCTTTTAATCTTTTCAATAATACTAATAGGTATTCTTCCCACTATATAGATAGAAATAAGGCTGCAAGATGCTTCGCCGCATCCCTCATGGCTCAGATGATAAAGAATCTGCCTGCAATGCAGGAGACATGGGTTCAATCCCTGGGTTGGGAAGATTCCCCGGGGAAGGGAATGACAATTCACTCCAGTATTCTTGCCTGGAGAATTTCATGGACAGAGGAGCCTGCTGGGCTACAGTTCATGGGGTCACAAAGAGCTGGACACAGCTAAGCGACCAATACTTTTACTTTCACTTCAAGGCTCTGAAAGGTTAAATGTTTGCCCCAAATCACAGAGTGCTGTGAAGCGCTGAGTTGAGACTTCATGACACATTTCTTGAATTAGAATCTGGATCTTTCTACAAGATCTTGGCCTTTTTAACTGCCCAAAATATATAGGCAGTATTCCGTTATCATTTTTTTCAAACCAAATGCGTCATTTTATTTTTTTGCTGTTTGTGTTGCATAGTATTCCTGCTTGAAGGTATACTCCGCATCCTCTTTTCTGATATTCCGTATTCGTTTTGCCTTTCTGCTTTTCCCTGGTTTAGACGGCTCACCTGATGTGCTGCACTGTGGCATTAGTTTGGCTTGTGATCTTCAGTTTTCCCACTTTAGGTCTTCATCCTTCAGCATTTGAGGGGAAAGCAATACACATTGTTAACCTATGTGCTAACTAGTAACAATGTATAGAGTCTGTGTCCTGGTTGACTGTAAGCAAGGAGTGTTCATAAGAGCCTACCTCTCTGGGCGGTGGCTAACAGCTCACATTTTTCACAAAGGGGATATGACAGCTGTGGCTGAGCTTTGGGCTTTGTTATGCATATACTAGACTGTGAGACGTCTTGTAAATCTCTTCTTCCCACATATCCCAGCATAGCACCTTGCATAGAATAATTGCTCAAGAATCTTTGTTAAATGCATAATAAATTAAAGTTATTACTGCCGTTATACTGTGGACTTTTTTCCTGACTGTGACGTTTAACATTGAAATGTAAACTGATACACATATACACACATGCATTATATGTGTATATATACACACGCAGGTAAATATATACAATCCATGTTTATTCTCAAACTATTTCAAATATAGTAGTTGCTAAGAAAGTACACAGATAAATTGTATGAAGTCCGTTACATGAGCTTAAGGTTTTATTCAGCCTGAGTACTTTATGTTTTAGACAGGTTAGCTGGGGAAATGTTAGTTGAGTAACTCAGCATAACTCTGTAAACAGATTAACCAAATAGATAGTCTGGGATCTAAAGAAAAATTATGGTTTTATAAAGTTTACAATTTTGGCATTTCCAGGTTAGAATACTGTATACTTCTTTCTTTGATAGATACTTGTAAATAGAGGAATAGCTAAGCCAGCAGCAGTCATTTCTAAATTGATGAAGACTTACTGCTGTGGCATTCTGTTCCTGTGATTAATAGACATAAATAGAGTGATGTAATTTCCTGTTTTCTCTCTCGTTTCTTTTTAAAAATTATTTTATTGAAGTATAGTTGATTTACAATGTTGTATTAATTTTTATTGTATAGCAAAGTGATTCAGCTATATATATTCTTTTTCATATTCTTTCTCATTATGATTTCACAGGATGTTGAATATAGTTCCCTGTGCTGTATATTAAGATCTTGTTGTTTATCCATTCTACATATAACAGTTTGTATCTGCTAATCCCAAACCCCCAGTTCACCCTTCCCCCACTCTCTCCCTGTTGGCAACCACGGCAACCACAAGTCTGTGCTCTCTGTGAGTTTGTCTCTCTTGTTTCTAGGCCACTATTAGGGCTGGGCTATCTAATCATATCCACGCATAGACCATGGGATGGCCTTTTCTTATAGAGCATGGATTATGCAATAGTATGTCAATATTCATTCCAGAAATTCCTTGAGTTCTTTAATATCTGATGTGATTTCAATAAGTACAGACTTTGCATAGCTTTATAAATGAAGGAGACAGGAAAGTTTGGGGAAAATATCCAATAGCATGATTTCCATTTATATGAATTCACGAACAAGTGTATCTGTCAGCTTTACACTTTTGGACAGGCAATGTTTGCCCAAATATTATTTGTTCTAGATCAAAATGGAAGTGTTTTGTTCACATGCAGATAATTTCTGGTCTAGAAGATCATTGAAAATCATTCATAACTTAGCATGTAGGAATTTCTCTAGAGGCATTCTTTTAGCAGAAAAATCATATCTTCATACTTACTTTCATATTCACTATAAAGTCTGTTAACATTCCCTTGTGGTGCAGACGGTAAAGAATCTGCCTACAATGCAGGAAACCTGGATTCGATGCCCTGGGTTGAGAAGATCCCCTGGAGAAGGAAATCACTACCCACTCCAGTATTCTTACCTGGAGAATTCCATGGACAGAGGAGCCTGGTGGGCTAGAGTCTATTGCGTCACAAAGAGTTGGACATGACTGAGTGACTAACACTTTCACTTTCAACATTTGTTCAGCATCCCTTGTAGGCAGAGCTGATAGCCTGCTGATAAACATCCAGTGCTTATTATGTAACACTGTAAGACTATAGAAAGAAGGAAAACTTTGTAAATGTAAGACCTCTCTCTCTACTGATGAGTATTTTTGCCATTATTAAAAAAAACATCTTGTATTTGCATATGATTTCCAATTTTAAGAGCATCTTCCCAAACATAGTCTATGGTCTTTACACCATCTACCTTGTTGGGCAGGACAAGTGTTATTTTCCTGGTTCTCTCCATGAGGAAATAGAGGTGCAGTGGCATCTAAGTAATGTCACTCCCTCTGGAAAAGAGTGGAGACTGAAGTCCAAGCCTTCCAGACATGCCATTCTTCCTGCCAGGCCAGTTGAACTTTTTAAATAGAGCTCTGAAACCAGCTTCATGAGTTTACCTTTTGCTGACTACAGTGTCCGAAGGAGGGGCGACCTTGATGACACTGAGGGTTTTAACACTTGTGTGAGCACAAGCCACATCCATTCCGCTGGATCCAGAGCCTGTCTGCATGTACCCATCAGTGACTGGAAGTAGAAGGGCCCACCCTGCAGTGTGGCAGACTACTAGAGCTAACGTTGGTGATGGCATGTGCCAGAGGAATCCAACAAGCAGCTCTCTCAACTCTGACCCTCAATTTAGTGCGAACTGAGCAGGTCCCACAGTCATTCAAGAAGTTGCTGCACCCTTCGCACAGAAGAAGTTACTATTGCACAGCCTTTTATCCTTTTCTTCTCACTGCTGTTACTGCAGCCTGCCCTCTAAGTTAAATTTCTCTGTAGAAAGGAGATGGAAACATGCACATGCACGCTTGCACACGCACACACACACACACAAACACACACACACACACACACAAACACACACACACACTCGTGCAAACCCTTCCCTTCTTTCTCCCATTTACCTCATTCTTCCTCTCCAGGGAAGATGAGGCTGCTGCTGCTAAGTTGCTTCAGTCATGTTCAACTCTGTGCGACCCCATAGACGGCAGCCCACCAGGCTCCCCCATCCCTGGAATTCTCCAGGCAAGAACACTGGAGTGGGTTGCCATTTCCTTCTCCAATGCATGAAAGTGTAAAGTGAAAAGGAAGTCGCTCAGTCGTGTCCGACTCTTAGTGACTCCATGGACTGCAGCTTACCAGGCTCCTCCATCCATGGGATTTTCCAGGCAAGAGTACTGGAGTGGGGTGCCATTGCCTTCTCCAAAGATGAGGCTAGATGCAGCCATACAAGAGGCAGGTCAGAGTGAGCCATCTGCTTCCTCCCCCCCCCCCCCCCCCTACCCCCACCCCCTCCCCCCCCCCCACCCCCCCCCCCCACCCCCCAAAGATGTGCTCAGCAGCTCCTCCTCCACATGCTGTCTGTAATTGCTCCTGGAGTAAGGTTCCAATATACATGTCATTCAGATTGCCTTGGCTCTTCTACCTAAGAATTCTTGTAAGAATCCAGGAAGAGCTGCTCAAACTGCTAGCTATGAATCCAGACATGCCAAGGAGTCTAAATTTATCAAGTAACATCTCATTTGGGATAAGGCTTAATACACTGAGCTTGTGGCAAGCCACAATGTTTGGAATGTGTTCCGTGGGTATCCCTGAAGTTCTACCTTACTTTGAGGTGACCCTGAGAGTCACTGAATTGGAATATCCAGAGTTTTCTGAAATTGGGGATCATGAAATGAGGATTGAAACCATGTTTATCTATTATTTTGCTTAAAGCTAAATTTGCCCAAGAGTAGCTCAGCTTTGGAAGATGTTTTCCTAGAAGAACATCCCCATCATCAAAAGCCAAGCTGTTTACGGGATCAGCTTAACCAGGACATTTTTCTCATGTTCATAAATTCATAGATGGGTGTGAATTCGGCAGTGAAACCTAATCAGCCTTCATCACCTCTGTTATGACCTAATAGTTCACTATTTTCTATTATAAAGGAGTTTTAAAGGCATCATTAAAAGTCTTGTAGACATCATAAAGTCTACACGATTGTATTTTTGTTTTTACACTATAATAGAAAAAATGAAATAGTTTTAAAACCAATCTTTCTGGTTTGAAAGAGAATAAGACTATTTTTTAATTTTCACTCACTTATAAACATTTGTACCCACACTCTATGTGAGACCTTAACATCAATTCGTGGTCACTTTGAAACAAAAAAAATAAACACTACAGACATTGCTTAAGATCCTTATTTACTGAGCTACCTACCCATCCCCTCTCTCCTTGAAAAAAACACTATCTGAATTAGGAAATTATCATTACCATGAGGGTAATGCTGGGTATTGTTACCTCAGCCAGATACCGTTGGAGTGGTCATTCCTGACACGCCCTAAGGGCTTCAGGACCTGCCTGCCTGGTTCCCTTGTTACCATGGCCTCCCTATACCCGCCTTGCCCACTCATAAACTATCCCCATGCCAGTGGAGAGATGTGTCTTCCTCAGGTGGCACTTCTGATCCCTGAAAGTGAAAGTCACTCAGTCGTGTCCAGATCTTTATGACCCCATGGACTATACACAGTCCATGGAATTCTCCAGGCAAAAATACTGGAGTGGTAGCCTTTCCCTTTTCCAGGGGATCTTCCCAACCCAGGGATCGAACCCAGGTCTCCCGCACTGCAGGTGGATTCTTTACCAGCTGAGCCCTGCTCAGCCTTTTTTGAGTGGTAAGGGAGGGCTTGTAGTGGGAAGGTTGGGATGGGAAGAGAAAAGGTACAGTTACGTGACAAGGTGTCTCCAGGAGCGGTCATGTACTGAAGGGTTTACACTGAGGGTGGAAGAGAGGAAAAGGAGGAGGGACATGGGCAGGAGAAAGGGATTTGAGAGAAATCTAGGAAGATGAACTAAGCTGTGGAATATTTATACAAAATACACCAAAAAATGTATTTCAGTATTTTTAAATGCACCAGTAGCTAAAATAATGGAAAATTGAAAACTGGCTCTGAAACCATCAATGCTATAAACATGTTTTCAAGTTTGTTAGATCTTGCCATATTGCTCTCCAAATGTGCTGTACCAATTTACATATCTACCAGAAGTATCGGACTTACCTCCTTTACCACACTCTACCCAACATTAGCCCTTATCAGATTTTGTCATATTTTCCAGTCTGATGAACCTAATGCAGTATTCTCTTGTTTAAAGCTGCAGTTCTCTGATTAGTAGAAGAGTAATTCAGTGCCTGGCCAATGTGCTTTTTATAATTTTTTTCAATTTTGAAATGAATTTTATTTATTATAGGTTAATATAGTTTTACAGCATCATATTTAAAATTTAAGAAAGCAGCACAAGAAAGTTAAAATTAACTTCTTTTGTGAGCGTGACTGTCTACTTTTGAGGTATACAGAAAACCTTCCTCAGAGGTATTTATTTATTTTTATTTAAATATAGCTGATTTATAAGCTGTCCTAGTTTTAAGTGTACAGCAGAGTGATTCAGCTATATATAATATGTATATGTGTGTGTGTATGTATATATATATATATATATATATATATATATATAGTTCCTTTTGCTATACAGTAGTTCCCTGTTTGTTATCTATTTTGTAAATAATAGATATAGTGTGTATATTTTAATCTCAAAGCACCAATTTATCCCTTCCCTATATTTTTCCTTTGGTAACCATAAGTTTGTTTTCTATGTTTGTGAATCTATCTCTATTTTGTAAATAAGTCATTTGTATCATTTTTTAGATTCTGCATATAAACAATATCAAATGATATTTGTTATTCTCTATCCCACTTCACTTTGTATGACAATCTGTAGGTCCATCCATGTTGCTGCAAGTAGCATTATTTTATTTTTTATGACTGAGTAATATTCCATTTTTTTGTGTGTGTATGTGTGTATACACCTCTACTTTATCCATTCATCTGTCAGTGAACATTTAGGTTGCTTCCATGTCTTAGCTATTGTAAATATTGCAAATAGTGCTGCTCTGAACATTGAGGTACATGTATCTTTTCAAATTATGGTTCTCTCTGAATGTATACCCAGGAGTCGGATTGTTGGATCATATGGTAACTCTACTTTCAGTTTTTTTAAGGAACCTCCATACTCCTCAGAATTATTTAAGCTAAATGTATAAAATAAAACTATGTACTTAGCATAAAATTGAATATACATGTATATATTTAGTAAAGAAAGTCTTAAAAGAGATATACAAATGAAAGACTCCTCCATATAGCCACTGGATATGTTAATATAGCTCCATGGCTACAGACATACTGTTAAAAAGTTAATAATAGGAGAAAGTAAATAAAACATAGTAAAAAGAGAATTGGGAAAAAATTAACCCATAATCCACATATAAAGATACTTACTATTTTAATTGAAAAACAACTTTATTGAGGTATATTTAACATGTATATTTTACATGTTCAATTTGATGATTTGACATATATACACCAGTGAAGCCATCACCGCAGTTATCCACCAATTTATCCATCACCCAAAAGTTTGCACCTGCCTCTTAATAATCTTTCTTATCTCCCTTCCACTTCCCCCACCTTATTTTCTGACAGCCACAGATCTCCTTTCTATTTATTTTCACTCTCTTCCATGCTGTGAGTATCTGTCAGCGTGTAATTCCTTTGTATTGCTGTATTCTGTTGGTTAGTACCACCATTTGGCCATTCACTTCTTGATGGATATTTGTGTTGTTTCCAGTTATTGAATTGATTGACCTTTTTTAGAGAATATATATATATAAATTTTCTCATAAGCAAAACATTAAACACAAAATCATACCTGTTATTAATCAGAGCCTGGGGCAGTACCTGGCATGTATAGGTGTTCAGTAATTATGTGATGGAAGAGTTAGATGTTTGTTGGCAAATCTGAAAGCTAATGAGGAAAACAAAGCAGGCAAACCTAAGTAAAAGAGTATGGGGCAGTTGAACTGAACTAAACTCAGATATTTTTCCTTTACCCCGAGGTCAGGAGGTCCTGCACTGCTTACTTGCAGATCTTTCCTTCAAAGCAACGTATCAACTCACTTTCACTGAAAACAGTCTCTCCACTTTGTTCCTCTTTTGTTCCATCCTTCTCTCAACCAGTGAGGTCAAAGCCTGGATGAGCTCTGAAATTTCCCTCTCTTCACGTCTACTTAGTTTCCAAGCTCTGATAACCCAGCATCTGGCGTGGCCGTCATTGCATTGCCCCTGTCTTGCTTGAGTTCAGTCTCTTCCCACGCCTCTGCCTTAGCAGGTCGACAGGGTCTAATCTTAACCCCCCTCACCCCGCTACTCCAGTTTTCCCCTCTCTAATTCAGACTCTGTGTGCTTATCATATATATTTTTTAATATTTTCTAAAATGAAATTTTGGAATTACTGCACTGCTCCTCTCTGCTAGCAGGATACAACTCAGTCCTCCTCATAGATGGGAGGACTCTGTGTGTGCTCTGTGTGACCTGCTGCCTAATCTCAAGACGCAGAGCTGTTTTACTCCTGTGGGTATCTCAGCACACCAAATCATTTCCTGTGCCCAGGCCTTTGAATAAACCTGTCTTCCCAGCTTCTGAATTCCCTCAGCAACTCTGACCAGAGGAAATCACTCAGAACTCTGTCTTGAAGCCTTCCTTTATCTCTGCACACACATGCACGTTCATTTACACAAAACCCAGCAAAGTTAACCCTTCTCTCCTCTGCTGCCAATATCCATAACACTGCCCTTAAACACTGTGCTGTCATTCCGTCTTTCTATGGGACTTTAACCACAGTCACAGTGTGAAGTCCATTAATTTTTTCTTTTGAGTCTAGCAACAGGTGGAAAGGCAGAGACCTCACATGTGCTCAATAAACACATTGGTTGCTCAAGAAATATAAATAACGCAGACTGTGGTACTCAGTACATATGAATAAATGAATGTCTGACTTAAATGTCCGATCATCAAGCTGTAATTTTCCAGCACAAAATGTTTAATACCTTCCACTTGTTTTCAATCCTGTCATCACCACCTTAAGTCAAAAACCATTTAACTTCCTGAACTATTGAGTCAGCATCCAAAAACCATTTAACTTTCTCAACTGTGGCATCAGCTTCCAAACAAGCCTGTGTCAATAACTTCTCCCTCTTTTCTAAACCATGCTAACACAGAATAGCTAGACTAAGCTCATACAATGACTGCTTTATTTACAGTACCCCTCCCCCACTGCCTGGCTTTCAAAAGCTCTAGCTGTACTGGTAATCCATCTTTTTTCTCTTCTCCAACACATAGTCTCCATTTTAGTTGTCCATTCTTCTCACTTCTCCTGCCACACTGTGTTCATTCCAGCGGTTTTCCAGGGTTCCAGTCTGTCCTCCCACCAGAATACCCTGTCTTCTCACCTCCATGTGTCTGAATTCTATGAATCATTTGTCTTGTTAGAGTTGTAGCTGTGTGGCTGAGCCACATCTCCTATGGATACCTTTGGTGTTTCTGATCTATAGCACCCAGAATCTTAATTGTATCATAGTCAGTCTGATAATAGATGAAGTAACCCATTGCAACCTTTGAAAGTCAATGATGGTTACAGTATAAGAGTATGTATATTCTTCTCCCCTACCTCACTCTAGAATTTAAGCTCCACAAAAGCAGAGAATTTGGTTTGTTCATAAAGGAAAATCAAGGGCACCTGGGCATCCAAATACCTGTCAAATAGCAAAGGTGTGAAATTGTCTGCTACCTGGTGGGGATTCAAATAATCATTTCTTTAGAAGAAGAACTTGAAAGGAAATATGAACAAGTTTGAGTGATCTCTGAATTTCAGAGAATGTGATACATTGGAGGTAATTTCTTAAGTGGAATCATAAGAGCAGCAAATCACCATATTTATTTTTCAAAAATGTAGCATGTATATTATGAATTGTGGAGCAGCTTCTCAAAAGTAATGATTTCTGTACCTGTCAGTGTTAATCAGTCAATCATATGTTTGCTGGAATTCTTGTACCTTAATATAAGATGAAAGATCAAGATGAAAAATCAAGATCATTCCAGTACAAGTTTAGATCGATAGAACATAAAAAATGATGTGAGAATATTCTACCTCAGAGAAAATAGATGCAGGTTCTTGGATTCAGAATAGAATGATGATACTTTTATTTCACCATGGCTAAGGTCATCTGCCAGCTCTTCCCTAATTTTATGCAATTGTTAAAAGAAAATCATAGCTCACTCTTTCAAAGATCTTAACCCAGAATCTGATGTGTAGTACATATTTGTTAAATATTTGAACTTAAACCACTAGAGAACCTTTTGTGTTTTGTTTTGTTTTTTCTTCCTGAGGGGTAGGGGAGGGTAAGGAATTTAAGAAGGGAAGTGACATGATTATAGTTGTATTTGAGAACAATAATTGATTATTGTATGGAGGGAGATTTAAAGGAAAGATAGAATTATCAGGAAGCTGTCTGTTCATTCATCAAGGTATGGTCAGAGCTCCTACTACTTGGAATGCACTTAAGAGTGAATGAACTGCTAAGTACTGACAAGGATGAAAAGGAGTGAATATTTTGGAGTCTATTTAGGCAGAAGCACTGAAAATATTTGGTGAACTTGGTAAAGACTGAGAGCTTGAGGATATTGCCCAGAGTTGTGATTTGAGGGACCAATTTAATAGTACAGTAAGAGATAAGAACATGAATAAGTGTGAAAGAGAAGATGATGAGTTTAGCTGTGAACACAGAACATTAGAAGAGTCTGAAAGAGATCCTGGTGGAGATGACCAGTATAGTATTGCAGATAAGATTTGGTATTTAGAAGAGATTAGAAGGCTGCGATTTTAGAGGGAGCGATTTTGAATTAATTAATGAAAAATAGTGGTTGAAGACATAAATCTGTATGGAAATTCCCTGGAAGAGTGTTTACCTGAGTGACATGAAATGAGGGCTGAGACTGCAAAATCATAGACATCAAAAGGTTAAGAGAACAAGAATGACCCACAAAGCAGTCTGAACATTAATGGCCAGATGTGATGTGAAGAAACCAGGAGAGAGTAGTTACATCAGTTAAGATGGTTTCAAGTGCAAGTAACAAAGAATCTGACTCACCAGGCTTTAAACAATAAGGTAATTTATTGGTTCACATAACTGGAATTCCAGAGGTTGACTGGCCTTAGACTGGTTGATCCAGGTGCTCAATAACTTCATGAAGAAATCACTTTACTTGGTTCCCTTTTGCTCTGCCTTCCACAATTTCGAATTTGTCCTAAAAATTTTGCTCCCCTGGGGATAGAATGACAGGAGGCCAGGGTTGCAGTAGGGTAGAAATCAACAGTCTACTCTCCCTCATTCATATCCAGCTGAAGACACAGTTTGAATCTGGAAGCTCTCCTAGAAGTGTGAAGAGGAACTTACCCGCAAGTCTCCAGCAAAGTATTCCTTAGGTCCCATTGGCACCTTACAATTCCTGATACGGTCATTAACTGGGAAGATTAGACTGTCGTCTCCTGGAACCGAGAGTCGTCTTAGCTTTCCCTGATATGCTGACCTTCGTTCGTAGAAAATGAATACCTGAACAAAAATTAAGATTCTTTAGGGTGAAAGGAAATGAATAGAAAGTGCTGAACCCATAACCAGGCAACAGAACCATTACAGAAATATTAGATAAGCCTAAGAGGAAGAATTTTTTAGGAGAAATCATTACCAGTGTGAAATGCCAAAGAGGCCAAACTAAGAGTTAAAGAAACAAGCCCATTAAGTTAGGAATTACAAGGAAGTGAATCTGAGTAGACTGTGGAAACTGACCAGAGAGAGGATGACTGTGAGGTGAGAAAGAAAATATGAAACACTGACTCTAGTTTGAAGATTCTGGGTTTTGAAAGCAAGAATAATGATTATATAGCAGCTTGATGGGAAAATAGTAACATGAGTGGTGTTTTGCAGCCATCAATTACTGTTTCAAAGTCAAGTCCACGGATTCTGATTAGAGCTAGTCCAGTGACCAGTTGTATGAACTTAGTAAACTTGTGGAGCTCTCTTGAGTTCTCATCATTTTAGAGGGACAAAAAGGCACCTGTGGTACTTCATTTTTGTTTTTAACCTCACAGAGTTGTTAAATTTCAAAAATGTTAAGAAAAAAAATATGTAATTTTTATTTTAGGTGACTGTGTATATGTGTGTTTAGGAGAGATTTTAAATGCTGTAGTTCATTGAGGCTTCAAAAAATACTTGCTTGGGGACAGAAAATAGAACAGTTTTTCTTTCAACCTCATTATTTGGTGCTGTGGTCTGAATATTTGTGTCGCCTCAAAATTTGTATGTTAAAATTGTAGACCTCAAAGAGATGGGCCTTTAAGAGGAGCTTAGATCATAAGGGTGGCACCCTCATGCATGGAGTTAGTTCCCTTGTAAGAGACTCCAGAGAGTTTCTTTGCCCCTTTCACCACGTGAGAACACAGTGGGAAAGCACAAAGCATGGACCAGGAAGTGGCCTAACCAAGGAAATCCACCCCACTGGCTCCTCAGTCTTGGGCTTCCTAGCATCCAGCCGAAGAGCAATACATTTCTGTAGTTTATAGACTAGCCATTTTGTGGTATTTTGTTATAGCAGCCTGAACATACTAAGATACTTGATCTTAAGCTAAAATTTGCATTTTGTAAAGAATATAAGAAAATGTTTAATTTCAGGTAAAACTGTTACTTAAAATATAGAAAGCACAGTATTTGACACATGCTACGTGTGGAAAGTGTTAGTCGCTCAGTCATGTCCAACCCTTTGCAACCCGATGGACTGTAGCCTGCCAGGCTCCAATATCCATAGGATTTTCCAGGCAAGAGTACTGGAACAGGTTGTCATTTCCTACTCCAGGGGAACTTCCTGACCCAGGGATCAAACCTGGTTCTCCTACACTGAAGGAGGATTCTTTACCTGAGCTATCAGGGAAGCCCTCATTAAATAATTATTCATTTACTCTAGTCTTCCAAATTTAAAGATGACAAATACTAGCGATTCTGTCAATCAGATTGTAAAATTCTTTGTATTTGAACTATATTTTTTAATTATCAGAGAGTTGATTCTAAAAAACAATAGACCTGTGCCACAGAAAATTAGTGATATTGAGGTGTGTGATCAAGCCTAGGTAACTAAGAGTAACTAGGTCTGTCCATTGAAATTACTGGAAAACCTATTTGTACATTCAACAACTATTAATTGAACACTTATGTGCCAGACACTGTTCTAGGTCCTAGAGCTACAGCCCTCTTCTCTCATGAGCATACATTCTAGAGGGAGAGACAATTAAACAATACATTAATATATACTGTGTCAAGGGAGATAGTTGCCTTGAAGTAGAGTAAAGCAGTATTGTACATGGCATAATTATAGTATACATTGGATAACTTATATATATAGTATAAATTGGTAATCACTGGGTGGGGTTGTTGCTGAGGAAGACACAGAATGGGTCTCTGAAATAAGAGATACCTGAACAGAGGAACAAGACAAGGAGGATGGCTGGGGGAACTGAGCCCCAGGGAAAGGGAACATCAGAGGCAGAGACCCTATTGGGAGCTTGTTGGGTATGTTTGAAGATGGGCAGGTCAGGGCTGGGGAGAAGGGGGTGCCGTGGACTGGAGGAGCTCTCTGTGTGAGGGAATCACTTGGGAACCAAGGTCAGAGAAATGGGGCATCAGTATATCAGGTAAGGAAGTGACTTGAAAGGCCAGGTGAGGAATTAGAGAATTTCTTCAGGAGGCATGGGAAGGCATTAGAGGGTTCTGAGCAGAAGTCGAACTTGGTTTGAGTTGGTTATTGCAAACCTCTACCCTAATTACCATGGGAAGAAGAGGATGTCCTAGACCAAGTGTGAAACTGAGAGATAAAAACAAACACAGCTTTCTTTTCTCCTTTTAAATTCAGAAGAAAAATTAAGCTACCCATCTAGGAAGTTTGTCTAAGTAATGGAAAGGACAAAAAAAAATCTATTCTAAAAAATAGATAGTATTTGGTTTGTAGTTGTTAGGATACTAATTATTCATACAGAACTATCACAACAGACACTAGTAAACCATTCTACGTGCAGTTGTACATATTTGGGAAACCTTGCTTTGTAGTTGGTAGAATAAGAACACTCTCCCCCTTTAACACCAACAAACTACAAAGGATTATTGAATTTAGTGTCCTAAAAGGTCATGACATTGTGCCATTTTATTGTAAAGAAAATGACATAGTAGGTATTTTTGGCAAGCTTTTAGGAACTGTTTGATGTTTTAAATTCAGAACATTGTGTGTTCCCCTTATATGTTCATGGTTGGAACATATTTAACTTTATGCAGTATTGAAAAACCTTTTTGGCAATGAGACTCATGGGACAGTGTTCTCAAATCTCCTCTCACCTATATTTTATAGGCTACACAGCAACTGACTTCAGAATTTAGGGGCAGTCATCTCTGCTTTCCAGGCAGAAGTTATGGAGTGATTTTGTTTGGAAAACAAGAAAAAGGAAAGGTTGCACGTTAGCCTAACAAAATCCCATTCAATGTGCCGGATGTTTTTTGCTGACTGTAGAGCATTATTCCACACCCCCAGCTTTTGCAAACCACCCATCATTTCCCCAGGGACCTTAACAGATGAAGCATTGAATTCTCTGCAGTCAGTGTTACCTCCCACCTGGGAAAAAGACAGCCCTGTAATTGAATCCCAGCATATGCATTGTCATCCCTCCTGCCTGCCCCTCTGGTGCTACAGCAAATTAAAAGATCTCAAAGGCTCAGCCTGCCTTCCAGCTGCCAGCCCCCAGTAGACATGAGGGAGCCAGAAGGGACCAGGTGGAGCAGTTTTGAGTTGCACTAGACACCCAGCACAAGGAGGTTGGCTGTAACTTCCCAATGAATATTTATACCAACCCCATTTCTCATCTTGCTCTTTGGCATGGATCAGAGCGCTGAGCTCCTGCTGATTTCAAGGGCCCTGCATTGTGTTTGGACCTGCTCCGTGAAGTATTACGTCAGATGGGCAATGGGTCCCAGGTTCCTATCACTAAGATGGCTAGTTGACTTTTTTTTTAATGGAGACTATCATGTTATGGGGTCAGAGGACTGGGGCAGTGGGGGAGTTCCCTGGCATCTTCTGGCTGTTCATATGCTGTGAATCATGCAGAGCCTCAACCACTGCTTTCTGTAGAGCAGAAGTTGAGTTGATTGTATTAAGGCCACACAACCCCCTGGATGGTATATGGGCATATTACTGCATTTTCTTTATCGTTTTCTTAGAGGTTTTATTTTTGTTTGCTAAGGTCAGGCACTTATCACAGGGCTCCCTCCTCACATTTCACATTCTGATCCCCTGTGGCAGGTGCTAACTTCCTTGCGTTCAAAGTGAATGGGTTGAGTAACCTCATAAAGATACAGAATGTCTTGGCATAGAGAGGGAGAGAGTACAGAATGCCTGTCTGTGGAAGACTTGCAGTGTTATTTCAAGAGGCCTGTAAACCTGAGAAGAGATTTGGAAAACCATCTACACACACAGCCATTAACTTTTTCTAGGTAGTAGATCATAGACTTAGATTCCTGTTCCTGATTCCCTTATTGTTATCTAATAAAGCACATGCCTTATGTGCATTTTAGCATCAGATTTCTTAAGAGAAGTCACTTTTCTTTGTTTCCTTGTATGATGCAATAAATTTTAAACCAGTGATAAAAATGAACTTATTTACAAAACAGAAACATAGAAAACATACTTATGGTTACCAAAGGGGAAAGGTGGGGGAAGAGATAAATGGGATAAATAAGGAATTTGATATTAGCATATACATACTACTATATATAAAATGGAAGCAATGAGGACCTACTGTGTAGCACAGGGAACTATACTCAATATTTTGTAATAACTGAAAAAGAATATACATATGTCTGTATGTATACACCTTTGCTGTACACCTGAAACTAACACAGCATTGTAAATCAACTATAGGTCAATGAAAATTAAAAAGTAAAATAATGTTCTAAATCAATCTCAAAAAATAAAATTACATTTTTAGATAATTAAATGTAAATAATTAGAAAGCAGGCTGTGATCATGAGAATCCAGCTTAAGTTCTCCAAGCAAAAGCTGTACAAGAACAGCCTGACAGCAATACCAGAAAAGAGGAACAGAAGCCTGTTTTATGCTTAACACATGGTATTCAACAATATGTGTCTTAAAGCCTCTAAATATGTGCTGAGTCACTTCAGTTGTGTCCAGTTCTCTTCGACCTTATGGACTGCAGGTCATCAAGCTCTTCTGTCCATGGGATTCTCCAGGCAAGAATACTGGAGTGGGTTGTCATGTCCTCCTCTGAGGAATCTTCCTGACCCAGGGATCAAACCCGCATCTATTATGTCTCCTGCATTAGCAGGCAGGTTCTTTACCAGTAGTGCCACCTGGGAAGCTTGAAAAATAGTACTGCTAGTAGTACAATAGCTATTGCCCAGTGATTTATCTCTAGAAATATAACTCTAGTGTCCTCTTTAAGAACTGTCCTTAACATTGGCCTGTTAACATGTTTATTGTGATTTGGCAATGGATGCATGCCAAGAAAGTTTATAGGTGTCATGACACAGGAAAGAGTGCTTTGAACAGCAAAGTTGGAATCTAATGGGACAAGATGAAATAATGGACTCAGTCCAACAAACTAGCATTTAAGAAGAACACATGAAAAGCTATTCACTTAAGTTCCAAATGCCAGCTGCATGTGTTGTGGCTGAGAGAAAAGAAGGCTGTAAAGCACTGTGTGGGATAAATCTTAGGGGTTTGGTTGGCTGGGTTTCAGTGTCTGTTCATACCATAAAGTGTCTGAAAGAAAAGCTAGTGCACTCTTCAGGCTACACTGATAGGTCCAGAGTTATTGTTGTGCTATTCCTACTGTATGTTGTACATTGAAAGGTTCTGAGTTGAGACATTCCTCTCTGATATTTAAAGGGCAGTGATGGGCTCCAAAATCACTGTAGATGGTGATTGGAGCCATGAAATTAAAAGACGCTTACTCCTTGGAAGAAAAGTTATGACCAACCTAGATAGCATATTCAAAAGGAGAGACATTACTTTGCCAACAAAGGTCCGTCTAGTCAAGGCTATGGTTTTTCCAGTGGTCATGTATGGATGTGAGAGTTGGACTGTGAAGAAAGCTGAGTGCCGAAGAATTGATGCTTTTGAACTGTGGTGTTGGAGAAGACTCTTGAGAGTCCGTTGGACTGCAAGGAGATCCAACCAGTACCTTCTGAAGGAGATCAGTCCTGGGTGTTCATTGGAAGGACTGATGTTAAAGCTGAAACTCCAGTACTTTGGCCACCTCATGTGAAGAGTTGACTCATTGGAAAAGACCCTGATGCTAGGAGGGATTAGGGGCAGGAGGAGAAGGGGACGGCAGAGGATGAGATAGCTGATGGCATGACTGACTCAATGGACATGAGTTTGAGTGAACTCCGGGAGTTGGTGATGGACAGGGAGAGTTGGGCACGACTGAGCAATTGAACTGAACTGAACTGAACTGAATGGGAAAGACTTCCCTGGTGGCTCAGACAGTAAAGTACCTGCCTGCAATGTGGGAGACCTGGGTTCAATCCCTGGGTCAGGAAGATATCCTGGAGAAGGAAATGGCAACCCACTCTAGTACTCTTGCCTGGAAAATCCCATGGACAGAGGAGTGTGGTAGGCTGCAGTCCATGGGGTCGCAAAGAGTTGGGCACAACTGAGCAACTTCACTTTCTCTTCTTTCTTCTAATGGGAAAGAAAGTTTAGCCTCACCGCATGTTAATGGGTTAAATTTCTTCCAGGACTAAAGTTGCCTGAAAAACCATGTATGGAAAACTTTCTGATAATAAGAGTGAGTTGAAAATGAAATGGGTTGCCTCTTAAGAAAATTATTTTCTTGATACTACAGGTTTTCAAACAGGTTTTCAAATCCAGCATTTATTGAAGGTGTTGTAGAAGTAACTGTAGTCCTAGCTAAACTTCATGACTTCATAGTCTTCACAGTCAAGGCTATGGTTTTTCCAGTAGTCATGTATGGATGTGAGAGTGGGACTATAAAGAAAGCAGAACACCGAAGAATTGATGCTTTTGAACTGTGGTGTTGAAGAAGACTCTTAAGAGTCCCTTGAACTGCAAGGAGATCCAACCAGTCCATCCTATAGGAAATCAGTCCTGAATATTCATTGGAAGGACTGATGCCTTGGAAGGACTGATGCTAAAGCTGAAACTCCCAATACTTTGGCCACCTCATGCGAAGAGTTGACTCATTGGAAAAGACTCTGATGCTGGGAGAGATTGTGGGCAGGAGGAGAAGGGGACGACAGAGGATCAGATAGCTGGATGGCATCACTGACTCAGAGGACAAGAGTTTGGGTGAACTCCGGGAGTTGGTGATGGACAGGGAGGCCTGGCATGCTGCAATTCATGGGGTTGCAAAGAGTTAGACATGACTGAGTGACTGAACTGAACTGAACTGAACTGATGCAGAAGCTGAAACTCCAGTCCTTTGGCCACCTGATGCGAAGAACTGACTCATTTGAAAACACCCTGATGCTGGGAAAGATTGAAGGCAGTTGGAGAAGGGGATGACAGAGGATGAAGTGGTTGGATGGCATCACCAACTCAATGGACATGAGTTTGAGTAAACTGCAGGAGTTGGTGTTGGACAGGGAGGCCTGGCGTGCTGCAGGCCATGGGGTCGCAAAGAATCAGACATCACTGAGTGACTGAACTGAACTGAACTGAACCTTCATGAAGGTACACTGTGTGCCAAATTTTATGTACTTTGCGCGGATGATCTTATTTAAGTCACTCAGTCACCCTCTGGGGTATCATTACCTCCATTTTTGAGCATAAAGTCCACTGACTGGTAAATGATGGAGATGGAGTTTAAAACTCAGGTTTCAGCCTATGGGGCTTTCCCCAGTGGCTGAGTGGATAAAGAATCTGCCTGCAATGCAGGAGACGCAGAAGGCGTGGGTCGGGGAGATCCCCTGGATGGCAACCCGCTCCAATATTCTTGCCTGGGAAATCCCATGGACAGAGGAGACTGGCAGGGTACAGTCCATGGGATGCAAAGAATCAGTCACAACCGAGCACGTGCACATTCAGGTTGTAGTGCAGGCCCCAAACGTCACACTCACAGCCTTGTGCATAAAATGATGGTGTGTTTGCATTCAAGGACATTGGCTGTCCCTGGAGACTGAAATTCCATCATTTTTACAGAGAGCTATTTTTATTTTGTATGTTATTTTTATTTTGTATGTTACTCTTTCAGAGTCAATATTCTAGCATTGGAAAGCCCTCATTTATTCATCTAGTAAAATGTTTGATTCTTATTGGTAGAGTTTTTTTTTTTTCTTAGAAAAAGAGTCTGTATATTTCTTGGTGTAATTAATGATATTAGATGTTTTGATTGTGGCCTTATGGCTTTATTCTTTTGCTTGCTAGAGGGAAATAATTTCCTGCTTCACTAACCATGGTTTGTAACCGATCTAGCAGAAACTTGAGTCCTGTACTATTCAAATAACGGTTGGAGAATTCATTGGGCTTGTTTTTCCTTTGTTTTCAGAGTAAAGAAGGAGCGTTCTGAAAATCTAAATTTAGAGAAATACTTTAGAGGTACATTTTATAAATATTTGCTCACATTTCATGGATTGGGGGAGACCATGTTTTATCTGAATAATCTGTTAGAGTCATAGTGAAGAAAGAGCCAGAGCTGCAAGACTCAAGTAAGGAAGAGCTGTAAGGAAGCCCTGGAAAGGAAGGACTGTAAAAGTGTCCAGAGAACAGTATGTCCATGGCTTTCTTTGCTGTTATTCCATGGCCTGAGGTCACTCTGGCAGACAGGTCACTTGCACTGCAAGCATTCAGGCCTTGGGGACAGGCATGAGATCACCGGCAAATTGCAAGAACAGCTCCCATTATTCATGGCCCACTTCCCCAATCCTCGTTGATAGAGATCTTCTTCCTCCCATATATCCTTTTCTCTGCAGCAGAGCCCATTTTTAATGATGTCTGCTGAAGTGGGCTAGTGAAGGCCTCCTTCTGTGATGGTCTGGCCATCCCATCAGTGACATAGACAGTGTGTAGCAGAGAGCATTCACGTTTCCATCCTAACTGCCAGGAGAGAAACTGGCTCTGGGCTGCAGCTGGGACAAGGGTTTCTTGGCTTATCTGAAATGTGTTGATTTAAGATGGCCAGAAGTGCTTTTTTCCAGAGAGTGGGAATTGGTACCCAGTAGTCACATGACCCAGTACTCTTGCCTGGCAAATCCCATGGGCGGAGGACCCTGGTAGGCTGCAGTCCATGGGGTCGCTAGGAGTCAGACACAACTGAGCAACTTCACTTTCACTTTTCACTTTCATGCATTGGAGAAGGAAATGGCAACCCACTCCAGTGTTCTTGCCTGGAGAATCCCAGGGACGGGGGAGCCTGGTGGACTGCCATCTCTGGGGCCACACAGAGTCGGACACGACTGAAGCGACTTAGCAGCAGCAGCAGCAGCAGCAGCAGCAGTCACATGCTCATGACTTCCATCTGATCTAGGTTGACCAAATGGGCTTATCACATTGTTTTCTTGCATAGTGGTTTTCTGTATCCATGCAGAGCACCTTCCTTCCCACCCTCTTGCACATACATGCGCACATGTGTATATACACACACCCTTCACTCATTTGAGAGCTCTGACATTGCACGTGCACATATGAAAACTTCCATACACATTGACATCACCCTGCTAACTCCCATCTCCCTTCACCTGTCTGCTTTCTCTCCCAGTGGCCTCCAAACTCTCAAAAGATACTTTTGGATTTCTAGATATGTCCCTGGAACTTGCTGGATGCTCAAGCAGTGTTTGCTAAACTAGAGTACACTTGACTCAAGTAATTCAAATCATTTCATCTTATTTCATTATTCATCTGTAGCACTCACTATGTATCCAGCACAATTCTAAGTATAGAAGGAAAAGCAATGAATAGAAAATACCCCCTGCGCTAACCTACAGTCTCATTAAAATAGAAGCTGATTTTGTTATTCCTATTTTTTCAATACCAAAATCAAGTCGATTGCATTCTTTGTAGCCAAAGATGGAGAAGCTGTGTACAGTCAGCATAAACAAGATCTGGAGCTGACTGTGACTCAGTCATCAGCTTCTCATAGCAAAATTCAGGCTCAGACTAAAGAAAACTGGGAAAAACACTAGGCCAGTCAGGTATGACTTCAATCAAATCCTGTATGACTTCACAGTAGAGGTAACAAATAGATTCAAAGGACTAGATCTAGTTAAGAATGTGCCTGAAGAACTATGGACAGAGGTCCGTAATACTGTACAGGAGGCGGTGAACAAAACCATCCCAAAGGAAATGAAAAGCAAGAAGGCAAAATGGTTGTCTGAGGAGGCTTAACAAATAGTGGAAGAACAACGAGAAGCAAAAAGCAAGGGAGGGAGGGAAAGATATATCCAATGAAATGCAGAGTTCCGAAGAATAGCTAGGAGAGACAAGAAGGCCTTCTTTAATGAGCAGTGCTTAATAATAGAAGAAAACAACAAAAGGGGAAAGACTAGGGATCTTTTCAGGAAAATTGGAAACATCAAGGGGGCATTCTGCCCAAAGATGGGCACAATAAAGGATAAAATGGTAGAGACCTATTAGATACTGAAAAGATCAAGATGAGATGGAAAGAATAGATGGAAGAACGGTAAAAAAGATGTTAGTAAACCAGATCACTACGATCGTCTGGTTTGTCACCCAGAGCCAGATATTCTGGAGTGCGAAGGCAAGTGGGCCTTAAGAAGCAATGTTCTCAATAAAGCTAGAGGATGCAATGAAATTCCAGCAAAACCATTCAGATCCCTAAAGGATGATGCCATCAAGGTTTTGCATTCATTATGTCAACTAATCTGGAAGACCCAGCAGTGGCCCCAGGACTGGAAAAGGTCAGTGCTCATCCCAGTTCCCAACAAGGATAGTACCAAAGAAAGTGCTAGCTCTTGGACAATTACACTTATCTCCCATGCTAGTAAGGTCATGCTTGAAATCTTGCATGCTAGGCTTCAGCATTGTGCGAACCAAGAGCTTCCAGATTGTCCAAGCTAGGTTTAGAAAAGGAAGAAGAACTAGAAATCAAATGGCCAACATTTGCTGGATCATGGAGAAAGCAAGGAAATTTCAGAAAAACATTGATGTCTGTTTCATTGACTGTGCCAGAGCCTTTGAATGTGTGGATCATGACAAACTGTGGAAAGCCCTTAGAGAGATGGGAATACCAGACCATCTTATTTCTCTCCTGAGAAACCTGTATGCAGGTCAAGAAGCACAGTTAGAATTCTGTATGAAACAACTGATTGGTTCAAGATTGAGAAAGGAGTACAACAGGGCTGTCTTCTGTCACGCTGAGCACTTCATGAGAAATGCCAGGCTTGATGAGCTACAAGCCAGAACCAATATAGGTGGAAGAAACATCAGTCATCTCAGATATGCAGATAAGACAACTCTAAAGCAGAGGGTGAAGAGGAACTAAAGAACTTATTGATGAGGGTGAAGGAGGAGAGTGAAAGAGCCAGCTTAAGACTAAATCTTAAAAAAACAAACTAAGATCATGGCATCCGGCCCTGGTACTTCACGGCAAATAGAAGGGGAAAAGGTGGACGTAGAGACAGAATTCCTCTTCTTGGGCTCTAAAATCACTGCGGATGGTGACTGCAGCCATGAGATAAGAAGATGATTGCTTCTTGGCAGGAAAGCAATGACAAACCTAGACGGTGTGTTGAAAAGCAGAGACGTTACTCTGCCAACAAAGATCTGCATAGTCAAGGCTATGGTCTTCCCATTGGTCACATATGGTTGTGAGAGCTGGACTGTAAAGAAGGCAGAATGCCAAGGAATTGATGCCTTTGAACTGTGGTACTGGAGAAGACTCCTGAAAGCCCATTGGACAGCAAGGAGATCAAACCAGCCAATGCTAAAGGAGGGTCAACCCTGAATATTCGCCGGAAGGACTGATGCTGAAGCTGAAACTCCAGTATTTTGGTTATATGATGTGAACAGACAACTCATTGGCAAAGTCCCTGATGCTGGAAAAGATAGAAGGCAGAAAGAAAAAAGGATATCAGAGAATGAGATGCCTGGACAGCATCACTTACGCAATGAACATGAACTTGGGCAAACTCCGGCAGATAGTGAGGGCTTTCCTGCTGGCTCAGCTGGTAAAGAATCCACCTGCAATCAGAAGACCTGGATTCGATCCCTGGGTTGGGAAGATTCCCTGTAAAAGGGCATAGCAACCTACTCCAGTATTTGCCATATGGAGAATCCCCATGGACAGAGGAGCCTGGTGGGCTACATTTCATGGGGTCGCAAAGAATAGGACACAACTGGGCAACTGAACAACAAATTTTCAGCTAGTGAAGTGTAAGTCATTCAGTCATGTCTGACTCTTTGCAACCCCGTGGACTATAGAGTCCATGGAATTTTCCTGGAGGGAATGCTGGAGTGGGTAACTGTTTCCTTCTCCAAGGAATCTTCCCAACCCAGGGATTGAACCCAGGTCTCCCGTATTGCAGGCAGATTCTTTACCATCTGAGCTATCAGGGAAGCCCTTTTTCAGCTAAGGAGAATGAAAAGGTTTGTTTAACATTTAAAAAGGAAGTCATGAGAAAAGCATGACTTGTCCATAAACACTTGTCCATAAATGCATTCTGATGTTCAAGTAGACCTTGAGAGCACTGGACACAGAGCCCTGCATACATACTGTCCACTTTGTGCTAGAGAAAAGCTGGCATGAGAGGGAATGCCTTTGAAAGTCTAGGATGCTTTTGCATTTCTTGGGTCATGAAGAATTGATGGAATCTTAGCCTGTAAACAAATAGGCTATGACTCATTACTAGGGTCTGTGCAGAAGGAATCATGGTTTCTGAGTTACAGTAAACTCTAAATGCACAAATATAAAACATACTCTTCTTGGGTTTTGAAGAGAATGTTTAAGTCTGCTGGAAACAAATTCCACCTATGCTACAGATAAGAACCAAGAAGACAGCTTCATGTGACAGGCAAGTCTTCTTTCTTTTCTTTTCTTTTTTTAAAGCGTTTTTATTTTATTGTGTTTTTTTTTCCTATTGTCCAGAAAGATGCTAGTATTCACGTGGCATTATGACATGGGTAGAAAATGGTATCTTGGAAGGAAAAAGGGGGAACCTTTATACACACATACGTACATTCTTTTAAAAATTCTTTTCCATTGTGGTTTACAACAGGATATTGAATATAGTTCTCTGTACTTTTAAAAAAGGGATTACCTTTAAATACGGTAATGTAGATTTGGCAGAGTGGATGCTTATATTGAGTTTAATAACTCTTGAAAACCATTCAAAATGTTTCATTGCAGAAATAAGCGTTCCTGATAGTGGTTTCACAATGTGAAAGAATTAAAGTCACTTTTTAAAAAAATGGGAAACATACGATGTGACAGGAAGAACCTGGGCTCTGGCATCAAATAGACTTGAGTTCCAATTTTACTGCTGCTACTTTCTATCTGCAAGTTCTTGGGCACGCTGTGTATCCTTCTTGAGCCTCAATGTCTTTATCTATAAAATATGGAATATAATACGCACATCAGTGTGTTAATGTAAAGATTAACAGGGTATTTTTGGAGGACCAAGCATAGGCTGTGTCTTATAGTATGTACTCAGTAAAAATAGCCTGTAATCAATTTTATGCTGTTGCACTCTAAGGTAAACTTTATATTTTATATATTACCTTCTAAACAAATTAGACTTAGAAAGAATCTGAAGTTTAACATACAAAAGAAAGCACAGGAATACTCTTAAGGTATAATTGATGGCAATAATGCCTGCCTGTTCTCTAAAAGCTCTGTTAGTTGTGAGACATCTCAAACCCATGAATATGAATTCAAGCAAAGGGGACTTACTGTAAAGATTCAGGTAATTGTGTTTTGGATTCCCGAAAACTGGAATGTAAGATACAAAGGCAGTTTTTGCTTTGCTTTGCAGGAGGGACATACTCCTGCTCCACTCTGTGATGTGGGCTTCATCCTTTCGTTCCTGACTGATTTTCCTCACTTCCTCTTTCATGTCGTTCACGTTGGCTGTCAGCCACCACACGACCTTGCAGCTTCAGTGATACCACTGACCAGATGCTTACCCTAGAACCCCCACTTCGAATTCATCAAAACCCAGCTAACAAGCTCTGAGAAAATTTTCCAGACTCTTTAACTTCACACTGATTTCTGTCTGTTCCACTCAGTGGGCTCTTAAAATACTGTTGTTTTCTATGCACAGGAACTGCTTTCTCATTTAGAAATAGGTTTAAATGTATATCATAAATTTCTTGAGGGTAGGACCACAGTTTCTCCACTCAGCAATCCTAACACCTGAGACAGTACTTTGCACATTATAAGCAATCATTCATTTGTTTGCTGGGAGGGGGCTTCAGGATGGGGGGTCACATATGTATCTATGGCCGATTCATGCTGAAAAATGGCTAAACCATCACAATATTGAAAAGTAATTATCCTCCAATTAAAATAAATAAATTAATTTAAAAAATCTTTATGTTGGTTTCATTCAGAGAAAATAAAATCACAAGCATCAGTTGTTTGCTATAATGAAGCCCATTATCAGGAGTGTGAGACCTATGATACTTTGAGGGGTTCCCACTATTCTCTTCTCCTCTGTGTCTTTTTTATCCAGTTGCTATAAAGCTTTCCCTTTATCTTAAGAATTTGACTATAATGTACTGAAGGTTTGACTTTATTTTCTCATTTGTTGTATTTCAAGGCTTTATGGGTGGCTGTTTATTATCAAATTTGGCCATTATTCTGAAATTATTCTGTTTCATTCCCTTCCTTGCTTTCTGATAATATCCCACAAATTACTTATCTTTTGTTGTTATTCAGTTGCTAAGTTGTCTCGGACTCTTTACGACCCCCTAGACTGCAGCACGCCAGGCTTCCTGTCTTTCCTTCACTGTCTGACAGAATTTGCTTAAACTCATGTCCGTTGAGTCAGTGATGCCGTCCAACCATCTCATCCTCTGTTGCCCCTACTCCTCCTGCCCTCAAACTTTCCCTGCATCTGGGTCGTTTCCAGTGAGTCGGCTCTTTGTATCAGGTATTGAGCTTCAGCTTTAGCATCAGTCCTTCCAATGAATATTCAGGACTGATTTCCTTTAGGATTGACTGGTTTGATCTCCTTGCTATCCAAGGGACCCTCAAGAGTCTTCTCCACCACCACAATTCAAAAGCACCAATTCTTTGGTGCTCAGCTTTCTTTACAGTTCAATTCTCACATCTGTACGTGACTACTAGAAAAATCGTAGCTTTGACTAGATGGACCTTTGTTGGCAAAGTGATGTCTCTGCTTTTTAATACACTATCTAGGTTTGTTATAGCCTTTCTTTTAAGGAGCAAGTGTCTTAATTTCATGGCTCCTGTCATCATCTGTAGTGATTTCAGAAACCAAGAAAATAACGTCTGCCACTGTTTCCACATTTTCCCCATCTATTTGCCATGAAGTGATGGGACCAAATGCCATGATCTTGGTTTTTTGAATATTGGGTTTTAAGCCAGCTTTTTCATTCTCCTCTTTCACCTCATCAGGAGGCTTTTTAGTTTTTCTTCACTTTCTTTTTTTTCCTCTCTGCTTCAGTTTGGATAATTTCTACTGGCTCAGTTTCAGGTTTACTGATTTCTTTTGCAGTATCTTTATAAGTCCATCCAAAGACTATGTTTTAATTTAATATTTATTTTCCATTTAATAATTTTCATTCTAGATCTTTCATTTGGGTATTTCTTAATGTTTTCATATCTTTTCTATAAGCAATACATAGATATAATAAATATGATATTATAGATATAATCCATAATTATATGCATATAGAAAATATATGGGCTTCCCAGGTGGCTCAGCAGTAAAGAATCCACCTGTGATGCAGAAGCTGCATGAAACACAGGTTCTATCCCTGGATCAGGAAGGTCCCTGGAGGAGGGCATGGCAATCCACTCCAGTATTCTTGCTTGGAGAATCCCATGGAGAGAGGAGCTTGGTGGGCTACAGTCCATAGGGTTACAAAGAGTCAGACACAACTGAAGTGACTTAGCATGCACGCATGCACATAAAATATGTATTCATGCATATATGTATTTATCTATATACATGGCATGTATATATATGTATATACCTTGTGTGCATATCTTTTCCTATAATTTTTTATACATATAAAATAGTTTTTAAATCTTTGTTTGTGCATTCCAAAACCTAAGTCACTTGCAAGTCTACCTCTTTTTACTGTGTTTTATCTCTGTTATGTGTACTATAGTCCTGCTTCTCGTTATGACTCAAGAAGTCATTCTGAACATGACGTACAAAATATTTATAGTATTCTGAATATTATGTATTTGTAATTTTCTGAAAATTATGTTCAAAAAGCCATTAGAGACTGAAGCACGATATTTGTTTTGTTGTATTTCTCAAAAAGTCTAAATCTTTGCTCTGGCTTCCAGTGAAAGTGAGGGTCCGAGCATTCAGATTCTTCTTGGAGTTGAGTTGAGCTGAAGAGAGACTGTGAATAGCCCAGCTTCCAACCTCCTGTTCTGATAGTTCAGTATGTGAACTAGAGAGACATTGAAGTTTCAGACATTTTTGGTCTGTATTTTTATTTAGTATTAGTATCACCCTTGTACCTGTAATTTTGATAAATTCACTCATTAGTTTTAATAGGGTTTTGTTTTTCTTTAATGGATTTCTCAGAATTTTTTACATGAACAATTATGTGCTCTGTGAATTAACATTTTTTACTTTTCTAAGCTTTACTCCTTTTATTTCTTCATTCTTGTTTTCTCCTGCTGACAAAGAGTGCTGATAAAGTTCTGTTGAAGTGGCAAAAAGATATCTCTGCCTTTTCATATCTCTTCTATAAGCAGTACATAGATATAATAAATATGATATTATAGATATAATTCATAATTATATGCATATACAAAATATATTGGCTTCCCAGGTGGCTCAGCAGTAAAGAAGCTGCCTGTGATGCAGAACCTGCATGAAACACAGGTTCTTCTTTAGTGAACCTGTGAGAAGTAACTCAGTATTTCATCATTAAATATAATAAAAGGTATAGATTTTTTAAGAATGATCTTTATCATATGGGAGGAAATGTTTCTTTTCCTACTTTGCTGAGAGTTGTATGAATGGATGGTGAATATTGTGAAATGGCTTTTATACCCATTGAAAACATATTCTGTTAATATATTGAATTGCATTTTTTGATTTTCAGGTGTTAACTCAGTTTGAATTCTTAGGGTTAAACACACCTGGTCATCATATATTATTCTTTTTAGTACTGGATTTTATTTAATAATATGTCAAATATGTCAAAACTATATTTTCATCTATGATCATGAGAAATATAGATTCATAATTTTCTTTTCTTGGCATTGCCTTTGGCAAATTTTAGATCAGAGTAATTCTTGTTATATACAATAGAGTAAAAAGTGTTACTCCTACTTTTTCCAAAAATTTTTAAAAATATTGTTGTTATTTTTCCTTAAATGTCTGCTGCTAAGTCGCTTCAGTTGTGTCTGACTCTGCAACCCCATAGACAGCAGCCCACCAGGCTCCCCTGTTCCTGGGATTCTCCAGGCAAGAACACTGGAGTGGGTTGCCAGTTCCTTCTCCAATGCATGGAAGTGAAAAGTGAAAGTGAAGTCGCTCAGTCGTGTCCGACTAGTAGTGACCCCATGGACTGCAGCCTACCAGGCTCCTCTGTCCATGGGATTTTCCAGGCAAGAGTACTGGAGTGGGGTGCCATTGCCTTCTCCGTAAATGTCTGCTAGTATTCACTAATGAAATCATTTGGCCCTAGAGATATTTTCAAGTGTTTAATTATGTATTCAACTTAATTGTAGTTTAATTTGGTATAGGACAACTTTTAAAAGTTGTTAGCAGTTTTTATAGTTTGTGTTCTTTTCAGAAAGTCTGATTTTATCTAAATTATTGAATTATTTGGCATAATGTTTATAATATTCTCATACCATTTTTAATATCTTTAGTATCTCCAATGATCAAACTCTGGATTTGTAAGCTGTCTATATTGTTCATAGATTTTGTTTCAGTGATTTTTGCTTTTTATTGTTTCCTTTCTTCTACTTACTGTGGGTTCAACTGCTTTTCTTTCAGTTTTCTTAAGGTGGGAAGATGGGTCTTAGAATCAGATTTTAAATCCTTCTCCTTTTCTTATGTAACCGTTAAAAGGTGTATTTTTGTCACTAATGGAGAAGGAAATGGCACCCCGCTCCAGTATTCTTGCCTGGAGAATCCCTTGGACTCCTCCGTCTGGCTCCTCTGTCCATGGGTCACAAGAGTCAGACACGACTTGGCTACTAAACCACCACCAAACATTTCTCGTTAATCACAGCTTTATTTGCATACCAAAAATTTTGATCTGATTTTTCCTAAGACTTTATTTTTTAGAGCAGTTTAACATTTACAGCAAAATTGAGGAGTAGGTACAAAGACGTCCCATCTACTTCTTACTCTACACATGTGTAACCTCTCCTGTTACCATTCCAGCTTCACTCACCAGGATGGTGCATTTGTTGCCAAGGATGAAGCTACATTGTACATAGTTTACCTTGGGGTTAGCTCTTGGTTTTGTACATTCAGTGGGTTTGAATATTGTATAATGACACAACATCTTTCATTACAATATCATACAGAGTTATTTTCACTGTTCTGAAAATTCTCTGTGCTCTGCTGTTCATCTCTGCCCAGTCTCACTCCTGGCAGCTATTTTTTATGCTGGAGTTGTCATATATTTTACTTTTACCTTCTATTATCAATTGGACAGTTCACTCTTTCATGAATTAAGAGAAACATAAGATAATCTTTTGTATTTACTTAAATTTACCTGTCACTCTTCATTTCTTCCTGTAGATGTGAGTTGTTTTTTTTCTGGTTATTACAGATAACCAACAAATCTATCATGGAAGCTTTACTTATTTATTAATTTTTGATGGACTGCCATGTTCACCTAGTTAACCAAACATTCTTAGCTATAGGTTTCAGTTCCTGTTATTGTGAGATCACACGCATGCTCAGTAGAATGATTTATGTAGTTTATTAAGAAATCTCTGATGAAATTTTCAAATTTCTCTCTAATAGGTCTATGGAAATGCAGGACCTAGCAAGTCCTCATCCTCTTGTTGGAGGTGGTGATACTCCTGGAAGCTCCAAATTGGAGAAAACTAATCTCAGCAGCACTTCGGTCACCACAAATGGGACAGGAGGTAAGTGTACAATCCTGAAGATACCCCGAATCACATTGCAATGTTTGTTGTAATTTTACATGGTAGAGGTATGCTAGTAAGTAAATATCTCATTAGCAATAACACCACAGTGTTATATACTTAGTGGATTATTTGTTGTTCTGTTCATTTTCTTGATATTTTTGCTCCTCCTCTATAACTGGAAATATTCAGAAAGAATAGATAGCCTTGAGCAACATTTTAAAGGCTTTTAGCAAGGCTTTCTTTTTGTATTTGCCCTTGTAAATATTTTTTAAAATGTACAAAATGTGTCCAAAGGATTTACACTCTGATCTTAACACCCCCCCCAAAAAAAAGAAATTATGCTAGTTTTGGGGTTTATTTTGAATTTTAAGAGAAAGGCTGCTCCAAAATTTTTCTTAAAAATGATTTTAGAAATAGAAAAACGTCCATATCTGCTGCATTTTCTTTTCAAAGAGAGAAATACCTAACATGTATTTAGAATAGAAATTGAAATTTTTTCCAGACATCTCATTTGATTAGCTTATAATTATGTCACAGCATATGGCAACAATAGCAACTGTTTAAAATATTCCACCCTATTGCTATTATAAAATACATTCAACTTGTAAGAAAATATGATATGATATTTGCATCAGAATATATATATATATATTTAGAAAGCCTATACATATATATGGACTTCCCTGGTGGCTCAGATGGTAAAGCGTCTGCCTACAATGCGGGAGACCCAGGTTCAATCCCTGGGTTGGGAAGATCCTCTGGAGAAGGCAGTGGCAACCCACTCCAGTACTATTACCTGGAAAATCCCGTGGACAGAGGAGCGTGGTAGGCTGCAGTCCATGGGGTCGCAAAGAGTCGACACGACTGAGCAACTTCACTTATACATATATATGGGCTTCCCTGGTGGCTCAGATGGTAAAGAATCTGTCTGCAATGCAGGAGACCCGGGTTTGATCCCTGGATGGGGAAGATCCCCTGGAGAAGGGAATGGCAATCCACTCTAGTCTTCTTGCCTGGAGAATCACAATGGACAGAGGAGGCTGGCAGCTACAGTCCACAGGGTGGCAAAGAAATGAACACAACTGAACGACTAACACTATACATATAAACGCACATATATACACATATATAAACTACATTTTAAATTATTCACAGTTCTTTTGAAGTTTTGTAGATTTAGTTGTTTTCATTAATGAGTGAAAAATTATTTGAAAATTATTTTAATTTATAAGCTATTCATGTTATTAGATATTAGCAAAGCATTTGCCACATCATATTTTCTTTTAAATTTATGAAATTTATACACCTCTTTACACTTATTTTAGAATAACTGTGAACTCTAAAATTTTCTTTGTAGAGTTGTGTGGATTGCAACTTGCCTGTATTTAATAATTTTTTTACCCAAAACCCTTTGTAAATTAACATTTTCCCTGTTTATAGTGTTTATCTGTCTCTAAACATGCATCTATAATTTCAGCTAATTAATTGTAGGATTGCAAATTTATAGGATTATTTAGTGATAACTTGTGGAGTAAGAACATTTATATTTAAACCTTAACTTGGATGTAAATAATAGACTTTTTAAAACCCCATGCACTCTGAAATCAGACCTTGAAGGTCACTAATCATTGTTGTATATATATTTAACTGAACTAAACAGACCTGATAAACTAAAATGTAAAAATCATGCCATGCAGTTGTAATTTTGGCAAGAGGGCCAGAAAGCAGTAAAAGCATCAGTGCAACTGATGACTGTCCTCGTACACTGAGCAGGCATTCCGACAATGAACCCCTATGCTGTTCCTGTTCTCAGGGGACAACATGACTGTTTTAAACACTGCAGACTGGTTGCTGAGTTGCAACACCCCCTCCTCCGCAACAAGTATGAGAGATGATGGTACACTGCATGTGTTTGGATGTGTGGATTTGCCCTTCTGGTTTGCTTCCTGTTGCTATTTCTGTTTGCACTCCCTTTTCTGTATTCAGTTCTCATAAAAAGAAAAGGAGACATGAAGACACCTTTTAGTTGTTTTTTGATAACAGTTGGCTATGTTTTTCATATCAACTAGCATTCTAATCTTGGGTCAGTGGTGTTCTTTTCTTAGGTTTTTCATAATTTTGCACAAATGGCTGCATCTATTACTTTTCTAACTACTTATCCATTTATTAAATAGTAAGAATTCAGCACAACTGTCACATTAATGAGAGCAGTTGAAGCAGATTGTGTCTATGTATAAATTCAGTCTCCATAGCCTATGAGTGTTTGTTCAGTTGCCTCAGTGGTGTCTGACTCTTTGCGACCCTGTGGACTGAAGCCCTCCAGGCTCCTCTGTCCATGGGATGCTCTAGGCAAGAATACTGGAATGGGTTGCCATTTCCTCCACCAGGGGATCTTCCCGACCCAGGGACCAAACCCATGTCTCCTGTGTCTCCTGCATTGCAGGAGGAGTCTTTACCCACAGAGCCACCTGGCAAGCCTATAAACTTTCATAAATTAAATTTATAGCATGGCAGAAAGATATTTTCTATTTTGTAGACTTTAATAAACATTATAATTAAAATGCTTAAAGTAATATTAACTTTTAAAATTTACCATTTAAAAAATTACCAGTAATGAAAGCTATATTTTTAAAATTGTAAGTTGTCTCTTAAGATGTTTTGAACTATAGATATTAGCTACAGTCCTTTATTTACATATATATGATATAAATATGGGTTTCTCTGGTGGCTCAGTTGGTAAAGAATCTGCCTGCAATGCAAGAGATGTGTTTGATCCCTGGATCAGGAAGATCCCCTGGAGAAGGAAATGGCATTCTACTCTAATATTCTTGCCTGGGGAATCCCATGGACAGAGGAAGCTTAATGGGCTGTAGTCCATAGGGTCACAAAGAGTCAGACATGACTTAGTGACTTAACAACCACCAATATAATACACTTTCTCCAAAACCAAAGGTTAAACTATCAAAATTTTAAAATTAAAACCATATAAAGCTTCTGTGGAATCACCCAATTCTTGGATTAAGAAGAAGAGCTCAGGACATGTTAGAAATGTGAATTACAAGCAAGCGGCTGGAATAGCCACAGTTTGCCTGGACCTTGCTGTATGTAGATTAAATTAGATATATGATCAGTGAATGAAGAGAATTCCATTATGCCCATTATTTAAATTTTTATAATTTTAGTTTCTTTTTTTTTCAATTCCACACTTAAAACATACTTTTAATATGTAAAAATATATTGCCAGAATTTAGTTCCTCTTAATAATAACTCAAGGGTTTTTTCCTGTAAAGAGCCAGACAGGAAATGTTTTAGGCTTTGTAGACTATGCTGTCTCTGTCTCATCTATGCAGCTCTATCATTGTACCTCAGAAGTAGCCATAGGCACTACAAAAATGGACAAGAGTGGTCAGGTTCCAATAAAACTTAATTTATCAACTCTGAAATTTAAATTTCATTAAATTATCATGTAACAAAATATTCTAATTTTGATGTTTTTATAAACATTTAAGATTTTAAAATCGTACTTAGCTGTTATTCTATTCTAAACTATTAGCATAACACACACAACTTTGTAATAGTGAATATATATAATCAATATTTAGTAATTTACATCTGATTTCCAACAGAAACATTTTTCTAAGTGTAAAACATCAAGTTTTCCTGGTTCTTTGTATTAATGTTTAAGAGTTGTGTGACCATATGGGAAAAACAAGGATTTCTGTGTCAGAAGGACTATGGATGTGAAACATGGTAATGTATTTACCAGCTGTGTCTTCTTAGACAAGTTACTTAACCTCTCTGAGTTTAAATTCTTTTCTATAAAAGGAAGCCAGTAATACTTCACTGGCAAGGCTTTTGTTTTAAATTATATAATGTATGTAAATTTTTGTTAATATAAACCAGCTTCCCAGGTGGCTCAGTGGTAAAGAATCCGCCTGCCAATGCAGGAGACACAGGACATATGGGTTCAATCCCTGGGTTGTGAAAATCTGGAGGAGGAAATAGCAATGCACTCCAGTATTCTTGCCTGGAAAATTCCATGGACAGAAGAGCCTGGTGGGCTACAGTCCATGGGGTTGCAAAGAGTCAGACACGACTGAGCATGCACACACACAAATCAGTATAATGCCTTTTCCTTAATTAATAATTAGGCAACAGTTTTTAGGGAAAATGGAAACATGCAGTGTGTTAAAAGACTGTCCAGTGTTTGGTGAAATAATACATTTTCTTCATTTAAAACATGTAAACTGGCCACAGAGGCAAACTTTTAGTAATTAAATGTTAAGTATACTTTATTAATGATAATATAATTTTATTTATTTATGTATACATGTATACTTTGTAAATTTAATTTATTTGTATATATCATTAATGTCAATCTGATTTATTTATAAATTTTAATTACATAATATAGTTTATTATATCTTGGTGGCATAATGATATGAAATAGAATTTTAATGACTTTATGCCATGTATTTGTAACATAGCTAAGCATGTGGTGCACATTTCCCATTGAGAGTAAACTATTTTATTTATAATTCTGGATTTTACTGATGGAATTAGATTACCTTATAAAATTATTGTAATAAAACAAAAGGCAAAAGCTAATTTAGTGGCTTTTCAAAATCTTTCCATTAACTCTGGAGATTTTCAAGATAATTTTAATAGTCTTTATGACTACCAATGCTGCTGCTGCTAAGTCGCTTCAGTCATGTCTGACTGTGCGACCGCATAGACAGCAGCCCCCAGGCTCCCCCATTCCTGGGATTCTCCAGGCAAGAACACTGGAGTGGGTTACCATTTCCTTCTCCAAAGCATGAAAGTGAAAAGTGAAAGTGAAGTCGCTCAGTCGTGTCCGACTCCTAGCGACCCCATGGACGGCAGCCCACCAGGCCCCTCCGTCTGTGGGATTTTCCAGGCAAGAGTACTTGAGTGGGTTGCCATCACCTTCTCCTATCACCTTAATATCCCACCATACTACCTTGGTGCTGTATAAATATATTATATTACTCCTTAATTTATAAGGGTTCATCACCCTAATCCTAATTATATAATAACATCTGCAGATTTACATTAGAACCTAGATTTTCCTTTCAAATCTTTACCATTTGTTAAATTGTTAAAATGAAGAACTGTCAATGAAAACAGAGTAAATATAATCATACCTTGGCATATAGATCAGTGGTCAACAAACTTTTTCTGTAAATAGTCAAATAGTAAATATTTTCAGCTTTGCAGGCCATACGGTCTCCGTTGAAACTCAGCTCTGCTTTCATTGCACAAAAGCAGCCATAGACAATATGTAAACAACTGAGCTTGATCGTATTCAAATAAAACTTGATCTGTGAACACTGAAATTTGAAATTCATAGAATTTTCATATATCACAAAATATTCCTCTTTGATATTTTTCAACTATTTAAAAATGTAAGATCATTCTTAGCTTACAGGCTATACAAAACAAGCCATGGGGTAGGTTTGGCATGTAAGGTATAGTTTGCTGATCCCAATATAGATTCATGTATGTTACTTCATGAGTCATGCTTCGTGTGTTTGCACATAGATGTACGTAAATGCATGCCAATCATGTGAAAAGTTACTTCCATATATAAGATTCTAATTTCCTTAATAGTGTTAAGATACATAATTAGTTGTACTTTATATGCAAAATACTTAGATTCATTGGAAGTTCTTAAGATACGGTCTAAATGTGAATTTTCACTTTCTCACATAAAATATATCAAGTTCCTGTTATACGCCAGGTTCTGTGCTAGGAAATGGGAACCCAGTGACCTATAGAACATGATACTGGCCATCAAGGGACCAAAAGTCTAGCAGGGGGAAACAGAACTGAAAATAATGAGTGCATAATGTGTTCAAGGTGGGTGTACAGCGGAGGGAGGGAATATTTGATTCTACATGGAGATTAAGAAAATGCTTCAAAGAGAAGATTTGGGGAAACCAGGATCAGACATTCTGATCAGGTTTATGGTATTTTCCATATTTGAAATCTATATAGCATAGAAAAGAATCTCCTAGAATTTTTAGTATATAGATGATTGACTCACATGGGATGAATTTGTTTCTGAATATTATATGTCTGTGCAGTAGAACCACCTACTGTTGTGGCTCTGCTCTTTTAGATTTTCTTTTTGGAATGAAAGCTATAAATTGCAAGCATCATCAAATCATTTTATAAAGCTAAATACTTTATGGATATTTAAAATGAAAGACACTTGATGGTCGTAGGTTTTGAAATGAAAAAATTGATTTAGAAAAACATAAATCATAAAACTGGTAGGCAACACTTCTTTCCCCCCTGTTGAGTTGTAAATTTTATCCTTCCTGAACTAACTTTTCCTGAAATTCTTTCCTGAATCTAAATTATCAGAGGTGGCTATGCAATATTTTGTGGTCCAGTTTAAACACAGATTTCTGAGGATAACATGTGAAATGTAAATTACTTGGGTCACCTCTATCTCAAGGATTAATTAAGCCTTATATTGTAACAAATGAACATGAGCCTTGAGTTATGATAATAGACTTCCCCTAAAAATAATTAATATATATTAATTTTGTACTTGAATTCTGAAGATAATCTGAGATGACAAGATTAAGTTTGCTTTGAAAGTACTTGCATGAGGTTATGGAAGAGGTTGGGACGTAAAGAGAGAAAATCAGTGATTCAGTAGCCATAGCTGACACCTGACAATAATCACATGCAATTTTGATTTAGTCCATAGAAATCAGTTATTTTGAAAGTTAAAAATAAAATTAAATTTTATCAGTATAATAAAATTACTTTGACTCTTTTTTTAGTATTTGGCTTTATGAAAAACATCTAAGTTGCAAGTGGATAACTAGTGTGGAGGGGGCCTGGCAATACAATTATTTTTTGAAATAATGGTTCTGTATAAAATGCTACATGTAGGTAGTTTTTTCATCTCACCTTTTGGGAAATGAACCCTTGACTCACATATATGGAGCATGTAGAAGAATAAAACCACAAAACTCTCTAACCTAATGACTAAAATATGACTTAATGACCTAATGACTAAAATATGACTTCTGCTTTTTAAATCAAAGTTTATTTTGTAAGTTTGAGTTTTGGTGATGAAGAAGATGCTTTTCTTCAATAGAACATTATTATTTCTGTTTTATAGCTTGTACTGTAATCATATTGGACATTGTCCTGAAAAAAAAAAAAGCCCTGTTTAATTTCTGTGTTAAGAAAAATAGAATACAGTAAAAAAAAATTTTTTGAATATGACAGTGAATATACACCATAAACTTTTGGAATGAGGATTTTTATAAGTTTTAGGAAATAGATGCATAGAACTAGATTTGTTTCATTGATGAATATCTTTCTAATAGTGCCTCGCATATACTAAATTAACAAAGTTTCCTTCCTCTAGAAAAGTATATGGTATGTCTCATTTAAAGTGTCGAAATAAAAGCAAGACAAAAGAAAATGAAATACATTTCAAATATAATCAGACTTTTACTGAAAATCTCTTTCATTTGTCAAACTTTGTGATTATCATTTTTAGACACTTCTTTGTATTTTACCATCTTTAATAAATCAGCTAATCATATAATGTCTATTTCACTTCTAAGTTTTCTTTCCCTGAGAAAAAAATATTATTACTTAATATTATTTACTTTCTATATAAAAATCAAAATAACTTTGCATCTTACGCAAGAGATGTTTGTTGATGCTGGCCTCCTGTGAGCATAAGTTATTTTCTGTAGCAGCATGATTAATTCTCCCCCTTTTCCCTATTATTCAACTCTTAACCACATATGAAAAATAAGTTTATATTAATGTGTACTGTTTTCCTCCAAATGTTAGCATCCACTTAGCTATTATTTTAAATCCCTACATTCTGGTACACTGAATACATCTTGGTGTGTATGCTTCTCTTTATAATCTTTCTAGAGATGCCTCTTTTCAGTTAAATGAACTTCCTTTGTCTTTGACTAACAGCAGACCTTTAAAATTTTAATGAGAAATGTTTCCAGGAGAATGAATGCGAATTCATTCTCTAGCTTTCCTTCCTTCTCTTTTTAACCACCTGAAATTTTCAAATTGAGGAGATTATAATCAACACCAATACTAAGTTTTTGAAATCAGACGTCAAAGTTGAGATTCAAAGTAACAGAACTAAAACCTCATGTCTAGCTTGGGGATTTTTTTAGACGTTTTGCTCCACTCTCCGTGGTTCATAAGTGCAAGATAGATTACCTTTAGGATTAATAAACCTATTTTACAAATGTCATTTATAGATGTAGACATGTTTAAATGGGAATTTAGCCACAATTAGAATTTGGAGGTTCTGAGAAACTGTCTCTTGCCTTAGTTTTGCTGGAGGCTTTGGATGGTTCCTTTCTGTCATATGTCAAAAGTCACATGAGGACCCTGCATCATTGAGAGTAGCTGTTACACCTTTCTAAACCCTGCTCTGGATCATCTCTCTACAGATGAAAGGAGTTCTTAGTGCTGTCTGTGAGGCAGTTTGGTTTAGAGTTTGGATTCTTTCCAACCTTTGCAGTTTGAATCTTCCAGCAAATCTTCATGACATAGTTAAATCACGGATGCTAAATTAACACCAGAGGTCACTGAGGGAGGGTGCAGCCGATTCTGTTCATGTGGAAAGGGAACGTAGTCATTACTGCATGTTTCCCCATCATTAATTGCTTTTCTAACAGAGTAACGTTGCTGACTTGCTTGGTTGGTGGATGTGCTCTGAGCCCATTATTCTTTCGGCCATATTTGTCCATAGTTGGCTAGTCTTCAGCTTTCTTTATAGTTCTCTGCTTGCTTCTGAGGTTTTTAACTGTATCATTCCACTTATGACTAGGAAACATAAGAGGTGTCAAGTAGAAAATAATTTAGTGTATTCCCTGGTTCCTGTGATATATGGAGCTTTGCCCACAAAGGGAAAATATGGTGTGACAAAATGGGTGGGGGCTTTTGCACAGCCCCCGCCAAACTCGTTGCATCTAATAATGACAGTATTGTGTACCTCAGTGGCGGCATCATTGCCAATGAGGATTTTGCCAAGATATACCATCTCAAAGGAGAAATAATATATTAAAGAGTTTTCAAAAGCTGTACTTCCTGCTGTAAAAACCATCTCCTATGCTTGTCTCTATAATGTATTAAAGATCATTATACTATTAGAATAAAAAAAAAAACAATACCTTATGGCTGTTTTGTCTTTTGTAGAGCAGAAATTTGTTAAGTGCCTGATTTTCCTCCCACTATATGAATACACACCCAGGTTTCTGTGTACGCATATGCCACCATTGTTCTTAAGCAGTCTTTTCTTTTAATGTCTTCTTGGGAAGAATAAAATATAAGCAGTGAATGTCTGTGATGATTTGGATTCAGTGTGCTAAAGACTGACTGATAATTCCTTTCTCCTACCGTTTGACTATAGTATCAGAGTGTGCTTAGGTGAGTTAAAAATGCAAATACGTGTATACTGCTGTTTCACTGTGTCAGGTTAACTGCCTTTAAAAGCCAGATTCGAGAGAAGCAGCTTAGAGGATTTTTAAATTAAATCCTCTATAAATGCATGTCCATTTAGAAGCTAAATTAACAAAACTCTCCTGATCGACTTCTCAAGTTTTCTCTTGCATGCCCATGGTAGCTAGAAAAGCCACTAGTTGAACAGTCAGCATCTTTGATATAAAGTTAGAAATATAACTCACGTGTACTTATTCTTCTACGTAGTGTCTCTCCTTGCAGTCAAAACAGAGCCTTTGAACAGCAGTGAAACCACAGCCACGACTGGAGATGGAGCGCTTGACACTTTTACTGGGTCAGGTAAAGCCTTAAGCTGTGTCTTGTTCTGTACACATTGTGGTCCATGTTGTCCTCCTAGTGAATAATCGAGAATTTGGATTTTTATAAATTCAGCAATAAATTTACTTTTGGGAAAACGTATTATCATAAAATGATGTGTTTTTAGAAATAACGTTTGGAATTGTTTTACTGCATCTGCAGTTGACAACCAAGCAATGCCCTGACTTTCTTATTAGAAGTAAGCAAAGCTCGCTTCTTTCATAATTATTTTTTATAGTGTTTGATTTAATTATTAGGTTGTAATAGTCAACTTTGTACCTTCAACTTGCCCATTTAAGTGACTAAAAACTGCCTTCTCTCCAACATTCGAGATGTAAAACTATCCATTTGATTCCTTCTAAATAACCTTGTTTCCTCTCTGGGTTTAAAAAAAACCCTCCTGTGTAAGCAGCTGAGTGACAAGTATTAAAGGTTAATGGGCTGCAGGAGAGCACATGCTGGTCGCATTAGAACACAGCCTCTGAGAGCACTGACTTTCCCTCTATTGCTTCAAAGAGAACAATAGTGTGTCTTTAAACATCAATCCTCTTTAAATATAAATACCTGATAACTCCCAGGTGGGCACAAAGGACACGCATTGAGTTGACTTAAAGATCTTCCCCCTCTCCTGCCCCAATACAATATTTCGTTTGGTTGATTATCTGATGAGAGGACTTTTTTTAACCTGAGGAGGAATTTTGTATAGCAGAAAGATGAACATTAAACCTAGAAAAGTATTCATGATATTAAATATTGGTTCTGTTATTCTACTCTAATGTATTTTATACTTATTCATATTCTCACATACAAGAATTTGATGTGGGTATGCTTCTCATGTAAAAAGAGTGGAGGTAAAGCTTTAACTCTAATGTCATTAGAGCATATATTTGATTTTTATGGATGCAGATGATCCCATTTCATTGGTTCATGCTGATTGGAAACAGCTGCCATGTAGTCACATAAATATTAGTACTCCAAACAGAAAGATACAGTAATTAACACTTTGTATAGAGAAGCTTTGGAGAGGGAACTGGCAACCCACTCCAGTACTCTTGCCTGGAGAATTCCGTGGACATTCTGTTCATGGTAGGCTGCTGCCCATGGGGTCGCACAGAGTCAGACACGATTGAAGCGACTTAGCATGCATGAGTACATTGGAAAAGGAAATGGCAACCCACTCCAGTATTCTTGCCTGGAGAATCCCAGGGATGGAGGACCCTGGTGGACTGCCGTCTATGGGGTCTCACAGAGTCGGACACGACTGAAGCGACTTAGCAGCAGCAGCATAGAGAAGCTTGTGTCCTAATTCACAACCTTTCTAGCAATTCTCTTGCTGCTCAGGAGATAAGATACTAACTTACCCTAGCATTTGTATTACTAACTTACTATAATTATTGTAAACTTTCTGCAAAACAAATGTATATATGAACATGGTTTTTAAGGTTAAGAATGAAATTAAATAATTGCTGACATACTTAAATAGCATACCACAAAGTTAATGAAAACTGACTGAAAAAATTATAAGATGTTAGCTCCAGAAGAAATTGCAGAGGTCTCTGATGATCCATTTTAAGAAGCAAGAGTATCGAAGCACAGAAATGTTAAAGATGGTTAAAGCCAAACAGTCAGGGCCTCCTGGGTGGTCACTGGTATAAATGAGTCTAGAACAATGTCCTGGTCAGTCCAAGAGTCCTTTCTTTAAAAGTTTATTGGAAAATATAGATATGTTAAAAGAAATATGTGTGAACTGTCAAGCTGTCTGGACTTTACTGTCTGGAATTTACTCGTATTATACAAATAGTTTCCCAGATTTCTTTTAAGAATTATCTAGGGTTGGGCTGTCCAGAAAAGTAGCCACTGGCCAAATGTGGCTATTTAAGTCTAAATGAAATATTATTTGGTTAAAAAGCAAAATTTTTTAATCTAGTCACATTAATTATAAGTGTTTAATAGTTGTATGTGGGATATTTTTAAATAGTGGCTTGTTTAATAGTTGTATGTTTAATAGTTTTTAATGGCTACCATATTGGACAACTCAGATATAGAATATTTCCAGCTCCATGGACTAAGTCCAGTTGTGTGTGTGTGTGTGTGTGTGTGTGTGTGAGTGTGTGTGTGCTCACGCACGTGCAGTTAGTCACTCAGCCATGGTTGACTCTTGGCAACTCCATGGACTGTAGCCTGCCAGGCTTCTCTGTCCATGGGATTTTCCAGGCAAGAATCCTGGAAAGGTTGCCATTTCCTCCTCCAAGGGATCTTCCTGACCCAGGGATTGAACCCACATATCTTTTGCCTCCTGCATTGGCTGATGGGTTCTTTACCACTGCTCCACCTGGGAATTCAAGTTCAGCTGGACAGAGGGATTTAGGTCAGAGATTCTCAACAGCACTGCTGTTAAAAATGTGACCTTTTCTTTCTTGTGGAAGAGCTGTTTTCTGCAATAGAAGGTGTTTATCAGTATCCCTGGCACCTATCCCAAGTTTATTGTAGCATGCCTCATTGTGACAGCATACCGCGTCTCCTGACATTTTTAATGCTCCCTGGCAGGCAAAATTTCCACCCACCCTGCTACTCATCTCCCATCTCTCATCCCCTAGAGAGGCAGTGATCTAAAGTATTAAGATTGCTTGATACCACCTTGTGAGAATCTGATAGTATTCATTAAAAATATGTTTTACCTAATTTTCAGGCATTCTGAATACAGACACTTTTGATTACTTTTATATGAGGAAGTGATGGAATATGATACCGTGTGTGCTTTGTGTACATTTCTTTATTAATTAAATGCTGATAGGGAATAAAAGAAAGCTCTCCTAAATTTGTACATGGTGTTCCAGAAATCATACTGGAGAGATTAGGCTATTTTGTGAACAGTCTTTACTTTGATCAGCGTAATCTCAGTTTACTTTAATCCAGTATTGTCTTTGTTTTTCGTTATCTGCAGATTTATTAGTTGGAATAAAATGTATACTGCATAGTCAAGAAGTATACATTTTCTAAGTTTTATATGAACAGTTTTCTGAGTCATAGGTTTTGTTTTCTACTTAAAAAATGAACATATAGACATTAATATAAAATTTTTAAAGTTGCACCTTTGTACTATTATGGGTACATTATTGTAATGATGTCTAGATTCATTCATTAGAGGGAAGAAGCATCCTGTATATTCAGAATTGTGTTCATATATGTGAGGCTTTTTAAAAAATAATTTTGTTTGGCTAATTTAATAAAGCTAAATATTTCTTTTCATTATTTGATATTACTTTAGAAAAGCCTTGTTTTTCACAATCTTGAGAATAACTGATTAGTATAGTCTGTCTAGCATGTACCACAATGAAGTTTTATCAATGAGATGAAAATGTGGAATTAAGCCTTACTTAATCATATTTCTGCTAATCATTGTTAATTAATGAATAGGACTGAATTTCCTATGCAATATACTGTTGCTGTTATGCAATGTATGTTTAGTGCCCATAGTGTAATAGAAAAGCCTTGTTCTAACTGAGTTGATTTGAAAGTTTTGAACATTTTTAATGCTTTTAATAAACAAGTAGAAAATTAATGGCTCATTGCTCCACGTATTTTTAAATATACCTAGCAAATTCACTTAAATTTTGGTTGCTGAAAACATGTAAGATGTTATACCTCAAATCATATTCAGTGATTGTCAAAATTGATTCATAATATTCTTGAAAATGTACTTTATGCATTATTGCTATGAAAACTATAATATACTCTCCATACTCAGAGCTTACAGTCCAAATAGCATTTTAAATACATTAAATTCTATGTGTTTATGAAGCAATAGATCACAAGGATACTTAATAGCATTTGGATATAGAAATATATCATGTTTCATAAAATAGTTAGCAACCTAAACCTATTTGTCACTTTTACAATTCTGAAAGTTTAGCTCCAGAATTATGAACAACTTCGAAAGGACACAGTACTTTGAAGTATAACTATGATTGATTAGGCTAAACTAATTCCAGCGCTGCATTGTATACTACTTTAATCTTTTTGAAAAGTGAATGAACAGCAGATGGCCTAATAAAGACACTCTGTGTGCTTGCCCAGTGTGGATTGGCTCTGAAGGGACGGCCTTAACACTTTAGGGTCCATATATTTGCAATACATCTGTCTTAGTCAAGGCAGATGGTTAAAGGAAAAAGAAACTTCCAAACTTTTGGAAATAGTCCAATTTGGGACTGCATGTTTGGCTGAAATGTTGATAAGACCTGATTTTCACCTTTAAAATCTTCTCAAAAAAGTCTAGTCTGTGAGAGTTCAAAATACATTTGTAAATAGGATTGCTGCTGGGTGTCATAGTTCTGCTTTTTTTCATGTTGCATTGTCACCCAGGCTTTCTGTGTATATTCCAGTTATTACGAGAATTATTTGGACTCTGCATTTTAACTACTCATCAGATTGACAAAATGAAAGGAAATAGAAAGCATTATCATTTTATAACTTGAAAATGAAGGTTGAAACATCGCATTTTTCTTAATTTTTATTTAATTTCTACTAGAGTAAATGTAGGAAGAACACTATCTTGTCATCATGTGTGGAATTTAAAACATGAAGTTTGCAAATGAAAAGGTTTACTTTTATATCATGAAAGCTTAATTACTTATAATCAAGGTTATTTATTCATAGCATATTAATGCATAAGAGCATGCCACTGATTTGAGAGAATGGAAGAATGATGAAGGGGGTTGATTTGTGAGAAGATTTCATGTCATTTTCCTAGAACAAATATGGAACAGTTTAATTAGAAAAAAATGTATAGGCATCTGTTTCTGTTTAGAAAACGAATGAATTTTCTATTTAGAAAATGAGTGAATTTTTTGAAATACCTCTCTAACATGGTCATTTCTTTAAATTAGTTTTGATTACTCCAGTGAAACCAATGAAACATATTTATGAAGCAACCTTTTTTCTATTTTTTGTATCTCACAGTAATAACAAGTAGTGGCTACAGCCCCAGATCCGCGCATCAATATTCCCCACAGCTGTATCCTTCCAAGTAAGTGGTCAGTAGTCTTTCAAGATTTGTTAGAATAATTTTCTGGCATTATTTTGATTAATCGTATTTACACAATATAATAATTTTAAGTCAGGATATATTTATATATATAAATGTTGCTGCTGCTGCTGCTCCTGCAAAGTCGCTTCAGTCGTGTCCGACTCTGTGCGACCCCATAGACAGCAGCCCACCAGGCTCCCCTGTCCCTGGGACTCTCCAGGCAAGAACACTGGAGTGGGTTGCCATTTCCTTCTCCAATGCATGAAAGTGAAAAGTGAAAGTGAAGTCGCTCAGTCTTGTCAGACTCTTCATGACCCCATGGACTGCAGCCTACCAGGCTCCTCCGTCCATGGGATTTTCCAGGCAAGAGTACTGGAGTGGGGTGCCATTGCCTTCTCTGAGATAAATGTTATAGGTAGTTAAATAGATATATTTTTTGATAGATTCATTGGATAGATTAGACCTATAAATAAATATCTTTCACAAATCTAGGAATATATTCACTTTTGTCCAGACAGTTCCTTTAATTTCGAACATTTATATATTTTGAAGAAAGCATCAAGCACAGATCAGAATATACTGATTTTTACAATAAAAATTTGAAAACTATTACTAGTTTAAAGAAAATCTGAAAAGATTACATTTTACTCAAACCTCAACACTTCATAATTTGTTCCAGCTTTATAATATTTTTATTGGATTTTAACTTCTAATAAACATTTTGGAAAAATATGCACTATTGCTTGTATAACTAATGTAGTCAACGTTTTGAGGACAGTGGTAAACATTTCAAGCTTAACCATATTGGGTGTATATCTGAATTTGGTTGCCATCAGAGAGATATGTCAAGATTTGGGATTCCTGATCATGCATATTTAAAAGTTATTTTCTACAGCAGCTACAGTGTTTATCCTTAAGCATAGGCTAGAGATTGGATATCTATTTTGAGGACATTCTGTAAGATGTGGCAAGATAAAGGGAATGGCTTTCCATTTCAAGAAGCTGCGTACTTTAAAAAAAATTTTTTTTCGATAAGATTTTTAGTTCTTGTAAGGAATTCTTCCTAGGGCTTTTAATGACTTTTGTAATCATTACATGGCATTGGGTCATGCATGGTAACAGGAAATAATGCTCATGAGTTAATTAATCAATTAACTGACCTGGACTCATTAATTAACTGACCTGGACTCCACTTTCCTCATCTATGTATCAATTGGAATACTATTTCAGATGTAAGCAATATAGACCTGGAAGAGACTTTCAAGATGATATCTAAACCAAAGTTTTCTTTTCACAGGTGAGGTATAGACTTAGGAAGTTTATTTGTCCAAGGTATTGAGACTGGGTTATAGCAGAGCCCGCTCTCCTGACATTCAGACTTTTGTCCTTTTCTATATTGTAAAAATGGTGTTGTGGATAAAGAAGAGGATTACTTCCTGGCTATTATCAGGTTTCACTGAATCTAAGCTGTCTGAAATAATATACAGTCTTTGTTGCCGCAGTAATGCTATTTTTCTGATATTTAGGCCCTATCCACACATTCTTTCTACACCAGCAGCTCAAACAATGTCCGCCTATGCAGGCCAGACTCAGTATTCGGGAATGCAGCAGCCAGCCGTCTACACTGCCTACTCACAGACAGGACAGCCCTACAGCCTACCCACTTACGGTATTTCCCTTCTTCTCTCTTCTCCTTCTTTGGTTACAAGCAGGTAATCCTGCTGGCTAGTAGCTGTGTGTTCTAATATTCTTATATAAACGTATATTCTAGTATAAGTTGCAACTCACGTTCCAGCACGATCATTTTACTAATAAAATGGTTTGCACATGCACTTTCCAAACAGATCTGGGCGTGATGTTACCAGGCATCAAGACAGAGAGTGGACTCTCACAAACTCAGTCCCCATTGCAGAGTGGGTGCCTCAGTTACAGCCCAGGCTTCTCTACCCCACAGCCAGGCCAGACACCTTATTCTTACCAGATGCCAGGTAAGCAGCCACCCAGGATACATGTTAAGTGAGAAAGAATTCTTTGAATGAGACTCTTTGGCTTCAGACTAAGAATATATAGTCATGAAGACAGTATTAAATGTTACCACTGCTCAGACGATACCATTGGAAAAGATAACTAAAAGAAAACATGATGAAAAGAGCTCAACATACATCAAGAAACATGACCCATATTAAATTTAAATACTTAAGCTTAAGTTGCATAAAATTGGCAGGAAACTACGTCCAAGCAAAGCAACCTCCAAGCCAGTCACCACACCAGTCACATGTTTGGCATCTACTTAAGGGATTTCAAAGATTCATGACAAAATCCAACATTTTCTTGTCAGGATTCCTTATGTATGTAATGCTGTTTTGATTTAATTTAAAATTGAGTTAGCACTTTTCTAAGTCCTATATTTACTGTTGAATGATTGAGAATTTTTTTTTTGTTCCTTTCTAAAATACCTCCCCCTGTTAGTACTATATTTCTTAAATAGGAATATTTAAATCGTTTGTACCTCCCCTCTTAAAATTTTTTCTCCATATATGATCATTATTTTTCTTTTTGTTTTTGTCTCCAATTAACAATTATTTTTGAACATTGTATAATAATTGCAGAAAATAATTTAGTGACATGGTAAAAACATCAAAAGCTTATTTTTTACCTGTCATTTTTTTCTAATGATTAGTCATAGTTTGGGGGCTATATGAACATTATTCAAATGAACTAATATTGACATTTTGGTTGATTGACTAAAATGAAATAATTACTCAGGCCTTTTTTGCCTGAAATGACAGGTGTCTTTTTTCCTTATAGTATTGGTAGATAAATATTTGCATACATGCCTCAGCCACAGTGAGCTGCTCAGCTTCAATTGGCAGTGTAGAAAAAGCCATAGAGACATTTCCATTTATTCCCCAAAACACTTTTATATTGGATATTCCAGGCTACATTAATTTGCATTATTACCTAATACTATTGCTATTCAAAACATGTTGATAAAAAAAAATCAGCTGCCTTAATAGTCTTTTATTCCTTAACAAGTGCATTCCATGAGAACATATTTTTTTGAATCTATAGATTGATAGTTTGCTTGTTTTTGCCTTAATTTCAAACAACTAAATAACTTGCTCAGTTTGTCATAAAATTTTAGGTTATCAAACCTTAGACGATTATGGTATAGACAGTTCTCCCTTGGGTCTGAGCCCTAGCCTACAGCATTTTTGTTCTAAGGAAAGGACATAAAGGAACAAAAAGATGGGATGCTGGAAGCCTCATTTCTAAACGGATTCTGTATGTTTATTTCCTAAACTAGCCTCAGCCAATTGTTTAAACTTGAGTAATTTTTGTCTGCATATGCAGTTGATATGACCATTGGAAAGTTGCAGTTGTTTCCTGGAAGTAGTCTCACTATTGCTGTTTTATTCTTTGAGTACTTTTCTATGTGTAGACATTGGCCCTTGAAAGTTATCTGAGTCCTTGGTAAGACTGTTCCCACAAACTTCTGTTTAACTCTACAGAATTCTAAAGGAAGGAATTTACCAGTTGTCACAAGAAAAAGCCAAGCATATTTCCCTTGAAAATCTCTCCATGTCAAATCTCACTGCATCAACAAAATTTAAAATATATTGCATTGAATTATGCAAAGTGAAATATTTTAATACTTTTTGAGAAATACTTTTTAAATGCAATTTGTTCTTTTATCTCTAGGTTCTAGTTTTGCACCATCTTCTACTATTTATGCAAATAATTCAGTTTCAAATTCAACGAATTTCAGTGGTTCACAACAGGTATAGTAGCTTTTTATATTTATGCTTTTTATATATATCAGATTTTTGAAGAATAGTATCAGGTTAATAAACTTTATTTATTTAAAGTTAAGACAGCATTTCAGAGTAGTAAAGATTAGCTATCTAGATTCTTGGGATATGCATAATTATGGGTATTTTAAGTTTCCTGATTGCTAAAGGTTTACCTTTTAAACATTTAAGCCATGATTGTTTCAGTCATAGGAGGAAATGAGAAAATCTACTACATCCTTTCTGATTATCTTAAACCATAATAAATTAATTTTATTTTTTCTTAGTAAAAAAGTTATGAAAATTGATAGGTTGAACTATAATCAATAATCAGATTATGATAGAGTATAGAGCATGCTTGGTCCAAACCCAAATCATTTTTTTCCAAAACAAAATGCATCTCAGACTCCATACAGCTTTTATTTTTTAGTTCTATTAATTTTTTGATAACTTTAGTTCCTACTCTCCTGAGAACTGTAATTTTTTGCTTTTGTTGCTATACCTGCTCCTAGAATTCCTTAGCCCTCCTAGTGATGTTTGTTTAATCATTTCCTGAGTTTTGAAACCTACTATTGTTTCTAGAATCATCTTAGAATTATATGTGGAGCAAGAAGCAATGTCTCTGAAAGGGTGAATCAGCATGGAGGGAGATGAATTTGTGATATATTCAGATACTTTCTTATTTTCTCCCTCTCAGTCATGTTCAGAGTAGTTGAGATGGAAGGATAGTTGATTTCATGGGTAAGCAATACACTATTTTACTCTTAACAGACTTGCTGGACTTCTGTATATTTTAAAATAAAAGTTATTGCACAAGCGTTTGCTCTTTGGATTTACTGAAGGAATTATATTGCCTTCTCCTGTCAATTCTTATTAAGACAACAAGAGGCTAAGGGGAAAATTTAATGATTAAACAGTGGAATAATGTTAATAATATTTTTGACAAGATTAAACTGCTAATTTGGCATTAGTTTGAAAAATAGTTTCTTAAAATACTAAACATCAAAACCAGTATGTATGTTTTATTATAAAAAATTAAGAATTTTTGATAATCCAGGTAGATTAGTTTCAGTCACTCATTTATTAATACTTGAATACCTGTTAGCCATTAGATTTTTGACTATGCATTGAAGATTTGAGAATCACAAGTCAGTGTTCCCTGCTCTCTGAAAGGATCCAATCCTCCTGAAGACATAGATATGAAAATAATATGGACAAGGGATAAAATATTTTAATATAATAATAGAAATATACACTAGACAGAATGGAAGCATAAGGAAAATACTGCTTTGTTCTACTTGGGAGGATTAAAAAATGTAATATGTAAAAGGATTTTGAAGGACTATTTAGATCATTTTAGGATTATTAGAAACTTCTAAGAAAAAGCAAGTGAGAGGAATTGATCCAATGGCTTTCCTTTTTCCTTAACAAATGATGCAAACTAAATATTTGGAAACCTCACTAAAGATTTGTTTAAGTCAAGGTCTCAGGTGGAATGTAGCCTGTGAGAAACTGGGTAAGAAAATCTTTTAATCATTTTATTACAATTATCTCCTGCCAAGAAAACAAAATTATCAAGGGCAGCCTAAAAAGGGAACAAATACCACAATAATGCAGCCCAGGGTCTGTATGGAAGTGAAGGAAGGGCACACCTCCTTGCCGGTGATTTTAGAAGATGAGATTGAATGCTGTGAATACAAGCATCTCCTTCTCTCCTCTTCAAGTGCATAAGATCTGACAGTGTACACCCGTGGATGCATAATTCTGAGTAGGGGAGTGAAGCATATATGATCTTTAGGTAGATTAAAATGTATGTACTGGACCTGGTTTGCAGAACCCCATATGGTATTTCATTACTGTGTGCATGTAGAAGACGCCCACAGGATGGTCTCTGCTTTTTAGGATCACCGTAAAGCTGTGGACTCCAGAACCAGTGGAGCCAGATAGTATTCTTTCCGTTACCTTGTGATTGCTCTTCTTTGGAGCATGCCAGAGGACAGTCTGTCTTTCACACACACACACATCTCAATTGCTATTTCAGGATTATCCATCCTACACAGCCTTTGGCCAAAACCAGTATGCACAGTATTACTCTGCATCGACGTATGGCGCATACATGACATCAAATAACACAGCTGATGGCTCATCCTCCACGACCTCAACCTACCAGTTGCAGGAATCTCTCCCAGGACTGACTAGCCAACCAGGTACAGATCTTCATCCAGGTGAAATATTTTTTATATGTTTTGCTTGTCTAATAAAATGGAGAAAATGGACATTTAAAAAAATCTTTTTTAAAAAAGACTGAAAGCTCCCAGATAATTGTGCTGGTGTTTAATCTGTGCTATTACTGCTGTATTAGGTGAGGTTTTTCTGGCATTTCAGAAAACCCTTCTTTTATTAGTAGGTGTGGGATAGGCAATTCTAATCTCAAATGACAGAATATGTATAAATATGAAGAGAAAAAGGTAAGTGAATCTTTTTCCATACTAATTATTTAGTGGAGATCTTAACAACATGGAAAAGTAGTAATATTATTTTCTTTGGGTAAAACTGATAATATTTCCTTTATGCTTGAGAAACTGTTTGACTTATTCACCTTATGAGTCATCAGTAGCTCAAGCCAGTGAAGATTTCCTATATTCTTAGGATTTTATGTATATCTTAGGATATCCATAGGGTCCTTGGTAGGTAATTTAATACCTTTGTCTGATAAACACATATTTAGAATCCATTAAATTCTTCATTATCTGTATTCTTATTAGAATTGTATTTGCTGACACGTTTAACACTAGCCTTAACCTCCACCCAGCCTAAGTTCTGTGTTCCAATTCTGTCCTGATCCTCTTTGAGTAAATACTTAACATTTCGTTAAGAGTCTTACATTAATTTAAAGAATGAATGATTTCAGAATCCTTGCTTAGCAAATGGTGGAAACACTTCAGGTGAGGAGATGTTTGATGTTCCCATCACACTGTAAAAGGTATTTCTCACTGGTGAATATGTGGGGAAAACAAGACAGGATAACTATTCAGAAGCAAAACCACAGGAGAAGTATTTGATCAAGACATCAGAGACTGAGTGATAAGACCAGCAAAGTGTTTTGGAATTTAGTAGTATTGCGCAACCAGGAATGAAAACTATTTATACACTAAAAACTTTTTATGCTGAGTAGAACTTTGGGTAGAAGATTGACTGTGATCTAATGTCAATATGACCACAAGAGTTTCTCTGCAGGAAAGACACAGATGGGTACTTTCTATTATCTAATAAAGAATAATCAACTTTCAGAATCACTCTTTTATTTATATTAAAAATACTAAATGTAGACATGTAGGTATGCTGAGTGTATGACTTTGAATGTAATACATTTGCATGTGACAAATATGTTGTCTCATATTCGCTATCAGAACACTGCAATTTCTTCAGCTTCCCACTGGTTGCTAGTGCCAATGAATATAGTTTGACATAATTTTCAGATCTTATGAGACTTTCTGTTGAATTTAAAGAAGAAAGTATTTCTATATGTAACCATATCATTCTCTCAACCAAAAACATAACAATGTATGTGTCTGGATCTTTAAGAAATTCTGTGACCTCAGAGCTTTGTCAAGACAGTTTTTAAGTCTGATTTTGCCTTTGCAGACTGGCATGCATCTGAAAAGTAAACAAGTTCACAACTATGGGAATTTTCTCTATTATTGATGAAATCTGAGATATTTTGTTTAAGGGCATAAAGAGTATTTTCCATTGACTGGCTCTGCATTTGGACTCAAAGCAGAGGCCTAACAATTAAAATTTATGAAAACAGTTTTTCATAAATCTTTCCCTGTTGACTTCTCCTGTGTTTAAAATGGAAACATACGTTATGTTCTATAAGAGACAGCTGGTTGCTCTGATTTAGCGATAAACCTAATGAAACAAAGTTGGATATGAATATCCAAAACTTAGAAGGTGCAGTTCTTCATTATGGCACTGATTAAAAGATAATTATTTAATCATGTGTAGTATTGGCTCAGGAAAAAGCCTAGGGCAATGGGTAATGACTGAGTTATTTGAAAATTACGAATAACATTCAGTTATTTATCAATACTTTGCCTTACTAGGTAATTTGACAATGTATTTAAAGAAACATTACCATGCTGATTAAGAACAGATATTTTAGTTTATTATCTTTGAAAAGATATTTCTTTGCCTTTACCATAAAGTTTATCTTAGGTATTTGCAGTCAGAATGTTTGATGACTGATTGGCACATTAAGCTTACTGATAGCTTTATAGCTCCTTTTTAAAATTTTAAACATTTAAAAAATTAAATATAGCTAGCAATTTGTAACAGTATTCTGTACTCTGAGACCTTGAAAACATAGTACATTTGTTAGTTAAACTTTACAAATGCTGCAGAAAAGTAAAGGATGTGGCAAGATCCCTTCACACTTTGAAAAGCCAATTTCTTCAGCAGAACCCAGTAGTCTTTCCAGGTTTTATGGCATTTTACATAAGGACAGGAAGGAAAGCAAAGTGCTAATTCATTTCATTGAAGCCAACAAGAAGATTTAGATGGAAAGGACTAACCACATTTAACTTCTCTGCCAATTTGCATTTTTCCTACCTACAGTGTTACTGTACCCTAATGCAATTACCTGAGTGAAATTGACAGAGGCACTGGAATTAACAGCTTTCTCCTTTAAAAAAAAAAAAAAAAGTCAACAAGTGTTTAATGATCAATTGAGCTCAAATTTCTGGTTTTAACCTTTATCAGGAGAAAGGCTAGAACCTTGAGAAGATATGGAGGTCAGTTCAGTTCCATCTGAAGGAGCCAAATATAGCATGTGCCCTTTTAGGATCTGTCCTTTTACTTTGATGCTCTTTCGATGAATTCCTTTGCCCTCTGTCTCACAGAAATTGTATAAAGTCTATATACTCTTTTGATCAGTAGAAACACATATAGGTTTGACCTCTTTGTAGTCTGAACAGTCTGTTGCTATTTAGGGGAGGAGGTATTACCTAGTGGTTAAAGCAGGAATTCTGGAATCATACCAGCATTTCACATACAAGCCATTTCATCTTGGTTAGTTAACTGAGTTCCACATGTCTCCAGTTTTCCCACTGTTAAAAGAGGATAATGAAAGACCAAATTCACTAGGTTGAAGTGAGATTTTAGTCATGTGTGTGTGTAAAGAATGTTTCACAATAAAGAGCTCTGGAAAAATCAGCAAGAAGGATAACCGCATTTTTTTAATTATCCAAAGATTTAAACAGTTACTTTGTAAAAAAGAAGATACTAACTGAGCAAGAAACAAAAGTATTCTACATCATTACTCATCAAGAAAATGCTAATTAAAACGGCAGTGAGATACTACTATACCCCGATAGTTGCTAAAATAAAAAAGACTAACCAAGAATTGACAGGGATGTAGAGAAACTAGAACTCTCGTTGCTGGTAGGAGAGTGAATTAATACAACCACTTTGGAAAAAGGTTCTCAGTGTCTATGCCTTCCCTCTGACTCATCAGCGCTGCTGCCAAATATATACAGATAGGGATATGCTGGGAATGGGAGCTTATGTTCAGAGATACAAACAAGAATGTTAATAACAGCTTTATTCAGAGTTGCCTAAAATTACAAATAACCCAAATATTTTCTAACAGAGTGGATAAAGCATAGTATATCATGAAGTTCTGGCCACATTGAGGAAAAAGCAAACTGCTCCAGGCTACAATGTGGGTGAATCTCAGATAGAATGAGCAGTGCTTTAGCCAAACGCTTACTCTAGTAAACTTTTTAAAAAAGAAAGTGCCTGGGACTTCCCTGGTGGCTCAGTGGTAAAGAATCTGCCTGCCAATGCAGAAGACACGGGTTATAGCCCTGGTCTGGGAAGATCCCACGTGCCACAGAGCGCAGGAGCTGAAACTGCTGAGCCCACGTGCCACAGCTGTTGAAGCCTGCATGCCCTAGAGCCTGCGCTCTACCGTAAGAGAAGCCACCACAATGAGAGGCCCTCACACAGCAACTAGAAAGTACCCCCTGCTCCCCATAACCAGAGAAAAGCCCAGGCAGCAACAAAGACCCAGCACAGCCAAAAAATAAATAAATAAAATAGAAAAAAAAGTGCGTGACACATACTAAGAGTTTAATGAATGTGGAGCCATCCTTCATAGTTTTCTTCAAAGGCTGTGCCTTTACTTTCATCAGAAACACTTTTGTCCATATTTTGTCCAAATTCTTAGAGTCCTTTTAAGATCTTTCAGGAACGTAGAATCATTGATATCAAGTCCTCCTTCTGTTGAGAGTGAGACACTTCCTATGACCAGTTTTTTTTTCCTTTCTCCTTCTACTCTTTTGACCCCCTTGTCGTCATAGCTGCTGGCTTCCAGTTCTTTTGAGTAGCTGAGTTGTTCCTGCCAAATTCCATTGTTATGGATCCAGTCAACAATCAGCCACCCATAACTGATGACAGTAATTTTAGGCTTTTGCAAGATTTTGTCCTTTCACCTCTTGTACTGTTGCAGGAACAAAACTGCCTGATGAGAGTTAGCTTCTAAAAAATTGATCTGTAATGGATAGAAAGACAGGTTTTATAGAATGTCAACCAAAAATTGGTTTACATTATAAGCTTAACATATGTGAGTTAATTTGAATCAGTATTTTACTTGAAAAAGAACATTTGATTTTTAGGACATAGTAAGGCAATGGCAACCCACTCCAGTACTCTTGCCTGGAAAATCCCATGGACGGAGGAGCCTGATAGGCTACAGTCCGAGGGGTCGCAAAGAGTCGGACACGACTGAGGGACTTCGCTTTCACTTTTTAGTTTCCTGCATTGGAGAAGGAAATGGCAGCCCACTCCAGTGTTCTTGCCTGGAGAAGCCCAGGGACAGCAGAGCCTGGTTGGCTGCTGTCTGTGGGATCGCACAGAGTCGGACACGACTAAAGCGACTTAGCAGCAGCAGCAGCAGCAGCAACGTTAGAAAAATTCTATTTTATAAAAATAACTGAAAATAGAAAACATTTTGTGTGATTTTTAAAACATTAGTTGTGTGTTTAAATACTCCAAACCTCCTTTAATGTATGCACAAGTAAGCTGAAACATGATTTACTATGACATCGGGTTGTAGTCAGCATTCATAGCTAAAGAATCTTTTGTTGTGTTATTTACTCTCATACATTTGATAACAAAAACCCATGCAAGGAACTGTGCTATCAGTGTTTTAAGAGTAAATAGTATTTGGAGCACAGACATTTCTTTGATACTGCCCTGACATGCACAATGTTTCCCAAAGAAAACATTCGACCATCAGAAATTATTAGAGGTTAGCTTTGTAAAAATTATTTACTTAGAATTTCTCAGAAAAAATATTACTTACGGTTTATCTAGTTTGTTCAGATGTGTTTATTTAGATTAGTAACTGCTTGGCTGTTCTTGTAATTATTTTACTTTAATTTTTGTGATAAGGCATGAGAATCATGGAGAAGGAAATGGCAGCCCACTCCAGTATTCTTGCCTGGGAAATCCCATGGACAGAGGAGACTGGTGGCTACAGTCCATAGGATCAGAAAGAGTCAGACATGACTCAGCAACTAAACAGCAACAACAAGAACAGGAGAGTCATAACATCTTTATATTTAAAACTGTGTAACTTTGATATTGTTTGCCATTGGATTCTCCTAGACATTTTAACTTTATGCATATGATTTAAATTGAATGTAAATTAGATTTACCTCAGTAATAAAAGGTGGCTGCTATTACTGATGTTTTAATATACAAAGAAACTAAGATTCAGAGAGGTTGAATAAAACACTTGAAGTCGTACGGTAAGTTGACTGTTAACTGTGAGGTTTTACTGTCCCTCGCTGTTGCCTCAGTTTATCTCAAAACCTTCCTCACAGATCTGCCACTGCTCCGTGCTCTCCACCTCATAAGGTGCTCCATCACTTAGCTTTAGACATGTCAGACTTTCAGGTATCTGTGGGACATGCAGAACCCAAACATAAAGTCGAAATGTAGGATTTGACCCAGTATGATGTATGCATCTTCGAGTAGAAAGTGACTGACCTATGAGAGGGTTAGATTGCCCACATGGTGTGGAGTGGGGAAAATGATCAAAAGATAGAACCACTAAATCCCAGCATGTGAGGAATGGGAGGAAGAAAAGGAGTCCATATCTCCTAGACAGAGAAGGACTCATGGAAAAAATTCTAGAAGATTCTAGCAGGGTATCAGCTACTAAGTGGTTCTGAAGAGGTGGTGTATAAGAGGATCAATCATATGTAGCACAGAGGTCCAGAAAGGTAAAGACTGGGTCTGTTTATTATTGCGTGTGTCATTTAAGTGGCTTTTGGAGACTCTGGGTAAGAATAGTTTTGTTAGAGTTTTGGTAAACTAAAGCTGGATTATGACAAATGAGATGTCAGAAAGTAGAGACAAATGTGACATTCAGTTCTGTAGCCAGTGACTTCAGTCTATACTAGCTCCATTGCAGGGGCCTGGTAGGCACATGTACCTACTACAGATCCAAGTCAGCTCTAAGTGTCATATACACACACGATTTCAAAGACTTAGTGTGAAAAAGAAATTATGTAAAACATGCCATGTTCATATTTATTATATGTTGAAATGATAATGTCTTCACTATATTAGAGCAATTAACATGTAGGAATAAAAATAATTTTACATGTTGCTTTTTACATTTTTTTAAAATGCAGCTTCTAGAACATTTAAAATTATATGTGTGATTACATTCATGGCTCACATTATATTTCTATTGGACAGGACTAGTATGCCCTGTTCTTTTAAGAGAAGATCCTTTAAAAAGAAAAGATAGCAAGTAAATAGTTTCTATAGATGCAAGGTTAAGTGGAAGGACTTTTTAATTTGTCTGTGCCTGAACCACCCCCTCACCCCAGGAAAGGGAGAGGTTGAAGGGAAGGTAAGAGAGTGTGAGCAGTGGAACATGATTTCCCAGTAGGTGAGGCTCAGAAGTCATACTTGCATGTGGAGGAATGGGATCTTCTCTTCTGACATGAGGAGTTGAGAACAGATCTGCTGCTAAGTTGCTTCAGTCGTGTCTGACTCTGTGCGACCCCATAGATGGCAGCCCACCAGGCTCCCCCGTCCCTGGGATTCTCAAGGCAAGAACACTGGAGTGGGTTGCCATTGCCTTCTCCAATGCATGAAAGTGAAAAGTGAAAGTGAAGTCGCTCAGTCGTGTCTGACTCTGCAACACCATGGACTGCAGCCTACCAGGCTCTCCATCCATGGGATTTTCCAGGCAAGAGAACAGATCTAAATTTAGATAAATATTTAGGTGGGGATAGAGACAGGCAAGTTGAGAGCATCTCGAGTACAAAAGGTGTTCAGGTTTAATAGCTCACATAGATCGAATCTAGGAGAAAATGATGTGACCTGCAAAATTTTTTGACTAAATTAGGATTTTTGTGTATTTGGGATTATATCTTTTCTTTCCTTTTTTTTTTCTTTTTTTTGGTCATAAGGAGCTTTTTGTTAAGATAATTCATAATGAAGACTTACACCTGATCTAAAAATAAAGTGCTATTCTTGACACAATTTATGTTACTTACAGGAGAGTTTGAAACTGTGCAAAGCCCCTCCACACCCATCAAAGATCTTGATGAGAGAACCTGCAGGAGTTCTGGGTCAAAGTCCAGAGGAAGAGGCCGGAAAAATAATCCCTCCCCGCCTCCTGACAGTGACCTGGAGGTATGCTGACTTATCTTTAAGAGACGTAATAGATGTTTTATTCTGTTGGATATGTTCTATACTTTATAGTTTCATGAAGTTTCAAACTTAAAAGAAAAGGACATATAATGAAATGAGTGGACCTACATGGAAGCTGGCATTTCACAGCTCTAAAATTGGAGATATCATCCATTATAATACAAAATTGAAGACAGTAACTTAAAAATGATGCTTTACAAATTCCAGGCTGGAGATAGTTGAATCTTTTGACACAAAAGGCACAAATAGAAAATTATTATTTAAAAACACAGCCATTGTGCAATAAGAAACGCTCATTTGGGAGTAGTAGGGTAATGAAAGGTGTTCATATAGGTCAGTAAATTTTAAAAGATAAAATTAATCTGTATGGAAAGGAAAGGTGATCATCGGATAATGAGAAAAATTCTAATCATTTGGTAAAATGATTTATATCTGTGACATTTTTTCAAGTTGGGATGGATCTCTTGAAATATATTCATACTAGGCAGGCTGACTTTTATTACAAAACATCAGAAGAAACTGTTCTTAACTATAATGTGCTACTTCTTATATAACTGAGTATTTTAATTATGAAAAAAAGTTAAATCTTCAGATTTAGTAAGGTCAAGGAATAATCATTGTACCACTTCCTAAGACATCAGTTCCTTGATGTTTTCAACTAAAAAAGATGCATAACTTGAAAGTTGCGAGTTAAGTTTTATTTGGGTCAAAATGAGGACTGCTGCCCCGGAGGCAGCATGTCAGAGAGCTCTGAGAGACTGCTCCTTAGCGGCAGTGGGGGAAGGTCAATATATAAGGTTTTGGTGAAGGGGGAGTTCAATACCATTAAGCACTCATTTTACAAAAGGTTTTTTGTTAGTCATAAGGATCTGATGTCACCATGAAGGGATTTAGTGCTTCTCTAGACATGCTCAAAATTCTCTAAGCCAAGCTTCAACATTCTCTAAGCCAAGCTTCAACAGTATGTGAACCGTGAACTTTCAGATGTTGAAGCTGGATTTAGAAAAGACAGAGGAACCAGAGATCAAATTGCCAACATCCATTGGATCATCGAAAAAGCAAGAGAGTTCCAGAAAAACATCTCCTTCTGCTTTATTGACTATGCCAAAGCCTTTGACTGTGTGGACCACAGCAAGAGATGGAAATACCAGACCACCGGACCTGCCTCCTGAGAAATCTGTATGCAGGGCAAGAAGCAACAGTTAGAACTGGACAAGGAACAACAACTGGTTCCAAACTGGGAAAGGAGTACATCAAGGCTGCATATTGTCACCCTGCTTATTTAACTTATATGCAGAGTACATCATGAGAAACGCTGGGCTGGAAGAAGCACAAGCTGGGATCAAGATTGCCAGGAGAGATATCAATAACCTCAGATATGCCAATGACAACACCCTTATGGCTGAAAGTGAAGAAGAACTAAAGGGCCTCTTAATGAAAGTTAAAGAGGAGAGTGAAAAAGTTGGCTTAAAACTCAACATTCAGAAAACTAAGATCATGGCATCTGGTCCCACCACTTCATGGCAAACAGATGTGGTAACAGTGGAAACAGTGTCAGACTTTATTTTGGGGGGCTCCAAAATCACTGCAGATGGTGATTGCAGCCATGAAATTAAAAGATGCTTACTCCTTGGAAGGAAAGTGATGACCAACCTAGATAGCATATTGAAAAGCAGAGACATTACTTTGCCAACAAAGGTCTGTCTAGTCAAGGCTATGGTTTTTCCAGTGGTCATGTATGGATGTGAGAGTTGGACTGTGAAGAAAGCTGAGTACTGAAGAATTGATGCTTTTGAACTGTGGTGTTGGAGAAGACTCTTGAGAGTCCCTTGGACTGCAAGGAGATCCAACCAGTCCATTCTAAAGGAAATTGGTCCTGGGTGTTCTTTGGAAGGACTGATGCTAAAGCTGAAACTCATCCTTTGGCCACCTGATGCAAAGAACTGACTCTTTGGAAAAGACCCTGATGCTGGGAAAGATTGAAGGTGGGAGTAAAAGGGGATGACAGAGGACAAGATGGTTGGATGGCATCACTGACTCGATGGATATGAGTTTGGATAAACTCCGGGAGTTGGTGATGGACAGGGAGGCCCGGCGTGCTGCAGTCCATGGGGTTGCAGAGAGTCAGACATGACTGAGTGACTGAACTGAACTGAACTGAACTGAACATGAGGAGATACAAAGATTGAGGCCATAAAATCTGTTCCTAAAAATATTCAACTATCTAAAAACCTGTCCCACCAGATTCCGTGGAGCACAGGGTACCTCATTCCACCTGAACTCTCTCAGAGGTTGTTGAAGGTCAACAGCTTATAGCAGCCTGGGGTTCAGTCTCTGTAGAGGCAGATGGCAAATGCTTTTGTTGTCCAGTCGTTGGCAGTGCTCTTGGTAAGTGCCAGTTTTTGGTTGACAATGTGAACAACAACAGTAGCAGATTAAAATGCCTTCAGGAAGGTAGAAGGTGATATAAATGAGTGGGCTGGGCTAGGGAGCCTGCAGATATTGAAGAAGAGGAAGCCCTGGCCAGTCTCAAGGGGCTCCTGCATCACTGCCCCATGGAAGATCAGCCAGCATTGCTACAGATCAGAAGTTTGTCCACTGCAGTCAGAACCCTGAACTTTGTGAGAAGTCTAATCTCCAAATGTTGGTCAATTATTTGAAATCTTTCAAAACAGTGTGCAGGCCAAACAACATATCTTATCACCTAATGTGACCCAAAGGTCCACACATTACAATTTGTATTTAGGGATTGCTCATTGATTCTTTTAAATATTTTTAAAATTTTAATTCTTAAAGTAAAATAGTGTATATTGTTTGATGCTGTTTTCATAAATGTACATTTGCAATACTGAAAAAAGAGCTACCTAAATGCAGTGATGGTAGATACTACCTAAATATAGTAAGCTAAAAGATGATTTCCATTTTGCTTTTCCTTCTGAGTGCCTGATTCTTTTTTTAAAACAATAAAACATGATTATTACTTTTTTGATCAGAAAAAAAATTAATTCTTTGCATGAATTGCTAAACTTCATCATCTAAAATTTTGTAAAAGCACACTTTTATCATAAAATCTAAATGTGTCTTCTTGGAAATTAAGTGCAAGTAAATATTTGGATGAATTCTTTCAAATTAGGACATCTGAATTAAGCTTATTATATTTGTTTGTCACTCTTCCTTCTAGGTTTTACAGGAAATAAATCTGGCAAATTTGGGGGAAAAAAATAATAGAGTAGCATCTGTTTTCCAGCCGCTAAGTTGTGTCCAAGTCTTTGTGACCCCATGAACTGCAGCACGCCAGGCTTCCCTGTCCTTCATTATCTCCCAGAGTTTGCTCACTCATGTGCATTGAGACAGTGATACCAACCAACCATCTCATCCTCTGTTGGCCCCTTCTTCTCCTGCTCTCAATCTTTCACATCATTAAGGTCTTTTCCAATGAGTCAGCTCTTTACATCATGTGGCCCAAGTATTGGAGCTTCAGCTTCAACATCAGTCCTTCCAATGAATATTCAAGGTTGATTTCTTTGCTGTCCAAGGGACTCAGTTTTCTATACGGTAGTGTCAAGATGATAGCCAACAATAAAGCAAAATGCTTTCTGCCTATAAAGAGATTTCTCTTTCCTTAGAACTTGATGGTTCTCTGATATTTATCTTTTTCTCCAGCGTGTGTTTGTCTGGGACTTGGATGAAACCATCATTGTTTTCCACTCACTGCTCACAGGATCTTATGCCCAGAAGTATGGCAAGGTAAGGATTCAAGAAACTTTATCCCAAGACACCTTGTTAGAATTTTATTTTGAATAAATTTGAAAGCCATTTAAAAATGCATTGAAGTGTTTTTATTGCAGCCTATCAAATCTGCTCTTATTTATTTATTTCTAGTAGCTCATTGTTATTCAGCATGAACTAAAAAATTTTATAAAGCATAATTTAAAATTGTATTCTTTTTTCCTTCTTCAATATAACTTTGAGTTTTCTACATGAGAAACAAAGCTTCTTATTCCAACATAGTTATTTTAGAAAATGTTTTCATAAATTGAAATGGACTTTAAACATTATGAAATGTATATTATCTTCTAATACAGGAACTTCAAGAAACTGTTTGAATTAGCTTGTTGCACCAAATGTTGCTATGAAATGGCATTTGAAATAAGAAGTAATCTTTTGTCTGTCAGGTCCTTTGGATTTATGAATATAATTATTTTTTGGTAACTTTGAGGAAGCATATTGTAGTGACTGAGGGTAATATGCCTTCACACACAAATATTGAGACAGATGGTCTCATTACTTTCCTTTGTCTTTTGCCATTATTTTTATAGTCCACTTGCTTCTTATACCAGTGTTGTTTTATAGGCATGTGAGGTTGTTTCAAAGACTGATGCACCTGCAACAGACTTTTCAGCTGGAAACGCCATTTGAGTCTTTAATTCTGTAGGACTCATAGTCTAACGAGAGTCAGTTCACAGCATGGTCTGCCTTTGATCACTGTAGTCAAAGTTGTAGCTGACCGGTCCCTTTTCATATGATGCAGAAGTGTCCCCTTAAATCTTTACAGTGTCACACGGTTTTACAGGGTCTCATGTCAGCTCAACATGCAGTGTGTAACAACTTTGTTAAGCTTTGTAGCTTTGTCTTGTTGTTGTTGTTGTTGTTCAGTCACTCAGTCATGTTCAAGTCTTTGTGACCCCATGGACTGCCTTATGCCAGGCTTTCCTGTCCATCACCATCTCCTGGGGCTTGCTCAAACTCATGTCCGTTGAGTCTGTGATGCCAACTTCTAGCGATAAATTAATTTCACTAAAACATTGCCTCCTAAATTGCACTCTTAGTGAATCTGCAGTGAATTATAGTATAGGTAATGAAAGTTGCCCTCCCAGTCAGTCTCTCTGATCAGGAAGCTTCCATAAGCCTCTTATCCTTCTCCATCAGAGGGTAGACAGAATGAAAACCATAATCACAGAAAACTAATCGAACTGATCACATGGACCACAGCCTTGTCTAACTCAATGAAACTATGAGCCATGCCATGTAGGGCCACTGAAGACAGACGGGTCCTAGTGGAGAGGTCTGATAAAACGTGGTCCACTGGAGAAGGGGATGGCAAGCCACTTCAGTATTCTTGCCTTGAGAACTCCATGAACAGTATGAGAAGGCAAAATGATAGGATACTGAAAGAGGAACTCCCCAGGTTGGTAGGTGCCCAGTATGCTACTGGAGATCAGTGGAGAACTAACTCCAGAAAGAATGAAAGGATGGAGCCAAAGCAAAAACAACATGCGTTGTGGATGTGACAGGTGATAGAAGCAAGGTCCTATGCTGTAAAGAGCAACATTGCATAGGAACTGGGAATGTTAGGTCCATGAATCAAGGTAAATTAGAAGTGCTCAAACAGGAGATGGCAAGAGTGAACATCAACATTTTAGGAATCAGTGAAATAAAATGGACTGGAATGGGCAAATTTAATTCAGATGACCATTATATCTACTACAGTGGACAAGAATCTCTTAGAAGAAATTGAGTAGTTCTCATAGTCAACAAGAGTCTGAAATGCAGTTCTTGGGTGCTGGCTCAAAAATGACAGAATGATCTGTGTTCATTTCCAAGGCAAACCATTCAATATCACAGTAATCCAGGTCCATGCCCCAAGCAGTAAGGCTGAAAGCTGAAGTTGAATGGTTCTATGAAGACCTACAAGACCTTCTAGAACTAACACCCCAAAAAGATGTCCTTTTCATCATAGTGACTGGAGTGCAAAAGTAGGAAGTCAAGAAATACCTGGAGTAGCAGGCAAATTTGGCCTTGGAGTACAAAATGAAGCAGCGCAAAGGCTAACAGAGTTTTGCCAAGAGAACCCATTGTCATAGCAAACACCCTCTACAACACAAGAGAAGACTCTACACATGGACGTCAGCAGATGGTCAGTACTGAAATCAGACTGATTATATTCTTTGCAGCCAAAGTTGGAGAAGCTTTATACAGTCAGCAGAAAACAAGACCAGGAGCTGACTCTGGCTCAGATCATAAACTCCTTATTGCAAAATTCAAATCTTAAAGTGAAGAAGGAGGGAAAACCACTAGACCATTCAGGTATGATCTAAATCAAATCCCTTATGATTATACAGTTGAAGTGACAAATAGATTCAAGGGATTAGATCTGATAGAGTGCCTGAAGAACTATGGATGGAGGTTCGTGACATTGTACAGGAGGCATTGATCAAGACTGTCCCCAAGAAGAAGAAATGCAAAAGGCAAAATGGTGGTCTGAGGAGGCCTTATAAAGAGCTGAGAAAAGAAGAGAAGCAAAAGGCAAAGGAGAAAAGGAGAGATATACCCTTCTGAATGCAGAGTTCCAAAGAATAGCAAGGGGAGATAAGAAAGCCTTCCTCAGTGATCAGTGCAAAGAAATAGAGAAAAACAATAGAATTGGAAAGACTAGAGGTCTCTTCAAGAAAATTAAGGATACCAACAGAACATTTCATGCAAAGATGGGCACAAAAAGGACTGAAATGGTATGGACCTGACAGAAGCAGAAGATATTAAGAAGAAGTGGCAAGAATACACAGAAGAACTCTACAAAAAAGATCTTCATGACACAGATAACCATGATGGTGTGATCACTCACCTAGAGCCGGGTATCCTGGAATGTGAAGTCAAGCGGGCCTTAAAAAGCAGCACTACGAACAAAGCTAGTGGAGGTGATGGAATTCCAGTTAAGCTATTTCAAATTCTAAAAGATGATGCTCTTAAAGTGCTACACTCAGTATGCCAGCAAATTTGAAAAACTCAGCAGTGGCCACAAGACTGGAAAAGGTCAGATTTCATTCCAATCCCAAAGAAGGGCAATGCCAAAGAATGTTCAAACTACTGCACAATTGCACGCATCTCACAAGCTAGCAAAGATGCTCAAAATACTCCAAGCCAGGCTTCAACAGTACATGAACTGTGAACTTCCAGATGTTCAAGCTGGATTTAGAAAAGACAGAGGAACCAGAGATCAAATTGCCAGAATCTATTGGTTCATAGAAAAAGCAAGAAAATTCCAGAAAAACATCTTCTGTTTTATTGATTACACCAAAGCCTTTGCCTGTGTAGATCACAACAAACTGGAAAATTCTTCAAGAGATGGGAATACCAGACCACCTGACCTGCCTTCTGAGAAATCTGTATGCAGGTCAAGAAGCAACAGTTAGAACTGGACATGGAACAACAGACTGGTTCCAAATCTGGAAAGGAGTATGTCAAGGCTGTATATTGTCACCCTGCTTATTTAACTGATATGCAGAGTACATCATGCGAAATTCCAGGCTGGATGAAGTGCAAACTGGAATCACGATTGCCGGGAGAAATATCAATGACCTCAGATACGAGGATGACACCAACCTTATGACAGAAAGTGAAGAAGAACTAAAGAGCTTCTTAATGAAAATGAAAGAGGAGAGTGAAAAAGCTGACATCTGGTCCCTTCACTTCATGGCAGATAGATGGGGAAACAATGGAAACAGTGAGAGATTTTATTTTGGGGGGGCTCCAAAATCACTGCAGATGGTGACTGCAGCTATGAAATTAAAAGACACTTGCTCTTTGGAAGAAAAGCTATGACCAACCTAAACAGCATATTAAAAAGCAAAGACATTGCTTTGCCAACAAAGGTCCATCTAGTCAAAGCTATGGTTTTTCCAGTAGTCACGTATGGATGTGAGAGTTGAACCATAAAGAAAGCTGAGTGCCGAAGAATTGATGCTTTTGAACTGTGGTATTGGAGAAGACTCTTGAGAGTCCCTTGGACTGCAAGGAGATCCAGCCAGTCTATCCTAAAGGAAATCAGTCCTGAATATTCATTGGAAGGACTGATGCTAAAGCTGAAACTCCAATTCTTTGGCCACCTGATGCGAAGAACTGACTCATTTGAAAAGACCCTGATGCTGAGAAAGATTGAAGGTAGGAGGAGAAGGGGACGAAAGAGGGTTAGATGGTTGGATGGCATATCCAACTCAATGGACATGAGTTTGAGCAAGCTCTGGGAGTTGGTGATAGACAGGGAAGCCTGGCGTGCTGCAGTCCATGGGGTCCCGAACAGTTGGACATGACTGAGTGACTAAATTGAACTGAATGAAAGTTGCTAAACAGATGAAAGGTAACAATCTTGTATAATGACCATTTTGAAAAGGGAGTCTTGCACAGAGTTATGGTCGAGAATGAATGAACTTGTGGTTGCTGGGGGGAAAGGATAGGGGGAAAATATAGTTAGGGAGTTGAAGATGGCCAATACACACTGATGTATTTAATGGATAACCTAGAAGGACCTACTGTATAGCACAGGGAACTCTGTTTATGTGGCAGCCAGGATGGGAGGGGAGTTTGGGGGGAAATGGATACATGGTATATGTATGCCTGAGTCCCCTTTGCTGTTTACTTCAAACTATCACAGCATTGTTTGTTAATTGGCTATACCCCAATACAATTTAAAAAAAAAAACAGATTCTATATGCAAAACACAAAAGCAAAAGGAGTCTTAGCCCCTTTATCACAATCATTATTATCTTAATTCAGTGGTCTCCAGGATGGATGCTTACGTGTCACATACACACAAAGTGTTTCATTGAGATAAAGAGAAAACATATTGACGTGTGTATGTATACACACACACGTGTGTATATGCCCCACAATTTCTACTGTTGTCTGTTTCACAATGCAGGTACATTATAAATACATGTAAATGATTACAACTTTAAAAATATGTATATGATTTATAAATAAATTAACTATATATGAATTTGGGGTACAAACTCAAATTCTATTACTGATAGAACATATAGTGTAAAAAGTTTCCAGACAGCAATTGAAAGCATTTTCTTCTGCAATAATTTTAGCTTATGTGGAATATGCAGTAAATCCTGTTGAGCTGATTGCAGTATTTATATGCTGTTTCATATTAGATAAATGTTTACAATTAACAGTCTAACTTGAACACACAAATTCAAATAAAGTTCCCTTCAAAATATTCACCATTAGAGGCTGTACCTAAATATCTGTGTTGCTTCCATTGTGCCAAATCAGTGGTGGAACTCGTCTTTTGGGATTATCTTTAGATTTTTTAAATATTTCCTGATTTCAAACCTTTATCCTTTTGTGGTAATCATGATCTTTAGAAATAGGAGAATAATTTGAACCCAAGGCAATAAATAAAGAACACAGTTAAAATGTCTCTCTCTGTGTGTGTGTGTGTGTATATATATATATATATATATATGTATTTTTTTTCTTTTTGTCAAAAATATTTTAAAGTTTTTACCATGCCAGAACTGAGCACAGCCTTCCATTTGGGATAAGAAGGAGCTCCAATAAAGTAGCAAAAAAAAAAGAATATCATTTAAAAAAAAAAACGAACATCAAATAATGAGGCTGCTTTTCTTGCATGACTCAGAAACTGGCTCTAAGAGCAGTTCCAAAAGCAGCCTTCTCCTGCTTTCTTCAGCAGTGACATGTCACTGAAATAACCATCACCTCCCAGGATAGCCCCCTGGTCATACAGCATTCATTTCACAAACAAATTCCATTATTTTAAAGAATTATCAAAATGCGTGGTTCACATAGAAAGCAGAGGCATTCTCTATGCCTACAGAGGCTTAAAACAGCAGAGCTTGCAGAGTGGGCAGGGCAAAGTGATGGAGAAAAGGGCACCACTGTTTATTTAATACCCATGATATGCCAGGAGTTAAGCGTCACAAACATTTTAAGGGATGGGTTGTTCTCCCCAGTCTGTACATGAGGAAGAATGCTCAGAGAGGGAATAAGATGTGTGCAAAGTCACAGACCTAGACAATGGCAGAGATGAGGCCCGGGGCCCTGGACATTTGACCCTAAACCCCATGTTGTTTCTGCTAATAGAATATCACATGGCATAGACAAGTAAGCTACCATGAACACAATATATAAGTGACATTTCCTGAAACAAGATTGGACAATTAAGTATGTATAGGCAGTTGTGTGAGTTCTCCTTTAAGTTGGAATAATTCTAAATATCTTGTCTCAGATCACTGGGATCGTTTTCCATCAAAAGGAAAAACTTAAGAAATATTCAGTGAAATAGAACGTCCAGACAGATATGCTTACAGTGGTACAGAACAGCAAAAGGATCAGGGGCATGTTGGAAAGGTGTGGGAAGATAAGCCTACCTCTCTACCTGCCACATGGTAGCACCTGTGTTTGGTATTTCACAAGCAGTAGGGATTGGGGCTAATGACAAGAGCCTTTGAGTTGGACAAACCTAACTTTGAAAGCCGAGTGTTGATGCTTACAGCTTTCTGATCTTGGGAAAATTAATTCTTCATTCTCAATTGCTGTAAAATGGGAATAATATTGTCTTATAGTGAATGAGAAAGAGATAACATGTTAATGGCTTAGCAGAACATTTGATGTGAATTGTTGCTCAAAAAATTGTAACTGTGATTAGTCATTTTTACAAATGTTATCCAACTTAATGCTCATAACCCACTCTGCTGTAATTTATTGTGAGCCAAGTTCTGTGGATGAGGAGACTGGGTTTTTAGGGTTTGAGAAAATCAACCAAGGTCACAGAATGTTAAATGCTGGTACAAATATTGGAAACCAGGTCATTCTCGTAACACAGCTTTGTCCTTAATACTGTTTCTCTGCTACAGGAAGGGGACCTGCTGTAGCTGACCATGTTGAATAATGGTTTACTCAGGGAAATTTGAAAAAATTAGAGTGAAAATGTTTTTAGGCTCAATATTTTCCAATCAAAATGAAAGTACCTTTATTGAGTTCCATGAAAAACAACTTAGATGACTTTGTTTATTGAATTATTGCTTATTTATTTTTAAAAGTAATTTGGTCATTGACATTTTTTCTTTTTTTTAATTTTTCTTTTTTTTTTTTTTACAGTAGGTTCTTGTTGGTTATCTATTTGAAATATAGCAGTGTGTACATGTCAATCCCAAGTTCCCAATCTATCTCCCCACCCTCCCCCTGCTGGCAGGGGGGGACCATAAGTTGGTTCTCTAAGTCTGTGAATCTATTTCTGCTTTGTACATTAGTTCATTTGTATCATTTCTTTCTAGATTCCATACAGAATTGGTATCATATCATAATTATTGACATTTTTCTTAATATCAATAAGGAAATTGGTGTTGTAGTCTAGCTAGTAAGACATTAATATCTTGGCATATTAAGAAGTGGCTTAATAAGGAATGTTGTTTTATCAGACCCAACTTCTGAAGCTGGGGACCACATGCAGCTCAGGAGACATTTGAAGGGGACAGAGAGGACATTGGGTCGTCTCAGCTCTACCACATGCTAGAGCTCCAAGAACAGCTATGTTCATCTAACAAATATTTACTTATCAACAAATATTTACTCAACAGAGGCATACATGCTTCCTGCTCTCATGGAGCTTCCAAGCAAGTGAAATTATTTCAGATTTTGGTAGCTGCTTTGAAGACAATAAAAACTAGGTCAGATAGAAATTGACAGGGGAAGGAAGGTGACTGGGGAGGTGACATTGATACTGAGACCTGAATTACAAGAAGGCGCTGCGTACAGATTAGGTGGGGAAGGAGCGTGGAGGGGCGAGTTCCAGGCAGAGGACACAGAAGGGCCCTGAGGCGGGAACAATCTCCCAGTGTTCCAGGAATATAAAGGAGCAGTGTGACTGGAAGGGTGTATACGAGGGGGAGAAACACAAGGATGAAAGCAGAGAGGCAGGCAGGGGGCCGCAGCAGCTCCCCCATAAGGCGTTTGGGATTCATTTAGGTGCAGTGGAAGCTGTTGTAGGGTTTTAGATTGACTTGGGACCTGGCGGTTTAAGATCGACTGCTGTGTGGAGAAAAGAGTTCAGAGGAACTTGGGTGAACCCCAGGAGATGATTTTGAAGGCTGCTGACTTTAACTGGGCTTCTCGAACAAATGTGAGCCATAGTGAGCCTCAGAGTTTGTAAAACAGAAATGGCTGGTCCCACCATCAGAGTTTCTGATCCTGTAGGTCTGAGGGGTGGGAGCCTGAGACTTTTCGTCTTTGGAATGAATTTCAATAAGGTTGCTGAAGGTCTTATTAAATGCTTTACTATCTCCTTGGCTTTCACCGCCACCCCCACCCCACGCCCCCCACCCTACGCGATGGAGACCATGTCACCCAGCTCACAAGTGGTTTGGCCAACCAGCACCCACTACTCTTCCACCTGCTCTTAATCTCTGCACTCTTTTGGTCTGTTGTCTTTCCCCACCACCTATAAAAATAAAACCCATGGATCATTTAAGAATGCCATTTTTATTCATAAATTGCTCTGTATAACTAACTTTTATGTTTTAATTTAAAAAAAACTTTAGAAGAATCCTGCTTCGGTTTATAAATAAATAATATTATGCATTTTCCAAGGATCTCCCTAAGATGCGATCATTTTGGACTCTGTTCAGTTGTCAACAGAACTGTTCCTGGGTGTTTACCGTGATGGCAAATGAAGGATGTTAGTATTTGAGTTCTGCTGCCTGTGGAACTGACTGAGCACCAGTCGGCATGTATACCAACACAGCTCTCAAATAAGAGTTTGTAAATTTGGCAGGACACAGACCAGGAATCATCCCTCATCTGTTAGAGTTTATGAAGATTATTCCCGTTCCCCGATTAAATACATATAGTATTTTACCCGAGAAGTTGCAGTAATTCCTCTTGGTTAGAGGGAGGCGTGAAGGAAGCTAAATAAATTGTGCTTCAGGGATTTAGTCTGTTTTGGAGCATTAATATGTTATGTGCTATGAGGCTATGATTCTCTGTAAAGTATTTCCACAGGAAGGAAGTAAAGCCCATAGCCCAAGTCAGGGGAAAGACTGAAAGAAAAGTGAACAGTTGTATTGTGAAATTGAAATTCAATCTCCCAATACTACCTCCGCATTTTAGACAACCTCTTACATAAGAGCGGCACTGGAGAAATGATTTGCTCATCAGGATAAATCCACTGGATACTTTTTTGTGAAACAATCCACAAACACTTACCTCGAAAGTCTCCCAAAATAGCATGAAAAGATTTTAAATGATAAGATTGTAGTGAAGATAAGTGGGGCTTTCCTGGTGGCTCAGTGGTAAAGAATCCTCGTGCTAATGCAGGAGAGACAGGTTCAATCCCTGGGGTTGGGAAGATCCCTTGGAGAAGAAATTGGAAATCCGCTCCAGTATTCCTGCCTGGAGAATCCTATGAACAGAGGAGCCTGGAGGGATATAGTCCGTGGGGTTGCAAAGAATCAGACACAACTGAAGCAACTTAGCAAACATACATGCACTGTATTTATCAATACCAGAAATTTGTAATCCGTTTATAAGATGAATTGCCTGTCAGTACCTATGTCAGTATATAAGACATGGCGCAAAGCACTGGAGATGTGATAGATATTGCTAACAGTAAACATCAAAAATAAAAAGATAATGTGAGAAAGAAAAACACATTTATTTACAAGCACAATGATTCATGCATTAATAACAGAGCAGCAATGTGGTTGCTTTTGCCTCTACCCCAATGAATGAACCATTATAAAATTTTAATGGCACGCAGTATTACAGTCATATTCATAATACAGTATCAGAGGCATTGTCACATTAAAAAAGAAAATAACACTTACCTGTGATGATAAGCTGACAGGAAGTTTTCCAGTTACTAGAGAGAGGGCTGTACTGTACAGTCATGTAACTCTTTCAAAGAAAAGTTATAAAACAGTAGGGAAACTAACACATTCTTAATTTTCTATATCTCTCACCTTATGCACATGTAAAGATAAGCTGTACACTTCAATACAAATCTTTGCACATGATGTTCTACACGACAGATAACTTAGGTAGTGATTATGGGACAAAAACATGTCATACGGTCCTTGACATACATTGATTAGGTTTATATACGAAGACACTCAACACACATACACAACAGATAAGCTTATTAACTGTCATGACGACTACTATTCATAAGGTCTTTTCCTTCATCCTCTTCACAGTGGGTAGGCTAGAGAGGAGGAGGAAGAGGAGGGGCTGGTCTTGAGGTCTCACCAGGTGGCAGAGGCGGAAGAATAGGAGGAGGTGGAAGGGGAGGCAGAACAGCAGGCATACTCAGTGTAACTTTCCAGAAATACATCACAATTTCCGCCTGACTCTGGCTTTTTCATTTCTCTATAAATGTTTCTGTAAGGCCCCATCCTTCCACTCTTTGCTTTAGTTTCAGTTCCCATATCATAGAAGGGTCCGTATCATAAAAGGAATAAAAAACCACTTTGAACAACAGAATGCTTCTGACAGATTGCCTGACATCAGTTTGTTTTAGTTTATTAATTTTTTAATTTAAATATTTTTAAAATGTTTACAATGTTGTGTTGGTTTCTGCCATACAACAACTCAAATCATTCAAAATTATACGTACATCCCCTCTCTCCCTATTCTCCCTCCTCTCCCCTGATCCCATCCCATCCCTCCAGGTCATCACAGAACAGCAGGCTGGACTCCCTGTGCTACCCAGCAACCTCTCACCAGCTATCCATCTTACACCTGATAGTGTATATGTGTTGATGCCACTTTCTCCGTTCGTCCCAGTCTCTCCCTCCCCCATGTGTCTGCAAGTCCATTCTCTACAGCTGTATCTCCCTTCCTTGCGAAAGGTTCATCAGTATCATTTTTCTAGATTCTGTGTTGCTGTTGTTGTTCAGTTGTTAAGTCGTGTCCAACTCCCTGTGACCCGATGGACTGCAGCACACCAGGATTCCCTGTCCTTCACTACCTCCTGGAGTTTGCTCAGATTCATGTCCATTGAGTCAGTGGTACTATCTAGCCATCATCCTCTGCTGCCCTCTCCGCCTTTTGCTTTCAGTCTTTCCCAGTATAGGGTGTTTTTCGATGAGTCGGCTCTTTGCATCAGGTGGCCAAAGTATTGGAGCTTCAGCTTCAGCATCAGTCCTTCCAATGAATAGTCAGGGTTGATTTCCTTTAGGACGGAATGGTTTGATCCCCTTGCTGTCCAAGGGACTCTAAAGAGTCTTATCCAGCCCCACAGATCAAAAGTATCAGTTCTTCAGCTCTCAGCCTTCTTTGTATCTGTTTTTCTCTTTCTTACTTACTTCACTCAGTATAACAGACTCTAGGTTCATCTGCCTCACTGAAACTGACTCAAATTCATTCCTTCTTATGACTGAGTGATATTCCCTTGTATATATGTACCCCATCTTCTTTATCCATTCTTTTGATGGACATCTAGGTTGCTTCCACGTCCTAGCTATTGTAAACAGTGCTGCTATGAACATTGGGGTATGTGTGTCTTTTGGCAACCCACTCCAGTACTCTTGCCTAGAAAATTCCATGGACAGAGGAGCCTTGTAGGCTATAGTCCATGGAGTTGCAAAGAGTCGGACACGACTGAGTGACTTCAGTGACTTCACTTCACTTCAGGGTATATGCCCAGTAGTGGGGTTGCTGAATCATATGGTAGATTTATTCCTAGTTTTTTCAGGAATCTCCATACTGTTCTCTGTGATGACTGTATCAGTTTACATTCCTGCTAACGGTGTAGGAGGGTTCACTTTTCTCCACATCCCCTCTGGCATTTATTGTTTGTAGATTTTTTAATGCTGGCTATTCTGACTGGTGTGAGGTGCCACCTCATTGTAGTTGTGGCTTGCCTGTCTCTAATACTTGGTGATGTTGAGCGTATTTTCTTGTGTTTATTGCCCATCTGTATGTCTTCTTTGGAGAAATGTCTGTTTAGATCTTCTGCCTTTTTGTTGTTGTTGTTTGATTGGATTGTTTTTTTTTTTTTTTCCTAATATTGAGTTGTATGAGCCGTTTATATATTCTGGAGATTAATCCTTTGTCAGCTTTTTAATTTGCAATTATTTTCTCCCGTTCTGAGGGCTGTCTTTTAATCTTGTTTATTGTTCCCTTTGCTGTGCAAAATCTTTTAAGTTTAATCAGTCCCGTTTGTTTATTTTTGTTTTTGTTTCCATTACTGTAGGTGGATCACAGAGCATCTTTCTGTGATATATATCAAAGAGTGTACAGCTTGTTTTCTGATACTGCTGCTTCTTCACCATCTAGCATTGGTTCAGAAGCACTCACCTCCATCAAGTTGTCCCCTGTTAATTCCTCTGGTGTGGTGTTTATTAGCACTTGAATTTCTCTGTGATCTATATCTTAAAACCTTTTGTCCCCACCATTCTTTGCTGTATCCACCATCTCTTTCAAGATTTTCTTGATTAGCTCTTTTGTAAATCCTGCGACATCATGCACAAAATCTGGACACAGTTTTCCCCAGTAGGAGTTATTATTACTGGCTTGATGGCTTTCAGGGCTTTTTCTGTATCAGTGATGGCATTTTCGATGACATAATCCCCGAAGATGTTCATGATGTTCTCTGTTGAGGTTCTCTTCCACAGCACTGACAATCCTTCCCATAGAGTACCCTGTATAATGAGCCTTCAAGGGCCCCCTGACCTGCTGTTCTAGACACTGAATTAGAGATGCTGTGTTTAGGAGAAAGTAGAACACTTTACAGTGCCTTCGGTGTTGAACTCATGGGGTCTGGGTAGCTAGGGGCATTGTCAGATATCCAAAGAACTTTAAAAGGCAGTCCCTTACTAAGAAGTTACTTTCTGACTCCAGGGTCAGAGCATCAATAGAACCAATCCAGCAAAAGTGTTTTCATTGTCAGGCCTTCTCGTTGTACAGTCAGAAGACTGGCAGCTGATATTTATCCTTTCCTTCAAGGCTTGGGGTTACCAGCTTTATATGTCAGGGTGATCCTGATCATAAACCCGGCTGCATTTGCACAAAACAGTGATATTAGACTGTCCTTTCCTGCCTTAAATCCTGGTCCTTGCTTCTCCTCCTTATTACCAAGTGTCCTTGGTGGCATCTTTTTTCCCAGAATTGGGCACTTTCATCTGCAGGAAATCTGTTCAGCAGATATTTTCTCTTTCTGCGATTTTCTTAATGGTGTCTGGGAACTCATCTGCTGCCTCATGGTGGATGAATCTTCTTCTCCCACTATCATGACATTTTTAAAGCCAAGCCTCTTTCTAAAATTATCACACCGTCTTTACTGGCATTAGTTTCTCCAGCTTTAGCTCCTTCACCTTCCTTTGGGTTTGAAAATGAAAGAATTAGTTGCAAGAATACTGGAGTGGGTTCCCATTCCCTTCTCCAGGGACTCTTCCCAACTCAGGGATAGAACCCAGGTCTCCTACATTGCAGGCATATTCTTAAGTTGCCAAATAATGGCTTCAGCTTTTCTCCAATCATACTGGTGTCTATAGGTATGGCTTTCTTAAAGCAATCCTGCACCCACATCAAAGCTGGATTTTCTTTGTGAGATAAACAGATATTTCTGGAAAAAAAGAAGAGTTTTGAGCCTGCTGGGGTAGCTGCAACCATGGCTTCACAAATTTCCTTTATTTTTTGCAATAGTCCTTATGCTGGATTTATTTATCTTGAGATGGAGGGCAGGCAAAGCTTCAGACTTCATAGCTACTTCTTAGCTATGGTACATACCAAGTAATTCAGGTTTTTTTCGTGTTCATGTCATGACTTTGCTTCTTCAGTGCACTTCTAGCATTTCTAGGGGCACGTCGTTTGGGTCCCCTGGAGTTGTTTAAGGTTTATGGTATTGCAGTAAACACAACACAAAATATACGAAAACTGCAAAGAGATCACTTTTTACTGTAGTATCCGATTTACTGGAGAAATGAACTGCTCACAAGGAGATGACTAGCATCACTCAGCATTTCAGGCAGATCCTTGCAACACTTGAGCTCACCAGATAACAGGAGACAGCTACAAAATTATTACAGTAGCACAATGTGGACTGTAGTTAATGTACTTCAGTTACAGTTTAATACTACATCTTTATATTTGTATACATTACTCTTGACTGTGAATGGTGTCTTGAATGGTCTGTGCATAAGTTTTGGTCAATTTTAACTTGTCTTAATAGATTTGTGTGTATCTTATGGTATTAGATGGTAAAATAGACTAGTATCCATTTATACTTTATGGATTCATGATATACCTAAATTCAGAATATTTTTTTCTATATTTCTAGGCTATGTAGTTAGCCTGCAAGTTTTTTCAAATTATTGCAAATCTCAAAAAAGTTCCAGATATTCATTGAAAAAAACTCCACATATAAATGGACCTACATGGTTCAAACCTTTGTTGCTCAAGGGTCAACTGTACATACATACGTAAAAGTAAAGATAAATCCAAGATAGTGACATTTCTCAAATCCTCAGAGGGAGTTTGAGAGATGGCAAAACTTGAAACTAATACATGAGAAATATAAGCAGTAATTTGTTTCTTAAAAAACACAAGTTCTGGAGGCACCTTTTGTAACCTTCCCTAAAGTTTCAGTCTCAGTTTATTGATTTCGGCTAATGAACATTCAGCCTCATATCTTGGGGAGTTGGAGGGGCAGATGAGATTATTAAATTTACATAACTCATCATCAACTCTCCTTTGTCTAAATTCATGTGTCACTTATCTTTACTACAATCTTTCACTAAGGTACTCATCCACCTCTCTCCAAGTCCTGAGGCTTGCCGTCATTTGTCATCTCCATCATTTTTCTCTCCATCCTGTGCTTTCTAGGTCATCCTCCCATGGTCTTTCTTGCCACTGTCTTAACTTTTCCCTTTCTATCCAAGTGCTATGCTCTAAATTATGTATTGTATAAACATAATACTATGCTATTTTTACATTTTAAAGTATTTGTGACATATTATAGGCTGGAAGCAAGTTCCATCAATCCAAAGTCTCTGTAATGGCAATGGTATATAATATAGCAGTTCTAGTTGTAGCGTATTAGTACTGCTGTAACTCCCTTCAAAGTATGTTCAATCTGTTATTAGTTTAATAAAGGTGGGTGGGCTTTATTCATTGGATTCTCTTCTGACCTAAACAATAGAAGCTAGTAGTAGTAGATAAGCTGTGTAATATTACTTTCATAGTTTCTGATTACTTAATATTGACCATTATCTAATTACAAATATGATGCTTACATCAAACACTTGAATTTTGAACAAATCATTTTAATAGAGAGGAAAAATTTGCTAGCTTTTCATGTTTACCTGCTCTCTAACAAACAGTTGGATATATGACTAAGAAAAGGGGCAGTGCAAGTCACTTGGTCTCTAAGTCCACAGAAGATCTTTATGGAGATGAAACTGGGACAATGCATTCTTATTCATAACTTTAAGCTATTTCTGCTGCTGCTGCTGCTGCTGCTGCTGCTGCTGCTGCTAAGTCACTTCAGTCGTGTTCGACTCTGTGCGACCCCATAGACGGCAGCCCACCAGGCTTCTAGGGAATCTTAATTCCCGAGAAATTATACAGAATCATCATTCTACTCAGTCATCAAACTGGCTCACATCTTAAGAGTCATTTGGGAGCATCTCAGAGATTTAACTCCCAGGAAGCCCGAAGGCCATGCTAGCTCTGGTCTTCCCTAACAGTCCCAGACCTTCAGGAGAACTCTTAGATCAGTGCTTTTTAAATATTAACATGTGCATGAATCACCAGGTGATCTTGTTAAACTATAGATTCTGCTTCAGTAGACCTCTGGGATAGTTCTGTGAGTCTGCCTTCCTAAGAAGTGCACAGCTGATGCCAGTGCTGCTGGTCTGTGGGCCACACTTTGAGTAGTAAGGTCTTACTCAGCTGATTCTCAGTCTTGGACTGAGAATTCTCAGTACATTGGAATCACTGGAGAGCTCTCAAAGTGCTGGTGCGTGAGTCCCACCTTAGAGAATATCTGATTGAACTGGTACAAAGCAGTGGCCTGGGAGGCAGGATTTTTCAAAGTTCCTCAGTTGTTTCTCATATGTGGTCAAGTTGGAGAGCCTGAGCCTTAGACGTGATCATCCCAGTCCTGGATGTGATTCTCACCCCTCTTTCGCAAAAAGTCTTATCATCTTTATCCCTCTTTTTCTCCATCAGACCCACCTTGCAAAAGCAAGCAAGCAAACAAAAAAACTACACACACAACATCACCAAAAGAAACAGAAAACCTTGCCCAACACCCTACCTGTACCTCAAGCGGCTGAATGTGGCCCCAAGTCTCCAGTGGGTCCCAGCACTGCTGGTCTAACTCCTCCAGCTTATTATTTTAAACCTTCTCTTCTCTCACCTCCTCAGAGCCCCCGTCTCCATTCTGCACAAAACTCCTCTATCACTTTAAGATAAGAAAGCAAACTGGAAGAATCACTTTATCTTTGCATCGTAACCATATTCTTTTCCTGCTCTTTGCACCCCCTCTCACTTATCCAGTGAATCGCCTCCTGAAAAGACCTCTTTCATTCCTGAGTCCTAAGTGTCCCACTTTTCTGGATTATTTCCATCGCTCTTTTTTTAACAATTTATTTTTAATTGGAGGATTACTGCTTAACAAAGTTGTGTTCGTTTCTGCTGTACAACGTAAATCAACCATAGAGTATGTGTAGACATGTGTCCCCTCCCTCTCGGACCTCCCTCTCGGACCTCCCTCCCAGCCTCCCTACCCCTCTAGGCCGTCTTTTATGTGCTGTAACAGTCCCATCACCAGCAAAGCCTTTTGAGCCATTTTCCAGTCACAGGCCACTTTCTCTGCTCTTCCCTCACTTGCCAGTCCAACAACTCTCTTCAAGTCTGAGAAGTGACCTGCATGCCAGATTCAGGGTTTATCTTCCTGGGGTCTCTCTCACCTGCATTTGATCCAGGGAGCACTTCCTTTTTATTAAAATTCCTGGCCCACGTTATGTCCCTCACCTGGGTCACTCGGCCTCACACTCTCCCACACACACTGGCCTCAGTGTTGCCTCTCCAGGTATCCCCAGCTGCCTCACCTGTGCATGGCCGAACTCTCCCTTTTCTCAGGGCCCTTATCCTCAACTGTCATCTCCTGAGAAAGGCCTCCCCTGCACTTTCTTTACATGAGTCTTCACCACCCAGCCCCATACCCTCTGTGTCTGCTGACTGATTTTTCACCACCTGGAATATTTTCCTGGGCTTTTGTCCATGAATTTATCAGAGGGCTCATCCAGTAATAAAATAAATCCCATAAGAGCTGGGACTTTGCTTATTTAATTTTCTGCTCTCTGCCCAGAATTTGATCATGTCTGACATGTAGTAGACACTCAATAAATACATGCTAAATACATGAATGTTGCTGAAACCTTTCTCCAATTCCCCTGAGAACGCATGAGCCCACTGGCTGTCCATTAGAGACAAACAACTCAGTTGCAAAATTTCCCTTCTGATTCATAACTGAATGTCAGTGGCATTTCTTGTCTCTGATGAAAAGAGTTTCTGTATTCTAACTAACCCACCAGCTGTCTCCACCTTGATTCGTGGAGCTGGTTTGTCCTCCTTTTCCTGTAATGAACTGGCACATCTTTGGCCTCTGTGTGCACATGTCTACAAACTTGCTTCAGGTCTCCAGGGAGTAACTGTTCCAAGAGCTTGAGTTCTTTAGGGAAAAAAAAAGAACCCATTTCTTTAAAAATACATAATTGCTGCCTCTCCTGAGATATTTTTACAGTGTGTCCCTGGAGGAGGAATTCCAGCTGATGGGCCAGTGCAGGGCAGAGGCCCCTAGACAGACTGTCTGGCTCCAACTCATGCTCTGCGCTAACACGGCTAATAGGCGTTAGAATTTTGATATAGAGAAGCGCCGTCCTTGATCCTGACTTTGTTCCACAGTGTTCACATCCGGCTGAGAAGCACACAGCTGAGGGCCAAGAGCTGCTCATTTTCTTCATCTCCTCTCTGTCTCTGTTTCTGGGGCTCTTGTCTCTCTCTCTTTCCAACAGATGTCTTAGGCATAGGTTCAGTATTTCATAGAGCACACACAGAGTAAATTTCAATTGGCAGAGGTTCAGTTTGCCCCACATGAAACTTTGAGCTGACTGGAACTGTTCTACATGTATAATAGGCACCAGAGCTGCCACAAAACCCTGTTACTGCCTTTATTATCCCACTTACCCCCTCTATCCAAATTTTCACTGTCACTTCATTCCAGACTCTAAACTCAACACTCACTACAGTTAAACTGAGAAAAGGCAGTAACCTTGATTCATAAAGTGCCCGTAATTCTACAAACATCTAATGAAAACGAGCAAACATCTCTGTATAAAACTTGGGTTCAGTTCAGAAATATGTTTAACTCTCAAATGCCTGATAAAACCGTGGGATTGTAGGCTCTGACAACTCCTGGCTGGTGGTCTGGCGAGGGAGAGGGTGCCCAACATGAGAGTGACCTCCACCAAATTCCTGCTCATCTTTTTGGAATCTTACATCTGTGGGCCCTTCCGTTGGAAAACAGGGCACTGGAGTCTGCTTACTTAGAGTTAGCTATTCCAGTGACTTAGTAAGCTGGAGGGGAGGGGAGTAATATTAGATATATGAAAGTAAGCCCTTACTCGACCTTCTCTTAGAGACAAGACCAGCACCTCTTACAAGCATGGTTTTCCTTGGCTTGTGGGAAGGCTGTTCGTAGCCCTTCTGCGCCAGGCCTTCAACATAGCTTTCAACAGGCCTGGCTCTCTCGAAACCTTAGCAAAATACAGCTAGTTCACACTCAAGCAGACCTCAAACCAAAACCCTCCCAGTTAACAAATGATGTTTAGCCAAAATGCTTAACTGAGTCCTGGCTCTAGGAGACTGTGTGATGTGGGATTGCCATAGCTCAAGAAATAAACCAGCAGCCCCTTCATTGCCACGGGATGCGTTCCAGTGCGATTCTCAACAACAGCTTTCATCATATCCTATGCTAGACTTCCTTGTTGGAGAATTCCTGTTGGTTTTTTAAAAATTATATTTGTTCGCATGTCCATTGGCTGCCCAAAATGCATTCTTTATGGATTTTCCTATCACTGCTTGGGTTGCATGGAGAGTTACATACTACAGAAGCGTGGCATCGATGAAAGTAACAATCAAAGAGGAGCAGTATGTTTTCCCCCCTTCCCATAAATCTGATCTGTAAATGCAAAGAATGGGAGGCATGAACAGAAGAAATTTTAAAATTGTATCTAAAACTTAAAAAAGAAAAATTGGCAAATGATAGGATAAGACTTTAAACAATCTAGTCTTGAGAAATGAAACCTTTCCTATAAAGACATTTCTGAACCTCCTCTGAAATACATATCTTTGGGGCAGTAATCATCAGAAACATAATGGAGTCCTGTGGAGCTCGGTTTTATTGTCTTGCATCAGTGAACATTCCTCAAAAGCATAGAGTGTCACTAATGGAATTATGTGTTTTCATGGTATAATTACATTTGATTTTTCCTGATATTTCTGTAGGCTTTTTGTTCATGGTCCCATGACTAGACAGAATATTTGCAACTTTTTTTGTGTTATTAGCCTATTCAATCCCCACACCCATCCCCCTCATAATAAAAGAGACTAGAAATAGGACTTTTTAACAGAAAAAAGAATTTTTAAAAAAACATTTTTCCTTCAGAGGTTACCCATCAACATCAGCAACAAAACACAAATAACAACAAAGAGAAATAAGAATTTTATACTTGAAGGAAATAGAGCAAGAGATCACTCTGAGTTTTGAAACTCTTTGAGACACAAAATGGGCACTTAATCTCTTTTTTCTTGGTCTTGAATGAATACTTGTTGGATGAAACGGAATTTATTTGATCTTGCTTGACTGGTAGCTCAGCTGGTTAAGAATCTGCCTGCCGTATGGGAGACCTGGGTTCGATCCCTGGGTTGGGAAGATCCCCTGGAGAAGGGAAAAGCTACCCACTCCAGTATTCTGGCCTGGAGAATTCCATGGACTGTATAGTCCATGGAGTCACAGAGTCGGACATGACTGAGCGACTTTCACTGTCACTTTGGGTGTGTGGGTGTGTGGAGCACTTGGGTGCTCCAAATGATCCTGTCACTGGAAAAAAGATGAGTTTAGCAGTAGAGTAATACTGACCGGAGGACACAATACCAAGATGCCATCAAGTATGTGAACAGTGAATCTCTGTTTTTGAGAAAAGAGAATGTCTAGCTATGAAATCACAGAAATCTCCAAGAAAGAGACATCAGCAGTTAGAATATTATGTTGACACCCAACATATGATTGTCTTCTCTTCATCTTCTCCCACATCAAGTCTTAGCTTGCTCAACATCTCAGTGACCTCTTTCCTTCTAAGCACTCAATTCCTATTCTGTACATTTCATCACTACAGAATAGGAGAATGACGCTTCAAATATGCGTACACTCTAAGGTTTCCCCCCCTTAAAACATATTAGAAGTAAAAGAGAAAAGAATGATTCTTGGTATATAGGTGTGGAATGAAGAGAGTCTTCTGCTTGCTAAGTAGAGTAAGTTTGGGAGTCTATATGAACAATGCTAGTCCTGACCTGGGTTGTATATTCTTATCATAAAATGAACTGAAGTTAGCATTACATTTCCCCAAGTTTAAATACATTTCTTGAAATGCCATTTATTAGATCATTGAAAACACAAGTGTGGTTCTCTGTCCTCAGATCCCTACAATCTGGCTCCCAGCCCAGCCACTCAACCCAAATCAGCCTCCAAAGTCTTCCAAAATAACTTCTCAGCCAAAACCAATAGTATCCTGTAGACTTGTCAGCTGCATCTGAAACCATTTTTTTCGCCTTGCTAACACCCATTCTGGTCTCAGATTCTGAAGATTCGTTCTTTCCAGACTTTTTGTTTTCTCATCTCCAGAGTCACATCCAGAGCAGTTCTCCTTTAGAGATCTTTGCAACTTTGTAATTTTAAACACAAGGCTTGTGCGTGAATTATTTACCTAGCTCCAGCCCTAAACTCTCCTTACTTTTAAAAATAAAGTTTTACACCTCTGTGCCAGTCTTTCAACTGTAATTAATTGTGGTAAAGTACCAACTCTGATTTTCATTCTCAGCTCCTTGCTGCTGTATAATCTCTTGGTTTCTGTAAACAAAAATTAAGTCACTTTGACTTTTTGCTAATCCCCTTACTTTCATTAAACCTCTAGATGTATATATTTTATTTTTATACATTTATGTATTACATTTACTGAATTAATGTTTCTTAGTCATCCTCCACCCTTCCCTCTTCATCCTTAGTCAAGTGCAGGTGAGATCATACTTTATAAAGATTCAGATAAATATTGTCTGTTGATCAGAATGCAATTAATAATGAAGGTGTGGTCCCATCAATCTCTACCAGCTCTTCCTATCCCCCTCCAAACAGCACTGCCTGCTCAGATCCTACAAACATCCAATAAATCTTCCTTTCTGTCTCTTTCCCACTTCTTAGTTGTTGTCATTCTTAAAAGGATGTCCTTTACTCTTTTTAACAGATCCACTCCATTCTTCAGTGGAGAATTACCTTTCTCCAAAGGACTTTCTGTGGAGAATATGTAAACTCCTATGAACCAGCTTGCTTCCTTCCTCCTCTTATCATGAATATATAGCTTTATGTGGAAGCATATCTAAGTCATCTTTCTGTGCATTCACAGATGTATCAGTATATCTAGCATATTTTAGATAACACTTTGGAAAGGCATCTTTTCTGTTAATCAGGAAAATCTTTTGCATTCTTAGGTTAAAAATCCCTATAGTCTCCCCATCCCCACAACCATATGCACTTAAGACAATTTTCAGTAATCACAGTTATCATTAAAAACTACTTCATACTGTGTGCATTTCCTTTTCAGGATCCTCCCATGGCTGTAACCCTTGGACTTCGAATGGAGGAAATGATTTTTAATCTTGCTGATACACATTTATTTTTTAATGATTTAGAGGTAAGAATTTTAAAAGGTAAGAATAGTTGTATCCAACTATTAAAACTCATATCTTTTCTAGTTATATGCAGATAACCTTGAAAAACACCTGGAAAGACAGAAATTTAGCTCAAGAGAAAAGTAAAGTTTCTGTCAAGGGAGACATTGTGTATGCAAAATAAACAAAAGCTAAATTGTGTTCATGAAAGATATATATTTACTGGCATACACTGAGAATAGAAGTGTCTTCAGAAAGGAGGTCTTGCCTTGCTGTCCCATACAATACACCCCTATCTGCTGCTCCTGGTCCTTTTAGTGTCTCAGCCACAATTCATTTTATCTTTGGAATCAACATTAGCTTTTCCAGATTATTAACCAGGATGCAATTTAGGTTAATGACTGCACAATAGTCACAGTGCTCCTAGTGCTGTCATGGGTCATTAAATTTTATAGACAATCTGAAACTTAATGCTAGTCATTATCATTCCCTATTATTCCTCTTCTGGATAAAACCTTGCGAGAACTATTTATGTAGTACTTCTGACCGGTTTGATTGCATTTATTTTCTCTCTTTTCCTAATTTATCTTTTCATTTCCAACCTTAAATGAAGAGAAGGTAAAAGCAGTAACAACAAACTGAAAGAACCCAAGAAAAATAGCCTCAGGATAGCTGAATAAGTACTGTAATAAGGTATATGATCTGAGTGCTAACGGTCTGAGTCATTACGTATTTAGATGATAAAATGTGAAATAACTGAGCAGCATGGGCATTGGGAAGAGATTTGTGCAACTAGACTGAAATAGACTTTTCTTTCTCTTTTTAAAATGATGCATTCAAATTGATTTTTTGTCTCCTGGTTTCACAATGAAATTAAAGTGAATGAAGATGGGGATTTTTATTACTGAATCTGCACCTTGTGTTTGACATTTCCACTAATCAGTTACCAACCTTTTGTAATAAATACGTTTATCACATAATTTTTGTAGAGAAGATACTGTAAGGTCCATCAACATAAAAATCACATCTAAGTTTACCTGCTAAGTGGTAGAATTGGGATTTGAAACTTTGGAATCTACCAGGCTCCAAAACATGTACTCAGTCCCCATACCATGCTAAAATTAACAGACAACTGAGAGGAAGATAAGCCAAGTTAGTCAGTGTCTTAAATAAGTTAGTTTTTTTTTTTTAATTGACAAGGTCTTAAACCCAGTTTTAAGGCATCTCAAGTAAAAGATATGTTGTTCAGCATATCCCATAAATGTATGGGCTGGAAATACATGTAATAGCATTTTCTTTCTTATTCTTTCTTCATTGAGTCACTGTTTTTACTGGATAATAAAATTTTAAATTCTGTTTAGAGAGGTTTTATTGTTTTTTTTAATAGACAGTATGAAAGATCAGTATTCTTGGGCAAGTCTTCTAGTTTTAGATAATAAGAAATAATAATCACCTCTCTAAAACCTGATATAAATTAACCTTTCTGTCTAGTGTACAGAATGATTTTTTATACACAGGATAATAGAAAACATACTTTAACCTTTTAGGAACTTGAATTTTTTATACATGTATGATGATAACATATAACTTACTGGTTTTTCTGTTGGGTAAAGTGGATGAGTCTCATTCTGAAAAAGAATTATTAAAATTATTATTCCTCTCAAATCTGTGAAACACACACACACAAAAGAAGTTTAATGTGATTTTACCCAAGTTTATAGCTTTATTTCATTTCAATTATTATTTTTTACTAGACATAAATGGAATAAATGACCCTTTAGGTTTCTTAGTGGTACTTTTGAAGCCAGATGGAATAAATTTACCACCCAACTTCTAATAGAACACTAAAGTGAGAATTTGAAAGTAGTGTATGATGAATTTAAATATACCTTTAGCAATTTTGACATGAATATTGGCGTATCATAAACATATGGTTGGCTCTCCTGCTTTAAGAATTTTTATTTTGGATTAGATACTGTATAAACTATATCTTTAAAATACCCAGCAGGATCTCTGGTAGAAATAGTAAATGAGAAAATATTGGTTGGTATTAACTTTCTCTTCTCTGATTATAGCTTTTTAGTTGTGCTTTAGAATGTGATAAAAATTCCATTCAACTCAACCACTAAAACTTAATATCCAACAATAACTTACTGAATCAAAGAAATAATTTTGTCTCTGTATATAAATTGATTGAGTTCTCAGACAAGAAACACACACACGTTCACACACATCCAAGTGGCCCGAGCAAACTCAAAGGCTTACACTAACTTAAGTGAGATAAACAAATACTAAAACTAACAAAATCTATAGTTTTCAAAATCATTCAGTCCAGTTACATACATACCCACTATCCTTCTGCATCTGATTTTGAAACTTTACTTTCTCCCAGGTTTTCATTTCAGTAAACCTCTTACAAGCAAACCTTGGCATGAGCTTCATGACTGGTATTACTCTTTGTCTGCTTCTAATGACATGAAGTATGTTAAAGAGAATTAAAGAGAATTCCTTAAGAGAATAACTCCATGTTTTGCTTATTATGTTTTTTCCCCCGTGTGCATTTAATCTCTGGGGACTCCTTTTTTTAACCTAAAAATCTATGTGAGACAAACCCTTCAATAGAAACTGCAACATGTGTAGTAACAGCTGCTCTCACATAATTCCTTGAAAGATGCAAATTTAAATCCTCTTAAAAGAAACTTCACTACATCCTTTCCAACTGTGGAGACGGCAGATGCTCACTCTGCTGCCCCTAAGAAGTGGATGCTCTCCATTTAAATAATATGTTATTTCAGTTAAAATAACTTCCAGAAGAGAAGGCATCAAGGAGTTTGGGCTTACAAAAGTGAGAGAAGACTGCTATGGATTATAACTGATAAAGATCAGTGACAACTTTGCGGTCACCTTCTAAGACCTTCTAAAATTAAAGAATTTAAGATTAGTGCCAGAATTATTCCAGATGCTCGCGTTCTTACATTAAAGTTTGTTAAAGCCAAAGCATGAAACTCTTTTTAGTATTTTAGGTTTTAGTCAAAATAATTCTTGTAAAGTTCCTCTGAGTGAATGCTAATTGAAGAACAATTATTTAGATTTTTCTAAAAATGTAAGTGATTGAAGTTCAAGTTTCTTTCACTGGACTGTAATCCTCAGGCACAGGTCCAGAGTCAACAAGCATAGTTAACTAGGCATAAATTTAAAGAAAAGTTCCATTTGGAAAAACCTCAAACATAACTTCAAATATGGAACTCACGGTCCAGTAAGTTTGATATACTGATGTCCTCAAGAGTAAAAAATAAATTTGAGGGCAAAATGTACAAATTAATCATGTGAGTTAATACTTGAAATGTCAGAGGAATTTCTCTAAAAATTAGATGAGAGAGTATTAGATAAAGAAATGACTTACAATTACCAATGTAATTCATAAGAACCCTGATTTTTAATATAGTTAGCTTATGGTAAAATTGTGGAAATTGTTTACATGATGAAAGATTTCAGAACCTCGGTGGAATGAGCAACTTTGCATGATTCCATTTCACTGGTGGTTTAATTTGGTCTTCATACTTAACAGGAATGTCACCAACTCAAGAAATAATTCTTGTCATCTAGAACTGCTTTGCTACCTCAGTATTCTGGAAGAACTTTCATTTCCAACTTTCATACTTACCAGTTACATCTCACCCTTTCCTTTAGAGCTCAATCTAACAGCTATTATGGTTGGTATAATGCTTTTCCCTGAGAATTTTCTGGAAACCTAATGCCTTCTTGGGTTAAAGTTTGAGCTGTGCCCCTTTCAACCAATACTCAGTCAAACTGGGAAAGAACCTGTTAAAAATGCCTGTCCTGCAGCCTCAGCCTACATTCTGTTCTTTTGCCCTTTCCTTCACTCTTGATATATCTTCTTACAGCCCTTACCATCTACATATTTTATGACATTTATATTCTATAAAATATTTAGAATATTTTATATCACCATAAACTTATGTCAGAACATTTGAATGATTGTGGTAATTCTGTCTTGAATTAAATTTGTGGAAAATCCCGTGGATGAAGGAGCCTGGTGGGCTGAAGTCCATGGGGTCGCTAAGAGTCGGACATGACTGAGCGACTTCACTTTCACTTTTTACTTTCATGCATTGGAGAAGGAAATGGCAACCCACTCCAGTGTTCTTGCCTGGAGAATCCCAGGGACAGGGGAGCCTGGTGGGCTGCCGTCTGTGGGGTCGCACAGAGTTGGACACGACTGAAGCAACTTAGCAGCAGCAGCAGTAGACTTCTACTGTTTAGTCAACCAAGAATTGTTGAGTGATTGCTTTGTGCCAGATTATGCTTTAAATGTAGGTTTATCCAGGTGACCCAAATAGCCCCCTCAGGGAGCTTCCAGTCAGATTAACTTTTAAGGCCCTCCCTTATCTGTGAATGTATTTATTAAAAAGTTAAACCCATAATTTATGTTCCTCATGTGAATCTTTAAGATTAATTTACCTGGATTTTCAAATTATCTACTAAAATTGTATTGATTGAGGTACTCACTGTTTCATATTTTAAAAGAAGCCTGAGCCAGCTAATTTATCCTCACAATGAAGCAGGTTCTAATATACTCAAGGGTAGAAAGCTGGAAATGAGATATTAAATGTTTCACTGTCAGATACTTCCAAGTCCTATAATAATTATAAATAGTAGCTGAAAAGTCTTTAGTATGGCATCTTATCTTCAAATGTAATGATTTTTTAGAGTTGATTTTGAAAGATAAGCACTTAATATATATATAGTCAGTCTTTGTGAGTTTGGCTAGAATAATTTGATGAGAAAAAAATGAGGTCTGGAAGACAAAACCATACTTATTCTGAAAGTGAAAAGTGACAGTGAAGTCACTCAGTCATGTCTGACTGTTTGCGACCCCATGGACTGTAGCCTTCCAGCCTCCTCTGTCCATGGGATTTTGCAGGCAAGAATAGTGGAGTGGGTTGCTGTTTCCTTCTCCAGAGGATCTTCCCAACCCAGGATCGAACCCAGGTCTCTGGCACTGCAGGTAGACTCTTTACCGTCTGAGCCACCCCAAAGTATTAATAGATTCTCAGTGTTGAAATGCCTTAGCCAGATTCCACCTTCATATCATGTACTGCTTCAGTGGAGCTTTCCAGATTATTTGAAGATAGAAAAAGAGTCTTAGAACAACAAAGAAGAATTGAATTCTTTTTCCAAAAAGTTGCCATTTGATGTATAAACCTAAAGTCTGTTTTCCTCTGAATTTGTAGCACATTGACGATGGTAAATCTTCATTATTTCCCTTTTACTTGCAGTATTCTTTTCAGCTTAAAGATTTAAAAACAAGCTATAAAAAGAAAAAGAAAAAACCCACCAGCTTCTATGGTTATCAGCTTTTTGCTGTATTGAAAGACCAGGACTTTTAAACTAATATCACCATGGTTCTTTCATGGTATCATTCACCCTGCAAAAAAACAGGAAGTCATAGAAATCTCACAGAACACCGTAATCATCAAGCCCCTCTGTTGCTGTTCAACAAATAATACATAATAGTAACCACTGGGGTTAGTCTTAGTCACTCAGTTGTATCTGACTCTTTTCAATCCCATAGACTGCAGCCCACCAGGCTCCTCTGTTCATGGGATTTTCCAGGCAAGGATACTGGAGTGGTTTGCTATTTCCTTCTCCAGTGGATCTTCCAGATCCAGGGATCAAACCTGGGTCTCCTGCACTGCAGGCAGATTCTTTACTGACTGAGCTACCAGGGAACACCACTGGGGTGTCCAGCCCAAATAAGTTTTGAGTATCTTCAGATTAGCTTTGCTTTCATATTTATGTGTGCATAACAGAAATGACTGGAAGTGATCACCAATATTATTTTTGGGGTAGCAAAGAGTCGGACATGACTAAGCGACTAACATAACATAATGGTGATTGTAAAGATTCAAAAGAAACTTCTTTATCAGTCATTTTAAGATTAAAATTTATTATTCATTTCTTCTAAAGAAACCCAGGTGCCCTCTGTCTTCAGGCTTTAAGGCCCTCGTCTGGGTTTAGATTTTATAGGTTGGAAATAGTGCCATTTCCCAGCATGAGAGGGCGGGAAGGGTGGGCAAATGCTGCCCTCTTCTGGCCATAGCCTGATCAAGTGGAAAGATGGAAACAGCTTCAAACATGGTGACTAGCATCCTTTGAAAAACAACTCTTCCAATGTTTTTAACAGGAGTGTGATCAAGTTCACATAGATGATGTTTCCTCTGATGACAATGGGCAGGACTTAAGGTAAGCCACGCCTTTCAGTATGCTCTTTCCTACAGAAATTCAGCTGTGAAGTTTTGCACATGTAATTATTTCTTTTATTTCTTTTTAATGTATTTTGGGTGTTGCAGTACCTACAGTTTTGCAACTGATGGCTTCCATGCAGCTGCAAGTAGTGCAAACCTTTGTTTGCCAACAGGTGTAAGAGGAGGGGTTGACTGGATGAGGAAGTTGGCTTTTCGTTACAGAAGAGTGAAAGAATTATACAACACCTACAAGAACAACGTGGGAGGTACGTGTGGCTTAACATTTAATAAAGGTACTGCAGAGAGATGTACAGTTTGACCTACAGTTTCAAGTTTCGTATTAAGGATGATCCTTCTGTAAAATAAATTACCAAGGACTCATGATGGATGAGAGTAAGCCAGAATTTTTAGTTTCTTGGAGTTGGTGGGAAAAAATCTGACTGCACAGTGAAGTGTACAGCACTGTCAGATGACTGGGGAATTCTTTGTGCCCAGGTGTTTGGTCAAGATATATAGCAGGACATTTGTTTGACCCTTCTTCAGCTGGGACACTCCCAGTGAAAACCAGACAGAGGACCTGATGGAAGCCATGGAAAGAAGACCTATCTAAAGACAAGAGCCCCAGTCATTGAAGCAGAGTTGTTAGCAGGCATTACCTTTCTGGAATCCTATCAGAAATAAGCACAAGCAGTGCTTGATGTTGTTCCAAAGACATCGACTAACTTTATCCTTTCAAAAATTGCATATTATCTGTCAATTTATCTTTGCCATGTATATCATGGTTTTTAAGAGTTCAAATGTTCTGTGGGTAGTAACTAAACCATTTTATACTCATTCATAAATTACAGGTAATATCAAAACTTGTGATATCAAAACTAAGATCCTAGATGTGCTTCTTGGTATAATAAGCCTTAATGATCTCTATTATTAGGATCAGTTTTAGGTCACCAAAATCCTAGGGTGGGCAAATCCTAGGGATTAGTTATGAGGTCATTTAAGGTTCTTCTCCTAGGGCTTTTTGTTTGTTTCACTTGTTAAACAAAAAGAGAGATGATTGAGGAGTATAAATCAGAATCTAAAATTGAAGAAGACAGTTAAATATATTTGTGAATGCTCTACATGTGTATGTTCACATATATGTCATAGAATACAATATAATAAATAAAATTTTCATGTATGGTGTATATTACACCATACACATCATGAGGGTGGACTCTGTGTCTGTTGGCCTTGTATCCAGTGCCTAGCTAGCTTGAAGCACATAAGACGTTCAGTAGATGCTCTGTAACTACAGGAGAATGAAAACATGTAAAACCATGGATAATAATAATGTTAAAACCAAAATGAAGCTTAGGTATGGATGTTCTTCATTTCCAAGTGAGAACCAGGCTCTTGCAGTCTGTTGACTTGCCCAGCGGTTTAGGCAGACAACTCAGAATCATGTTTCCTAATTCACTCTAACATTCTATGTAAGACATTTTTTGCAAAACCAAATAAATAGATACTCTGTTTAAAAGCAACTGAGGGTAATAAGTTCAACTTTAAAATAAATATCCCTTTGGGAAATCTGAATTAACTTTTCTCATTAAAGCATGTTATTATTTCCCTCTTAAAGAGTATTATTCAAGTCAGTCGCTCAGTTGTGTCCGACTCTTTGTGACCCCATGAACCGCAGCACATGAGGCCTCCCTGTTCATCACCAACTCCCAGAGTTTACGCAAACTCATTGAGTATACCCAAATCCATTGAGTTGGTGATGCCATCCAACCATCTCATCCTCTGCCGTCCCCTTCTCCTGCCCTCAATCTTTATTATTATTACAATTATATAAAAATTAACAAGCTTGCTAGTAAATAACCTTATAGCTGAAAAAGTTTAAACAATGAGATATGAGTCCATTTTGTGATATGTTAGCATCTCTTTATTGAAATAAAGACAAATGAGATTTGATAGAAACTAGAAATTTTGATTTTAAAAATATCTACCTAAATATCCACCTATATATATATGCAGTCAGTATTCTGAAATAGGATTTAAATAAGAAACTTTATTTTTTAGTCAATTTATATGTTCTTGTTTCATCATGAAAGCATAAGCTTTCTCTATAAAATTAGTTTAACTGCTTCTTTTCTTGTCCTAATGCCATTGTAATGTTCAGCCATCATCTGTAGCTGTCACAGGCTTTAGGATTTTCAAATTCTCAACTTCTTTTTACAAAGCAAAGTATTTCTAATAGCTTCAGCATTAATATTAGAAACAAATTCTAAAAAATTCTAAAGCTACATGTGGTAATGTCATTATTATTTCAAAGTGGTAATAGCTGTAATTTTTAAGAAGGTAAACATTTTCTGACAGTCACAATATTTGGGATTCATATCCCTAGGCTGGTAAATCCTTACTTCCCCTGCTAGACCTATTCTGTCAGTCTACCGGAGTAGGACCCGAGCAGGGGAGTTGTTCAGAGGCCCTCCGGTGACTAACGTCAACCGTGCCAGATTCTAGGATCAGTGAAGGCAGAGACTATGACCCACCCTTCACTGTTATATCCCTAGTTTTTAACCCAGACTGTTACATGTAGAAGTTGTTCAGTAAATGTTTGTGGAATGAATGAATGGATAATCAATTCTGACATGAAAGATCAGGGTTGATATGTCTCTATTTTTGATATAGATGGGAATAAAAATTATCCATAGTAGACAGAAGGGAGACTAAGCGAGGCATCCCTGAAAAACGTTGATCTCTTAACTCTGCCCTGCTTTTCCATGTTGCAGGACTTCTTGGCCCGGCCAAGAGAGATGCATGGCTGCAGCTGAGGGCTGAGATCGAAGGTCTGACAGACTCCTGGCTAACAAATGCACTTAAATCTTTATCAATTATTAGTACGAGGTAAGCCTCATTGTTGCAGTTTCTGTATTAATTGTATTGAAGATGTCCTTCTAGTAGTCTAGCATGTATCAAAATATTTTAAGTCCCAGCCTTGTTTTAGAGGTTGAAGGGACCTAATACTTCTGTGTGTGTGTGTGTGTGTGTGTGTGTGTGGTGGGAAGGGGTATAGAGAATGGAGGCTGCTGCTTTTTATCCATTTTTGCCTCATAACCCTTGATAAATCCCATGGGAATGTCATTTGACTTCCAAATTTTTTTTAAAAAGCACTCTGTTGGTGGCAAAATACAGAAGATGGTGGCAAAAATATACATTGTTTTTATCATCTGTGCATGCTTTTAAGTCTTTTAGGCCATTATAGATAATGTACATAATTCAACACATCCAAAAAGCAACAGAAAGCTCCTAAATAACTTGAAACCTTTGTGTTGTTTGAACAGAACAACGAAATGCTGACTTTTGTTAGTATAGATAATAGAATTGAATAGACATAATGAGTTGCATACCATGTGCCATAAATACTAATGAATAAAATAATATAAATCTGGAACATGATAGCTAAATAGGGTGGGGAAGAATCTTTGTTCTATCCTATTCCTCAGTTTTATTTCTGAGTTGGAAGAATAAATAAAATTATGCTTAGCAAATGTGTGGAGGAATAAATAGAATTATGCTTAGCAAGTATGCTTAGCAAAACAAAATTCAGAAAAGAGCTAATATTTGGACTGGTAGAATCAAGATTCAGAGAAACCTTGACAAAGTAAAAGGAGAGTCTAGCATTCAGAACACAGAAGTAGACAGATGTGCCCCCAACCCTATTCGAGACTTTGAACCGCATGTTATGATGAGCCGCTGCACTGGAAGCAGGGAGGCTCAGTGGTAAGGGAGGGGCAGTAGAGTTCCCGGGTCAGGCTAAGCAAGCAGAACAGAGAACATTGCTCAGTTCTGGGCACCTCATTCCAACAGGGACTGTGACATGTTTGAAGCACCTTGTGTCCAACAAAGTGGCCAGAAGTGTTTAGGCCATGGAAACTACATAAAAGGAACAATCAGAGGAAGAAACCAAGGAGTTTAGTCTGAGGAAGAGTCATGAGTGGGACAAGGTTACCGATGTCGACTGCTTGAGATGTTGAGCTGGAAACAAGTTACATTTCTCTCTCCATCTGTGAAGGAGAGAGTTGGTCCCAATGAGTAGGAATCCTAGGAAGGGAGCTTCTGGCTCCATGGAGGAAGAATTGTCTACAGTTAAAGCTGTTTTAAGATGGAATTTGCTGCCTTGTGATCTCTGTGACGGTGACCTAAAGACCAAAGATCAAGGAGGCTGGGATGTGAGGACTGCAGTCTGAAATCGAGTGTAAAATACAGTAGAAGGTGCTTTCATTATTTTTAAAGAAGTCTCCTAGATAATCAGAAACAAATGTTATTATGCTATTGTTTAGATTATCTGTGTTACCCAAAGTATATTATATATAAATTATTTTTAAACACATGGGTATATGAGATAAATAAGTGTATGCATATGAAACATAAATGTATGTAAGTAAACAAATACATGAATAACAAGGAAAGGAAGGGGGAAAAGAAGTCATTATACAATGATGGTTTTGAAATTTGTCATGAAATTTGTGACATTATCCACATCCTCACCTTATTGGTAAATTTCACAAAATACATCAGGAAAGCAGACGTTTATACCAGTCATTGCTGAATTATGTATCAGAGCAAATGTGTGCATATTTTCCTTCACTGCATTTTGGGATCTATTCCCAGCATCTGGCATTGTACTTACTAAGTGATAGGCACCGTGAACAACCGTTGAACATTGTAAGGTTGGCCTATCAGGGGGTGTTTATTATCGAATTGAAAGATTACAGTGATAATTTAAAATCTGCACTAGTAGACGTTACTTTAGAAAACAAATATGCCAATTTCCTCCCCATCTTAGGAGTAACTGCGTAAATGTCTTGGTAACAACAACCCAGCTGATCCCAGCGCTCGCGAAGGTTCTACTCTATAGTTTAGGAGGTGCTTTTCCCATTGAGAATATTTACAGTGCAACTAAAATAGGTAAGAGGATTATTTCTAACTGTGTGAAGTATGTTCAGATCTGTGTTTGGGGGATTTTCTTAATGTGTGTCTTCCCATGATTCCCTCTCTCATCCATTTGGCTATTAGAATATCAAACAAATTTGGCAGAGCTCAGGTAACAAAGTTCTCTGCAACTGTTTAAGCATGTGTAAATTTTATGAAAGCTGTTGCCTAAGAAATTTTGAACTCTGTATCTGACTCTTTATATATACATTTATATTATTTATTTGTATTCATTATGGCACATGCTATTTAAATAACATATAGTATCTTTAGCCATAGAGTTTAATATTTTAATAAACGTATGTGGTATTATATCTTGCATATGCAGTAATCTAGATCTAATATAAAAATACCATTTTAGCATCATATAGGAGTATCAGATGAATTAAACTAGTATCCTTAATTCAAGAGAGAAAAAGTTTCATGAATCAGGAAACCCATTTGGAACATTTGTAGCATGCGAATGGCTGAAAATACACATTTCCCAAAAAGTTTGGTAGCAATCAAAGAACTACCACCTTGTTTATTTAGATCACAGCTATCTATGGAGCCATCTTTGACTTTAAGTGCCTTTCACAGGCGCTGAGACTTCTAATAAACTTTCAGAAACAAAACCTCATCAACTTCTGCCATCTTGAAAGAGTTAAAAGAAAACAACTCCTGTTTTCTGTTGTCTGTCAAGGAAATGCCTGGGGAAATAGATGAGTTGTATAATGTGCCTTGAAGGTCAACAAACTTGGGCTTTGGCAGCTTGACAAGAGTTCAGAATCCTAAAATCCCCGACCAAAAATAACCTCCCTGGGCCTTGCACAGTTCTGATATTGGCACAGGCAGAAAGAGCCCCCAGCTGCAGCTGTTTGGGGAGTATAGTTAAAGAGGGCCAAGCTTTCATAAATTCCTGGTTGTCCTGAGGATTGCAGTTCAGAGCTCTAATACCAATCCCATTCATTTTTTTGTTGTTTGTTTGCTTCTTAACATTTATTTTAATCCAATCATTTTTTCTCTTTTTTATTTTTTAAATTATGAAAACATTTACAGGAGACTTGGAAAATACAAAACAAAGTGACATATATTAATAGTTCTATATGTTATAACTTCTTAAAGTAGTTGAATTAAGATGTCTTAATTGGAATTTTAATATAAAACACTCAAAAATTGATAGCATGAATATACAGACAAGTAAAAGGATATAGTAGACCTGAAAAGTACCATGCATGAGCCAATTCAACATAATTAAGATTTATACAATTTTTCATACAATAGTAGGATACAAATTCTATTCAAGTTCCCATAGACTATAAACTCAGAGACATTGGAACATAATTCAAGAGAGAAGGACATAAAACAAGTTGCAAAAATTTCATAGTCTAAAGGTATTGACATCATACACCATTCATTTATATATAAATGTGTATATTTATGCTAGCAAGAGTACTACATGGAACCTGATTTTGCTTTTTGATAAATTAGTTTTACACAGATGTAAACATCTCCTCTAGTAAGGTCAATAGTCTTTCTTATTAAATAAAACTAAGTTGTTCCTTATATCTAATCTGAAAAAAAAATTATTTTTCCCTCTAAGTCAGTATTTTTTGGAGTTCTGAACTATCAGAGTAAGAAAAAAAAATGCAGAGGTAGCCATGACTGCATGAACATACTGAGAAAGAAATTCAGAGCATAATGCTAGTGTTTTAAAAACAAAGAACCTGTAGAAATCATGATGTTGTTCCCATGGTGCAGTCAGAGGATGCTAGTGTCTCCAGTACTGTGGCCCAGACAGCACCCTTAGTACAATTAATCTGAGCAAACTAGTTTCCAGCCACTTGAAGAAAGGAGTTGTTTTATCACAGTAAACCCATATCTTAGTATTTCCTCTTTCATTCTAGGTGAACCTTCAGTATTTCACAGTAGTATTTTTAGCTGATTTGTCTGTACTACTGAAGACAAACTAGATAAAATCGATGCATAGTTATACAAATAAATGTAAACAGGAATAGTTGCTTGTAACGTTGTTCCTGTATTCTTTAGGTAGAATGAAAGATATGAACATGTTTCTTTGGGTCAGATGCCTAACCTTTCTGACATTTTTTGGAGTGTGGAATACATTTGTTTAATAATCAGTCTCAAGTAAAAATTTAGAATATTCAACCATATTTGTTGATTTCATAACCCAGAGTTTGCAAGCTAGTTTAAGTGATATATGTTCAAGAGAAAGTAACTTAACACTTTATGAATCTTTAAGTTAATGATTCCAATGGCTGGAAGAATAAGCAGTGCATTGTTTTTCAGGCAAGGAAAGCTGTTTTGAGCGTATAGTGTCCAGATTTGGCACTAACATAACTTATGTTGTGATTGGAGATGGCCGAGATGAGGAGCATGCCGCTAACCAGGTAACTTCACTCTGAACTTTATCTTGTTTATCTTCCAGGAAAAGAAAGTTGCTTTGAACGAATAATGCAAAGGTTTGGCAGAAAAGTAGTATATGTTGTAATTGGGGATGGTGTAGAAGAAGAACAGGCAGCAAAAAAGGTAACCTGTTTCAAACAATGTTGGTGTGATACTTCTAAATGCAAGCTTTTTTGTTTGCATTCCTGTAGTTTGGCCCAATGGCAGCTTGACAAATGATTTAAATTTATAGATGCAAAACAGTAAGAGCATGAGAAGGTCAATACTTACATTCAAATAAACCATTTGGAGTCTAGCATTTTTTTTTTTTGCCTGAAACTTCACAGGAAATATAGGAACATTTAGTTATATTTATCTGTGTGTATGCTTATGTGTGTGTGTGTGTGTGTGTGTGTGTAATACACACAGATATAAGAAAGATGGGGCAAAAATAACCATTTTGAACATATGAAATTCAACAAGTTTAAAGATACTTAATGAGCTCCATAGAAAACCATGTGAGTGGCTCAGTTCTTACCCTTTTCCCATCCAGCCTCTGTGCCATATGTGCTGTGAGTGCCGAGTATCAATTGTGCCCCATGATGATAAATGCTGATGATAGCTTTAATAGCTGAAGAAAAAACTGTTGCCAGAGAATTTAATAAATGCTGTTGGAATGGGATATAATATTCAAATCCTTTGGTGCCAACTTATTGTAGAGACTTGAAGGCAATGTACCTTTCATATACATCTTCTAGAAGAGTGTTACCTTTCTGGTAAATCCTTGGTACTTTTGTGAAGCCAAGCAGCTGGCTTTGAATATATTCAGAAGATCTCATAGACCCTAGGTATTTAAATCAGCCTTTTCATCTGGCCCACATTTCTAGAGAAATCAAGGAAGTTAAAAAACCTTAAATGGTTGGTCCAGCATCAAGAGGGGAATGATATCATTGGCTTGGCCCCAGATACCAGACTGTAAGTTAACACAACATTGAGATCTACTGCTTTCTTCACTGATTGATAGCGAAATGTCATCTAGAAAGGATTAAAGTGATGTAATTTATAAAACAGAGCAAAATGATGAATTAATATTGTTAAACAATGACATATCAGCGTATATTGTTTTCCATAGGAAAAAATATTATCCTTATTCTCCTGAAGAGATTTCATAGCATCATCTTAAAAAACCTTAACTAAACACTTGCATGTGCTTGAGTGTTTATCTGATTTCTCTCCCCATGCCACCATCACCTCCGCCCCTCCCCCGAAAACCTAATATAAACAGTGTCCTAGAAAAGTTTATAGTGATATTAGAAAGTTAAAAGAAATGATTTATGATTGTAATCAATTCAAATCAAGCAAAATGGAGAAAAAAGAAAGAACTTCCACTTTAGAAGGTTTGGTGACACTCTGGAAACCATACTTGAAATACTCCATGATTTCCCATAACATTAAGAGAGTTGCTTTAGTCTCAGCCTCCCACAGAGTCCCTCCCCTCCTCGGTCCTAATTAGCGGTGTCAATGACCCAAGACAGCACACTGGCCCCATGGACGTTCTCTATGAGGTCAGGGATGCAGCCTCAAGAAATAGAATTTCCCAGCCAACAACCGCTTGAAATCCTTTGGGTCACACACAGTTGAAATATCCTCTGGAGTTTGTCAGTGCCCTGAGTCCCTGTTGTTTTAATTTTTCATATTAACGCCGTAATTACACCTAACAAAGAACAGCCAATGCAGCCACCATGGCAAGCATTTTACATATCTTTTAACCTATGTGAAATTCACGCATATCTAGGTCAGGGCTGATAAAATTCACTTTTCCAAAATAGTTTATAGCCTTTGAAAATTAAAACTTATAAAGTCTACCCCACTTACACATAGCATGAAAACTAGATTTGGTATACCAGTTGTTGCACCTTCAGCTTTAAACCTACAACTTCGGGGGAAAAAGGCATGACTCCAATGGATGAGAACCTTTAGAATGCTATTTCCAAATGGTTGTGTATGTCGGTACAGTTTTGGTGATGGTGAAGGCTTATAATTCTGTTTTGAAATACAGGTGGCTGGTTTCTCTAGTATCCAGAATGCATGCTTTTCTTGGGATGTAGCTGTAATCGCATGTGCAAAAATATAAAGTACTATTTTGTTACTACAAATAGATCTGAGCTGAATTTTTTTAAAAAATTACTTCTAGGTGAATTTCATGCTTTAATTTGACCCAAAAGTATAGGGTTGTTGTTGTTTTTTTTGTAAATGTAAGAATTTCAAAGTTTACAACTGAACTCCCCTATAGAAACATGTGGTATGACCCATATTTGTCATTTTAAATTTTGTGGGAGCTGCATTTAAAAAAAAAAGTTAAAAAAAAAAAAAACAGAATTAATTCTGCTGCTGCTGCTAAATCGCTTCAGTCGTGTCTGACTCTGTGTGACCCTATGGATCATACCCCACCAGGCTCCTCTGTCCATGGGCTTCTCCAGGTGAGAATACTGGGGTGGGTTCTCGTGCCCTCCTCCAGTGGATCTTCCCAATGCAGGAATCGAACCCATGTCTCTTATGTCTCCTGCATTGGCAGGTGGGTTCTTTACCACTAGCACCCCCTGGGAAGCCCACTAGAATTAATTCTGGTAATATACTTTAATATACCCATATACTCAAAATATTATTGTCTAAATACCTAATAAGTATAAAAGCTATTCATGTGATATTTACATTTTTTAAAAGTTCTAAGGCTTTGAAGTTCAGTATGTATTTTGAACTGGACTTGCCACCTTTCAAATATTCACTCAATAGCCACATTGGACTAATGGCTACCATATTGGACAGTAAAAACTATATAACAATAGTGATTATTGTTTTAATTACTACTTTTTATAATAAAGTGTCTTTACCATGTTATATGTATACTACATATATTTCTGTTATACACATGAATATATATTCTATAAGATGTCATCAGCCTGAAGTTATAAATTAAGTTTTGGCTTTGTTCGTTGCTGTAGTGCAGTATTCCTTTTTTTCATTAAATCATCCATGATGAAGTACTTTTAGATATTTTTTTCTTAATTGCAATCCTTTATGTAATTTTAATACCACACATATATCGTATACTGGGTTTCCCTGGTGGCTCAGACAGTAAAGCATCTGCCTGCAGTGCAGGAGACCTGGGTTTGATCCCTGGGTTGGGAAGATCCCCTGGAGAAGGAAATGGCAGAGCCCACTCCAGTACTCTTGCCTGGAAAATTTCATGGACTGAGGAGCCTGGTGGGCTACAGTCCATGGGGTCACAAACAGTCAGACACGGCTGAGTGACTTCACTTTCACTTTTCATACTGTATACTGGTATACCTTTGGAGAGCCACAAACCATTGTAATATTTAAGAATGTTTTCCCCACAAGAACTCATCTTTGTCCCCTTCGGGGAGTGATATCTCCCACCTTGAACGTGTGCTTTCCCTCCGTCCTATACCAAGGAAATGAATCAGGCCAACTCTGCTGACTTGTTATTATTTGTTCCAGACAAGTAAGAAACTTGATCATGCCCACAATTTTTTCGTATCTTACACAGTCCAGTTTCAAGTTATTTCTTATGTAGGAAGGAATTCACCCTCTTCCTCTCAAAGAGACAATAAGCCTTGGATTTAGGAAGCTTATCATTTTTTCACTTTATTTCTAACTGAGAGATAGACCTTAAGGAGGGACGTAGGTAAAATTTGTTCTCCTCCAGCCACACAGAAGCTCAGCTTGCATTTCTGGATGCTGATATTAGTAATGGTACTTTCCAAAATGAATATTCATTTGATTAAGAAGCCTCATTACTTTCTTTTATTGTCATTAAAATTCAGTTCAGATCTATTTCTCTAGTATTTTGACAGTACCACATCGATGCTACCAAGCCTTCAAATATGATCATTCCTCCTTTCAACTCCCTCCCTTGAACTTGGGTGAACTGCCCATCCTTGTGTGGACCGCTGCTTCACGGAGATAACAGTTATGATCTCTCTCCATCCCTCCCCCTTCTCTCTCCCATCCCGCCTTCTTTTAACCACACAGCACAATATGCCCTTTTGGAGGATATCAAGTCACTCAGACCTCTTGGCTCTACATCAAGCACTGGAATTAGAGTATTTGTAACTGTTCTCTAGCTGGAGATCCGTTTTTGTTTTGTTTTCTTTTTTTTTTAATTTCAAGTACACTGAATTTTTATGTGTGATTCAATGCCTCTGGCTTTACACATATAAATTGTCTTAAAGGATGAAATCATATTTGGAATGAGAATTCCAGAATGAAGAATTCAGATTGCTGAATGGAATTAAACTTTAGTGCTACAGAAAGGAAGCTCTATGGTCTTATATTTACAACACTTTAATGGTTTAAAAACAAAAATTCTGTGGAGGTTGCTGGTACCCACCGAAGGAGTCCTAACTGGAATTAACTTTAGCAAAGAACTCACCCTGGCAAAGCACCAACACAGGCTCCGTCTGACAAGGTTCAACAACATTCCTCAAAATGGGAGATCTTCTTAGCCCTGAGGTTTGAATCTGACTTTAACCTACCTAGCCCAGAAAATCTGAATTGGAATGCACTCAGACTGTGTAAGGACAATCCTATTTAGACCTGTAATTTGTGTAAATTATTGATGAAAATAATTTACTGTGACTTTATTAGCAGCTGACTTTGAAAGTGGATGCAATTTTTCCTTCATTTGTTGGGGAGGGCTTTGGGAGGGGAAAGGGGAATCTAATCATGTCTGTTTTTTTAAGTTTGGCAAACAGAATGTTCATACTGATGTGTTGTGCCTTAAAGACAAGACAGCGTTTGTGTGTTACAATGTAACTTTGGTTAAAATCTCTGTAGATAATGAAAAACAAAAACCTTTGTGATCGTTTTTCAGATGACCAAATTTAAAATTCAAGCTATCAGAGCTGAATAATGCCTCAGCAAGAAACTGAGCATTTGTTGCAATAAGAAAATCATAATAATAATAAAGGAAAGCTTGTGTTTTATTTGGGCTCTTAATAATTCCAATAATTGTATGAGGCAACTATTTATGCATTCAACCAGAAGCAGAAGGTTTGGGAAAGACTGTGGGACCTTTACTTAGAAAGTGAAATGTATGTTGAAGCCTCGAGTACCCTTTCTACAGTTTTACTGAAGAAAACTAAAAGCCATATTCATGATGACCTGTACAATTTGGAGTTTGACTTTTTGATACGTATAAGTTGTGTAGAAGAAGATATTCAGATGAAAATCATAGGCAAATATCACCCAAACTTTCTTAGACTATGCATGAACATGGCTTAAAATTCACATTGGGTGAATGAACAGGGCTTAAAATAAAGCTAAGTGCATTTATTCCCAATGCCATTGCATAAATGAAATATCACCAGTAGTGGAAGGCAAATTCCCCAGACAGTTTCTAAGGAGAGAAGAGAATCAATAAAAATTTTTCCTAGCCTATCATAATAAAATAAATTTACAAATGAGCCGAATCTTGGCAGCATAACTAAAATTAAACAGTGGAACGGTATCTGGTTCTCTGTCTTAACACATCCATCCAGTTTCTGTCCATTACAGACCTGTATATCTTAGTTTCTGCCTGTACCATTACTGCACAATGGATTTCATTCATTGCAAGGAGAGCCTGTCATCGTCGTGTTTGCATGTTTTTTTTTTTTTTTTCCTTCTTCTTCTTGGTGTGTAACCCATGTTAGGAACGCGATACAGGTTCTCCTGTCATTTTGTATGACCTGATTTCCCTTGTGGAAATTTAAGACTTCAACAGAGTGTTTTAATGGTGTCTACACTGGCAGTTCTGTGTTTAAAGTGTCACAATGTGGAACCTGCCATCCAGCTACTAGCCTGAGCTCCTAACCAGAAGCTGGTCCTTGATAATTCATCATCTGAGGCTTCCATGGCTCCCAAAAGATTGGTGCTTTGTACATTGATCACAACATTCACTATGGAAGTGTGATTTTGTTTTTCAAGCTATAAACCTGTATTTTTTTATTGTACGCTAAGGTCTTGTTTGTATCAGGCAAAAAGAGACTGAAATCATGTTCTGCAGATATTAATTAACATTGTGGTTTCATCACATATACCCCTTAATCTTTAAATTCTGTAACTTATGGCTACTTCTGCAACCAAGTACTGTTGCAGACAGATTAAGGACAAATACATAATAAATCTTACATTTCTATTGACCTTTAGCTTGAAAATGGTAGTTTAAAAAATTAAGAGCTGCATTGATTATCAATACATAATTCTATTTTGTGCATTAAAACCTTAAATGTTTATTACTGTGAACAAATCAAAATTATCTTTACTATATGGCCAGGTTCTTTAATAGAATTTTGGCATTATATCAAAAGCTTTCACTCTTTTTCATATTGAACAAGCAAGACTTCTTACATTGCTAACCCTGCAGGTACAGAAAGGAACATTGCTCTACAGGGCAAAGAGAAGGGTCGCTGACTGCATCAGCAGTGCTGTTTCTTACAAACCTCTTCTCTGATAATGATATGTCCAGAAGAGACTGCCAACCTAAAACCTAAATGCTGGGTTGTTGGACAACTACTCGGCTGACCCCGCCATGGTGCAGGCCAGTGAGCCTACATCAGAGTTTGTTTTGTAATTTTGAGCATGCTCAAACTAGAATGTTTCTCTCCCCCACTTAGGAACTCAGGAGCCTCTTCCTTTCTTACCTGAAAAACATAAAATCAACCAACCAACAAACAAAAAACACCACCTATGGCAGTTTCCACATTCTGTTGACATTTAGAAGATTGTGCCTTATTATAAACCAATTTGAAAAATGTTCTGTCTCAGACATGGGTTTTTGGTTCCTACATGTACAAACTTGGGCTATCACCAAGATAGGTAACCACCTCGTGTTGCACCTGAAAAGTAGTAAAACAGGTGGCCTGACTGTAGTAATGTCATAGACGAGATTAAGTTACTATGCCCTGCAAAGATTTGTAAATCAAATTCAGAGGCAAAAAGAATATTTTAGTATCATGCAGTTTGCACACGAACAGTAGATATAACACTCTAAAAATGTTTTCTTCTTTAGTCTCTGGTGAACTGATTCAAAATAGTGTCAACAGCATGCTGCAGTATGGAGGTTTTGGGTTTTTTTTTTTTAATGCACATTTGTTTATGATAAGCCTACATTCTCAGTGAATATGGCATTTAGTATTTCTTTTAAAAACAAATAAGCGTCTTGAGCCAAAGTTGCATTTTGACTCCCAACTATGATAGCATATGGAAATCTAACAAAGAAGAGGGTTTCTGTTATGTATTAGTAAAATATAGATTATTGGGGCCTACATAATTTAAAGAAATGTAAATTAATATTAAAAGCTTGTAAAAATATGTACATCTTTACTTTTTCTCAATAAATACCTTTGGAAATGTTTTCATTTTCTTCACATCCATGTCGTTGAGTTTCTGTTGTGTGTATTTAGCTCAACTCTAAATAATCTGAAATTCATATTTAGGTTCCTTGCTGTGTTCTTATCCTCCCTTGTTTGTGCCTAAATTTCAGTTTGCAGCTAAAGCAAGCTGAGATGCAACACAGTGAAACGTCACTAATAAGACTGGTATTCTAAGAGATATGAGCACAGTTTTTTGCACACACATAGTTGTGCGTGTGTGCTCAGTCACTAATCATGTCTGACTCTTTGTGACCCCATGGACAGTAACCCGCAGGCTCCTCTGTCCATGAGATTTCCCAGGCAAGAACACTGGAGTGGGCTGCCATTTCCTTCTCCAGGGACTTTTCCCAACCCAGGGATCAAACACACATCTCCTGCATTGGCAGGCAGATTCGTTACCACTGAGTCATCTGGAAAGCCCCATATGCTTGCTTCAGTCGTATCTGACTCTGTGCGACCCTATGGCTGCAGCCTGTTAGGCTCCTCTGGCCATGGGATTCTCCTGGCATGGGAATCTTGGAGTGCATTCCCGTGCCCTCCTCCAGGGGATCTTCCTGACTCAGGGATAGAACTAGCATCTCTTATGTCTAACCTGCATTGGCAGGCGGGTTCCTTACCACTAGCTGCCACCTGGGAAGCCCCAAGCCCCGTGTAGGTAGTTACATCAAAGTGCATGATGTAATCACACTTCGCTGGTGATTAAAATAATACCATTTAGAATATTTAAAGCAAGTTCCCTTCAGATGAATATGGCGTATGAATTATAAGTATCTTCAAAGAGTGATAAAGGAGTGTTTTTTCCCCTGAAACAGATATAACAGCTCTTTTATTATCTTGTGTAAAGTATTGACTTATTTGCAAATCTGTTATTCAAATGCAAACAAAAGGGAAATTTGAGACCAATTTCATTCACAACTTTTAAAAACATCAACCTCCAAATTGCTGAGTAAGTCCTCATGTCTAAAATTGCGTCTGCTCATCCAACACTTTTGTCATGCCCCTGCTTTACTATTAAATAATACTTAGTCCTTACATTTACAATTATCCAACATGAAATATATCTTACATATATTTTATTTAAATCAGAATGTATGTTCTATGAAGGTAGGGATTTGTTTTGTCCTGTTCACTGCTATATGTCCCGTATCTAAGAATGTGTCTTTCATATATTAGTTATTCAAAAAGCCTTTGTTGAATGCATGCATGAACCATAGGAAAATATGACCATTGTTGGAAATTAAAAGAAATTTAAAATGGTAGAGCTAGATTTCAAAAAAAAAAAAACAGTTAAGAGCCTGATATTGGGCAACACTGAGGACAGAAGGAGAAGGGGACGACAGAGGATGAGATGATTGGATGACATCATGAACTCAATGAACATGACTCTGACCAAACTCCAGGAGACAGTGAAGGACAGGGAAGCCTGGCATGCTGCAGTCCATGGGGTTACAAAGAGTCAGACACGACCTAGCGACTGAACAACAAAGTATGGATGGGACCAATGTGAATTTTTACAACTTAGCTGGATTGTTTACTGACTGAATATTGATAATTCATGAAAATAAAGAACAAGCATGGCCATAAGCAAAGGTATATTTGGAAAAAAAGTTAAACATGAGGAAAAAGTAAGTCCATAGTTAATCAGTAATTGTTTCTTCTTCCTTTTACTCTTTTATTTAAAAAAATGAAACATCAATAGGTTTAGTTGATTTAAATTACTTAAAGCCACAAAATATTACATAAAAATCAGATCTATTTGCAAACTCTATAGTTTATGAGTCTGAATCCTAGAAACAAAAAGGAAAGTGTACGATTTCCCTCAGGTAACAAAAGATAGCTGTTGTTTAACATCTGCTGGTTGTTTTTTGTGGTTTTTTTAAAATCAATTATTGGAGGTAGTGACCCCATATATTCTCATTCAATGGTCACTTCTCAAATCCCTCTCAAATCTGACTCAGCCAAGGTCAATCCTTAAGATGAACTGTGACCAAGAAAGATGCTTGCACAGAGCAAGAATGGTTCCAAGCTCTGACTTTAAATGCCTGACCCTCATCCAGAGAACCTTCCAGGATTGTGTTAGCAGAGTTTGAAAAATGTGAAGACAGAATATGCTAATAAGTCCGTGACAAACCAGATATATACAAGCCAGAAAATCATGTTCCCTCCACATGAAATACTTTTTGATTGGGGCTTGTACGGACACTGTCCCTGCAGCTAAAGGGCAGTATATTCTACTTTGTCATCATAAAGTCTTAGGTTTTTGTACCCAGTGCCTACAGTCAATCTAGTTCTCTATGGAGCCTTCTGGGAAATACACTGAATTGAATGAGAGCGTGTGTTGGAGAAGATGGCAGAGCCACCAAGTCAGTCTCCACAGAACCACAGCTGGTAGGGCTCACCATGAACTCATCACTCTCTGACCCTCAGTTCAGTGGAAGAGACTGTGAAACAGTGTGAAAGGCACGAGGATGCGTAAGCACATGGTACGTGACCAATAACTTGCAGGCTCATCTGACTAGCCCACAAAGGGAGGATTCCTGGACAAAATGATTCTCAAGCTGGAACTCCGTGGGCAAAATGGAGAAGGTCAGGGAAAGGGGGATAGGAAACATCCAGAAAAAGTGGAAAATCTATATGAGAGGGTAGATAAGAGAGAGAAAAGCAGAATGATGAAGTCAGAGGACTGCAAGTAATTCTTATTTCTGGAGCATGGACTAAAGATAGCAAACAGTAAGAAATGAAACTGGAAAATAAACAAGGGTCAGATGATGAGGGTCAGATTTTGATCAGTTTTTATTTTATCCTGAGATCAGTAGGTATTTAGTGAATGTTTTATATGCAAAGGGTTTATGTGTCAGGATTTACTCCTGATAACAGTTTCTCTGGCCACTCCTTAGAGATAAGGGATCTAAAATGATCCTGGAGATTTATTGATGGATTGCTGAATTAGGTTGAGATATAAACATGCTAAGAAAAATAAAGATTTAGTAATTGTTGCTGCTTCTCAGGTAAATCCAGCCTGCCATTTCCAATTTGGGAAGTTTGGTAGAGGCAGAGCAGTTCACAGAAGATCAGAAACACAAGGAAAAGCTCCTGGTAGCTGTTTTTACCAGAGAAGGCAATGGCACCCCACTCCAGTACTCTTGCCTGGAAAATCCCATGGACAGAGGAGCCTGGTGGGCTGCAGTCCATGGGGTCGCTAAGAGTCAGAAACGACTGAGCGACTTCACTTTCACTTTTCACTTTCATGCATTGGAGAAGGAAATGGCAACCCACTCCAGTGTTCTTGCTTGGAGAATCCCAGGGATGGGGAGCCTGGTGGGCTGCCATCTATGGGGTCGCAGAGTCGGACATGACTGAATCAACTTAGCAGCAGCAGCAGCAGCTGTTTTTATTGCTGTTGGTGGCACTTGTTATTGAAGGAGGGTACTGAGTCTAGTGTTTGAAGGTGTTCATTTGGAAGAATTGTTCAGTGTGAAGCTAAATTTGTAGCAACTCCCTGGGTGTTCATTAAACACCTTTCTGCATCATAACTGAGTTACTATGAAAACAGTCCAAAAATCTAAATAATTTCATCTGATCATACCAGTTAGTCATTTAAGAAGCATTTAGCATTTGTGAAACCTTAAGACAATATGAGTGAAAGCTGGGAAATATGGCTGTAAGGTAAAAAGTGTAGGCAGGGTGCTGCTGCTGCTGCTGCTGCTAAGTCATTTCAGTCGTGTCCGACTCGGTGAGACCCCATAGACGGCAGCCCACCAGGCTCCCTCGTCTCTGAGATTCTCCAGGCAAGAACACTGGAGTGGGTTGCCACTGCCTTCTCCAATGCATGAAAGTGAAAAGTGAAAGTGAAGTCGCTCAGTCGTTTCTGACTCTTAGCAACCCAATGGACTGCAGCCCACCAGGCTCCTCTGTCCATGGGATTTTCCAGGCAAGAGTACTGGAGTGGATTGTCATTGCCTTCTCTTAGGCAGCCTGCATGTCGGACAAAAATATTGGGGGTGACCAGTCAACTGAACATGCTGCTCCAGATATCTTCAGTTCAGGTCAGTCGCTCAGTCGTGTCTGACTCTTTGTGACCCCATGGACTGCAGCATCCCAGGTCTCCCTATCCATCACCAACTCCTGGAGTTTACTCAAACTCATGTCCATTGAATCGGTGATGCTATCCAACCATCTCATCCTCTGTCATCCCCTTCTCCTCCCACCTTCAATCTTTCCTAGCATCAGGGTCTTTTCCAATGAGCCAGTTCTTCACATCAGGTGGCCAAACTATTGGAGTTTCAGCTTCAGCATCAGTCCTTCCAATGAATATCCAGGACTGACATCTTTTAGGATGGACTGGTCGGATCTCCTTGCTATCCAAGGGACTCTCAAGAGTCTTCTCCAATGCCACAGTTCAAAAGCATCAATTCCTCAGCGCTCAGCTTTCTTTATAGTCCATCTCTCACATGGCTCAGACAATAAAGGGTCTGCCTACAATGAGGGAGACCCAGGTTCAATCCCTGGGTCGGGCAGATCTGGAGAAGGAAATGGCAACCCACTCCAGTATTCTTGCCTGGAAAATCCCAAGGATGGAGGAGCCTGGTAGGTTAGAGTCGTGGGGTCGCAAAGAGTCAGACACAACTGAGTGACATCACTTCACTTCACTCACATCCATACATAACTAATGGAAAAAACATAGCTTTGACTAGACGGACATTTGTTGGCAAAGTAATGTCTCTGCTTTCTAATATGCTGTCTAGGTTGGTCATAACTTTTCTTCCAAGGAGCAAGTGTCTTTTAATTTCATGGCTGCAGTCACCATCTGCAGTGATTTTGGAGGCCCCCCAAAAAAGAAGTCTGTCATTGTTTCCATTGTTTCCCCATCTATTTGTCATAAAGTTATGGGACCAGATGCCATGATCTTCGTGTTCTGAATGTTGAGTTATAAGCCAATTTTTTCACTCTCCTCTTTCATTTTCATCAAGAGGCTCTTTAGTTCTTCTCCACTTTCTGCCATAAGGGTGATGTCATCTGCATATCTGAGGTTATTGATATTTCTCCTGGCAATCTTGATTCCAGCTTGTGATTCATCCAGCCCAGCATTTCTCATGATGTACTCTGTATATAAGTAAAACAAGCAGGGTGACAATATACAGCCTTGATGTATTCCTTTCCCTATTTGGATCAAGTCTGTTGTTCCATGTCCTGCCTTACCCCAATTTCCAGTAAAGATAAACCCAGGATTTACAACCCTGGAGAAATCCAAGTGCCTCTGTGAGCTTTTCATCAGTGACTTCTGTACAAGTCATCTCCAGCTTATGTTGGATTGGAAACAGCATAACATTTCAAATATATTTGCCAAACAAAGAAAAACTATTAGAGAAGGAGCTCTGTAGCAAAATGACAGATGACTCAATCAGTTATTCTTAGATTCATGTTTTCCCCAAAAACATGGCTTTCATTAAGAGATATTTTGGTTGAATAAGCTATTTCATGAGAGTAGGCAGTAATAGCATGTATGTGAACAAAAATTAAAATTAATGCGAAACACACACCTGTAAAACCATCCTATTTGGCTCATGAAATTACTTTTACATCAGTTATGGGAACAGCAGGGGGTGGAGGTAGGGAAGGCACTAAAAAGGGCTCTGAAAAATGAGTGGTCTAACACATCATTTTTTAAAATTGCATTTAGTATTTTACAAATGACAAGTGCATTCTCCAAATTTTGAGGACCCACTGCTTTTCTAGAGGAAATCTACTACCACATACTATTATTGCTCCTTTTGGCAATAGGCATTGTTACCAGGCTTGACTCAAGAATTGCTTTTTAAGAATAGAAAAGGGAACATTTTCCTTTCAGGCACAGACAGGGCATGGATATTCATTCATGCTCCTCCTCCTCTCTCTCTGAAAGCTTTATTGTTGTTACAATTTTGCTTATTCCAACCTCAGCAGTGACAGCTGGCTGGAGACAGTGGGAACCACTGAAGCTAAGTGAGTGATGGGAACGTGCAGGAGGCCATCTTGTGTTGCTTTAATTGCTAGCTTTGACGTCTGCTCTAAAAGAAGGGAGTATGCCAGAGAAGGAATAGGAAGGAAACAAACATTTGGAGACACATAATGAGTCAGGAGCTTATCCTATGTGACCCCATTTAATGATCATATCCCTGAGAGTTGGTATTATTAGTCCTATTGTGTAGTTTAAGTGACTTCCAGAGGTCACATAACTGGTGGGTGGCGCAAGTAGAACTGGAAAGTAGATCTATCAGGTGAACCATGTATAGTGCAGAATTACGTTCCTTGCACTGTATCTCACTTTCATTTACTTTTTGTTCCTTAAGCTTATCAAGAGAGTGTGCACTAATACACAACTGGAAATGGTGATTCCTGGAGCAAACATTCCAAAGCACGCCCTCCAATCAATGTCTGAGAGAATAAAGGAGATTAGAATTGGTCAAAGTGTGTTAAGTGGTTTGAAACTCCTGATTTTCTGGGCTTGCTCTTTCTAGTTACACAGTGGCCAAGAGACATGGGATCAGCAGGAATATAAAAGGGAAGAAATTGTTTATTTAAAAGAAAGGGACCTAAAATATCTTAGAATAGTTTTAAATTGTCACTTCAAATATTTCCCCCCTCTAAAGTGCCCTGGATCAGTCCTGTAACCTCACTATTTGTTACCCTGTAAATGGGCTATACACACTGAGAACACAGAAATGTAGGTTTAGAATGTCAGAGCTCCATCTGCCTGTCTCATCCTCTCTACCCTAAACAGTATGGCCACATCACTTTATCATTTGTGAAATGCAGTTTGAAACAAACTTAGTCAACAGAATGCCAAATCCTGTGACCACTGTTTATTTATACGTTTTTATTTCTTTGGGAAACTGTTTGGACTGTCACCCTGACTCATGACTGTCCCACCAAGAAGCATGCAGTGTAGTCAATAAAAAGAGCACTGCCAAGTTCAGGCAAGTCCCCAACATTCTGTGTGATCAGAGCTAGTGTGGTAGTTAGAACTATACCGGATTTCTCTTCTTTCTTCTTCCCCATATAATCCAAAGCATCCATACTGGCAACCACACTGAGAGCTTATTTACTTTGTTTTCAGATCAACCAGACCATTGTTTTTTATTAACTGAATGAGAAACCCTAAAAGTTTCTGTTCCAGCAACTGAGAGAACCTTAGTGCTAGGGAACACATCATGGTAATGAAACAACTCATGACTCTGAACAGCTGTGAGGTTGTTGTCTGTTCAACTTTTTACAGGGCAGTAATCTAACCCTGTAGGTACTTATTTCTTAACATTATATCTAAGAGTAAATCACCTTCCTAGCCTGTAATTCCCTTTAACTAATGACCAAATTGTACATAATTAATTAGTGCATTTTTAATGTTTTTTTAAATGGTCCAGCAGAGTTTCCTTTTAAACACTTAGTTTGAATCATATTTATTATCTACAAAATATGAGACATTTACCAACTCTGATCATAAAGTGTTCTTCTTGAGACTCTCTGTGCTCTCAAGAGAATAAGAAGAGAAATATATTTAAAATAATCAATCCCATCCCAAGAAAACTTTGCAGTTGTTTTCTCTCCTTGGGATATTTTTTAATTAAACCAAGGTGAAATAAAACAAATAAAAATAAAACAGTCTGCAATAGTGGAAGCAAGTGGAATTAAAGTACCTTTCCATTCAAAACAATGTCTAAACTAATGTTTAAATTCATCAGACTTTCACTGCCTAATAATATGACATGTTTACAATGTTGAAGGAAATCAGGTGTTTTCATGCTAAATGAAAATAAAATTTATGTACTGTTATTACCATATTCTTTGCCTGGTGTTTCTCACTCTATTCATCATTAAAAGCTGCTCAATAAATACTGTGCAAACTGCATGTGGGGATGTTATGCAGTAATAACTCAATCAGCTATAAATAACCACCACTCAGAGCCTTGGGAAGAGTCAAGGACCTAAGAGGGAATGGTTGAAGAATTGCTAAATTGTGAAAAAGAGAGTTATTGGTCTATTTTCTCTTCATATTTGACATAGTAGAAGCAAATTTGGACACTAGTGCTCTAGCCTGAAATGAGGTCTTTATTCATCACGTGAGCTGAGACAGGCAGTAGGTTAGATGGTGTGATTTTGGAGACTAAGTTTCCTCTACCCATCTATACCAGAAAAGCTGGTGGAGAAAGACTTACCTGTCTACCCCCTGTATTAGTTAACCTTTGCTCTGTAACAAGTTACCCCCAAATTTAGTTGCTCAAAACATCAAACATTCATCATCTCACGCGGTATCTGATGGTCAGTAATCAATGAGTAGCTTCTGCGTCAGGGTTTCTCACCAGATTACAATCAGGTAATCTGGCTTTTAGCCAGGACTACAGTCAGTCATCTTCTAGCTCAACTGGCCAGAGAATCTTCTTTGAAGCTCATTTAAATCATGATTGTCAATGGCCAGTTTTTCCATGGTTCTTGGCTGCAGGCTTCAGTTCCTTGCCACGTAGACTTCACCATAACATTAGACACAAAAAGATGAGAGATTCTCTGCCTCACGATGAGAGATTCCCCAGGGAAAAGTGAGCTAGCAAGAGAGTGCCCTAAATAGAAGCTGCAGTATTTTATTCTGCATCTCATAAGTGGCATACTTTTGCCATGTGCTATTACTCATGCAGCTCAACCATGAGACTACACAGGGCGTCGGTATCAAGAAGTGAGGGATATTGGGGGCCATCTTGGAGGCTGGCTTCCTCAGTCTTAGATGAAGCTGGCATTGATGCCTAGGCACAGATTTAAAAAGTGAAACAAATCAGGATAGTCAATATATTCATTTCAGGTGTACAACATAAGAAATTGCTATTTGTATATATTTTAAGATGGTCATAGTAAGTCTAGTTAACATCTATCACCTCACAGTTACAAACTTTTTTTGTGATGAGAACTTCTAAGATCTACTCATTTAGTAACCTTCAAATATACAATACAGTATTAACTACAGTCACCATGTTGTATATTACATCCCCAAGACTTACTTATTTTATAACTGGAAGTTTGTACCTTTGACCAGCTTCATTCCTCTTGCTCATCATCCCATCCACCTCTAACAACCGCTCATCTGTTCTCTAGATTAGTATGCTTGGTGGAGGGACTCGTTATCTTTGTTTTTAGATTCCATGTATAAATGAGATCATACAGTATTTGTCTTTCTCTGTTAGACTTATTTTACACAGCACAAAAATTATTTTCTTTGCCACACTGTTTTTCAGGAACAATTACGAAGTAAAATAAGGGGATTGGAAATTATTTACAATATTTTTTTTTAATTGGGGGATTCTAAGCCTTTGACTGTGTGGATCACAATAAACTATGGACAATTCTGAAAGAGATGGGAATACCAGACCACCTGACCTGCCTCTTGAGAAACCTAGATGCAGGTTAGGAAGCAACAGTTAGAACTGGACATGGAACAACAGACTGGTTCCAAACTGGGAAAGGAGTATGTCAAGGCTGTATATTGTCACCCTGCTTATTTAACTTATATGCAGAGTACATCATGAGAAATGCTGGGCTGGAAGAAACACAAGCTGGAATCAAGATTGCCGGGAGAAATATCAATCACCTCAGATATGCAGATGACACCACCCTTATGGCAGAACGTGAAGAGGAACTAAAAGCCTCTTGATGAAAGTGAAAGAGTAGAGTGAAAAAGTGGGCTTAAAGCTCAACATTCAGAACACAAAGATCATGGCATCTGGTCCCATCACTTCATGGCAAATAGATGGGGAAACAGTGGAAACAGTGTCAGACTTTATTTTTGGGGCTCCAAAATCACTGCAGATGGTGACTGCAGCCATGAAATTAAAAAATGCTTACTCCTTGGAAGGAAAGTTATGACCAACCTAGATAGCATGTTGTAAAGTAGAGACATTACTTTGCCAACAAATGTCCGTCTCATCAAGGCTATGGTTTTCCAGTGGTCATGTATGAATGTGAGAGTTGAACTGTGAAGAAAGCTGAGTGCCAAAGAATTGATGCTTTTGAACTGTGGTGTTGGAGAAGACTCTTGAGAGTCCCTTGGACTGCAAGGAGATCCAACCAGTCCATTCTGAAGGAGATCAACCCGGGGATTTCTTTGGAAGGACTGATGCTAAAGCTGAAATTCCAGTACTTTGGCCACCTCATGTGAAGAGTTGACTCATTGGAAAAGACTCTGATGCTGGGAGGGATTGGGGGCAGGAGGAGAAGGGGACAACCCAGGATGAGATGGCTGGATGGCATCACTGACTCAATGGACATGAGTCTGAGTGAACTCCGGGAGTTGGTGATGGACAGGGAGGCCTGGCATGCTGCAATTCATGGGGTCGCAAAGAGTCAGACACAACTGAGCGACTGAAGTGAACTGAAGCACTTATAGTCGGTTGAAGCTTGGAAGTGAACATAATAAAAGGAGTATGTGACTTCTGTTTACATTTAGGAAAATTTTGGCACCTGGCATTGAAAACTTACTGATTCATTTATTCAACAAATACTTATTAAGCAGCTATTATGCGTCAAGGCCTCTGTTAGTCATTGGACCAAAACAGCAAAGGAAGGAGGCTTGGTCCCCAAGAGCTGTTTGGAGTTTGGAGAGGGCTAAAGTTAGAACCATAGACAACTACAATGCCTGGGCTAAGTGCTCTAATGAGAGCTGTATGGGATGGTATTTCGAATTGAATACTATTTCCAATTTAAAAATTTTTGAAGTGGAACCACTTTTCATCCGTGTTAAAACTAAAATGGCTTCCAAATCTTACATCACAATATAAACAGGATAATGGATTCCCAAAAATGCAGGCCTTCTGTTGATCTGCTGCAAAGACAGCATATGTGCTCAGACATCTGTTTAGACATCCACTTAGCAAGCATTCTGTCAGCCTGGCAGGACCAGGACCACAGCTGAAGCACATATAGCCCCAGACATCAGCTGTAAGGGAACCAAATGGTGCCTTCCCAAAAATTACCTTAGAATTCAAAGTATCCAAACAGCTTGACAGGCACAACCAATGATATACAAAGGAAAACCCACAACACAGAGACATAAGTGGCCCTTGAGTTCAGTAAGGAACATTCTGAATTTCAACTGTCTCACTCTAGTCCTGAGTTGGGAATATTCTCCACTGCGTGGAACAACATATAACACCATGAATATAACCCAAAAGAAAAGATAAATTAGATACTGGCCAAATAATGGTAGATTACCTAATTGGTGAGAGATTCCACAAATCTAAAACACTCAGTAATATTGGAAATCTCTGATTGCCTGATAGTCTGCTATTTTTATGTGGTTTCAAAACTGAAGATGCTTTATATTTAGTTTAGATTTTCATAGTAGTAATTCAGCAGAACGGACTAGTAGATTGTCACTGCATTGGTCTCATATCTATTGAGAATAATTAAAGAAAAACAAAATTGCCCCTTGCTCCCAGGAAATCCTGAAAGTCCTGAAACTTTGCTAATCACTAAAGACTAGAAACTGTTTTAAACCTGTTCAATTTCTTTTAATTATTATTATTATCATTTTGGCCACATCATGTATCACATGGGATCTTAGTTCCTTGACCAGGGATTGAACCTGCATCCCTTCCCCTGGAAGCCCATAGTCTTAACCATTGGACTGCCAGAGATGTCCTCGTTAACCTTTTTAACCAATACATTTCAGTTAAAGGGCCATGAGGAGGACATGGCAACTCACTCCAGTATTCTTGCCTAGGGAATCCCAAGGACAGAGGAGCATGGAGGTTACAGTTCATAGGGTCGCATAGAGTTAGACACAACTGAAGTGACTTAGCACGCCTGCCCACACGATGAGACAAGTCAACACCAGAGCGGATTTTAAACTTACTTAACCAGTCATTGAGTACTTGCTGCAAAGAAGCAACTCTGAAAACCAACCAGTCAATGACAGTCTTACATTTTCAAAGTCAGCCATTGAACAGCACACACACTCTAGTGAACAGGATCCTAGGGCTGAAGTCAATTCACTCTTACCCAGTCACCGACACAAAACCCTGCCTCCAAGACTGCAGTAACTAACACCACTCAAAACAAGTTCTTCCCCAAATCCTTTGTAAGACCTTCCTTTGCTCAGTATGACTAGCTGAGTTCTCCCTTACTTAAGCAGTAAATTCAACTTTGTATTTTGGGGGATCCAGTGTGTTGATCCTTCTTTTTTCTACACTATATACACATTATTTTAAATCACATAATGACTCTAATCTTAGTTATCACTTTGTGCAGCCTTGCTTTTCTACATAATGATGCCTGATGTTAAAATAATTTAGGAAACATTCTTCATTAAGTATAGATTCACCCTCTTATGTAAAATGTGTCTTTTACAAGTTTATCTTTACTTACAAAAACCACACTTAATCTGTCCAACATGCAGCTTAGATTCCCTATCTTTGTTCATGTCATAATTGTCCACTGAATTCTCCAAACTCCAAGCCTTGGACTTAGTAATGACCCTTCCTTCTCTTTTCCCTCTCCAGGTTTAGTGATACTATTTCTGAAATGTTCTTCAAATCCCATCTCACCTCACTCCTCTGGCCCAAGCCCTAATTAAAGATTTCAATTCCTTTCTGACAGGATGATTAGCAATAAATTACTACCCAAAACTGTCCCCCACCCCCAACTTCTAATCAGGCTTCTCTGGTGGCTCAGATGGTAGAGTCTGCCTGCAACACAGGAGACCTGGGTTTGATACCTGAGTCTGGAAGATCCCCTGGAGAGGGGAATGGCAACCCACTCCAGTATTCTTGCCTGGAGAGTTTCATGGGCAGAAGAGCCTGGCCTGCTACAGTTCTTGGGGTCACAAAGAGTGGGACATGACTGAGCAACTAACACTTCAGCTTCTAATACATCCCCTGTAAGCCAGCTCACTGTGGTAGTAAAGAACAAAACTAAGTTTGTTTTTTGCTCTTTGAAAGTCTTCTGGAAAGACCCTATCTCTTAAGGGACCAAATGATTGTCACTGTGCTTATTTAACTTATATGCAGAGTACAGCATGAGAAATGCTGAGCTAGAAGAAGCACAAGCTGGAATCAAGATTGCCGGGAGAAATATCAATGGGGAAACAGTGGAAACAGTGTCAGACTTTATTTTTGGGGCTCCAAAATCACTGCAGATGGTGACTGCAGCCATTAAATTAAAAGACACTTACTCCTTGGAAGGAAAGTTATGACCAACCCAGATAGCATATTGAAAAGCAGAGACATTACTTTGCCAACAAAGGTCCGTCTCATCAAAGCCTATGGTTTTTCCAGTGGTCATGTATGGATGTGAGAGTTGGACTGTGAAGAAAGCTGAGCGCCGAATAATTGATGCTTTTGTTCTGCAGTGTTGGAGAAGACTCTTGAGAGTTCCCTGGACTGCAAGGAGATCCAACCAGTCCATCCTAAAGGAGATCAGTCCTGGGTGTTCATTGGAAAGACTGATGCTGAAGCTGAAACTCCAATACTTTGGCCACCTCGTGCGAAGAGTTGACTCATTGGAAAAGACCCTGATGCTGGGAGGGATTGGGGGCAGGAGAAGGGAACGACAGAGTATGAGATGGCTGGATGGCATCACCAACTTGATCGGCATGACTTTGGGTGGACTCCGGGAGTTGGTGATGGCCAGGGAGGCCTGGCGTGCTGCAATTCATGGGGTCGCAAAGAGGCACGACTGAGCGACTGAACTGAAGACACTGTGGCAGCAATGTTACCAAATTCACCCTCCTCTATGGACTCAGTTTCCCATGGACCTCATTTGCTCTTCCTTAAACACCCTGTACTTTCGCTGCTCTTGCTAAAACTCTTTCTAAATCTTTCCTCTTCCTGAAACCCCTTTTTATCTTCTGAACAAGGTAAAATCCCACTGTGGACTTAAAAATATTCACAGCCTACAAGTCAAGAGTTATGTTTTATTTGGAGAGAAGTTTTAAGATTTCAAGTCTAGGAGGCAGCATCTCAAGGAACCTTGAGAAAATTGCTCCTAGAAGGCGAGGGGGAAGCTAGGATATACAGCTTTGAAACAAAAGGTAGGTAGTCTGGACGTCAAAATTATGTAGGGGAAGATGCAAGAGTCTGGGCTCATTGAAACCATTTCTTTGATATGCACCTCACCTATCTGGGGCCAGAATCCCATGTTTTCACATCCTGAGCTTCCTCAGGGCTCACCATAGGGAGCGGTGAGTGCGGCTCAGTGTGATGGTTGCTAGATGGCAGGTACCGAGTTTCCTCAGGATTCACCGGCTCACATTGGAGGGCTGCAGGCCAGCAAATGCTGATGACTCTGTTATCCTCTTTTTACTGATACAGCAGAAAAAATGTCATTTTTCACCACTCATACTAAAGTCATCTCCCTATGCTTTGCAATTCATTTTGCGGTCCATTAACGCTCCTGGTACGGTGCTTTACTCCCTTACTGGAAGCAGCTTAAGACAAAAGGAAAAGTCTTTCTCTTTGGATTTTATGGGTGAGAAAAAATAGTAATACTGAATAATGTTCCAGTAAATGTTAGTTAAAAAGAAATTCATTGGTTTATGGGCTAGTTTCTGCAGCAGAGTTTAATATGTTCATAAGATTTGTAGAATTTTCCTGCTGAAAACTCTTCATCGTGTTAATCCACTTGACGCTGACCTCTCAGCACTGCCTATATTAAGGTCTCTAAGTTTCTATGAGCAAATGTTAGTGTCTGGTTTCGTTTTCGTCTCTGCAGGTCTCTCCCTGAGCTATTCTTATGAGAGAATGCCAAGGCATTCCAGAATTAATGTTTGCATGTGTTTCCGGAGGAATGTTTCTTGGACTTTCCTGTCTTCACTGTCATTTTAAAGGCATGACTTCTTAGATGGCACCAGAACCACATGACTGTATTATGTTTGCCTTGGCAGTTGTTAGTGATACTTTGGCAGATAGATTCCACACCTCCTGGTTTGGGAGGTGGGAGCTTAAAGAAACATTTAATGAGTTCTTACTATATGGCAGGTTCTAAATTAGATGGTAAGACTACAAAAGCTGCTAAAGCAGATATCTGCCCTTAGAAGTTTGCATGATTGTTATAAATGAGCCAGGTCTACATGCAAATAATAAAAACACTCAAAGAAAAGGTGGCATTGAGCCCTGAAGAATGTGCTCTGGAAGCAGGCAGAAAGACTAGGAGAGAGGGCTTCCTGAAGTGTGTGTATGTATGCATATGCATATAAGCATATTCACACTACGTGTCCAAGCATGTATGCATATGCAAATGAGCACACACCCATATGCATATGAGCATATATTCCCTATATCTTCATATAGGTTGCCTGGAAAACATGAGTTTAAGGGTCCTGGAAAATCTGAGAAGGCTCTGCCACTAGGAAATCTTAGCAAGCTCTTTCAAGTTAATACCCCCCTTGAGATGAGTACTGTTTCCTGGTTATTAATATTATTTTAAATTTCTGTTAGATTCTGTTTGCTTATTTCTTATTTCGCTTTGCCGAGTCTGAAACTATAGTGTACCCTATGACCATACTTCATGCGTATCTTCAAACTAAGAGTTATGTAATATAGAAGTCTGTTTACAAAAGTAAATGTCACTAACCATTTTGAGGCCCACACTTCTAGAAGTTCCAGATTCTTAGCCTGGATGAGAGGTGGGGTCCTGACAACAGGCCAGGGAAAACGGTGAGATTGAATAACTCACAGAGCACCGTGTAAATATGCAGCTCATGTTCTAGAGCGGTGACGACGCTTTGAACTGAGGCTGCCGTTGACAGTGCCTCTGTGTCTGCTTGACTTGTATTCACCCAACTCCCAGAATCAGTGCAGGGTGCTCTCACCCCTCCTGCTGAGCTCAGGTCATTAAATCCTCACCCTACATTTTTACAGCTTCAGCCCTGTGACAGGAGAGCTGACCCCAACTTGGTGCCAGGGACTCAGTGAAACAGGGATTAATAAACCCCGCCCCAGTATAGCCAAGGGCTCTACAGCTGCTTCTTGCAATTAGACTTGTCATCATTCTCTTAAGAAGCCCCTGTTGATTCTTAAATCCTAATTGGCAGGAGACACCTGTTTCCCAGTGGAAGGATGGGAAAGGGTCATTCGCTTGTGGCAAGCATGGGAGAAAGGCTGAGAAACTGGATGAAAGGGCAAAATACCTTTATCTCAAATCCTCCTGCTTCTCTTGAGAGTTTCTTTTCTTTCTTTCTTTTTTCCAAGAACAACATGTCCAGAGTCAGGCTAGTACTTGGGAATTAATAATAATTTGGCTTTGAATATTTTTATGTTTTTGAGCAAGAACTTACCACTGGTCTCTCCCTAAATCATCCTCCTTACCATCCAGCAGCCCCCCTTGAGATGAGTACTGTTTCCTGGTTATTAATATTATTATTATTTTTGCCAGATCCTGACTGTCATTCATTCCAGTATTTATATATTTATTAATTGCCTGCAAGCTGCCTAAACCCTAAACCTTGTAACCTATTTGTGCCTATAAAAAGTGTTAAGTATATTTTTAGTTCCTGTCTTCACCAAGCTAGCATTCTAAATAGAGGTAGGCATTAGAACTGCATGTAACAATATATCTAAAATATTATTTTTCAATGAACAAATTTGAGACAGTTTTTATGAGTAGAAAGAAGGAATGGTAAATGTTCTTAGAATGGTCTTTTTAGAGGTTTGAGCATTTTTATTTTCTCTGAAATTTAATCACTTTAGAGTTTCTGCTTAGATCTAATACTTGAAGTGGCCTAAATGTAACAAGTAATATCTGATAAAAATCACTGTAACCATTTGTCTTCATTTATACCACTGGAGGTTTCCAAATTAAGTACTATTATTGTTTGTTAGGCTCTGATTATTAAGACTAAATGTGGGGTAGTAGGAATAAAATAATTAGATAGAGCGCATCTGCCTCCAATGCAGGAAATCCGGGTTCGATCCCTGGGTCGGGAAGATCCTCTGGAGAAGGAAATGGCAATCCACTCCAGTATTCTTGCCTGGAGAATCCCATGGGCGGAGAAGCCTAGTAGGTTACAGTCCACGGGGTCGCAAAGAGTCGGACATGACTGAGCAACTTCACCTTCACCTTCATAAGTCAGTAAAAAGAGAGAAGCAATGAAATCATGACTCTCATTTTCATGCATAAACATTTATTGAACACTTAGTATGTACCAGCATCTTTTCTAACACTCAGGCTTCTCTGGATCACCCAAAGTTCAACTTAATTTGTAAGCACTGTCTTCTTAATGGGACTTTGCCAATAGCCAGTTAAGCCCTTTCATCTACCTTGCTATGTCCTTGTGGGCTTCAGTGAAATTAGGTAATCAACAAAGACTTATTCTGCATCCAACTGAATACCAGTGAGAATTTTTTCAATTATTGCACAGCAATTTCAAATAATTTTTTTATTTTGTTTGATTTACTTGATGCCTTGTTTTATGTTTAGCTTCACAAGACTGTATGTCTTGTTTCCATATAGCTGTATTGCCACTGTTAAAAATATTAAGGAAGTAAAAGACCCTATTCTTGCCCACTAGAGATTTGTATATTGGGATAACACATACATCGTAAGAACAATCACCTACATTTGGCAATTCTGCATGAAAGTTTTATTGAAGGCATTGTTGAAGCCCATTGCACTCCATCACTCTTCAGGAAATGTCACTGTTAATAGTAACCTGAAAGTCTCTTAATATCTTGGATAAAGGGTTCTCAAAAGTCACTGTCCAAAAAGATTATCCATGAATCTCATTAGAATCCAGATTCCCAAGGCCCTTAACTCAGTGATTCTGATTCATTATTGATGGTGAGGGCTAGGAATAAAAATTTAGCAAGCACTGCAGACGATTTTGATGGAGAGGATCTACATCTTACATTTTAAGAAGCTATGAGAGTGTCCCCCACCCTTTATATAAGGGAAGCTACAAATGGAAGGATAAAATTAGAGGACAATCATTTCTGCCTCTTTCACTTAAGACCAAATGGATTTCAGTCATGAACACTGAAGGATTTCCAAGGCTCATGACTTGTTTTTTGTCATCCTGTACACAAAATTCCATTTAAAAGCTGGTTGGCTATACATGAATAACTGCCTTAAATACATTTTTTGTCACGTACAGAAACAAGCTACTCTACGTCTTTGGCTGTTGATACTGCCTCTGACTTCCTTGCTCCTTCAAAGATAGGGTCCTATTTTGTCAGAGGTTCGGAGCTCTTATTACCATATAAAGAAGGAGATACTGGGGGTAAACTCTCCTTTTACATGTTTGGAACAAAGGGTGAGGCCCTGCAGCTTCAGTGTGTGTATGACGTAAGCAACGGTGAGTAGCACAGGGAATTCAGAGGAGAGTGGGTGATTCATTCTGGAAGAAATAGCTTGCACCTGTGAGGATGCCGGAGGCGCCACTTGGCATTATTGGGGTGCTGCAACAGCTGGGGGACAGCCACTGTCCCCAGACGAACTGGCGGCTTGTGGATCTTGAGCAGAACTGGGCCTCTCTCACTGCTCACTGTTATGTTTTGCTTTTGGAGTGAAGGCAAACTTGTGACTCACATGGGAGCGGAGGGGAGGTATGCGCTCAGCAGTGTTCGGTCTTGGCAGGAGGGCGGCTGCTGCAGACATGGGGTGCAATCTAATAAGCACATGTGTTCTTACAGTATGCCTCATGGCCAGACCACTTTATCTTCAGTAATCCCAATCCATGTCCCAGAATCACATTATTTGGCCGGGGCTCAGACCTCATGTATTCTTGGCTTGGGGAATAATGAAACGTGATCTCAAGACAAGATAGGATTATGATCTGAAGAGGTACTGATGGATTTGCCTCCCCCAGCAGCACAATGTTAATGGAACATGGCATCAGGAAAATATATTTAACATGCTGCTGCTGGAGAAGTTCAAACATTGCCTTTGTACATAGAATCTTGCCTCTATAGTTTATGATGGCTGACAGGAACAAATTGATGTTGAAGATAAAAGAGCATAGAAAACAGCTCTAGTAATAGGCTGCAGTAGTCCTGACTGTATTTGCTGTCACTGGCAGTAGTCATTCGTCTTTGAGAAGGCATTACATGCTATTATACATGTCATTCAAGGGACCATTTATCAAGAAAAGCCCTTCAGGGTAAAATAATGTTAAAAGAAAAAACCCTTTGTGCTCAAAGAGTGTGGTGAGTAGGACCAGGCTGTGGCTAGAGTGCAGGACATCGCCTTTGGGCAAGCTTCAGTGCAGTGGGCCAGAGTCTCGGTGATCTAGGTAGGGTCACTGGGAGGGCAGGCTTCTAGAAGGCTCAAGAAAGATCAGGACTGATTCCCTGTAGCCACTGATGATCAGAAAGTGGCTGATGCTGGATCCAGTGATGGGAAAAAGAATCATTCACTTTGGAAAGCCTGGATCTCTTGAAATCACATATATGTCATACAATCTCTTAAAGCAGTGATAGTTCTTTTCCAACTCCATCCCATTTCCTATGATTAAAGCTCTGGTTTGCACAATAATCATCCCCTTTCAAAATATAAATTATCCTTAAGCTCAGTGTTTATACCGGGGACACATGTAAATTGGACAGGTCAAAGTCATGGTTGCATAGAATAGAATTTTAAAAGTACAAGGCGGCTGGGTGAATAGAATTTTAAAAGTACAAGGCGGCTGGGTTTGGGGGGAGGTGAAAAACAAATTCTGTTGACTCTAGTTGAATACACTCAAGAAGTTCTAGTCCATGCATTTAATTATCTTGATGTCTTGGTGTAATACAACTCAAAAAATACCTCCAAGTTAACTTTCACAAAAGTTCCAAAAAGGAAAAAAAAAAGTATATTTTACTTTTAAATTTTGGTTCTGTATTTTCAGCGAAATAAAGCTTGGTCTTCTTTTTTGGAAAAAAAACAAATAGCTATGAAATTTGTGGGGTTTTTTGTTTTTTTTACTAAATGGCCAGTAATCTGTGATACATTTTCAGTGCAATTTGATTTGCTGTATGGTGAGTACCCCTAGAGAAGGAAATGGCAACCCACTTCAGTATTCTTGCCTGGAGAATCCCATGGAGAGAGGAGCCTGACAGGCTACAGTCCATGGGGTCACACAGCATCAGACACTACTTAAGCAACTTAGCACACACGCATGACGAGTAAGGCTATCTAGAAAAAAAGCAGAAATAGTCAAACACTGCCACCTGCTGTTACTCTTTGCACGTTTACTGTTAAAACGTAGGTTTTATTCAACCTCTTTCTCATAGAGGCAGAATATGTAGAGAGCAGCAGTTCCCAAATTTCAACTGGTGTCAGAATCACCTGGAAGGTTACAAAACACAGAGGGATGGGGTTGGAGGTGGGTGGGAGATTTAAGAGGGAGGGGATATATGTATATGTAGGCTGATTTGCATTGATGTATGGCAGAAACCAACACAATAGAGTAACAATCCTCCAATTAAAAATAACATAAAATTTTAAAGACAACATATATCACTGGACCCTGCCCCAGTGATTCAATAGGTCTGAATGAGGCTGGAGAATCTGTGTTTCTAACTAGGTTTCTAGGTACTGCTGCTGCCGGTCTGTTTACTGAACACAGGTTCAGCCGTTTCTTGCTCACAAGCCAATAATTCGAGAGGCAGTGTCAATGGAAAGGAAAGTCACTTTAATCAGGAAAATCCAACAATCTTAGGAGAAGATGGATCAGTGTCCAGAGACAAACTCTGAAGATTCTGCTCAGCCATGTCAGTTTTTAAAGGAAAAAAAAAAATGGGGGAAGAATCTCAATAAACCATCGAGTCAGGAGCTTGGGATCTTTATCATTCTGCCTCGTGTATAGGCTGACTGCCTCTCTTCAGATATTATCTTGCCTATGTGAACTGCCTGCAGGGTTCCTTGGGGGACTGTTGGAGATAAATCATTCTTTAACTACTTAAGTGTTCATTCTTACTTCATTTTATCTAGGTATAGAATCAAAGGTCAGTCTAGTCAAAGCTATGGTTTTTCCAGTAGTCATGTATGGATGTGAGAGTTGGACCATAAAGAAAGCTGAGCACTGAAGAATTGATGTTTTGAACTGTGGTATTGGAGAAGACTCTTGAGAGTCCCTTGGACAACAAGGAGATCAAACCAGTCAATCCTAAAGGAAATCAGTCCTGACTATTGACTGGAAGGACTGATGCTGAATCTGAAACTCTAATACTTTGGCCCCCGGATGCAAAGAACTGACTCATTTGAAAAGACCCTGATGCTGGGAAAGATTGAAGACAGGAGAAGGGGACTACAGAGGATGAGATGGTTGGATGGCATCACCAACTCAATGGACATGAATTTGAGCAGGCTTCGGGGGTTGATGATGGACAGGGAAGCCTGGCGTGCTGCAGTCCATGGGGTGGCAAAGAGTCGGACAGGACTGACCAACTGAACTAAAAGAATCAACAGGCTAGCTAAGGCATGGTGTGTATTCAGGACAGCAGAAGTCAAGAGTTAGGTTCAACTGCTTAGTGATCTTATTCCTATAAATAAACTTTTAAGGTTAGGGGGAAAAGAAATGGGTAAACTGAAAAGAAACAAAAGAGCTACTTTCAGATCCAGTCACTGACCTATTTTAAAATGCCCAGGATGCCCTAGGTTGCCTACCTAAAGGTTTCCTGACAAAAGAACTCAACTTCTATGGCCCTAGGAAGATTTACACTGTATTGCTTATTCTAACCTATCCTCTACCTCCCATAAGAAGAGTAAGTTGGGTTTGAAAGCCAAATCTGAAAGGAGTGTGATCAGAGATGCAATCAATCAGGCATGCAGGTTGCTGTGTTTGAGGCTGAATGATTATAACAGAAGAACATGGGGTGAATTGAACTACAGGAGATTGTTTATATAAAGAAATAACTTGGCCTGGAATGTGAAGGACTTGCCCATATGTAAGAAACCAAATGGATAGTGCTGGTCTTTGAAGGTCTGGGCAGAGTCCCAATTTTTCTGCCTTTCTTTCATATGCCACATGTTAATTTGTCTTCAAGATTCACTTACTCTGAAAAGCAGATGGCCAGAAGTGTGAAATTTTGGTGGTATTAAGTGCTATCATTTTTGTCATCACCAATGTTTTCAGTAAAACCAGAGAGTTCATTGATTAAATAACTCGCTGAGCAAAGCTGTGCTTTTGAACTTTGGAAACTGATGAGAAGGAATGTGCTTTAACCACTTTTTAAAAAAATGTGGTTAAAACACACACAGAGCATTAAATTTACCATCCTAATCATTTTTAAATATATGGTTCAGTGGTTCAGGATATTCACATTGTTGTGCAACTGATCTCTCAACCTTTTTCATCCTGTAAAACTGAAACTCCGTAACATCCCCCCTATCTTTGGCAATCACCCTTGAAATTTTTTTCTACAATTTTTTACTCCTTTAGATACTCCATATGAGTGGAGTGTTTATTCTTCTGTGACTGGCTTATTTCACTTAGCATAACATCCTTAAGGTTCAGCCATATATTTACCCATGTAACCATCCATCATATATTGTATCATACGATTTCTTTCTTTTTAAAGGCTGTATAATGCTCCATCGTATGTATTTACCACACTTTATTCACATGATGATGGGCAGTTTGATTGATTTCATCTGTTGGCTAAACATGGATATACAAATCCCTTCCCAAGACTTGGTTTTGAATTCTTTGGGTATGTACCCAGAAGTAGGATCACAGGGTAATTCTATTTTTAATTTTTGAGTAACTTCCATACTGTTTTCCACAATGGCTGCATGGTTTTGCATTCCCACTAACATTGTGCAAAGATTCCAATTTCTCCACATCCTTGTCAACACACTTTTTTGCCAATAATTTTTATTATGTTCATTTTATTTAATATATTCAAAAGCAGAGACATTACTTTGCTGACTAAGGTCCGTCTAGTCCAGGCTATGGTTTTTCCAGTGGTCATGTATGGATGTGAGAGTTGGACTGTGAAGAAGGCTGAACACTGAAGAACTGATGCTTTTGAACTGTGGTGTTGGAGAAGACTCTTGAGAGTCCCTTGGACTGCAAGGAGATCCAACCAGTCCATTCTGAAGGAGATCAACCCTGGGATTTCTTTGGAAGGAATGATGCTAAAGCTGAAACTCCAGTACTTTGGCCACCTCATGCGAAGAGTTGACTCATTGGAAAAGACTCTGATGCTGGGAGAGATTGGGGGCAAGAGGAGAAGGGGACGACAGAGGATGAGATGGTTGGATGGCATCACTGACTCGACGGACATGAATCTGAGTGAACTCCGGGAGTTGGTGATAGACATGAATCTGAGTGAACTCCGGGAGTTGGTGATAGACAGGGAGGCCTGGCATGCTGCGATTCATGGGGTCGCAAAGGGTCGTACACGACTGAGCGACTGAACTGAACTGAACTGAACTGATGATAATGAGTGTGAGGTGAGATCTAAGTGTGGTTTTGATTTGCATTCCTCCAATAATAAGTAATGATGACTCATCCTCTCATGTGCTTATTGACCACGTGAATGTCATCTTTGGAGAAATATTTATTCAAGTCCTTTGCCCATTTTTCAATTTGGTTATTTGATTTTTTTTTTTTTTTTTTGGTCATTGAGTTGTAGTTCTTCCTATTTTCTGGATATTAACCCTTGTCAAATTTATAATTCTCAAATATTTTCTTCTACAGGTTGCCTCTTCATTTTATTGATAGTATCATTTGATGCAAAAAGGTTTTAAGTTTGATGTAGTCCCATTTGTCTATTTTTGCTCTTATTCTCTGTGCTTTTGGTGTCGTATCCAAACCAATCTGGGAATTGATTCTGAAGTAAATATCATACGATAGCAAGAACCGCTGCTAATTTTGTTAGATGTGGTAATAGCATGCATGTTTAAAAAGGGGTCCTTTTTGAGATTTGCACACACCTAGAGGTAAGATAATAAGATCAAAGATTTTAAAAATTAAACTATTTCATCAAAGTAAACAAAGAAAAGGAATAGTCAAGCAAAGGTAGCATTCTGCTGATAACTGTTGAATCTGAGGTTTCCATTGTACTGTTCACTCTACTTTTGTGAATATTTGTAATTTTTCATTGATATTTAAAAAATTTAAGTGAATCATATCAGATATTGGTAAATATTGAATTAACATCTTTTAAAAAGAAAGTAAATTTTTTTAAAGAAAAAGTATGCAGAAAAACAACACTTAGTTTCCTATTTCTTAAAAAGGGTTGTCTCAATTTTTAGGGTGTCTTGTTTACCTATTGGGAACTCCTATAATAATATCAAGGTGCAGGCCCCACAGCCAAGTAGTCATCTTACCAAGAATATCTATTACTTTCCTACAGCTTGTGCACAGTAGATTTCCAGGCACAGAGTCAAACATAAAAATAGCATCAAATGAAGCAGTCTTGGGTGGTTCCTCAAATACTCCCCAAGGAAGATTATGGATGACAAAACCACTGCAGAAGACCTGAATGGGAATCTGTTTTATTTCTCAGGTAAAATATTCGTTTCAGAAACCCAGGGTTACAATTCTATCAAGAAATAAACCAATTTAAAATTATAATATGTCACCAATAAGCATAAGTCTGTAATTTTTGGAAACGGAACACAGGTAAACCAAGACCAGAGCCCATGACTCAGAAAAGCCATTAAAAAATACTTAAATTATCCACTAGAGTGAAAAAAAGAAGGAAAAAAACTTAGAAATTTTTTTTTATTTGACTAGTTTTTGATTATAATCTTTTATAATTATTTGTGCTCAATTAGAAAGATATTCTTAGGTCTACAAATTCCAGACAAATTATTATTTTTTAATAAGGATCAGAAAGATGGGTCTCCAGAAAGACATGCAGTGACATCTATGATTTTCTATTTCATTCACCTTGTTCTCAGCTTAGGTAAACAAGCATCAGAAATCAGTCATCATTCCCAGTGCTGACCATTAAACCTTGGTTCTACTTATGAAATATGTCACACTTGATATTTATGGGGAAAATAAACAGATTGTATGATTTTAAATTCTATAAGATGTCAGAGAGGCTGCTTTTGATTGTATATTATACAATAAATGATATGAAACATTTTATTATGCTTATTTGGTTTTTATTTTTTATTTATCATTTGTTCAAGATCTTGATGACCCAATACCATACGGAAATGTAAAGGCCTTACACATGGTTATCCAAATATAGATAATTTATCTTGAATGTAATTTTATCATCCATTAATTTATTTCCTCTGCAAAATATTTATAAATCTTATTTTTTGAAACAAGCACATTCCATGCTAGGTGCTAAGAATACAAAAATGAATAAGACGTAGTCTCAGCTTTTAAGAGGCTCTAATACAAATGGAATGTGTAGATCTGAAAATGACTCACAAAACTCCAACAGCTAAGTGCTGTAATACAGGTGAAAAGATGTGGTTTCAGTGATGACAATGGATTATGACTCAACTTCATCTCAGGTAAATGAATAATTTCTGGATCCTGGAATTGTACAAGTACTGCTAATCAACCTCCAAGATTCAAAGAGGAAATATATATATAGGTGAAAAGAGCAAATAAATTTTCAAAAGACTTTGATCCATCCTTCAACACAAAATTCTGGGGCTCTTCAAACTTTGAACCAACATGAATTGGGGACATCATCTTTGTAGCTTGTCGGTTCCCTACATTGTGGAATAGGCCATGAGGAGTCCAAAGAAGACAAAACGGAAAACCAACGTATAGCATGAGGGATATGGAACCCTGACCCCACAAATTCCTTCCACTATTTGCATTTCTCAGGAAGCCTCTCTTTCAGTACCTGACCCACTCTACTTCACATCTCCAGCCCCCTTTTGATTTTCTTGATTTGGATTTTATAACCCAGTCCTGAACTTTTTTTTAACTTTTTTTTTTTTTTTTAATGCTAGCTAAACTGCTCAGGTCATTGCCTCTGGTCATTTCCTCTAGGATCACTCACTCCAATTATACTCTAATGCCAAGTGCAGGCCTGGGGATACTGCTAGTCCAAATCTTCTGGTCTTTCATCTCCTGGGGAGGAACAGGGCGACACTAAATTATGGCAGCATCAGCACCTCCTCTCTCTAGGCCAACCTCTAGGCTGAATCATAATGCACACAGAGCTTAATAATACATTTTCCAGTGCATCTCCTTACACTTCGCATGTTCTCATTCATACTGCACAGGCCAGCGTCTTCATGACGCTTCCTTGCTCCCCGCTTTACCCATTTAATCTTTCCTCACAACCAACATTTTCTGAACAGCCCTTAATGTTCCACCTTTCCAACCTTCTTTTTACAGTCTTTGATTCCTGTATGAATGAACTCCTTATCCTCTCAGAATTCAATTTCTGCTGAGAAAGGTTGGCTAAGTTTTGAGTACAAGAGAATAACTCTCAAGTATATTTGAGACAACTTTGAGGATTCACAGAAGCGTAGGGGAAGAATTTGAGGGTGGCTGGAATTCCCAAAGAGCAAGAAGAAGCTGATCTTAGGTTGACCTGCAAGTTACGGAATTTCTCTAAATAATCAGGAAAACCTGGTAAGCCAGGAAAGAATTGAGGGTAAAGGAGAAAATTTAAAATACTCCCTCCATCTTTCTTTTAGCCACTTAGCACAGTATCTGGCAAAGAGTAGAAAGCTCAATGAATATTTGTTCATAGACTAACCAATTATTAGAATTACTACTCTCAGAGGCCAAAACATATAGGTCAAAAGCTTTGAGGGGAAACAAACTGGCTAAAGTTGAGAGAAGACAACAGGAGTATAAAGTCAACAGAGCCTAAAGAATGAGAGACGATTCAAGAGATTCCTTCAGTGGGTCCCAAGAATAACTCACAGATGCTTCCTTAGAATTGTTACAATTTTTTTCATTTAAAGGAGGAAAAACTCCATTAAACTTTACTTTGCGCCATACTGAGTCACTTCAGTTGTGTCCGACTCTTTGCGACCCCGTGGACTGTAGCTCGCCCGGCTCCTCTGGGTTGCCATGCCCTCCTCCAGGGGATCTTCCCGACCCAGGGATCGAACCCGTGTCTCTTTTGTCTCCTGCAGTGGTAGGAGGTTTCTTTACCTCTAGGGCCAGTTGTAAAGTTTGGGAAGCCCCAAAACTTTACTTGATTCCTCTTCAATAATATGCACTCATGCTTTTGTTTCCTGACTGGCAATACTTCAAGGGAACACCAGAGGGCGACACATTTTAACGGTTCAGAATCCCTCTAAAAGGAAGCTTACAGAGAAACTGAAATATTATTATATTATCCTTAAATATAAACATTTCATTTAACACAGAATTTGTGCTAACTGCACCAATATGAAGTTCATTCCAAGTCTGAAAAGGGGCCAGTACAGAGGAGAGAGTATTTGAAGCTAACCCTCTGTTAGCTTACCTGCCAGGAATAAGCTTCTTTTCTGCAACTATCTCCTTGATCAGTGTGATATTATTACAAAGATCTAGATAAAGCAAAAAGAATTACAGGAAGGAAATATAGTGTTATATAAAAAGAACTATGCATATATGTGGAACATATATATGTGTATGCCTGTGTATATATGTACAAAGTTTGAGTCCTTTAAAAAAATCTATGCATTTCTCAAGTATTAATGTTACAGATATCATTTCGGCATTCTCTATTATCCACAGCATTTTTATTGGGAATGGAGAGGAGGGCTTTGGTGACTAAAAGGGTAGCTCCCTAGTGCTGCATCTGCTGAGCATGTCACAGATGGGCGGTGGGGCTTAGTCATCCTGAGAAATGGGTTTCAATCCAGGTCCCTCTGAGTGGTGATCTCAGCCCTCCCTCCAGTTGAAACTGGGCTACGTTGCTTTAACTCTAGCACACCTGATTTGCATATGCTTCATATAAATGCAACTTAGCTCAAAAATACCAGAAATCAAATCTCTGGTATTGGGCAAACACCCAATCCATTAACGAAAATATATTGATTCTCCTGATATCGCAACAATGATAGAGTAAACTGATTGGGTTAGTCATTTGCTTCCCCACACCCTCAACCCCAACCCCTGGCCCAATTCTAGGCCTCTTGTAATCTCTCCACAAAAATGTATGGCCCTGAAGTCCTGAAAACCTCTCTGAAACAGAAGTTAAGACTGCTATCTTTTCTCCCAGACCCTACAGTTTTATTTTCTGTGACACTGCATTTAATATTCAGAAATCATTCTATGACTTGCCATATAACAGCAGTCAATGGATGTGCAAAATTCACTTGACTCAAAATATACAAATACTGGAAGGGATTTTAGCCTGTAAATGAAATGTGCTAAGCCCCCAGACAGTTTAAGTGATTTTGAAACATTTTAAAAATTTAGAAAATAATTTATTAAATTCAAATAGTGATTCCAAGTTATTACTAATATTAGCAAAATCACTGGAATTTCAACTAAATTAACTATTAAATCTGGAATCTGGGAATAGTATATTCACAATTTTTAGAGACGACAAGGCACTAATATTTTACCTAGTGAGTCTCATGTCAATATATAACACCCTGCAAGCTAAATTAATCAAAATTGCGGCTTCAAAATTTGGCTGCATTTGGGGTATCATGGTAAAGACCATTTTTAATGTATCAGAAGGTGAGAGGTCCGAAACTTGCCTAATTTTTACTCAAATGCATATTTCTTGCTTATGTACAATTTTCCTGAACCTCATTTTCCAAACGTAAACCAGCAATGAGAAAAAACAAATATTATTAAATAACAAGCATGAAAATGTATTCAGCTTCAGTAAAATACTTAAACATTTTAAAATTGATTAAATATCCAGTTTTAATGAGGATGTGATGAAATTATATCTTCACACATTGCCAGTTTTAATAAGAGTTAAAGCAATCATTTTGAAAAGCAATTTGTGATACAGCTCAAAGGCAAGATTTTATTCATTCAGAGAACCAAAAAAAATAATTACCAAGTACCTCCAATACACTGATTTAGGGGCTGGCAGGGAGCACAGTGGCTAACCTATACTGACACATCGGCTCTGCCTTCATGTTGCTTGTTGTCTGGTATTACTTTGAATTGAAAGGAAACAACTGTCTATACATACATATTCTCTGATATTCTCTGAACATAATCTAAATGTCCAATAATTGGAAAGGCAATCATTAAATTTTAGCTTAACATTATTGTGCAAAACTATATAGCTATTAAAATGAGAATTATGAATAAAGCACTTAGGAAAATGTTTCTGATATAATATTTACTGAATTTTAAAAAAGCACTGATGATATGCCATGCATATAAAATAAAAACAAATATAAAGTGTAAAGGGAACATCAGAATGGTAGAGGAATTCAATATTTTATGTTCTATTCCCCATTCTTTTTGTCACAAAAGTTTTACAGTCATTGGAAACAATCAATAGTTGAGAAAAAGAATTTTCTCATACTTGACATCATAGAGTTTGCTGTACCCATCACTCCTTTATAAAGATCTCATGTTTCCCAACTTACATTTTATGAGGATTCTATACAGTTTTTTAATTTATTGGAAATTAGCCTATGAGATGATTTTTCACTATTTACATGAACCTAAGAAAATTAGAGATACTAAGAGAACATTTCATGCAAAGATGGGCTTGATAAAGGACAGAAATGGTATGGACCCAACAGAAGCAGAAGATATTAAGAAGAGGTGGCAAGAATACACAGAAGAACTATGAAAAAAGATCTTCATGACCAAGATAATCATGATGGTGTGATCACTCACCTAGAGCCAGACATTCTGGAATGTGAAGTCAAGTGGGCCTTAGAAAGCATCACTACGAACAAAGCTAGTGGAGGTGATGGAATTCCAGTTGAGCTGTTTCAAATCCTGAAAGATGATGCTGTGAAAGTGCTTCACTCAATATGCCAGCAAATTTGGAAAACTCAGCAGTGGCCACAAGACTGGAAAAGGTCAGTTTTCATTCCAATCCCAAAGAAAGGCAATGCCAAAGAATGCTCCAACTACTGCACAATTGCACTCAAAATTCTCCAAGCCAAGCTTCAGCAATATATGAACTGTGAACTTCCGGATGTTCAAGCTGGTTTTAGAAAAGGCAGAGGGAGATCAAATTGCCAACATCCGCTGGATCATGGAAAAAGCAAGAGAGTTCCAAAAAAACTTCTATTTCTGCTTTAATGACTATGCCAAAGCCTTTGACTGTGTGGATCACAATAAACTGTGGAATATTCTGAAAGAGATGGGAATACAGACCACCTGACCTGCCTCTTGAGAAACCTAGATGCAGGTCAGGAAGCAACAGTTAGAACTGGACATGGAACAACAGACTGGCCCCAAATAGGAAAAGGAGTACGTCAAGGCTGTATATTGTCACCCTGCTTATTTAACTTCTATGCAGAATATATCATGAGAAACGCTGGGCTGGAAGAAGCACAAGCTGGAATCAAGATTGCCAGGAGAAATATCAATCACCTCAGATATGCAGATGACACCGCCCTTATGGCAGAAAGTGAAAAGGAACTCAAAAGCCTCTTGAGGAAAGTGAAAGTGGAGAGTGAAAAAGTGGGCTTAAAGCTCAACATTCAAAAAACTAAGATCATGGCATCTGGTTCCATCACTTCATGGGAAATAGATGGGGAAACAGTGGAAACAGTGTCAGACTTTATTTTTTGGGCTCCAAAATCACTGCAGATGGTGACTGCAGCCATGAAATTAGAAGATGATTATTCCTTGGAAGAAAAGTTATGACCAACATAGATAGCGTATTGAAAAGCAGAGACATTACTTTGCCAACAAAGGTCTGCCTAGTCAAGGCTATGGTTTTCCAGTGGTCATGTATGGATGTGAGAGTTGGACTGTGAAGAAAGCTGAGCACCAAAGAATGATGCTTTTGAACTGTGGTGTTGGAGAAGACTCTTGAGAGTCCCTTGCACTGCAAGGAGATCCAACCAGTCCATTCTGAAGGAGATCAGCCCTGGGATTTCTTTGGAAGGACTGATGCTAAGGCTGAAACTCCAGTACTTTGGCCACCTCATGCAAAGAGTTGACTCATTGGAAAAGACTCTGATGCTGGGAGGGATTGGGGGCAGGAAGAAAAGGGGACAACAGAGGATGAGATGGCTGGATGACATCACTGACTCGATGGATGCGAATCTGAGTGAACTCCTGGAGGTGTTGATGGACACGGAGGCCTGGCCTGCGGGTCGCAAATAGTTGGACATGACTGAGCGACTAAACTGAACTGAAGTAGAACTAAAATGGTGAAAATTATATAAAAAAGCAAACATAAGAAGATTCTGCAAGAAGGCAGATCAGTCATAGACCTCAAGAGCTAAAGAATGACATGCTGGGGAGCGTGCAGATTTTCCTTTTGCCATCTTGTCTTTAGACTGGGTACTGGAGAAACCAGAAATGCCGAGGGACAAAGACTTTAATAGCTCCAACATAGCCTGCTTGCCCTAGACAAAGGCTCAGAGAAATGGTAGCATAGCAAGATAAAGAAAATTTTAGAAAATAACCACTCCATTGTCTCTAAACACCACACACACATACAGACACAAACTGTAAAACACCACCTCAACCATGGTATTGATATTGATAGAGTCAAGATACAGAACATTGCCTCCCCCATGGCAGCCAAGGCTGAATGGTGAACCTACACTTTCCACCCTTCCCAGGCTGTAAGAAGGTGTCCCCTTGCCTCTGCTCTCCCGCCACTGGGATGGCATTGGAGGCAGAATGGAGAGCTGAGACTCTGATGCCTGATGAGTAGTAACAAAGCCTCCCCTTATAGCCTTGTCCCTGGAGACTACAGGAGAAGCAAGATCTTTTATCTCTAAAAAGCAGTAACAAGGTGCCCATCCCTCCTCTTAGGCACATTTATAAATGTGTTTGAAATAATTGGGAAAAAATAGAAATATCAGCCAAAATCAGTCAATCAATCAATCAATAGAAGTCTCAACAGAGAAGTAGAAAATATGAAGACAAACTCAATGGCAACTTTAGGAATAAAAAGTACAGTGGAAAAAAATCAATCCCAGAATGTTGCATAGCTACGATTCCATTTATATAACATTCTTGAAATAATAAATTTATAAAAATGAAGAACAAGTTTAACGGCTGACAGAGTTTAAGAGGTGTGAAGTAGGTGAGTGTACGTTTAAAAGGTCAACATGAGGGCTCCTTGCAGTGAGGATAATGTTCTACATATTGACTCTATCAATATCAATATCATGGTTGTAGTTCGTTACAATTTTGCAAGCTATGACTACTGGGGGAAACTGGATAAAGTGTATCCGTATTGTCTTGTGTATATCACTCAGTTGTCTCCGATTCTTTGAGACCCCATAGACTGTAGCCCACCAGGTTTTCCTATCCATGGAATTTTCCAGGCAAGAATACTGGAGTGGCTTGCCACTTCCTCCTCCAGGGGATCTCTCTACCCAGGGGTTGAACCCAGGTCTCTTGTGTCTCCTGCATTGGCAGATGGGTTCTTTACCAACTGAGTCACTTGCAAGTCCCAGATAAATTGTACAAGGACTCTCTAAATAATTTCCTTCAATGACATATGAAGTATAGTTGTTCTAAAAATAAACAAATTAATTAAAAACAAGGCATTCAAGCTAACTTTTAAAAACTATATAAGAAAAAATGTTTTAAGAAACAATTAAGTTCAATCGCTCAGTCGTGTCCGACTCTTTGCGACCCCATGAATTGCAGCATGCCAGGCCTCCCTGTCCATCACCAACTCCTGGAGTCTACCTAAACGCATGTCCTTCAAGTTGGTAATGCCATCCAACCATCTCATCCTCTATTGTCCTCTTCTCCTCCTGCCCTCAATCTTTCCCAGCATCAGGGTCTTTTCCAAAAAGTCAGCTCTTCACATCAGGTGGCCAAAATTTTGGAGTTTCAGCTTCAACATCAGTCTTTCCAATGAACACCCAGGACTGATCTCTTTTAGGATGGACTGGTTGGATCTCCTTGCAGTCCAAGGGACTCTCAAGAGTCTTCTCCAACACTACAGTTCAAAAGCATCAATTCTTCAGCATTCAGCTTTCTTTATAGTCCAACTCTCACATCCATACATGACCACTGGAAAAACCATAGCCTTGACTAGATGGACCTTTGTTGGCAAGGTAATGTCTCTGCTTTTTAATATGCTGTCTAGGTTGATCATAACTTTCCTTCCAAAGAGTAGGCACCTTTAATTTCATGGCTGCAATCACCATCTGCAGTGATTTTGGAGACCCCCAAAATAAAGTCAGCCATTGTTTCCACTGTTTCTCCATCTATTTCCCATGAAGTGATGGGACCAGATGCCATGATCTTCGTTTTCTGAATGTTGAGCTTTAAGCCAACTTTTTCACTCTCTTCTTTCACTTTCATCAAGAGGCTCTTTAGTTCTTCACTTTCTGCCATAAGGGTGGTGTCATCTGCATATCTGAGGTTATTGATATTTCTCCTGGCAATCTTTATTCCAGTCTGTGCTTCCTCCAGCCCAGCATTTCTCATGATGTATGTACTGCATAAAAGTTAAATAAGCAGGGTGACAATATACAGCCTTGATGTACTCCTTTTCCTGTTTGGAACCAGTCTGTTGTTCCATGTCCAGTTCTGACTGTTGCTTCCTGACCTGCATACAGGTTTTCAAGAGGCAGGTCAGGTGGTCTGGTATTCCCCTCTCTTTCAGGATTTAGCAAATTGAATCCAGTAATATCTGAAAGGATAGTGCACAACAAAGTGGAGATTATCCTAGAGATATGCTAGAGATATCCTATATAATATCCATCCTTCTGATTATTAAAACCCAGACAGGAGATTTAAAAACCAGATAGGAGATTATCCTAGAGATTATCCTAGAGATATCCTATATAATATCCATCCTTCTGATTATTAAAACCCAGACACCTCTATGTTTGAAGCCTGATTTTCTATTGCTTCAGTGGGGTGTTAGAAACTGGGATTGGGCATCTGCTAGACCAGAGGCTGCTGTTTCGTAGTCTATGAAGTGCACATCTAGTGAAGAGGGCTTATTGGAATCTGATGAAGCACGAATGTACACACAGTCCTGGGAATAGGTGAAGGTCAACCAACACCTAGGGGCAGAGGAAGAGAAGGTATTGGACTATTGCATGGGTGACAGGCATCATTCAGCAGCTGGAGCTGGAGAACAGGGGCATGCAGCGAAACATGGCAGAAGAGAAGCACCAGTCAGAGGCATGCATGAGCCTCCTGCTAGGGAGGACCAGGCTATTGCAGAGACTTTTCAAATGGGCCAGAGTTCCTGGAATTCTCTGGTTGGAGAGAGGCTGAAAAAAAGAAAGTTTAATAAAATCTGGAGCCAAGGCTCATGAATCAGTGAACAGGGACTCCATTTGTATTCCCAACAGTGTCTAGCCCACTGCCTTGCTTATGACTGTAAGTCTGAGCTATTAATTAATTAATTATATATTTTATTGCTCTTCAAACTAGCGAAATGGATTGTGAGTCTGGCATTGGGGAGAAGCTGCAAGGGTGTGTTATAAACCATTGAGCCTCTAGTCTGAGAAAGAAAATAGCAACTCAATTAGAGGGACTATTTAGAAATTATTAAATTATTTCAGCTCAGACTCAGCAGAGTCAATGCCAAATGGACCAAAGTTCTGGTTATCATGTGCTGGATTCCACCATGAGAAGAAATAAAGTTGTTCTGAAAAAAAAAAAAAAGAAAAACTAAACAACTTGGTAGTAAAACACAAGCAAAATATGCCATTTTTGCTAAGAATTTTTGTTTTGTTTTAAATCCCCATTCACATAATAAACATTGATGTTTATTTTGAATGGTATGGATAACATGATGAGTGTTCACTTCATAGTCAATTTGTGTAGCTGAATAAAAGATGTCTCTATAAACTTCAAATGCACAGTTTAGCATTTTTTTTAGAAACAGTTACATTTTTGTTGGGAAAATATTTATGTTTTATGAAAACCAAAACTGTAAGGTTTCCTATGGGTGGGTGAATTCATTACATAGTGAAGATTATGAATCTCTGACAGGTAATTTATTCTGCCTTTGAAATTTCCCAAAATTCCTTAATTGCTGGGTGTGAATTCCATGAACTCGCCTGTAAGACTTCCTCAATAGTGAGATTAAGTCTTCAGAACACAAAATGCCAAGACAAAAACCACAGGATGAAAATGCCAAAAACCAAATGGAAAAATAAAGATAAGAAAAATATTAAGAAGTCCACTTTTAAAGCAAAACAATGACTGCATTTAATTGGATATAACTTTCAAGGGATTATATTTTCCCTGAACAACTGTAATAGTCTTTTTTTTACTGTTCTCTCTGCTTCCAGCTTTAACTCACTCGAATCTCTCCTACACTTTACCCACAAATTATCTTTCTGAAGTTCAACTCTGATCATGTCATTCCTCAGCTCATAAACCTTCAGTGACTCCTCATACTCTGAACAATGAAGTCCAGACTTGAACCAGCCATTCAGTTTCCAAATTTGCTTTCCAATTCTGTCTTCTACTTTATGGTCTTTATAGTTCCATTCCCTTTACAGCCCTTAGAGCCTTATCATCTGGAACCACTCCTGTTTTGTGTGTCCACCCTCCATATTCCTATCTATTTAGTTCCCTTGTTTCCAGCACGGCAGTCTTTGTATATATTTGAGTTCTATCCAAATTTGCATGCCTAGTTCACATACCACATGCTATAGACTGAATCGTATGCCCCTTCAAAATGCATAAAGTCTTCAGCCACACTATGACTGTTTTTAGCAATGAGACATGTAGGCAGGCAATGCAGTTTATGTGAGGTCATAAGGCTAGGTTCTTAATCCTATGGCGTTTGTGGCCTTATAAGAAGAGGAGAGACAGCAGAGATCTCTCTCTCTCTCTCAGCACACACAGAGGAAAGTCCACAGCATCAAGACAATCCTCTGCAAGCCAGGAAAGAGTCCTCACCACAAACAAACTCTGAGAGCACCTTGCTGTTGGACTTCTGGTCTCCAGAACTGTGAGAAAATAACTTTCTGTTGTTTAAACCAGCAAGTCTGTGCTATTTTGTTATGGCAGCTCAAATTGGCTAATACACTACCTCTTCTACAAATTCTCTCTGATCATCACCATTTTCCCTCCTCTATTCTTACGGCATTTTATTTGTATCTGTACTATATTATTTATCAATTTCTGGCATTAATTACAGTAATTTAGTGTATAAGTTAATAGAAACACTTAATTGTTCCCTGATGTAAAAGCAGTGGGATGAGGGCAGTTTAAGTCTGGTTTGCAGACTCATTGCTCAAAAGATTCAGTCTTGTCTTTTCCTTTAATTTGTTCTCTTCTGCTATTTCCATTCTGAATGTCACCTGATTGTTCAAGATAGTTGCAAAAGCTCAAGCCATATGTGTTCCAGGACACAGGAAGGAGCGCAGGAGAAGGAAAGGGGCAAAGAACGCACCTCTTGGCAGAGCCAAGCCCCCTTATGAAGGCTTTCAGAAATCCCTAACAGCACTTGGCATACATGCCATTAACCAAAATCTAATTATCTGTTCAAATCTTTGTGACCTTATGAACTGCGGCCCACCAGGTTTCTCTGTTCGTGGGATTCTCCAGACAAGAATACTGGGAGTAGGTTTCCATGCCCTCCTCCAGGGACCTTCCACACCCAAGGGTCGAAATGGTGTCTTTGTGTCTCTTGCATTGGCAGGTAGGTTCTTTCCCACCAGCACCACCTCTCTGTGCTGTGTTATATATTGTAGCATATTTATTTTATAGATAGTAGTTTGTACCTCTTAATCCTCTTTCCCTTTCTTATTCCGCCTTTCTTTCCTTTCCCACTCTCCTCTATATCTGTGAGTCTGCTTTTTGTGTGTGTGATACTCACTTTTGAATATCAAAAGTTTGTTGTGTTTGTATAAACAAATAAAAGGTTGGTTTGTTGTATTTTTTAGATTCCACATATAAGTGAGATCATTCAGTATTAACCTTCAAGTCCATCCATGTTGCTGCAAATGGCAAAATTTCATTCCTTTTTGTGGCTGACCAAAATTCCATTGTATATAGGATATTATTTTCTTTATCCAATCACCTATTGATGAACACTTAGGTTGGTTACATATTCTGGCAATTGTAAATAATGCTGCTATAAACATTGGGGTGTATCGATTTTTTAAATTACTGTTTCGGGGGTTATTTTTGTATACCCAGGAGTGGAGTTGCTGTATCACATGGTAGTTCTATTTTTAGTTTTTTGAGACATCACCGTACTGTTTTCCACAATGGCTACACCAATTTACATCCCTACTGATAGTGTACGAGGGTTCCATTTACTTAACATCCTCACCAGCATCTGTAATATTTGGGAGTCTTTTTGGTGATAGCCATTCTGACAGATTTTTTAAGTTACCAAAAGCTTGTAAGAGCAATTTTTTTTAAAAAACAAGGGAAATAATTTTCATATACTTCTAGGAGAGGAAATAGTGTCTGCACACATTTCTATTCTAAACTTGATGACGTTAGCTGCTGCTGCTGCAGCTAAGTCACTTCAGTCGTGTCCAACTCTTAGCGACCCCATGACTGCAGCCCACCAGGCTCCTCCGTCCATGGGATTTTCCAGGCAAGAGTACTGGAGTCCGTTGCCATTGCCTTCTCCGGATGACTTTAGCATTACCAGACAATTAGCCTTCACATTTTCCCATGGACCATGGTGAGATGGAGTGGGTAAGATGCTACATTATTTTGTCTTATTTTGCTTTATTTAAAAACCTACCCTCTTCTTTTGGGATTATACTGAGGACAGAATACTTACACTGTCACTTACATTTTCTATCATCTCTTCTATTTTTCCCTTTTCCTTTTCTACATCCTAATCCCTCTTACTCTAAACCAGCATTAGAAAGCATAAAGGATGGCAAAGGTTATATGAGATAAACATAAGTGATGGAGTAGAGATATGGGAGGGGTAAATTCCCACTCATCTTCTATGTCCCACCTTATGAAGGTTCAGGGGACATCCAGCAGAAGTGAATTCAGAAACAAAAGTATGTGACTATTGCTTGCTACCTCCTTTCATCAGTTTCTTAGTTGGACTGAGCTAGCAGAAGGCTGGTTAACATGTTGCCCCAGTGGATGAAGGATAGGTTCCTTTTAGACTCTTTTAATCCCCAGTCTTATACATTAGGATCCACATTCCTATTACTTTTTTTTTCTACTAAAGTCATCGATGAAACAGAACACAGTCTCTGGTCTTACTCCACTGTGGCATTCCCCCATGAACACAGTTGTTAGCACAGAAGTATTCAATCTCAGATGGTAAAGAATTTGCCTGCAATGCAGGAGACCTAGGTTTGATCCCTGGCTTGGAAAGAGCCTGTGGAGTAGGGCATGGCAACCCAATCTAGTATTCTTGCCTGGAGAATCCCCATGGACAGAGGAGCCTGCTGGGCTACAGTCCATGGGTTCACAAAGAGTCGGACATGACTGAGCAACTAAGCACAGCACAGCACAGCACTTTCACATCTAGCAAAGGATCTTTGCCAGGTCTAGCAGAAACACCTAGAGAAATAGAGGCATCCCCATTTGTTTATCCTAACTCCTCCTGTCTCCAATGTTTCCAATCAAATCTATGGTAAATAGCAGATGCTGTTAATAAGAGTCACAAATATGCCTGTTTTCCCAGGAGTGCAACTGAAGGATTTTCTGTGAACATGGTAACAAGTGACAAATTGTTCACGTTTATTTTCATGAAATGTTTTGACTGCTGAAGTTGTTCTATAGCAGTTCATTAAAAGACCCATAAAATATGTAAGTTTACATTCTATAAAAAGATCATCAGGAATTTCTTGGCTGATAGTATTCCTTCTATTAAGCATCTGTTTTCTATTTTCTAAAGGATTGCAGCAGTGGTTGTCCAATTGTATATTAAAAATAGTTGATTTAAGCTGCATGAAAATGTTGTAATTTCTTATTAAAGATTAGTAACCCACCAATGAAGCTTCCTTAGAAGGCAACCAGCAATGTGTATGTAGCACATCTGGTTTCCAAATATTAAAAAATGATAAACACTCACCGATCCAACCCATCTGTTCCCTCCATCTGCATAATTATCTTATTTTTAAAACTAGGACATGCACTGAGCTTGACATTGCACAAAGCTGAAGAATTTTTTCCTCAGTGTCTAGGCAGTAATGGATGATTGAGGTCAATTTCAGAGAAATGTCATGTTGATTATTGAATATGTAAGCATTCTGGAAAAATGGTTGAAATCTAATTCCAATATAAAGTAGATTATCTTTGATTTGAAGTTGTGGGTAGAGTCAAGTGGATAGAATATTTGAAATTACAGACTAATGTTTTTGATCAAAGAGTGGTCAAGAACTCAATGAAGACTATCTAATTTAACACTATTAATAGTAGTTAGCACTTACTGAGTGCTTAATTTATGTCATGCCTTATGGTAAGTACTTTATAGGCATTATTTCATTCAGTTCTCATAACAGCCCTTACTAATCTCATTTTAGAAAAGAAAATTGAGGCTCATTGGGTTTACCCAGAGCCACATAGCTAGTGCACAGTGAAGCCATCATCCATATTTGGGACATGTGACTTCAAGGGTCATTCTCTTCTGCTGTCTGTGATGTGGCACACAGAACACCTTTCAAAATAGTACCAGTCTTCTTTGCCTTAACAGTTCCTTCCTGAAAACTCTATCTCTCAAACACCAAGAACTTCCCCAACCTGCATCTCATCTACAAATTTGTTAAATGATAACATGAATAATAATGATAATAATTAACACTTGTTTGAGTGCTGTGTTTCAGATGTTATTCTAAGCTCCTTACAGATTAACTAATCAAAATAATAAATAACTCTACAACATACCCTTGCTTTTCAAACGAGAAAAAATGAGGTATAAGAATTTAAATGACTTGCTCGGATCAAATTAAGAAATGAAGTTTCAGGAACTCTGGCTGCAAATCTATAAGAGAAATCACTCACTAGGCACACGTGAGAGCCATGTTAAGTGACAGATGTACACGGAGGAGTGAAACATGTTCATCTTATTTCAGTTTGCATATTTTCACGGTTCATCCCTGTTGGACCATGTATTGGAATTCATCTTTTTATGGCTGAAGAATATTCCGTTGTATCAATATGCCGCATTTTGTTCATCCATTCACCTTTTGATGGGTACTTGATTGTTTTCACATTTCTGTTATTGTGAATGACACTGCCAAGAACATCGGTATATATCTGTTTGAATTCTGTATTTTATTCTTTGAGGTATAACGTATCCTAGAAGTAGAATTACTGCATCATGTAAAATGGCAAATTTTTATCTTTACATTCATTTTTAACACAATAAAATAATACTTTAAAAAAAAAAGCATTTTCTGTGTCTGAGAACTCACTCACAGATTAATAAAAAATGAAAGAAATTTCAACTAGTAATTAAAGTAATATGATACATGCTTTATTGGTAACTTGTGCAACATATTGTGTGAACTAGAACATGCCTGAGATAGCTTAATATGGGTGTAGGGCTTTAGGGAAGACTTCAAAAATAACATTTGGAAAAACTCTTAAAGGACAGGAAGATATTCTCAAGGATGATGGTGGAGATATTCTCAAGGATGATGGCTGATAGCACTAGGAGTGAGGAAGGTCGGGGGGCTGGAGAAAATATTTCAAACAGAGGAATTCTCATTAACACCTGAATCTGTAGACTGTGTAAAGCATGTTCCTCTCCCTAATGGGGTGGTCTTCGTCTAATCAGTTGAAGGTCTATATAGAACAAGATGGATGACCTTCTTGCAAGTAAGTGGAAACTCCTGCCTGACTATTGAGTTAGAACATTAGTCCTCTCCTGTCTTCAGACTCAAACTGAAACATTGGTTCTCCTGGGGTGTTGATCCTGCAGGTTTATGGACTGGAATTTTTTTTTCCTTTTTTAAAATTTTACTTTATTTTATTTTACAGTACTGTATTGGTTTTGCCATACATCCACATGAATGCACCACGGGTGTACATGAGTTCCCAATCCTGAACCCCCCCGCCCTCCTCCCTCCCCATACCATCTCTCTGGGTCATCCCAGTTGGACTAGAATTTATACCACCAGCTCTCCTGATTTTCATACCTCCAAACTAAGAGTAAAACTATACTGTTAGCTTTTCTGGATCTCCAGCTGACTGATTACATAGATTTTGGGATTTCTCAGCCTCCATAATCCTATGAGCCAATTTCTCATCATGATTCTCTTTCTGTATAAATATCTTCTTGTTGGTTCTGTTTCTTCAGAGAACCCTAATGAATTCACAGACACGCTGTAGCTTGATGTAGCTGTGTGTGAAGGTGAGCAGAAGGGATGGGAACGCTGTTTCACAGTTTCTAGAATTAAAAACCTGACACTCCCATCTGCCAATTCACTCTTCTGTACCTATTATCTGTTTCCAAATTCTGTTGACTCATCTTCAAAATGATGTCTTAGCTGTTTATTCCATATTGTGGCTATCATTACCCTTTGGCATATGACTCCATGTTAGGTTTCATCTTCCTCTTCATGCCTGTGACTGTAATCTGCGCCTCATCCATCCTTGGTTATTACTAGCATGTCCATCACAGGCACTTCCCTCCCTCTGTGTGTGTGTTCATGCTGTCTTCTCTCCCAAGAATGCCCTTTCCCCATCTCTGTTGTGATTATATCAAACTCAAAAGCTTAAAGTTTTATAAAACAACGCAAGCTCAATAGGGGGGAAAAATCTATTTGTTTTGTGTATTCACTGCTCTGTCCCCAGCGTGTAGGATAGTGACTGGAACATGAGATGGGAGAGAGAAATCAACTGACAGATTCAGCACCTAAGATGAATTGTCAAGAGTGTTCAGCTCCACCTGTATCCCTCCTGTTTTGATTATATGAACTTAAATTCACTCAAATTTATTTCACATGCAATTGAAAAAGCTCTGATCGATCTACTGTCTATAGAGGTTTAGCCATTAAAAATTTTGAAAGACATTATTTACAAGAAATTGATCATAAGAATGATTCCAGCATTTTCCACTGTCTCCTGTTTTCTCATTCTTTGGGATATGTAAACACTAAAATTCTCTTGTAATCACAAGGCCCCTTTAAGACCGGAAGAATATCTGATTTCTGAATACCTTAGAAAATAAATGTTAACTAAAAGCTAAAAGAAACACCTTGTAGTCAATTTATGAACCAATTACTCTTAGGATAGCTAAATACTCTTTCTATTTGAAATGAAGTCACTGCCTTGGTTCATCATGTTCCCTTATGTCTAAAATGATATGTTTCACTATTAGCTGAATAATAATAATACTATGTATACCATTAGTTTAAATACGTCTCATTATTATACTATGTTTGTTCCCTCTGTACCATGAAGAAACTAACTTGTTTTTATCACTTAGAATTTCTGCAATTATGGTTTTCCTTTTTAGAATGCACTGAAAGAGTTTTCATGTATTTGACATATTCTAAGTGCCAAACATTCTTAATAAGTGAAGAAAGACGGAAACAGAAGTACAGAGAGTAGGTCATCTCTGGACCCTGATGACCTCTATAGCTTGAGCTGTGGCATCAAGTTAGGCATCCTGATTCCCAGATCACAGTCCTTATTCCTTTTATATTGCCTTCCTCTTTTTAAATAATACTTTCATGTGTATATACAAAGTTCGTTTCAAAGCATAACTTCTCAGCTAAGTGGATGAGGAAACCAAGCCTAAGCATGAGTATGAGAGGTAATCTTGGTGTATTTTTCAGTATAAGTAAATCAGAGGATTTCTAATATCAAGCTAATAAGTCCTATGTTGCTGACTGAAAGTCAGTAGGAGAATCTTTTATGCTTTAATGGTTCTATAGCAGTTAACTTTAGAGGGATTTTTCAGGATAATATCTTAAAATTTTTCCCATCCAAAGAAAATATAAAAATTGTTCTTTAGTATTTTAATAAAGCAAATGCATAAATTTCTCTTAATTTGTGGTCTCATTTAATGCAGTGAACAAGGAAGAATAGGAAAATACTTAAGAATTTAATGTTTCAGAATTCCAGAAAATTCCAGAATGCTTTCAGAATGCTTCATATAGTATATACTAATCTCTTTAAGAGAGGCTCATAGTTTATTCCCCATCACCTTTTTCATTCTTTAATCAAAAGGAAATTCTTCTAGATATTGACTGATTTAGTTTGATAACTAAAATATTTTCCAAAAATCCAATAAAGCTTCCACTGTGATAAAAGCAAATAAAAAGAACCAAGGAGCCCATTTCATTTATTTACCATCACTATTGTTTTCATTCTCCTCACGGTGAGTGGTATGTGAAAATTTTTTTTGGTCTTCTAACTTCAAACATCAGAGTAGCCGTATTTTGTTTACGGTATAACAATATGTCAAGATGTAGATAGTTGAGACATAGAATATCACTTTTTAAAAATAGTAGTTTGACAGTAAGAAAGTTTAAGGCTTTTTGATAGAGAGAAACCATGTTATAGATTTCCTCATTACATGTTTCCTTATGGAGTGTTTCTCAAAAATATCCCTATAAATACTTGTTGTGGTATTGGATCTTGATGCCAATGAAAATTCAAATGCTTTAGAATAGCTGTTAAGAGTATAGCTTTTTCCCAAGCTCAGAAGAGAAATAACAGCATGTTTGTTGTCATTCTTCCTTTCCTGTTACTGCTTTTGTTATAAAATTGTGCAATCCTGCTATTTTTTATATCATTTATTTGCATAATCTGTGGCTCTAGATGCTATATAAATACAACTCAAAGCATAACAAAATTGTTCTTTGTCATCCCACAGTAGATTCAGGGAGTGATTTTCCTGAAGGATTCTGAATGAATTTTACACGCAGAGAAAGTGGTATTTGCTCTGCCTGGAAGAAAAATATGGCAGACAGGCTAGAGACTTACTAGCAATTCTGAAGCTGAATCTGACCTCTGTCCTCCAATACCAGATTAGATCTCAGAGACAGAGTTTTGGTGAAGTAAAAAAAGGTAGCTTTATTGCTTTGCTAGGCAAAGGGTGCCACAGCAGTATAATGTCCTCAAAACTTTGTGTTCCACCCTGGAGGGGATAGTAAGGAGTTTTATAATAGAGGTTCGTTGAGAATGTGATCAGCTTATGAACATTCTTCTGATGGGTTGTTGGTGAGGTAAGCGGGAGTCAGCATCATCAACCTTCTGGTTGCAGCCTACTTTCTCCCACCTGGTTGGGGGATTCCAGCATCTGCAAAATAGCTCAAAGATATTGTTATGTATGGAAATGGAAGCCATGACAGACTTTATTTGGGGGGCTCCAAAATCACTGCAGATGGTGACTGCAGCCATGAAATTAAAAGACACTTGCTCCTTGGAAGGAAAGTTATGACCAACCTAGACAGTGTATTAAAAAGCAGAAACATCACTTGTCAACATAGGTCTGTCTATGACTAAAACCATAGTCAAGGCTATGGATTTTCCAGTAGTCATGTATGGATGTGAGAGTTGGACTATATAGAAAGCTGAGTGCTGAAGAATTGATGCTTTTGAACTGTGGTGTTGGAGAAGACTCTTGAGTCCCTTGGACTGCAAGGAGATCCAACCAGTCCATCCTAAAGGAAATCAGTCCTGAATACTCATTGGAAGGACTGATGCTGAAGCTGAAACTCCAGTACTTTGGCTCCATGATGCAAAGAACTGACTCATTTGAAAAGAGCCTGATGCTGGGAAAGGTTGAAGGCAGGAGGAGAAGGGGACTACAGAGGAAGAGATGATTGGATGGCATCACTGACTCAATGGACATGAGTTTGAGTAAACTCCGGAAGTTGGTGATGGACAGGGAGGCCTGGCATGCTGCTGTCCATGGGGTTGCAAAGAGTGGGACCGACTGAGTGCCTGAGCTGAACTGATTGTTATGTATATCTCTTGAGGGGCCCCCAGGACTCTGCCCCAAGGCTGCACTATTGTTGCTAGACTGTTTCTCCTTTGTTTCTGCATTCCCTCACTTCCTTAATTAGCAAATGCTTCAACCTGCCTTTGAACTTATGTCAAAGGCTGAATGAAGCCGATTTCCTGTAATCAAGAAACCCAGGACACACACAGGCTCTTGTGCCCAGGAATCCCATAGGATCCTGTTCAGTTTCAGTTTCATCAAGGAAAAGATGAATTTGCCTCATTTATATCCTGCTGCTACTGCTGCTAAGTCGCGTCAGCTGTGTCCGACTCTGTGTGACCCCATAGACGGCAGCCCACCAGGCTCCTCTGTCCCCGGGATTCTCTAGGCAAGAACACTGGAGTGGGTTGCCATTTCCTTCTCCAATGCATGCATGCATGCTAAGTCGCTTCAGTCGTGTCCAACTCTGTGCGACCTCATGGACAGCAGCCCACCAGGCTCCCCTGTCCACGGGATTCTCCAGGCAAGAGCCTATGAGGTGCTTAATAACTAATTGTTAGATGAAACATTGTTTGAATGAATGAATAAACAAATGAATCATAGACATACTGTGAAAAGACAAACTTTCAGGAGTTTCATTTAGAGAATTATATTACTCAGAGCTATGATGCTACCCTTCTCCCCAAAATGTGCTACATATGATGCAAAACACATTTAGAATCAACTAAGGTGGAATGCAACATACCAGATGTGATTTCAGATTTTCTTTACATAAAAATTATAGAATAGATAGAAATGGATGGCCATTTGGTTTGTGTTGTTTGGACGTTCTCCTCACTAAGAGAACCGGAAAACATCCAGATAACTCTCAGCATTTGGGGCTTGTGAGAATAGATAATTCAAGAAGGGGAGCTGAGCAACTGGCTTTACTTAAATTGGAAGAAAAGAAGCTCTATGGAAAAATACAAGTAAAATATCATGACTATGGCTTTTTACTGATGTTTCAGCTACAGATTAAAACACACACACACACAACAAGAGAAAAGCTGAAGATAGATCCAGGATAAAATGAGTCATGTTCTAATGACTAAATGCAGCCTTCAGATTATGGAAATATAAATGCACTTCTGTCAAAATTTGTGAAATGGGGTAAACTACATTAGATAGACACTGTCTTGATAGCTTTTTTTTAAACAAACCGATTGTGGTCTTCCTTTTACTATACTAATTATTATTCTTGCAAAATGATCTTTAAAAAGTAACATTTTCCCTGTCTTTGTGACCTCACATTAAGAAAACACCCATATTTCTACTTTAGTTAACACAGAGGAAGACTGACTTCCCAACTTTAGAGAGAACAAAGTTATAGTCTTCAGAATACATGGGTGGTAATTTGAACTTGACCTAAAAAAGTCAAGCCTACAAGTAGTCTAACTTCCAGAGACAGAATGCATACACTGAAGGCTAGAGGTGCTATTTTCTTTCTGTAACTATGAGGATGGCATACATTAAAATAATACCTTTGAAGGTGAATCAAAGATTGTCATGAGGGCCAATCTCTACCGCAGCTTTCTTATTTTTAATCCATTACACAAGAGTTAAACAAAATGTTTGAATGGAACATTTAATAACAAAAGACATTTATGATGTTTACTTAATGTTTTGGACCATTAAGCATCAATGACATGAGTTATTGTATGTAATATCTGGCCAGAAATCTTTTGACCAGGCTGTGTTTTACTACTCTTGGAGCTGCCAGCATCCCGATTTGAAAAAAATCTGTGGTCAAATCCTAGTTTTCTCAGAGGACTTTGGATTTGAAAATAACCCCCGTTGCCAGAAAGTACCTTTTGAAGTTTACATTAAGATGGATATTTATTTATTTTTTCTCTATAACAATGACAGTGGTTGAGATAAACTGTTTAATTCTAAATAGAAAACACATCTGCTGTGTCTGCATTGTTTGTGGTTGCTGGAGGGGTGACAATTTAAACCAAGTAGCACACATGACATTTTAAGTGAGATGTTGTGTGAGGGCTCACAGCTGCTGTCGCTGTCCTCTCCTGCTCAGCTGGGTCCAATGGGGACGCCTGAGCCAAAGCTGCCATTAGTGAATCCTCTATGGATGGACACCCAGAGACATCTTCTGCCTTTCCTCGTCCTCAAAAACTGAGACAGTGGCAACCTAGAATTTACAAACCAACATTTTCTCTAGTTATACTTACCTGTTGATTAGTAAAAAAAAAAAAATTAGAATATTTTGGAAACTTCTTCTCCACCCCAAATCATATTGACTTTTGAGCATGCACAAAATCTATAGATTGACTTAGGGAATGGATATCTTTGTAATATCCATTTCTTCTCTGTAGTTTTCACATGCTATATAAAATCTTCAAAATTTTCTTCAAATAGGTTTGTGTATTTCTTGTTACATATATGCTAAGGTGTTCTGCAATTTTTTTTTTTTTGCCATTTTGAATGAGATCTTATCTGTTTGTTATACGTCATAGCTTTTGTTGCTTTTACGAGAGAGTTAATGCTTTTTACATTAGTGTTATAACCTGCATTCCTAATAACTTTTAAAGTTATTTCTAATAGGTTTTCAGTTCATGCTCTATAAATATTTTTTTCTAACTTATGATGATGTTGCTTTCTTTGTTGTAATTATTATTGTTGTTGTTGTTTAGTTGCTAAGTCATGTCCAATTATTTTGTGACCCCATGGATTATAGCCTACTAGGCTCCTTTGTCCATGGGATTTCCCAGGCAAGAATACTGGAGTAGGTTGCCATTTCCTTCTCCAGGGGATCTTCTTGACCCTGGGATCGAACCTGGGTCTCCTTCTTGGCAGGCAGATTCTTTATCACTGAGCCACCAGGGAAGCACCGTAAATATTACATCCTTATATAATTCTCTTTCCTAGGGGAATTATCTAGAACTTTCAAAACAATATTAAATGATGAGTCCAATAATGGGCATCTTTTCGCTCATTTAGCAGAGATTTTCACCATTAAGCTTGATGCTAGTTTTGGTTGTTTAACTTATTTCTCCTATTGAATCCATAAAAATTTTAGCATGTATTTTTAAAGGATAAAGTTATTTTATTTTTACTGAAGTATAGTTGCTGTATAATATCATGTAAATTACAGGTGTATGAAACAATGATCCACAATTTTAAAATGTTATACTCCACTTATAGTTATTATAAAATATTTGTTGTATTACCTGTGTTACATAATACATCTTTGTAGATTATTTTATATCTAATAGTTTGTATCTCTTAATCCCCTACCCTTATCTTGCCTCTCTCTCATTCACACTCCCCACTGGTAACCACTAATTTGTTCTGTGTATCTGTGAATGTCTGCTTCTTTTTTGTTATATTCACTATCTGTATATTTTAGATTGGACATATAAGTGATATCATAATTATTAATCTGTTGATGGGCATGTAGGCTGCTTTCATATCTTGGCAATTGTAAAAAATGCTGATATGAGCACTGGAATCCATGCATCTTTTCAAATTGGTGGCTTTGATTCTTTCAGATATACAGCCAGGAGTGGAGTTGCTGGGTCATATGGTAGTCCTATTTTTAGATTTTTAAGAAATCTTCATACTGTTTTCCATTTCTATCAACAATGTATAAGGGTCCCCTTTTCTCCATATGCTCCCCAACATTTGTTATTTGTCATCTTTTTGATAGTAGTCATTCTAACATGTGTGAGGTGATATTCCACTGTGATTTTGAATTGTATTTTTCTGATGATTAATGATGTTCAGCATCTTTTCATGGTATCTATATGTCTTTTTCCCAAAAATGTCTGTTCAGGGAAAAGATACATGCACCCCAGTGTTCATGGGATCATTATTTTCAATAACCAAGCTGTGAAAGCAACCTAAGTGTCTATCAACAGTTGAATGGTTGAAGAAGATATGTCATATATCTACATATATACAATGGAATAGTTCCATATAGATGAATGAACTCTTGCCATCTGCAACAATGTGGATGGACCCTGAGGATATTATCTTTAATGAAATAAGTCAGACAGAGAAAGACACATACAATATGTTAGTGCTTATATCTTCAATTTAAAAAATACAACAAACAAATGAATATGACAAAACAGAAACAGATTCACAGATATAGAGAACAAGCTAGTTGTTACCAGTGAGAGAGAGGCAAGATAGAGATAGAGGATACAAACTACTATGTACAAAATAAATAAACGTTAAGGATATATTGGAAAGCACAGGGAAGTATAGCCATTATTGTGTAAAAACTTAAATGGTGTATAATCTGTTGAATCAATATACTGTATACCTGAAACTAATGTAATACTGTAAGTCAACTTATTAATAAAAAAGAAAAAGATGCTTTTGACATAGTAATATGACTCTGAAAACCAGAATGGCAGTAGACTTCCTACCTGTCATTTTTGCTCCTCTCTGAACATCTGCCTTCATCTGCAATCCAATGTGTAGAAGAGAAGTGCTCAATAACTCCCAGTTTCAAAACCCTCATTTAATTAATATCCTGAGAAAAAGCAATCATCACTGTATCACAATTCCAAATTCCCTACAAACACAGATTGTAAAGATTCCCCGGCCTACATTGGGAAACTGGTATACTTGTGTCTAACTCATAGTAGCCAAAAACACAGGAACACATCCAAAACCATGGGGTTATGGGGAGCCTATGCCATGGCTGCAGAGAGGCTTTCTTTGAAAAAGCGATCAACATGAATTAGGCAAAGACCTCAAATGATGCCTTCTAGAATTTCTAATTCATTTTATTAATATTTTTAAATGGAAAAATCTTTTAAATTACCTAAAACTCCAATGTGCAAATAAACACATTTAAATAAATTTTCGTAAACTAATCCTGACATTATGCTTGCTATAAATGGAAAGCTGGGCTACTGCTGCTGCTGCTGCTGCTGCTGCTGCTGCTGCTGCTAAGTCGCTTCAGTCACGTTCAACTCTGTGTGACCCCATAGACGGATGCCCACCAGGCTCCCCCGTCCCTGGGATTCTCCAGGCAAGAACACTGGAGTGGGTTGCCATTTCCTTCTCCACGGCATGAAAGTGAAAAGTGAAAGTGAAGTCGCTCAGTCAGGTCCGACTCTTCGTGACCCCATGGACTGCAGCCCACCAGGCTCCTCTGTCCATGGGGTTTTCCAGGCAAGAGTACTGGAGTGGGTTGCCATTGCCTTCTCTGAAAAGCTAGGCAGGGTCCATTCATTAATCCATCCCATTGAGAACATTGTCTTAGTTTCAACTCATTACAAATATCCTTGGAGACAAGAGAATTTCACAAACCCCTTCCCTCTTCCCCATGGTCCTTTTTAATTCATAAGAAATTTTTTTGAGCACCAGGATTCTTCCCCCTATTGGATTTTCTCTCTCTTTTTCTGTCTCTCAGGATTCCAGCTCCATTCTGCAACAAACCTCTGCATTCAGCAGGCAATTCTGCTTCTCATGGATTCTTAAATACTTGTACTCACAAGCCCTATTATCTTGGCTCCTTACTGATTTTCAGAGAGCAGCACATGTAAGACAAACTAAGCACTCTCTTCTGCTAATGTTGATTGTCTCACAGAAGTTTACTCAACTTCTTAAGATTTCTCGGCAATTACAGGAGCTGTTGAGAAATACAATAAGAGTAAACCATCCAGTCACAGTGACTTAAAAATGTTAATACAGTTTTCATCCTAAAAATGAACAGATGTGTTAAAAGATATAGAAAATTTGTCCCACTTTGCCTGCATGTCACCATTATTTATTTTTAAAAAAACCCGTGATGGGAAATTTTTTAATTCACGTCATCTGTGCTAATTTGTTTTAACCCAAATACCTACAACCCTAGGAGATCAACAAAGTGTAGTTGGATAAGCTTTGGACTAAAAGATTAGAGCCAAGTTTGGGAACTTGATACCAAGTTACATGATTTAAGAAAATTCTCTCTGAATCTCAGTTCACTTTTTTTACTTTTCTGTACCTGTGTTAATAACATCTGCCCTACTTCAGTTGCAAGGATATTATAAATATCCATCAACAAATTTTAAGATAAAATATTTTTTCATTTTATAAAATGTTTGTTTTCTTTGCTTTTTGTTGTTCAGTCTCCCAGTCATGTCCAGCTCTTTTGTGACCTCATGGACTGCGGCACTACAGGTATCCCTGTCCCTCACGATATCCTAGAGTTTGTCCAAGTTCATGTTCATTGCGTTGGTAATGCTGTCCAGCCATCTCATCCTCTAATGCCCCCTTCTCCTTCTAACCTCAATCTTTCCCAGAATCAGGGACTTTTCCAGTGAATCATCTGTTCACATAAGATGACCCAAATCCTGGAGCTTCATCTTTAGCATCAGTCCATCCAGTGAGTATTTGGAGTTGATCTCCCTTAAGATTGACTGGTTTGATCTCCTTGCTGTCCAAGGGACTTTCAGGAGTCTTCTCCAGCACCATAGTTCAAAGGCATCAATTCTTTGGCATTCTGCCTTCTTCATGGACCAGCTCTCACAACCATCCATGATGACTGGGAAGACATAGACTTGACTATATGGAGCTTTGTTGGCAGAGTGAAGTCTCTGCTTTTCAACACACTGTCTAGTTTGGTCATCGCTTTCCTGCCAAGAAGCAATCGTCTTCTAATTTCGTGACTGTAGTCACCATCTGCAGTGATTTTGGAGCTCAAGAAGAGGAAATCTGTCACTGCTTCTACCTTTTCCCCTTCTACTTGCCATACAATAATGGGGTTGGATGCCATGATCTTAGTGTTTTTAATATTTAATCTTAAGCGGGCTCTTTCACGCTCCTTCATTCTCATCAAGAGGCTCTTTAGTTTCTCTTCAATTTCTGCCACTAGAGTGGTATCATCCACATATCTGAGGTTGTTGATATTTTTCCCGCCTATCTTGATTCCAGTTTGTAATTCATCCAGCCCCACATTTCTCATAATGTGCTCAGCATATAGAGTAAACAAACAAGAGTTTCTTGGGTTTCAGGAGCCTATTCTTGGTCCTTTTTATACTCCAGCAGGACCCAACCAAGTGCCTTAACCATAGTCTGATCTTGGTGAATGTTAAGTAATTAATTAAATAATCTTTGACCCTATCATCACTTTCTATTGTGTTGTCCAGCATGGTAGACATTTGTAGACTCCTATTCTTATATCACTTTTTATCTGCTCCATAGTTACCAACTGCTCTCATGTAAGTTCATTTGCTTTGATCTATTTATTTTTTTGAGCAGTATTAACCATATATCTGTTAACTTGGAGACTCAGTGGAAGGGACAGAAAATCTATTAACTTATGTCTCTATGTAAGATTTGCACATATAAGGCACTCAAAATTGTCTGTTGAGTGAATGAACTAATAAAAGCAATTTCAAATGGAGAGAAGGGTTTTAGAATACAGATAGAGAATTGATATAGTCTCAACACAGATGAGGAGAAGGCAATGGCAACCCACTCCAGTACTCTTGCCTGGAAAATCCCATGGACGGAGGGGCCTGATAGGCTGCAGTCCATGGGGTTGCGAAAAGTCGGACATGACTGAGCGACTTCACTTTCACTTTTCACTTTCATGCCTTGGAGAAGGAAATGGCAACCCACTCCAGTGTTCTTGCCTGGAAAATCCCAGGGACGGGAGAGCCTGGTGGGCATCCATCTATGGGGTCGCACAGAGTCAAACACAACTGAAGCGACTTAGTAGCAGCAGCAGCAGCAACACGGATGAAATCTTTAAGAAAGAGACAGGTGTTTATAAAAATAAAACCATGGTATCCTCAATGTTGTACATTTTGTAACCAAAAAACCCACTACATCCACAATCAATCGCAATATATACTTCTCACCATATGACATACCTTAAAATATGCTCAAATTCACTCTGTTTGAAATTCTCAACAGTAGAGTGCTCTTAGCTCAATCTGTCTTTATCCAAGACTCCATGATCCCCAGCCCTTCACCAAAACAATAGAATAAATTATTCCATTCAGATAGTTATAGCTTTCCTAATAATAAGATGATGTCTGTTTAGCTAAAATATTCCATTCATGATTCATGAGGAAAAACATACATAAATGTTTTAGGTATCTGAACTTGTAAATTAAATTTGTTAATTCATTTGACAACTAGTCATATGTGTCAATCCTTATAAACAGTGCTGGGATACAGATAATAATAACCTATAGTGTCTACTTTCAAATGGTTCAAACTCAAGGGCTAGGAATGACTATTATTTTGTTCAGCATTGTGTGTAATGCCATGGCAAAAATTAATTGACCTATCTACATTTAAGATACTTGAATAAATATCTTGTTTATAACTTTTAAAATATTTTACTTTCTCTTTACTATCTACTAACCTTACAATATGCTTTACAGGAATTGTATTAATACCTACAATAATCTTGTGAGATAAATATTATGGTCTCCTCCCTATTATTTCACCCAATGTCAGCCTGTAACAGAATCAGTTTTTGAACCCGATTTGTATGGCTTCAAAATTGGAGCTGTTAGCTTCTATTTTATTCTATCTCTGATAAAGAAGACTGATTTAAGGTCCCCTCATGATTAGAGCTGACATATGTATCTTCAGCCTTCAACATCTCTTCATTGGAAAGAGTGGGTTGACATCAGAGAAATCCATAGTTAGGGAAGAACTTTATTGTAAATCCTAGGGTGGTGGTGATTTTAGTTGCTAAGTCATGTCTGACTCTTGCGACTCCATGGACCATACTCCATGGACTCCACCCCCATGCTCCTCTCTCCATGGGATTTTCCAGGCAAGAATACTGAAGTGGGTTGCTATTACCTTCTCCAGGGGATCTTTCCAACCCAGGGATTGAACCCGGATCTCCTGCACTGCAGGCAGATTTTTTACCAAGTGAGCTATGAGGGAAGTTAAACCCTGGGGTTCAGTTCAGTCGCTCAGTCATGTCTGACTCTTTGCGACCTCATGGACAGCTGCACACCAAGCCTCCCTGTCCATCACCAACTCCCAGAGTTTAGTCAAACTCATGTCCATTGAGTCGGTGATGCCATCCAACTATCTCACCCTCTGTCGTCCCCTTCTCCTCTCGCCTTCAATCCTTCCCAGTGTCAGGGTCTTTTCAAATGAGTCAGTTCTTCGCATCAGGTGGCCAAAGTATTGGAGTTTCAGCTTCAACATCAGCCCTTCCAGTGAATATTCAGGACTGATTTCCTTTAAGACTGATAGATTGTATCTCCTTGCAGTCCAAGGGTCTCTCAAGAGTCTTCTTCAACACCACAGTTCAAAAGCATCAGTTCTTCGTTTCTCAGCCTTCTTTATAGTCCAACTGTCACATCCATACATGACTACTGGAAAAACCATAACCTTGACTAGATGGACCTGTGTTGGCAAAGTATTTTCTCTGCTTTTTAATATGCTGTCTAGGTTGGTCGTAACTTTCCTTCCAAGGAGTAAGCATCTTTTAATTTCATGGCTGCAATCATCATCTGCAGTGATTTTGGAGCCCCCCAAAACAAAGTCTGCCACTGTTTCCCCATCTATTTGCCATGAAGTGATGGGACCAGATGCCATGATCTTTGTTTTCTGAATGTTGAGCTTTAAGCCAACTTTTTCCACTTTCCTCGTTCACTTTTATCAAGAGACTCTTTAGTTCTTCTTCACTTTTTTCCATAAGGGTGGTGCCATCTGCACATCTGCTGCTGCTGCTGCTAAGTCACTTCAGCCGTGTCTGACTCTGTGCGTCCTCATAGATGGCAGCCTAGCATATCTGAGGTTATTGATATTTCTCCTGGCAATCTTGAGTCCAGCTTGTGTTTCATCCAGCCCAGCATTTCTCATGATGTACTCTGCATAGAAGTTAGGCAACATCTAATCAGTAAAGGGCAGAGCATAGCAGAAGCTTGTTTAGAAAAAGGGAAAACATTTTTAAAATTTTACTTTGGGAAAACCCTATGTTATAAAATACTGCTTTTTCACACTACCACAAATATAAACAATAAAGGAAAACATTGGTAAGATCTGAGGAGGTACAGATCGAAACATCTAAGACATCTAAATGTTAAAAACAATTCACAAACAGAATTGAAATGAAAAGGGCAAATCAGAAAAACATAGCAACATATAAAACAAACAAATATTGTTAATATATAAAAAGTATGCTTCCAAAATAAGAAAAAAACCCAAAATCTAAACAAAGAAAAAATGGTAAGAAATTATAAAAGAAAAGTGTGAGTAACTGACAAATATTTGGTGAAAAAAAAAAAAACTTGTGTCGCTTAGCTAAGAAGGAACTGGTAATTAAAGCAAAAGTGTTTGGGAAATTGATGATACTTACAGTTTACAAAAGTATAAGAGAAATGGGCAGTCTCATTGCTGTAGAAAACAAAATTTGGAAAGATTTCCTGGATGGTCATTTAGTGACAGGTTACAATGACAGTTCTAAGAATGTATCTTAAAACAATTAATAAAGATAGACTTAACAATTTAACTATTGACATGGTAAAGTGTGGCATTATCATAAAAGTAAGAAATCAGGGGGCAATGCCCAGAAAGAGAAGGACCAGTTCAGTGATACATAAATTCTGGTGATTTCAGATGAAAGAATACTTAAACAGCAATTTTAAATAAGCCTCTTTTGTTTAAACTGTGAAAAGCTATTTTCAGTAAGTTAAATACAAAACAAAAAACAAGTCATGAAAAAAGCATGTCTGGTTTTATCACATATATGTGTTTTGGGGCATGTGTGAGCATGTATGTGAATGCGTTTGTATGTTCCTCTATTGGAAAGGCCAGAGAACCACAGTTGAGTCTATTTATGGATGATGGTATTAGAAGCCTGTTAGTTTTTGTCTTTTTGCTTTGATAAAACAAAAATAATTAATGTATATTATCTTTTAGAATTTTTATCATGTAAGAGATTTATAAAATAAGCTTCCCGATGATTTACACTACAGACACTTGATATTGCCTATAAAAATAGCCTCTCTTGTTCAGTTTTTACTTTGTTGAAATTTCACAACATCCCCATTTGTGTTACTGCAGGCATTGGTCAAGTTATTAGTCAACATTTATTATGTGAGAATTGTATACTTGACTTTAAACAAAATATAGAGATGCTGAGGGAGCTGAAAGTAAGTAAGAGGGCTAAGAGCAGTGGTGCTGATGGCCATTTGGCAGAAGCGCTTCTAATGGACTGGGACCAATGGCATATTTACTGCATGGCCTCCTGACAAATGGGCTTGGACAGCCCTGAGCGGCCTCTTAGGCTTCAGCTGGCAAGCAGAAGCAAGGAGAGACGAGGAGGTGGTGAGGGAATTTAAGGCCACAGCCTGCATCCCTGTAAGAAAACTGTAATCGGGGTCAGATACAAGGGGGCAGCTGATGGAAGCTGCTGGAATGATGGCTCCTTTTTCTATCAGTACAGCATTTTCTATTTCAGTCTGTACATTCATAAATGCTAGAAATTACCTTGGAAAGAGCGAGAGAAAAGGCTCTTATCAAAGAGAGTTTAGTGTTTTCCAGCACAATGAAAACTTCTCTTGGCCCTAAGGTCTGCTCTAATTAGAGGTTTCTTCCAGGAATGATAGAAAGCACAGCGGCTGGAGAATAAAACAAAAAAAGGCAGATTCAAAGTGGGTGGAGAGATAAATTAGGGGTTTGGGTTTAACATATATACACTCCTATATATAAAATAGATAATCAACAAAGACCTACAGTATAGCAGAGAAATTCTACTCAATATTTTGTAATAACTTATATGGGAAAAGAATCTGAAAAAGGATATATGTATGTGTATAACTGAATCACTTTGCTGTACATTAAAAACTAACAAGGCATTGTAAATAGGCTATACATCAATATAAAATAAAAATTTAATTTAAAAAATCATTTATAAAATTGATGTGTCACCAAAATTATACTTTTATTGTTCAGTTGCTCAGTCATGTCCAGCTCTTTGTGATCCCATGGACAGCAGCACACCAGGTTTCCCAGTCATTTACCATCTCCCCAAGTTTACTGAAACTCATGTCCATTAAGTCGATGATGCTGTCCAACCATCTCATCCTCTGTCATCCCCTTTCCTCTTCCCCTCAATCTTTTCCAGCATCAGGTTTCTTTTCTATGAGTCAAAAACTTGAGAGGTATTTTATTTCTGGGTTCAATTTTTTTTCAAATTGATGAATGTCCTATTCAATAAAACCTATATATATATATATACACCTATGAACATATATATATATACCTATGAACATATATATATATATATATATACCCCACATAACTAAAAGTATTCAAAATTTTACATATATATATGTATGTAGAATTTTATTTTAAGACTCCTTATGATATGGTCATCTATGTCTATCTGAGATTCCTTTTGTTAAAGTGGAGACTTTAAGAGAAGGAGGATTACTGGTAATACTCTTCCACTCTTCCTGAGTGTATTTCCCATTCTTGTTTCTCAAACTTCCAGTATTCTCCCATTCTCAAGTAGCTGATGACCTTTATTTCCCTCAGAGAAACTCATAGGAGCTGTCAGAGGGTTAGACATAAATACCCACATGCTTGGACCAGCTCATTTATCAGCCACCTTGCTTATATCTCACACCCTGTTTTCCCCTGTGGTAGATGAACTTGAGCCCGAATCTCACCCCTCTGACTCACCCAAGTGTATCCTTCCTTCAGCATTGTAAATCAATCATGCTCTCTTGAGTCACTCCCCTCAGCATACAAACGTGCTATATTCATCCTCCAAAAAAAAAATAAATAAAATTCCTTCTTCTTTTACTTCATATTCCCATATCTTCTTCAGATATTGCTCCATGTCTTCCCACTTCCCTTTATGACACAATTCCTCAGAGGAGTTATTTATACTCACTATCTAGCCTTCCTCTCTTCATATTCTCTTTGGAAGCCACCCCAAGTCAGCTTTCATCCCAGCCACTCTACAAACACCGGCTTCTTGGGTTACCACGGACCTCCACATTCTAGATGGAAGGGTCTGTTTCCCATCCTCAGATTACTTGAACTCTCACCTTTGACACCATTCTTTACTCTATCTGGAGATACTTTTTTAAAACTTGACTTCTCTTGAATTCTCTTCTCTTCCCACTCTCAGTTTTTATCCCACTTCAGCAACCAGTCTCTCTTAGTCTTCTCTGCTGGATTTCATCTCCCCCTTACCCTCAAAACATGAAATTCTCCAGAATTAGTCCTTTGACCTCTTATTTTCTCCATCCGCTGCTGGGGGGTTTCATATAGCACCATTCACTGCTTTGAATACTCTATAGAGATGAATACCAAGTTTACATCTCTAGCCTTGACCTTCTCCCCAGTCTACTGTCTTCTCAATTTTCCACTTAAAGGTCTACAGGGGTTCAAAGAAAAACAACAAGGGACGCACCTCCAGACCTGGCTGGATAGGACACGGCCAGCTCCCAGATATCATGGGCTGCTCTTCTCTTTCTCAGTGGGCATCTTGGACTCAAAATACCCAAACCACAACTCATGATTCATATGCTCTCCCCACTACTCACTAAACCCATGTCTCTCAAGTCCTCCTTGTTACTAAAAGAAAATTATCAGGGCTGTAGAGTCCTCTGCTTCCCCATGTAATTCATCAGCAAGTTCTATTACTCTGTCCTCAAACTATGGCCCAACCCTGACCATTTGTCATGCCTATTATCCTAGTTGGGACCCCAATCATCTCTCAGACTACTGCAAAGGCCTCCTTGTTGGTCTCCCTGTGTTCACCCAGCCACTCTTAAAATTCTTCCTTGTGCAGCAATCAGAGCAATTTGTTTCAAATGCAAGCCAGACTATGTCACTCCTCTCCTTTAAACCTTCTCATGGCTTTTTTTTTTTCACTCACAGCAGAAGCTGAAGGCCTTGGCCTCTAAGCTTTCTGTGGTCTGTGTCCACGCCAGCTCTCTGACCTCATTTCCTTTCTCCCCTTGCTCAACCCGCAGCAGTCCCTCTGGCCTCCTGCTCCTCAAACACATTGTGCCCAGTCTCTCTCCAGTACCTTTGCACTTGCTGTACTCTCTGCTCTTACACTCATCTTCCAGATTTCTGCACAAGGCTCTCTCTCCCTCCCTGTAAGCTTCTTCCATAAGTCACTTTATTAGAATGGCTGCCCCTGACCACCCTTCTAGTTACCCTCTTTCCATTGACCCACTTCTATTTGTCACTACACTTACTGCCACCCGACACATTTTATTATTTCCTGTTTGCCTCCTCCCACTAGAATGCAATTTTCGTTCAAGTTGGGGGCTATCTTGCTCATTGATAGCATATCTTTGTCCATTATCTGGCACAAAGTAGATGCTCAAAATTTCTTTTGAAATAGTGACATAGTTTAGAAAAGGTTCTTGGAGCTAACTTTTCTTTGATGCACTAGAGAAATATAATGCAAGGCCACATTTGGCATTGTTGAAGAAAGAAAACCTTTGGATAAGGTTCTTATGAATGAATGACCCCTACATATAAGGGGGAGTGAGGAAAGGCATGAGGAGACACTGGGGTAGAGTAAAGAGCTATAGAGCTTCAGGACGTGAGGGTCCTGATGCAGAGTCAGGACATCGGATTCTTGTGCCCACCCTCCAATGGTCAGCAGAACACTCTTGGGCAAAGGAGCCATACTCTTTCTGGGTCTCAATTTTGCCAACAGTAAGATAAGGTTTAAATGATTAATGACACTGAATCTTGTGGTTATAGACTGGTTCCAAGTAGGAAAAGGAGTACATCAAGGCTGTATATTGTCACCCTGCTTATTTAACTTATATGCAGAGTACATCATGAGAAACGCTGGACTGGAAGAAACACAAGCTGGAATCAAGATTGCCGGGAGGAATATCAAGAACCTCAGATATGCAGATGACACCACCCTTATGGCAGAAAGTGAAGAGGAACTAAAAGCCTCTTGACGAAAGTGAAAGAGGAGAGTGAAAAAGTTGGCTTAAAGCTCAACATTCAGAAAACGAAGATCATGGCATCCGGTCCCATCACTTCATGGGAAATAGATAGGGAAACAGTGGAAACAGTGTCAGACTTTATTTTTTTGGGCTCCAAAATCACTGCAGATGGTGGCTGCAGCCATGAAATTAAAAGACGCTTACTCCTTGGAAGGAAAGGTATGACCAACCTAGATAGCATATTCAAAAGCAGAGACATTACTTTGCCGACTAAGGTCCGTCTAGTCAAGACTATGGTTTTTCCAGTGGTCATGTGTGGATGTGAGAGTTGGACTGTGAAGAAAGCTGAGCGCTGAAGAATTGATGCTTTTGAACTGTGGTGTTGGAGAAGACTCTTGAGAGTCCCTTGAACTGCAAGGAGATCCAACCAGTCCATTCTGAAGGAGATCAGCCCTGGGATTTCTTTGGAAGGAATGATGCTAAAGCTGAAGCTCCAGCACTTTGGCCACCTCATGCGAAGAGTTGACTCATTGGAAAAGACTCTGATGCTGGGAGGGATTGGGGGCAGGAGGAGAAGGGGATGACATTGGATGAGATGGCTGGATGGCATCACGGACTCGATGGATGTGAGTCTGAGTGGACTCCAGGAGTTGGTGATGGACAGGGAGACCTGGCATGCTGCAATTCATGGGGTTGCAAAGAGTTGGACATGACTGAGTGACTGAACTGAACTGAACTGATTGTGGTTATAAAAATACTGCTATGAATTTTTTTTGTTTGTAGGATAATTAGTAGAACTTTGTGTGCATCTTTATTTTCTATTACAGTTGTTCCCCCCTTTCACGCCACCTCACCCTCTCTCCCTCCCCATCTTTTCCAAATGTTCTATTACCTTCCATGGTACCAAAATTACCACAGGTACCGGACTCCTGGGTGTGAAGCCATTTAAAAACATTTTTCCCTCTTTTTCCAACCTCCTTGGTTCATCCTCTGTGCAGGCTGATAACCCTGTCTGTAAAACCGCACTTTGCCATGCCATGCTCCAAGACCCCTTCAATGTACACCCAAACCACTGTGTTTATCTCCTTCTTGGAACCATCTTCAAGAGCCTCTCTTGAAGTCTTCCAAATACAACAGATATTTGTAGTCCCTGAGGAGGAAGTTTTCATTACCTCAGTCTTCGCTCAACCACCCAGATTTTCAACCCTGTTATTGACTAGCTCCTGCCTTTCATGCTAAGCTTTTCACTCAGCATCGTTTATTCTCCTATCAAATGAGTGTTAAGGTATTTTGCCATCCTCAAGAAGATTCCCTTCCTCTTGCCTCTGTGTCTTTATGCATACCAGTTTTTCCCCTCCTTTGAATTAAATAAATAAATAAATAATCTTTTCATTTACCTCTGATTATAGATGAGCAGAACATCTCAGCTATATATAAGTGCGTTTTTCTATGCCATGTTTTCATGGAGATGGCTAAGCTCTGCTCCAGAGTTATTCCTGAGGCAAGGATCCTTTGCTAGGCTTGATAACCCCATGCTGGGTCCTTACCTCCTAACATGACCCTAACCACTATGCCCTCCCCTGCAACCCTCTTGCTCCTCCATGCTGCTTCCTCTGCAAGCCCAGTAAGTTTTTTTTCCCCAATTATTCTTAGACTTTTGGAATACAGGCCAGAAAGTGGTTCTGTCTTGTACGCTGTCACAGGGCCAACCCTTGAGTTAGCTATCTGCTAAAGTGACAGGAAAAGAAAGAGGAAATGTAGGAAAAAAATAAAAATGTTATCTATCCCTAAGAATATGAGATAGCTTTTGCTGAAAAATATACTTGTGTCATATTTGGTATCACAGAATTTTCCCTTCAGATATTTGATGTGGATACATGACAGGGGGTTTATTTTATTCCTCTTGAGATAGATACATGTGGCTCTTAGATGGCATTATAGGAAATGTCCCTATTTGTACTTGGCCTCAGTTCTTACATTTTGAAAAGATAAGAAGTATCTCCCAGTATAAGCAGAGAAATACATGTAAGAATTCATCTGTCATAATCTTTTTACATTTCTGACATGAAGGATAAGGAAAACAGTGAACATTTGAAACACTAGGAGATTAAACTTTACCCTTCAAATTCACAAGGAATTTGTCTTGGAATAAGTGGTAATTGTGGTTAAGGGACCATATGATCTGAGGGAAAGCACTGGCATGTGTAAGAGAAAACAATATAAAACTTATCTGGAAAGTGAGTGGGACTTCAGCCTTTTGCTGTATGCAAAAGTCTTTCCAGGGCTTCCCTGGTGGCGCTAGTGGTAAAGAACTCGCCTGCCAATGCAGGAAACTTAAGTGACTCGGGTTGGGGAAGATCCTCTGGAGGAGAGCATGGCAACGCACTGCAGTATTCTTGCCTGGAGAATTCCATGGACAGAGAAGCCTGGTGGGCTACTGTCCAGAGTGTCACACAGAGCCAGGCACGACTGAAGTGATTTAGCACATAACACAGCACAGAAGGCTTGCCATTGTGGTGAAGTGGAGAAGCACATGCTTCATCTTCTTACCCTAATTTCTAATTCTGAAAACAGTTTTTTCATAGTACATTTATGTTCATGTTTGTGTACTCTTCATCTGCTCAGCTGCTAAGTCATGTCGGACTCTTGTGAACCCGTGAACTGTAGCTCACTAGGCTCCTCTGTTCACGGGATTTTCCAGGCAAGAATACTGAGGTGGGTTGTCATGCCCTCCTCAAGGGGATCTTCCCCATGCAGGGATCAAACCCGTGTCTCTTATGTCTCCTGCATTGGCAGGCAGGTTCTTTACCACTGAGCTACCTAGAACATCTCTGTACTCCTCATAAACCAACGTTATACCATTTCTTCATGGAAATCACATCTGTAGTGCAGCTTTAGGAAAGGTCTTAGAAGCTCCATACTTATGACTTTCTCAGCACATAGGTGCTTAGCAGATTGACTCATGGGCCTATTCTTTCTTTATTAGCTTTAGAACAGTTTATCGCTGTTCATTTTAAAATATGGATTGAATTCTTTGTTTCTCTGTCTGACTTTTTCTTTGGACTAAATTAAGGTTCTTTTCAGGCTTCTCAATTACATTCTGGAACCAGAGAATTCTTTTTATGGGTATTCCTAAGTAAGATGTTCTGATTTTCTTTACTTTTGTTTATCCCTGATGCATGGAAAAGATGAAAGAGGTATACAACAGAATTTTAAAGCTTAAAGAAGAAATCCAGTCAATAGCTTTTATTTTTGTTTCATTTACAGAATGTGCGTGTGTGCTAAGTCACTTCAGTCATTTCTAACCCTTTACGACCCTATAGACTGTAGCCCACCAGCTTCCTCTGACCATGAGACTCTTCAGGCAAGAATATTAGAGTGGATTGCCATAACATCCTCCAGGGGGTCTTCCCAACCCAGGGATGGAAACCACCTCTCTTATGTCTCCTGCCTTAGCAGGTGGATTCTTTACCACTAGCCCCACCTGGGAAGCCCTTACAGATGCTGAGGCTCAGATTAAGTATATTATTGAAAACTAAATATCTAGCAATGATAAAACTGACACTGGAAAGAAGATGATCTGCTTCTAGTCTTTTTGAAAAATAATCCTAGAGTGAACATCTATTTTTTTTTTTTTACTCTTATTATATCACCAGGACATAGTACTGGGCATGTATGGGACATAAGAGATGTATCACAGATTTTCACAGAATAAATCAGATTAAATGAAAGTTATCAGACATGAAAAGGGGCATTGCATAATGAAAAAGAGGTCAATTCTTCAAAAAACCATAACAACCTGATGCATCTTACAGAACATCAATAAGATGCTCCTTCCTCAGGACCTATGGGCACAGGCTGTGCTTTAATATTATTGCAAATGATTAATATATCAGCTTTGGTCTTTCATAATTGAAATAATATTCATACATTATTTATATTTTAAGCTTTATATGGAAGGGGCTCTATTCTCTCTTTTCTTTTGATTCTTCCCCTGAAAGTGAAAGTGTTAGTTGCTCAGTCATGTCCAGCTCTTTGCAACCCCATGGACTGTACCTCTGTCCATGAAATTTTCCAGGCAAGAATACTGGAGTGGGTTGCTATTTCCTTCTCCAGGGGATCTTCCTCACCCAGGGATTGAACCCAGGTCTCCTACATTACAGGCAGATTCTTTACCATCTGAGCCACCAGGCGATCCCTATTTTTCCCCTAGATATTGACAATCACATCCTTCACGCATATTGATAGCTCAATAACTAGCATTGGTCCCATGTACCTTTTATAAGTCATTGAGATCTATAACCAGGACCTGCCTGATTACAGAACTATAAAGCAGCGACAGTTCTCAGCCATGCCTCACCAGCACAAGCTTGGCTCCTTAGCAGGATATTTATTCTTGTGCACCAGCTTTGGTTAAGACACTTAACCTCTCTGCACCCCGTTTCATCTTTGCCTCAGATGCAAATGATAGTGATAATGATATCTACTGCACAGGCATGTTATTGTTTTGAGAATAAAATGCAGAAATAGATGTAACTATGGATAGATAGACATGAATTTGAGTAAACTCTGGGAGACAGTGGAGGAGAGAGGAGCCTGGCGTGCTGCAGTAGGACACTCAAAGAGTTGGACACGACTTAGTGACTGAACAACAATTGATAGATGCTACCAATAAAAGTAACTTTCTTTTCATTTCCCCATTTCCAGACTATAATTCGGAATCCTACAAGGATTGATCAGGGCCAGGAGGACAGAAAACCAAGCTAAGAAATGCAACCGAAATTTCAATAATATGAAGATATAGGTTTCTGGCTGCTAGGTATAGAAGGTGAAGACTTGAAGTTTATGTAGCTTTGAAATTTTAAGCAAAAATGGTAAAACATGTGGGACTTGGAAAAGACAGAAACCCAGTGCATACTGGCCCAGGAAATACCAGTTCATTTGCACAATAACTCCTCATCCTCGACTTAAAAGTCTTGGGAGCAGCTGCGTATTTTCTCTTTGTTTCCAAAAATCAGTCCAGCTCCCTCTTGACCCATTGTGCAGCTTGGCGGTTTGCTTCACATTCTGCTCGTACCCTTCATGCAGAGAGAGCCTGTCTGTGGAGGCGGCAGAAGCTCCCACCCCAAGGCTACCGCCGGAAAAGCCTGCCACCACACCACCAACTACTTTGCCCTGCTCCTCCCATTCATTGGCTTCTCTCTTTGGCATTCTCCTGATTCTCCAAGAGACTCTTCACCTCTGCTTCCCTTGTTTGATATTAAAGCAGTTATGTTTAACTCTCTTTTTTTTCTTCCTATTTCTGTTCCTATACACTCAATAAGTGTCAACATTTTTGGCTCTGCTATTTAAACTCATCTGTGCTCTTTCACATTTTAGAAACTGAAATGTGTATTTTCACTTAAGAGATTAAGTTTAAGAAACAGCTTTTTTTTTTTAATGTGAATGTTCTGAAAAAATATCCTCTTCTCAGGTTTTATGCCAAAATCTCTTTAGTTCTTATCAATGTCCGCACTGGTCATGGGACTTCAGATTTCTCCTATGTGGTTGTTATGGATATTCCACAATATGGTAAGACTTAGATGCCAAGGCCTCTGTCTGATTGATCTTTGTATTTGTTTAATGAAATAATGGCATTCATGTTATTAACACACTAACATTTTTTCAAGAAAAAGGCAAGAGAAATACTATTTACCTAAAGATTTAAGAGTTAACGGACTGGATTATTGCTGCTTAGAGTTTTGAGAATAAAAGACCAAAGAATAATTTAGGAAAATAAAATACCACAAATCATTTTAGAAAGGTAATGAATTATAGTGAAAATTTAGCTCACCTGTTAACAGCTTAGGTAGGCACAAATGGGCCCACTCTGTTGAAGTGTATATTGTAGAAATTAAACTGTCCTACTGTCTTTTATGATTTTCCCTTCTTTACATCAGGTGAGATTTGTATTTGAAGCTTAGATTTTATCCCCTTTGACCAGAGTTTTCAAATACCATCCACAAATTGTTTAGAAGCATATCAGGAGAGTGATTCCTTTTGCATGCCAAACATCAAAATGTAGAACGCATACCCCATAAAGTTTCTATAGAACATAGCTTTGCAACTGTCATGAGGTTTTTTTTTCAGTTAGATATTATTAATTGTTGAAATTATTGCTATTGAAAGAGTCCCAAAAGATTGCAGTGTGATTAGGACCAAAAGAACTAACATTTTAGCAAATGTATTGGCTGCTTATGGAATAAACTGCTATTCCATGGCCAACTTTTTGTTGTAAACCATGTTATGTAATAAAACACAAGTTCCCCCAAAATGGACATGGGCCTTCACTATCTTTTTGGATGAAATTATAACATCTTTCAAATGATTTTTGGTATGTGTGCTACTTTATCTTCATTATGGAGAAAAAAAATTGGGGGATATGAGCTTTGGAGAAAATTACAACCTCATCAGGACACAAATAAATTACATAAGGCTCATTAAAAACTGTCAGTTTAATCCAGATAACACTTATTTATTATTAGTTGTTTTAAAGGTTTATAGTTATTTTCCAGATTATTTCATTGCACTTTACTTACCCTCATTTAAAATTCTTTTTCTGTGGTGAACTGTCTAGTTTAATTTTTCTTTCCATTACTTTTTTTTTGCTTAAATAGAAATATGCTGTCACTTGCCATTTGCCTCCAAGATCATTATCATGTGCTGTGCGGTACTGTTTTCTGAATTGCGAATGGATTCTGTGCCACTTATTTACAGGGACTAGGTTGATATATGAATCTTGAGAGAAATATACTTACTTTATCAAGATGCATTTATTATGTGGCCCTATGTCTTATGCCAAAGTGAATCAAACAAGAAACAGGTAAAGGACTGTGTCATCCAACAATTCTGATATTTTTGAAAAAACATCTTAAAGTTTTTGCACACTAGACTCAGTACTTTTTGCTTTATTTCACATAATTTAGCTGTAGAGATGAGTTTGTTTGGTGTGAGTTCCTCTATTTGTGTAAATAGGTTATAAATAGAAAAGTCATTTATTGATCAAAAAAAGTGATGTGTATTTGCAAGTTAAACATCATATGTCAAGTAAGAGGTGCAGGACTTAGAAACAAGCAGATATTACTTAGAATTTTGAATCTTCAGTTTAACAACTATGTAACTCACAGTTTTCTCATCTATTGTATAGGGGTAATAATAAATACCTTGAAAGAGCAATGCAAGCATTAAATTAGAAAATATGTGTACAAAAAATTGAGAAGTTATAATGGTTCAGTAATGTGTGTGTGTGTGTGTGTGTGTGTGTGTGTGTGTGTGTGTGTGTGTGTGTGTGAAGTCATTTCAGTTATGTTCAACTTTTTGTGACCCCACAGGAATAAAGAGTGGTGTTTTTTAATTTTTACTGTTTCAGGTAAGCACTGCTGTTGCTGCTAAGTCGCTTCAGTCATGTCCGACTCTGTGCGATCCCATAGACGGCAGCCCACCAGGCTCCCCCATCCCTGGGATTTTCCAGGCAAGAACACTGGAGTGGGTTGCCATTTCCTTCTCCAATGCCTGAAAGTGAAAAGTGAAAATGAAGTCGCTCAGTCATGTTCGACTCTTAGTGACCCCAGGGACTGCAGCCTACCAGGCTCCTTCACCCATGGGACTTTCCAGGCAAGAGTACTGGAGTGGGGTGCCATATGATCTAATGTGCTTCTCATTAATCTAATTTGGTAGCAAAAGTGATCATGACGCTGCTGCTGCTGAGGTGGTAAAGATGATATACTGTGATGCTGATGTGGGGAGACAATACTGTGGTGTGAACAGTTTGCTTTGATGATGGTTTAGTGTGATTGGGGTGTAGTTTGATGTGATGATGATATGGTGTGATAATAGAGTCACATGTGTCAGGAGGTAATGGTGTAGTGTGATATGATGATGGTATAGTATAATGTTCATGTAGTAGTTTCTCTGGTTGAAATATGATTGGTGCAAATTTTGGTATGAGATGATTCTAGAGGACCAGAATCTCAAGGATGAGTTTTCTCAATTGGTTCTGGGTTTTTTGGAAGTGGTTGTATAATGTGGTTGAATAACTGGACATGAAAAAACAGACTGGCTCCAAATAGGAAAAGGAGTACATCAAGGCTGTATATTGTCACCCTGCTTATTTAACTTCTATGCAGAGTACATCATGAGACATTCTGGACTGGAAGAAACACAAGCTGGAATCAAGATTGCCGGGAGAAATATCAATCACCTCAGATATGCAGATGACACCACCCTTATGGTAGAAAGTGAAGAGGAACTAAAAAGCCTCTTGATGAAAGTAAAAGTGGAGAGTGAAAAAGTGGGCTTAAAGCTCAACATTCAGAAAACAAAGATCATGGTATCTGGTCCCATCACTTCATGGGAAATAGATGGGAAACAGTGGAAACAGTGTCAGACTTTGTTTTGGGGGGCTCCAAAATCAGTGCAGATGGTGACTGCAGCCATGAAATTAAAAGATGCTTACTCCTTGGAAGAAAAGTTATGACCAACCTAGATAGCATATTCAAAAGCAGAGGCATTACTTTGCTGACTAAGTTCTGTCTAGTTAAGGCTATGGTTTTTCCAGTGGTCATGTATGGATGTGAGAGTTGGACTGTGAAGAAAGCTGAGCACCGAAGAATTGATGCTTTTGAACTGTGGTGTTGGAGAAGACTCTTGAGAGTTCCTTGGACTGCAAGGAGATCCAACCAGTCCATTCTGAAGGAGATAAGCCCTGGGATTTCTCTGGGGGGAATGATGCTGAACCTGAAACTCCAGTACGTTGGCCACCTCATGCAAAGAGTTGACTCATTGGAAAAGACTCTGATGCTGGGAGGGATTGGGGGCAGGAGGAGAAGGGGACGACCAAGGATGAGATGCTGGATGGCATCACTGACTCGATGGATGTGAGTCTGAGTGAACTCCGGGAGTTGGTGATGGACAGGGAGGCCTGGCGTGTTGCAATTCATGGGGTCGCAAAGAGTCAGACATGACTGAGCGACTGAACTGAACTATAAAATGTGATTCTATTTAAAAGCACTAATCATTTTATTTCTAGTGGTAAAAATAATAAGACCCTGGTAGTCTGTGGCATGATATGACAATTGAGATAGATAAAATATTGCCTTTGAATATTCTTACTCAAATATCAGTAGAAGGTAAGGTTATGGGTGAACATGTATTTGATATCTTAGGACACTCTAGTCCAACCAAGGTGTATAGTTGGGATTGCCTGGCTGCTCTCAAATAAACTGGCCAAAGTGAAAGAACAAAAGGATATGATTGGGACTTCAAATTTCCAGCTCTAGCTCTGTATAAGTTGCCTGAAAGCTTCTACTTCTGCCCTGAAATAAGATCTCTCCATAAGTCCTCAAGTATGGATAAGTAGAACACACTCCAGTGTTCTTGCCTGGAGAATCCCAGGGATGGGGAAGCCTGGTGGGCTGCCATCTATGCGGTCACACAGAGTCAGACACGACTGAAGCGACTTAGCAGCAGCAGCATGTATAAATAGAATGTATTTCAGGTTTAGAATTATGTTAAGTTCCTAGCTTGTTTCTGTGTGTAGGTTACTCCTTGTCTCCACCCATCACTATCAGAAAGTAGTCTTACAAATGGTTTTCAAGTGTTAGGCCAATAGTAACAGAACTAAAATTTCTATATTTATAACCACACCTTGCTTTTTTTTAAAAAAAGGTATTTTTATCATAGTCTGTTATCTTTTTTGCTTTCTCTCATTCCAGCTCTCTTGCCTGATGCCTTCACAAGTATCTTCCTCCAGAAAATGTATCTAGGCACTTGTATATTACATCACACATCATTCATATTTATTTCCTCACTTACCCAGTCATCCTTTAATTACCGAGTATGTAACTGTGTGCAAGGGATTACACTACATTATTGAATGTGTCAGGGCCTTTCCATGACCAAATCCAATTCTTGGCCTGTGGCAAAAATCAATAATAAAACAGAAAATAAAATCCTTTGCCAACATTTATTCAAGTGTTTGCTTGCAGATAATCATTTGATTTTTCTCTTCTCTAAATTCGAGTTGGAAGGCTAAGCAGATTTTCAGATTGCCTTTGTGGTTTCTCCCTAAATCAATCACATACACACACACACACACACACACACACACACACATGCATCTACCTGCACCTTTTCTTAGAAATTCATGAACAAAAATGAATTCAGACACACACTGACAGACCATTTTAAATACCTGCATTATAGTGCCAGCCATAAGCAGTCAAATATTTGCATAAAAGCCAGTGGGTCCCACTTTTATCTTTTTTCAATATTGGAAGGGGAGTAGGAGTCAAATTTCCAGAGATATCTAACTTTGAGGGTTAAAATTGTATGCCACCAAAATCCAGTCTGGAGTCCTCTTTTCTCCAGCAGAAAAAACTAGCTCAAAGCAAGGTTCTGAAATGAGTCCCTCTGCCAGATGGTACTGACCATGGAGAAACTTTCCTGAAGTGCTATGTTGAGAGACACAACATAAATGATATTCTGGATATCACTGGATGGAATTCTAGAGACTGCTATTCTGCATTCCGTACTACAGAGGGCTGTGTTGTAGGCAAATTCCAGAGTGTGATCCCACTGCCACAATGCAACTGTTTACTCCATCTGAAAATGTTACATCAACATGACCTTCTAGAGGAGGTATTTGTTTGTGTGACTCCTTAGAGTAGGGCCTTCTCTGTGTCTGGAACATTATGAGTTGTTAGTAAATATGAAACAAATAGAGGAGAAAATGAGAAAGTTGGATCCCAAACAAACAAAAAGAATATAAAAGGAAGGAAGGAAGGGAGCAAGAAAGGGAGGGAGAGAATAAGAAAGGAAGAGAAAAGAGAAAGAAAAATATGACAATGATAAGACTAACTTCTATTAAGGGCTTAATGCGTGTGGGGCAGTAGTCTAGAATCTATTTTCTCATGTGTTAATTCATTTAGTTCTCTTTGCTGTTATTCAGTCACTCAGTCATGTCTGACTCTGCTACCCCATGGAATGCAGCACACCAGGCTTCCCTGTCCTTCACTATCTCCCAGAGTTTTCTCAAACTCATGTCCATTGAGTTGAAGATGTCATCCAACCATCTCATGCTTTATGATCTTCGTCTCCTCCTGCCCTTAATCCTTTGCAGCATCAGGGTCTTTCCCAGTGAATTGGTTCTTTGCATCAGGTGGCTAGGTATTGGAGCTTCAGCCTCAGCATCAGTTCTTTCAATCATCATTATCCCAACACTATTATTAGGTGCCTACCAAAGTTTGACAGACTATGCTCTTCTCTCTTGTTCTCCAACTCTAAGTGGGAGGTTTATTGTCTTTATTTCACAGAGGAGGAAAACAATGCCAAGAGTCAGTAAGCCACTTTCTCATGGTCACATAGTAATTAGCAAAGCTATGATATGAACGCAGACTGGTCTGTTATATAATCAGGCTCATTCCATCATATTATGCCTAGAGAAGGAAATGGCAACCCACTCCAGTATTCATGCCTGGAGAATCCTATGGACAGAAGAGCCTGGCAGACTACAGTCCACGGGGTCTCAAGAGTCAGACATGACTTAGCGACTAAACCACCCACCCCATGTGGTAAACACTAAAAGTATAATGTAAACTGTGGTTTAAAAAGTACTGAGCTTATTTCAATTGCATCTCTACTTCATCCTCATCCTGGAAATTATTATCTCCACTGCTAGATCAGGAATCTCAGTCAGTTCACTTGATCAGTCATGTCAGACAATTTGTGTCCCTGTGGACTGCAGCATGCCAGGCCTCCCTGTCCATCACCAACTCCCGGAGTTTACTCAAACTCACGTCCATGAGTTGACAATGCCATCCAACCATCCCATCCTCTGTTGTCCCCTTCTCCTCCTGCCTTCGTGTTTCCCAGCATCAGGGTCTTTTCCAATGAGTCATTTCTTCTCATCACGAGACCAAAGTATTGGAGCTTCAGCTTCAGCATCAGTCCTTCCAATGAATGTCCAGGACTGACTTCCTTTAGGATTGACTGCAGAAAAATAAATAGCTTGCACAATTAGTGTAGTTTCTTAATGGTAAAGCTGGGCTTTGAACTCAGGAAACCTCACTTCAAAACTTGCACTGTTGAACGCTGCACTCTTACTTCCTCTCAACAGAAACCAATAACAGCGAAGTGAAGTGGGAAAGGGTAGGGAATTAGAAGAATGTAGTCAATAAACATTTTATCTCATAAATATTTATTGAACTGGAAAGACAGAATTTACTGAGCTGTTAAAGAAGATATAGCTCCTGTAATCAAAGAACTCACAATTTGGGGGAAGAGAGAAAAAGAAAGGGAAGCATGAGATGAATGAATACAATAGAGTACAAAATCCATAGCAGGGCTTGATGCTGTGCTGGGCCTTAGGTCCACACACAAGAAGGCCTCCATCTCCACCTGGGGAGGAGGTGGAGGAGTCAGTGGTTCTCCAGGAAGTGAAGTCTGGGCTGGCTCAGAGCACCAACTCCAGCCATGAGAAGTGTGGGTTGAGAGAAGGTGAAGCCCAAGAGAGGAACTGTTACAGCCTACTGTAATATATCATGTGGGAGCTGATACAGACCAGAATGAGAACACTGACAGTTGCATTAGAGAGGACAGGATAAACTGAGCTAAAGTTTGGAGCAAGGATTGTCAAGAGCTGTTCACCAACCAGCTACCATTAAAGAGAAGGGGCATCATCAGCTGACTCCCAAGTTTCTGACTTGGACAACTTGATGACGCCACCAGTGAACCTGAACAGAGAACGCAAGAAGAAAAGCAACTTTCAAGGTTAGAGGAGAGGAGATGATATAAAGATATAATAGTAAGTTTTTTCTTGTTGAGTTTGAAGTCTCCATGAGACTCTAGATTGAGATGTTCTGGGAGCTGTACTTCAGATTGTACAGATGTGACCAACATGATGAGTGTGTGGGTGACATTTACATCCAGAACAGAAGGATCAATGATGGAATGTGCTTAATAGGAGAACAGTGGAGAAACGAACCCTAGAAAATACTGACAGTGGGAGGTACATGGAGGAGAAAGAGCCTGAAAAGTAATCAAGCACAGAAGAAGGACAGTCAACCATTCAAACCAAGGGAAAAGAATTTCCAACTAAAAGAGATGAGAAATGATGTCAAATGTCACAGAATAGCCATATAGACTACACAACAAAAAGTATATATGGTATTTGACTGTTAGGAGATTATTGGAACCTAGAGCCCTGGAGAATGGAGGATGGGGCTCTTGAAGAGAAAGAATAGCTTTTTCTCTAAGAGGGAGAGAAGAGAGAAGGAAAAGAGTATAAAAATGAATTTGCCAATGTTTTAAATGGAAGTCAGAGGTTTGAGGTTAGTCTTTGAACTAAAAAGTGAGATCAGGTATGTAAATGACAATGGGACTGACAACAGTGAGCAATATTTAAAACCTCTACTAAGGGAAAAGGACAATTTAAAAGGCTGCTAAAGTTACAAAGAAGTCCCAGCTGGGACAGAGAAGGATCAAGTTCTAGTTACAAATCTGCATTCTGACTGCCCTCAGCAGCCTCCCCTGCCCAACAACAGGAATGTAAGGAAATTGTGATTAAAGGATATTAGAGGATAAGATAGGATTTTGTGAACTCAAAGGTAGAAATTATGAATGCTCAAAGGAAAAGGAAAATAATAAGGAGAAATGTTTATTTCCTAGTTACCCTTTGCTAAATAGTAATGACTACCTGTGCTGTGCTGTGGAGAATAATTATTCAACTAATCCCAAGTATTCATTGAACATCTGCTATGTGCTCAGGTCTCTGTTAGGACATTCAGCGTCATACGACCTCTACCCTTAGGATGGTTGGGGCTTCCCTGGTAGCCTGCAATGCGGGACACTCAGGTTTCATACTTGGGTTGGGAAGATCCTCTAGAGAAGGAAATCGCAACCCACTCCAATGTTGTTGCCTGGAGAATTCCATCACCCTTTGGATGCTTACAGTCAGATGGAGAACTCACGTGAGAAAACAGCAAAGAAAAAGCAGTATGTTAGAAGCTATGATAGAAGGACACACAGGATGCTGGGGGCCACTGAGCAAGGGAGTTCAAACCCAGATTGGGAGGGGGAAGAAAAAGAAAGTTTTCCTGACGGATCCACGCCTGAGACACAAAAATGAGTAGAGGTTAGGCAGGGTGCTTAGAGAGGTCAAAAAGGCATACAGGTAAGGCTGAAGAAGTGAAGAGGGTCAGATTATAACAAGTTCTTAGGGGTATACTAAGGAATTTTTGAATTTTATCCATTAAACTCTCTCTCCTTCATTTTTTCTTTCTGGCAATTTATACCTAACAGCAAAAACAAGCAAGTATTTTTTCCTCCAGAGATATATTGTTGTTGTTTAGCCGCTGAGTCATGTCTGACTCTTTTGTGTCAACATGGCCAAGCTCATCTGTCTATGGGATTTCTCAGGCAGGAATCCTGGAGTGCGTTGCCATTTCCTCCTCCAGGGGGTCTTTCTGACCCAGAGATCAGACCAGCGTCTCCTGCATTGTCAGGCAGGTTCTTTGCCATTGAGTCACTGGGGAAGCTCCCAGAGATATGTGTGTGCAAAGTTGCTAGAGCCATGGACTGTAGCCCACCAGCATCCTCTGTTCACAGGACTCTCCAGGCAGGAATACTGGAGTGGGTTGCCAGGCCCTCCTCCAGAGCTATGTAGTCTACCTGAAACTGTTGTTGCTCAAGTTAAAATTCCTCAACTTTCCATGTTTAAAAACAAATGTAAATTTTCTAATCTACTTTAAAATACATTAATTTTAATATACTTTGAATTTTTACCTGCAAATCAATTCATCCTCAAGAAGATGCATCATGCTCCGTCTGGAGCTTCCTGTCTGTAAATTATTGGCGGTAGGTAGACAAGGAATCATTGAATTATTTTAAGCAAGACTGTTGCATAATAGATTTCAGTTTTAGAAAAATAACCTAGCAACAGTGTGTTGTATGGTTTGGGAAATCAAAACTAGGGACATGAAAAGTAGTTAAGAGGCTATTGCAATAACTCAACCAGAAAGGATAATTTCCTTATACTAGCAGTTTGAATAGCAAGAAGGGTCAATAGACCAGAATTACTAAGTGAATGAGAATTTCAGCAAATTATGTGGTGAGGAGAATGGCTGGCAGAATTCCGGATTGAATGCTGTGCCCTAGGTTTGTAAATAAAGGTGGAAAGTCAGGACCTCAGAAGTAGAAGAAATAGTAAGTTCTGCTCTGGACATTGAATTGGAGGTCTTCATGGGGAATCCAGGGGCTTCCCAGGTGGCACTAGTAGTAAAAAAATAGAAAAAGAAAACCCACCTGCCGATGCAGGAGACACAGGTTCCACTCCTGGGGCGGGAAGATCCCCTGGAGAAAGGAATGGCTGCCTACTCCAGTATTATTGCTTGGAGAATCCCGTGGGCAGAGCAGCCTGGTGGGTGACAGTCCATAGGGTCATACAGAGTAGGACATGAGTGAAGGGACTCAGCACCCATGCCTGCATGGGGAATCCACATTCTGATGACCACCACGCATTCAGACACATGTGTGGAATGACCAGTGTATATATGGAAGTTACATGGTGGGGGAAAGCTATCTGGAAACAACAAATAAAACCCCTAGCAAGGAAGTCCAGTAAATCAGTCCTCATGGAATGAAAAGTGCTAAGGGCACAGGAAATTAGGATGAAGGTGGGTTAATCAGGGAAAGAACACCACCAAGCTACATCACTGAGCTCAGAGATGAGTTTATAGCATCATGCTAAACAAGAGGACCACAGTCACAACCCATACCTTCTTTACAGTGTCACCTTGTCTAACCACCAAACCATCTGCATCTGCCTGGAACAATGAGGGTGCCCTTGATGAGAAGGATGGCCTATTTCTGAGAATTCTGAAGATGTGAACACCATGTGATGGGTAAGCAAAATTCCTGAGCAGGTGCTGTGAGCATGGAGGTGATGCAATTCTTCCTATTGTGAGTTTAGGTCTGTTCTGCTGCCGCAGCTGGAAACCACTGGCGAAGCAGTGGGGAGAGTTCCTCTGCTCCTGGAGAACCCTTGCTTGCATGTGTGCTTCCCAAACCCAAAGTGGAGTTTTGAGCTACTCCCAAGGGGGACAGAAAGCCTTGGGGATAAAATTGGAATATAAATATAGTTTAATTTCTAGGACATGTTTGTAGCTTCCAGGGGCAGTAAACACAACATATTATACAAAAGTGGGTCTGTCCTGTCCTTGTATTTAAAAAGAACTTTCCATGGAGAGAGGAGACGTGAGTTCCTTGGGGTCGCAAAGAGTGAGACACGGCTGAGTAGTTAACCCTTCCACTTTCACTTCTTGAGTTCTTCCCAGGGCTCCAGAGGAAAGAAAGAAAAAGTGGTCAGAAGTGGGCCCTGCAGTCTGCTGTCCTTCTAGCCTCTAGGCTTTGCAGGTTAACCTGCATTTGCATAACCCCAAGGAAGTCTGGAGTTGAGCAAAGACAAGGTGATGTGAATTGTCATGTGAATAGGAGAGGCTGTGGAGATCTAAATGTTGGGTGACATTTAAGTCATGGACTTCTGGAGCTCACATTTTAACTTTATTTGAAATAACCACTTTTTCACTTTGAAATGTATTAATGGGTGGAATAGTTTATTAGATTCAAGATGAAGCAAATCTTTAAAAAATGAAATAGCAGTGAAATATGCTTGGAGATAGAGAAAAACCATGTATAAAACCCTAAATGCTCTCAGTCACATCCTGCATGGTAACCCTGAAGACCACTTTTCATAGTGTTCATTTTTAATTTAAAAGAAAAGAACATTCTTTCCATTTTCTACATTGAGTGTATCTTACCCTTGTAATCAGGAAAAAAAAAAAATACAGCCAGTTTAAAAAACAAGAATACTAGAATTACTGCCAAATGCTCCTTTCCATGTTTCATTACCAAATCTCTGTTCTCTATAATTGATGTCAGAGCTGGACTCAAATTATCTTAGCAAATATTATGTCTCCCGAATAGCCAGAATCAGGTTTGCTCTATACGATCACCTGTGACTTCTCTGTGACTAGTTTCCAAAGAGGCTGAATCCTGGAACTTCTAAAGGCCCAAGATTTATGTGGCCATAAGTGAAACAGTTCTTCTGGAATGAACAAGATCTAAAAGTTTAGAAATCCTCAGGCCATTCTCTAAACAAAGATGTGGGAAACTATTAATGTTTATATTAAAGATTCCCTAGTGTTGCTTTTCTTTTTTTTTCCTGGTCATTGTAGGATATGAATGGTTCTGTCCTCTGCAATCCTTATGTAGTTACCTCTGGGCAAGGAGCCCCTAGCTTGAGATGTTGCTGGAGGAAAAGATGGTGAGGTGATTTACCAACTCAAGCTATAAAAGGAGGGCAATTCTCTTACACACACACGCTCACACACACAAACACATGCACACATGTCTTCTCAATTATGGCTATAAAATACTAGTTCTGAAGAACTGGAAGGGTGTAAATAAGTTTATCCTTTATAATATCTGTCTAGGGTGTCATTCATTAAGCATGATAAGGGCAATGCCCTGGGACCACGATATTTTTAATGGCCTTGAAAATGTTTTAATCTCTATGAAAATCAGAAGGAAAAAAAAAGTGAACCTTTAAACTGAGGAAATCTTTTACCCTGTGGAAAAGACTCTGATGCTGGGAGAGGTTGGGGGGCAGGAGAAGAAAGGGACGACAGAGGATGAGATGGCTGGATGGCATCACCGACTTGATGGACATGAGTTTGAGTAAACTCCAGGAGTCGGTGATGGACAGGAAGGCCTAGCATGCTGCGATTCATGGGGTCGCAAAGAGTCGGACACGACTGAGTAACTCAACTGAACTGAACTGAACTGAGAATATATTCATTTTTATATCAATATAGTCATAAATTAATTAATTATCAGTCCTTCTTTTGGAGGAAGCAGCCCACAAAGGCAAAGGAGCCAGGACCCTCAAAAACCATACTGTGGCTCTGGTATCTGTGTTCCATTCCCTCAGCTGTAGAGACCCTTTTGAAGACGGTCTCTGAGCCAAGCCTGTCAGTTCCAGAAGCAGAATGCTAATGAAGCCAAGATTTTGGATTTCATGCCTAAAGAATTCAGTTACCTTTCTTCAGAGAAAACATTATTTCATAGCAACCAGTTCACTTCAGTTCAGTCACTCAGTCATGTCCGACTCTTTGCGACCCCATTAATCACAGCACACCAGGCCTCCCTGTCCATTAACATCTCCTGGAGTTCACTCAAACTCATGTCCATCTAGTTGGTGATGCCATCTAGCCATCTCATCCTCTGTCATCCCCTTTTCCTCCTGCCCCCAATCCCTCCCAGCATCAGGGTCTTTTCCAATGAGTCAACTCTTCACATGAGGTGGCCAAAGTATTGGAGTTTCAGCTTCAGCATCAGTCCTTCCAATGAACACCCAGGCCTGATCTCCTTTAGAATGGACTTGTTGGATCTCCTTGCAGTCCAAGGGACTCTCAAGAGTCTTCTCCAACACCACAGTTCAAAAGCATCAATTCTTCAGCACTCAGCTTTCTTCACAGTTCAACTCTCACATCCATACATGACCACTGGAAAAACCATAGCCTTGACTAGATGGACATTTGTTGGCAAAGTAATATCTCTGCCTTTCAATATACTATCTAAGATGGTCATAACTTTCCTTCCAAGGAGTAAGTGTCTTTTAATTTCATGGCTGCAATCACCATCTACAGTGACTGTGGAGCCCCCAAAAATAAAGTCTGTCCTGTTTCCACTGTTTCCTCATCTATTTGCCATGAAGTGATGTGACCAGATGCCATGATCTTAGTTTTCTGAATGTGCCAGCTACTAAAAGTATTAGTTGAAAAAAAAGAGTAAGATTGGACGTGAAAAAGAAAAACAAACAAACAAACAAACAAGCTTGTTGCCACCTCTTGGGAAAATGACAAAGAGGAATTCCATGTATTTTTTAAAATATAATTTACTGTAACATTTGCTATTAACAAATGATCATGGACTTTTGTGGTTTGAAAAAGACTTAACATTTATTTGCTCAGAATTTTGTGGTCAGGAAGAGGGCTGGCAGCTGGATGTTTCTCCTACTGGTCTCATCAAGGTTCATTGCAGTCAGCTGGCACCTCGGCTGGGCCACTGGGCTTCACTCACAGGCCACAAGTCAGCAGCCTTCTTGTCAGGACACCTGGATCCTCCCTCATGTGGCCTCTCTGCTGGCTAGACTGGACTTTCTTGTGCCATGGTGGAAGCAAATTCAGCTTATGTTACATCGTCTGTTTCCATTGGCCAAAGCAAGTCACGCATTCAAGACTAGATTCAAGAGGTGGAGAAATAGACTTTATTTCTTAATGGAAATAGCTCCAACGTCACTTTGCAAGGAGTGTGGGTACTGGGATAGGAAGATATTGTTGCTATCTTTGCACTCTACCACACCTCTTCCTTCAAAATCCTCATAGAAATACTTATGCCATTTTACCTACTTTTTGAATGTTCAGATTCAGATGATTGGTTGTAGAGTTTCAGTTAAAACTTAGCCTGGTTTCTGAAAGAAGGGGAAATGGAGATGCAATTGAAAGAAGTCTAGTAATTTTTAAACCACATTTCATATTTTTAGGGTTTACAGCATAATGTGAATGGAATGAGCCTTATTATGTATCAGACAAGACTGAGTTCAAATCATAGATTTGCTACTTACTGTGAGACCATGAGAAAGTTGCTTACTGACTCTGAATATCGCTTTCCTCCTCTGTGAAATAAAGATAATAAACCTCCCACTCAGGGTTTCTGGAGAACAAGAGGGAAGTGCCTAGTCCACCAAGCTTTGGCAGGTACCTAATAATTCTTAGTGTTGGGATAATGATGATTGGAAGGACTGATGCTGAGGCTGAAGCTCCAATACTTTGTCCACCTGATGCAAAGAGCCAATTCACTGGGAAAGGCCCTGATGCTGGGAAAGATTGAAGGCAAGAGGAGAAGAGAGCAGCAGAGGATGAGATGTCTAGATTGCATCACTTACTCAGTGGATATGAATTTGAGCAAACTCTGGGAGATAGTGGAGGACAGGGAAGCCTGGTGTGCTACGATCCATGAGGTCACAAATTCTCCTAGTCACATCTCTGACCATGGTCCGAGTTTTTAAATTTCACTTTTGGAGTGACTGATGAAAATGTGAATTCATTAATTAATGCCTGTCTCTTTCAAGTTAAACGCATGTACATTTTTCAGTTAAACTTCTTGATTTTGATTTAATCTTTTCCATTTTCATGATATCAATGACTTATTAGCTCAAATTATTTTCCTAATTTTTCAGTCTTTGGATTCATAATCTGAATTAAGCCTCCCCTTCTTTTTCAAAATCCTTAAATTACGAAGTTTCCACCTTCATATCATCCATTTGTATTTTATCAAGACACATTTGCTTCATTTATCTATTTATTTACTTATTATTGAAGTATAATTGACTTACAATATTATATTAGTTTCATGCACCAACATAGTAATTTGACTTTTTATAGATTACACTTCATATAAAGTTATTAGAAAATATTTGCTATATTCCCTATGCCATATACTATATCTTTGTGAAGTATCTGTTTTATACCTAGTAGCTTGTACCTCTTAATCTCCCTTACCCCTTTTGCCTCTCCCTCCACCCATTTTACCTCTGGCAACCACCAGTCTGTGCTCTATATCTGTGAGTGTGTTTCTGTTTTGTTATTTGTTCATTGTTTTATTTTTAGATTCCACATATAAGTGATAGCAGACAGTATTTGTCTTTTTTCTAACTTACTCACCAAATTTGTTTTATATTTAAACAATATGCAGCCTTAGGAGATCACTAAGCTTTTGTCATGCCACAATGATGAGGGCCTTGGACTTTGCTATTACCTGGAATGTTTATTAACCAGAAAGTTAAATAGAGGTCATATACTAAATGTGAAAATAGTACCAAAATATGACCAAGCTTGAATGTGTTTTTATCAGGAAAGTATAGTAGCTTTCTACAGGTATTCATTATTTTTTAATGAAATAGAAATTTCATGATTTATGATTTGGATGGAACGTATATGAAATGAATAGTGTCTATATCTAGGGGGTCGCACAGAGTCGGACACAACTGAAGTGACTTAGCAGCAGCAGCAGCATACCACTTTAGAATGGGCTATTAAGTCACTAGCTTTGTGATATAGATCAAATAATATCCTTATTTATATTAATTTTCAGACTCTTCCTTGGACTTACTTCTTGGGGCATTCCAGTTAAAGGAAAAAAAGATAGTCTCTTACTAACCTTGTTCATTCAGCCCTATCTAAAATGAAATACTCTGTCTCTAGTTAGAATTTGTTAATATGGGAAGTAGATGGCATTTTTGGATTAAGTTCTATGAATTTAATTTCATTTGCCTTTCTCTTTTGTCATCAGATACAATAGCACTAAAAGACATGAAATGATATCTTTTTGTATAGAATATATTACAAATACAAACTTATAAAACCCTGATTAATATAAATCTTATATTAAGACCAAACATGTGCGTGTGTATTTACACATATAATGTGTGTGTGTGTGCACATGTATATGTGCTTTTAGCCACAAGAACCATAAGGAATCCTAAAGGAATTTTTCATCCCAGGTTGAAGGTAGAGAAAGCCTACTTTTTGCTAGATGTCATTAGCTACACTTGAGGTAGTAGTCAACAATGTAGGAAAGTTACTAAACATATTTATGAAACAAATGTATGTATTAATAATAAGTGTTTTGGGAAAATGGAAGCATAAGAGTGTATGTCTTCATTACCTAACTTACTCTGGTGTACAAGCTTTCCCTTCTGCAAGGACATTCTACTTGCTGAAGAATTTCCTTGAGAAAAGCCCAAGTTTACTACCAGTGAGCTACATGTAGAAAGGTTCTCATCTGGCCCTACCCTTTATACCTACTCTGGTTCTACCATATAATGTATAAGTCACCCAGGGAGGGAAAATATTTAGAGAAAACAAATAGTTTGGAAATACTAGCTGTCCACGTGCTTGTCCTGAGAGTGCATTGGTGAAACTGACTTGCCCTCCAGTGTGCCTGCTGGGCCACCAGTTTCTGAACATCAGAAACCACACTCCTGCAAGTCTATTTGGATAAGGTTACATGTGAAACAAAGAAAGTTTTCCTTGGCAAGCAACACAATGGAAAACAAAGCAGAATTTTTCAGATGACTTTTTTTTTTCATATTTGTTAAAATATCTCTGTGGACAATTTAGTCATCTATGTATTAAAAATACTAAGTATATACAAATTTGCTTTGCCTGAGTTTATTTCTTTAAGAAAGTAATACAAACTAATAATTTCTTTAGGTATATGTAGGTATAATTTGTACATGTGTATTAAAGTAGGTATAAAAATGAAAACATGATTTTAAAATATGCAAATTAATAAAGAACTTTAAAACATTAGAATTATAAAGGAAAATAATTTTCATGTGAGATAAACACCATAGCATCTGTCAGGTGAGTGGAAGTTAAGCTTCATCATTTTTGCTTTAATGACTTTCAGATAGATTTCTTAGCAGATTTTTTAGATGTCGAAACAGTGAACAATTAAATTACAGTTACTGTTTGCATGCAGGTTTTCACAAAACCAACAAAATCAGCTGTATTGGCATAACAGTTTTGTGTCCTGTCATCACGATGTTATTCAGAAGTTCTCTTTCAGTGCTAATGTATAATTGTAATCTTCATTTCCTTTTAATCACATTTATTTCACAAAACATGCTCTCTCCAGGGGGAGTATTTAGCAGACAATGATGTATTCATGGAGAAAATACAGTCATTTCATTGTTATGACAAAGAGAAATGTAGAAATGTGGAGAGAAAATGATCTGGAACCAAAGATTCACAAAAGAATGATGCACAGACTTCAGAAAATATGCTAAGCATGTCAACGTAAAGAGACATTTTCTCAGCACAAAAGAATGAGATGAATTTTGTGTTTTGCTTGTCAAATATCAGTCAGTTTAAAAATTTGTTTCAGTTCATTGAAATCTCAAATTCTGGCCCAAACTATTTTGATAGCATGTATTTTTTACATTTGATATACATGTATTTTTATTCCAGAAAAATATCTAAGTTCTTATATACATGTATATATATATATATGTATATACACACACATGTGGTATTTTATATATGCAAAAGATTGGCACTTGTCAAAAAAATAAGTATGAGCCCCAATTTAGGGAAAAATCATCAGCCACCTCAGGAACTTGGTAGTTTGGAAAAACACTTTGGCCTTAATATGTAGCTTAAAAATATGAACGCGAAGCCAGTGATAATTGATACCACTGATGGGTGTTTACTGCGTATATGCAGGATGCAACTGACAAATAGTATCTCTTATTTTCACAGTAGCTACATTTTATACCTGAGGGAATATATGATTAGTATGTTGTATCAAATCGCCTAGTTTCTAAAATATGCAACCCAAGAACCATCAAAGGTGGAATTACAATCTCCAGCTTCTGAGAGGTCATCAGTTATAACTTCCTCCCCTTTCCTCTGTAGATATATACATCATTAAATCAGTATTCTGAATAGGAAAGCAGTTAGCTGGACATTGGCAGACACAGGTTTTAAACCTTCTTTGCTCTAAAATTTTCCTTAAAGCTTAAACACTTCTTTTGATAGAGATTTTTTTTTTCCTGTGGGAAGAAATAGGGCTCTCACTGTCATATTGAGGGAGCTTTTACTTTAAGAAGATAAAGTCTGTACAGAGTGGCAACTGTACTTCAGCTCTTTGCAGTAAGGAATTTGCTTTAGCTGGCCTCTGTCCTTCATTTCTCTTTCTCCTTAGATTCCATATCCATCAAACATGAAAGCGTGTCTGATTGTCAATTTCCTTATTTAATACTTAAGAAGAAAATCTGGTGCTCTAGAGTACTGATTTATGGAGGACGAGTTATGTTTATTTCAAAGATTTACCTTTTAAGAAAAATTATTTTAAGAAGAAGCTAATATGAGCTTACTTTGAATCAGTTATTCTTCTTATGTTCTCTATTATTATAAACTAAACATCAAATGAAAGTTGTTTTACCACACAGTTTCCTTTCCATTATTTGCTAGTCTGTGTTCTATGTGAATCTATTTTTTTCTTCACAGTCCAATTAGTAAGGCCTTAAAGAATCTTCAAATGTTGTGTCTATGCAAGAGACTGACTCAGTGTTTAGCTTAAAGGTTAGTTTTAGCAATAAAAGTATAATGGGAAAAGGTTGCATTAGCCCCAACTCAGGAACACTCTTCTTTCGGTCCTAGGTTTGCAGCTCTTAATTTTAACCTAGCTGTGCTTTTTGTCTGATCAGGAGGGGCTTATTTATTAGGAGTCATACAAAATAAACATGAAAAGTTCGCCATAAAATATGACAACCACTTTAAATAATGTTGACTTAATTAAACTTTAAACTTTATTTATATATTTTATGGCTTTAGTGTGAGCTCTTCTCGGATGTTTACTCCAGTGTAAAATCCATCATGTGAGGACCTTGAAAGGAATTAATCCCCCTACCCCTGGCACAGAACTCAGTTCCAACAATTCAGATCTAAATATTTAGTGATGGATGATACATGTTTATGGAACAGAGGGCAGCATGACATTTAAATGTGAGCTGCGGTTTCCATCCTAAGCATATGTTGAAAAGACACTAGAAGCTGAAGTTATGCCAACCAACGGAAGTTGATAAGTTTTTTATGCTTGTCTTCCCCCTCCTCCTTTTTTTTTTTTTTTCCCATTCCATCTGTTTCTGGGGTCTCTTAACAAAACTATTCTTATAATCAACTTTCCAGAAAAGAAGTTTGCTGACTCTTGCGCATTTGGTAGTGCATCCCATGGTTAAACTAATAGCCTTGCTGGGTGTCAGCCAAAGGTTACAGGCCTCTCAAAATGTTCCTGGAAAAAAAAGTTTATCACTAAACTGAAGTTTCTCATTAGTAACCCTGCGGTGTCTAATCTGTGAAATTACATGATTAACTCCTTTACAGAACCAGCTTCAGTTGGGGTTAGCAATCCCACAGGAAGTTATTAAAAGTATCACCAAGATAATTCCTTAGCTTTGTACTTCGCCCCTGGGGTAAAGGAAATAGATCATTAGATGAGATGAGTGCTTTATAATAAAGTCACAGATCGCTCACAATTATTAAATAGCTGTCAGGGAAGATTATTATTTTAAAAGTTGAGGACAATGTGATTTGCAAAACAAAAACCATGAAAGGATTTTTTTACTTCCTTTGTTTTGGAAAAGAAGTGGAAAACATACTGTTTCTCCCCATTGCTTTTTGAAGTTGATATTTCAATGTCTTTTTTCAAATAGAGATATCTTACCTTGTGCTTTTTTCCTGAAGTTATTTAAATATTCCTTGAATGCAAGAGATGATTATTATAAGTAACTAATGGATGCAATAAAAGGTCTAAAAATAGAATGGAGAACTATCTTACATAGATGTATAAATAATGTGAGAAGATTTTTTCCTAGAGTGGAAGAGATACAACCATGTACATGGTTAGTTGCTCACTGCAGATTCATAGAGGTTATCCTAGTCATTCATTCAATTCACAAAACAGTCTTTATCAGCCAGGACACTTTGACTTTGGTAAGAGTAAATCAAAACAAAAAGATATACCAATCTTAAAAAGAAAAGCAATATCGAACCTCTCTCATTATTAGCCAAATCCACTACACATTGCAGCTGCTCTTGGTAACTTCACTTGGATATTTGGCTTTTCAAACTCTTAAGTTCTAAATCTTATTCTGGTCCATACAGAAATATCTCATATGCTTACTTTCTATTTTTCTTTCCAAAATATTTACTGTAACTTTTTAATTAAAAAAAAATCCTGAACAATAATGTACATGGTTTGTTTTGAAACCAATCCTTGACTAGGCCAGGTTTCATAGTGAAAAGTCCCAGTAGCTATTCAACCAAACCATTCAAATTCTTGTGTTTAAACACACAGGCACCTGGCCTTCCCTGGGTGGTAATGTTCAGAGATACCACATAGACTCAGTAAAAATGCCTGTGTCATGTGGAAAAATATTCATATTCATAAAACCAAGCCTTTTATAAATTTCCAAACTTAATACAGGGAGCAAAGCAGAACATTGATGGAAGATTAATTTCCTTTGATTTGTTTTTCTGTTTAGTTTCTCTCTTTGCATTCTCTATGGTTTTTTGACCATAATAAAAAAAAGAAATTGTCCTAAAATTTCATTAGTAAGGAAATATATGACAGTTGAAAAAAATCAAGAGTGTTGACAGGTGTGGGCAGCCTTCTCCCAAGTACTGTCAAATGTACACTCAGAGAGTCAGCCTGATTCAGAGGGAGCTTATGGGGTGTGATCTGAGGTCTGTTGAAAGGGTATTTACCCAGTACATCTGCCTCAATAGTGAGCTGTAGTGTCAGGAATCCCTGTGAAGCCATTCTTAATATACGAAAGTGAGAAAATGCACATTTGTGTACAAAGATAGGAAAAAATGTATAGTCATAGCTATCCATGAGTACATTACTCCTAATTAATAGATTATATTTGTTACCCAGAAGCATTTAATCCTATCTGTTATACATTATATGTTGTCCATTTACTACATGCCAAGTATTGTGCTGGCACATTACATGAATTTTTCTACATTTTTCAGCACATTTAATGCACTTGACATGCTAGTGAGGTAAACACTATCATCTCCCCAATTTTACAGATGGAACTGGCACACACAGTGTTATGTGGCAGCCTGGATGGGAGGGGAGTTTGAGAGAGAATGGATAAAAGTATATGTATGACTGAGTCGCATTGTTGTCCACCTGAAACTATCACGACATTATTAATCAGCTATATTCCAATATAAAATAAAAAGTGTTTTAAAATAAATAAAAATGTAAAAATCATTAAAAAAGGAAAACTGGAGCACAGAAATATGAAGCAGTTTTCCAAATGCCATACAACTGAAATATGATCAGGCCAAGATTAAAACCCAAATCAGTCAGTTCAGTCGTTGAGTCTTGTCCAACTGTTTGCAACCCCATGAATTGCCGCATGCCAGGCCTCCCTGTCCATCACCATCTCCCGGAGTTTACCCAAACTCATGTCTGTCGAGTCAGTGATACCATCCAGCCATCTCATCCTCTGTTGTCCCCTTCTCCTCCTTCCCCCAATCCCTCCCAGCATCAGGGTCTTTTCCAATGAGTCAGTTCTTCACATGAGGTGGCCAAAGTATTGGAGTTTCAGCTTTAGCATCAGTCCTTCCAATGAACACCCAGGACTGATCTCTTTTAGGATGGACTGGTTGGATCTCCTTGCCATCTAAGGGACTGTCAAGAGTCTTCTCCAACACCACAGTTCAAAAGCATCAATTTTTCAGTGCTCAGCTTTCTTCACAATCCAACTCTCACAATCTTCCCCTAAAGCTAGAACCACCATGCATCTGTAAAACAGATGTTGTAACTCTTGCCTCTTATAACATATAATTCTTAGGTTTGCATTGAGAATTAAATGAGGTGATGCTTGTAAAATGCTTGACACAGTGCTAGTTACAAAGCATATGCTCAGTAAATGTTAGTTTTGTTGTCTTTTCCATTTGGATATCAGTCCCCTTATCTGTAATCTGTGAATAATATAATTTACCATGGGAGGTTCTGTGTTACTTCACAACGGATGTGAAATGGTAAAGAACCATGGACTCAACATGGTAGACGTTGAAGATACACTAGCTGCAAGGCACCTTGCTGCCAAATCACAGAGTGCCAAGCTTGAGTGCCTGCAGTTTCCCTGTCTGCCATCTGGAGTCAGGACACAGCTCTCAGTCTGTAGGGAAGGTGGGGTAGAGTGAAAGAGTGGAGGTGATGTCCAATAGATACCAGTGGCCCATCTGTGAGGTGAATGGGCTTCAGAGACCAGGCAGGACCTTAAAACAGAGACAATCTCCAGTTAAGAGTCTAATGACAGAGATGCTATTTCAGTGGGCTGAACTGTCCATTGTAAGGAAGATGGATGCCACCGCAAACTGCTTTGTAAACACACAAAACACTGTTTAAAGGACTTTTGAATTTAACTTCAGCCGCTCACATGTTTGGAGTGCTAAAAACTAGCACCAGATGATACCTCATTTTTCTCTGAGTAGAGTTGGTGAGTTTCACATAAAGAGACCAGAAACCATGCCTAGAAAACAAACTCCAAGCTTCTGTTTTGTCCCAAATCACATAGTTTTCAGCTCCTTCAACTTTTAAAAAGTTGGATCTAAGTAAATGATTCCATTATATTTGCAATTTTTTAATCTCGCAAAAATTTGACTATCATTTTAATGAGTGAGTTGAGTTACAGGTATAACCTTCCCATTCACATGAGGAAATCGTGTGTGCAGTTCTTCAATTATGTTTAAGTTTTACAGGTTGATAACAGCAATATAGTCATCGAAAAGTGCAAGAATTCCAATGTGAGTTTCTAAACATTAAAATGTCATAATTTTCTCAAAAACTTAAAATGACATTTTCCCTTAAAAAAATTTATTTGGTTGATCTTGGAAAAGGGTTTGGTGTGAGGAAGTAAGTGAAAAATTTAACTATAGAAGCTATTATTAAAGAAAAATTCATCTACTAATGATTCAACATTGGAAATTTTTTTTTAATTCTGAAACTAATTATTTGTTCATAAGCTCCATTGATAGATAGGGAAACAGTAGAAACAGTGGCTGACTTTATTTTGGGGGGCTCCAAAATCACAGCAAATGGTGACTACAGCCATGAAATTAAAAGACACTTACTCCTTGGAAGGAAAGTTATGACCAACCTAGATAGCATAGTAAAAAACAGAGACATTGCCAACAAAGATCCATCTAGTCAAGGCTATGGTTTTTCCAGTAGTCATGTATGGATGTGAGAGTTGGACTGTAAAGAAAGCTGATTGCCGAAGAACTGGTGCTTTTGAACTGTGGTGTTGGAGAAGACTCTTGAGAGTCCCTTGGACAGCAAGGCGATCCAACCAGTCCATCCTAAAAGAGATCAGTCCTGGGTGTTCATTGGAAGGACTGATGATGAAGCTGAAACTCCAATACTTTTGGCCACCTGATGCGAAAAACTGACTCATTTGAAAAGAACATGATGCTGGGGAAGATTAAAGGCGGGAGGAGAAGGAGACGACAGAGGATGAGATGACTGGATGGCATCTCCGACTCAGTGGACATGAGTCCACTCTGGGACTCATGGTAAACTCCGGGAGTTGCTGATGGCAAGGAGGCTTGGCCTGCTGTGGTCTATGAGGTCACAAAGAGTCGGACACAACTGAGTGACTGAACTGAAGCTCCATTGAATGTTAAATCTATAATGATTAGGGAAACACACAGTGATAGGATATTTTAGGACTTACTCTGAGCTGTTCTTTCAAAATATTAAGTCTGAAATGGTATCTCAGCTCATATTCCTGATCCTTGTGCATATGCACACAGACACACATCAGTTAAATTTGAGTTTCAGATAAATAACAAAAAATTAATACAAATATGCCCTGTGAAATATGCTGAATTGCATGGGACATACATATATTTAAAAAATTATTTGTTTTCTGAAATTTAAATTTCACACACAGACACAACATCAGTAAAATAATCTTTTAACCCACGATGCCTACTGTAAAACAAAATTTTAGAAGCCACCTACCACAAAGATTTAATTAAATCTTTGGGACAGGATGGACTACTCAGCCCTCCACTGATAAGATATGACATAATCACTAAACTCTCCAATACAATTAACATGACTCCAGTCTAGCTTGAGATTTTCTCCTTCCTTTTCTTTTTCTTATCCTCATTTGCCTTGCCCACCTGCAGAATTCTCCTGAACACTCTTTTCACTGTTGCTGTGCAGTTTCCTACTATTTACCTGTGCATTTATTAGCCTGTTGGATTCTCATTCTAACCCTCCCGTATCTCTCCACTGCCTTATCCAAGGCCACTATTGATATTTACTTAAGCTTATCATCCAATATTACTACCTGTGCCCACACTTGTCTCTATCATCTGAGTTGTCTCAGTGACTCAGCTCCTGGTTTATTTTTGTTTTCCTTTTGAAATCTCTACTCAGCTTAGATTTACTTCAAACTTCATATTAATGGCTCTTTAAAAACTGTTGCCTTGGAATTTAATTTTTAATATAAATTTATTTATTCTAATTGGAGGCTAATTACTTTACAATATTGTAGTGGTTTTGCCATACGTTAACATAGATCTGCCACGGGTGTACATGTGTTCCCCATCCTGAACCCCCTCCCACCTCCTTCCCCATCCCATCCCTCTGGGTCATCCCAGTGCAACAGCCCCAAGCACCCTGTCTCATGCATCAAACCTGGACTGGTGATCCTTTTCACATATGATAATATACATGTTTCAATACCATTTTCCCAAATCATCCCACCCTCGCCCTCTCCCACAGAGTCCAAAAGACTGTTCTATACATCTGTGTCTCTTTTGCTCTCTCGCATGTGAGGTTATCGTTGCCACCATTCTAAATTCCATATATATGCGTTAGTATAGTGTATTAGTGTTTTTCTTTCTGGCTTACTTCACTCTGTATAATAGGCTCCAGTTTCATCCACCTCATTAGAACTGATTCAAATGTATTCTTTTTTAATGGCTGTGTAATACTCCATTGTGTATATGTACCACAGATTTCTTATCATTCATCTGCTGATGGACATCTAGGTTGCTTCCATGTCCTGGCTATTATAAATGGTGCTGTGATGAACATTGGGGTACACGTGTCTCTTTAAGTTCTGGTTTCCTCAGTGTGTATGCCCAGCAGCAGGATTGCTGGGTCATAAGGCAGTTCTATTTCCAGTTTTTTAAGGAATCTCCACACTGTTCTCCATAGTGGCTGTACTAGTTTGCATTCCCACCAACAGTGTAAGACAGTTCCCTTTTCTCCACACCCTCTCCAGCATTTATTGCTTATAGACTTTTGGATCACAGCCATTCTGACTGGCATGAAATGGTACCTCACTGTGGTTTTGATTTGCATTTCTCTGAGACTGAGTGATGTTGAGCATCTTTTCATGTGTTTGCTAGCCATCTGTATGTCTTCTTTGGAGATTGTCTGTTTAGTTCGTTGGCCCATTTTTTGATTGGGTCATTCATTTTTCTGGAATTGAGCTGCAGGAGTAGCTTGTATATTTTTGAGATTAATTCTTTGTCAGTTACTTCATTTGCTATTATTTTCTCCCATTCTGAAGGCTGTCTTTTCATCTTGCAAAAGCTTTTAAGTTTAATTAGGTCCCATTTGTTTATTTTTGCTTTTATTTCCAATACTTTGCGAGGTGGGTCATAGAGGATCCTGCTGTGATTTATGGAATTTAATTTTAATTCCACTCACCATCACTCTCTACTAAATCATTGACACCTAGTTTCATGTAGCATCTTCACATCACCCCCTCTGATAGCATCTTTACTCCCATCAGCCTTCTTTGCGTGTACTATCACTAATCTGTACATTTGCTTTATTTCTTTGAGCTTCCCTGGGTGCCAGTCTGTGATCACTGTTCTGAGTCATACAGCACCGTTCACACCCACCAATCTCGAACCCTCTTTGTCCATACTAGTTTTTACCCAAACTTTTTCTTAAAAGGAGAAGAGGTGGGGAGGGGATGTATGTATGTATATGGTTAATTCATGTTTGTTGTACAGCATGAATATAAACCAGTTATATTCCCATTTAGAAAAAGAAAACATCCCCTTTCTCCAAGTCAGAGTTTCTCTGGGTCTTCAAGCACCTTACGTTCTCTCTTTTCAGTTTGGTCAGAGAGGGATTCTACTTCTTCCTCAGGCTAGTCTCTTTCCACCTGTAAACTTCATATGTAACTCTTCCCATCTGCAACCTTGCTAAGTAATTTATTTCCATTGGAGTCCCCCATTTTACTGTTTCCTTTCCCTCTGTGCACAAGCATGAGGAATTCTCCCCACTCCACTCCCTCAATTCCTGGGATTTTGCTAAAAACTTCATAATAAAAACTCTACATAAAATGGAGAGTTAACTACTTAAATACAATAAAAAAGCTTGTTTTTACCAAAACTCCAGTGTAGGAAATAGTTAAATGCTGAGATAATTTCCAGTAAAAATCAGAGCTATATAAAAGACACCTGCTTTTCCTACTATAATTCGATATCACTGGAGAGGTTCTGACGTGCAATGAGAAAATAAGTAGAAATAATCAATATTAAAGAAGAGAAGGCAAAGTTATCTGTACATACCTATGATAGGGTTATATGCTCTGAGTACACAGAAGATTGTATAAAAAATTTAGGAAAGTAGTCAGGTAAAAGAAAAAAAATTACTAAAACAGACTTTATATTAGCAACCAGTTTTAAAGATCTAAATTGTAAAACAAATATCAGTTAATAACACAAGTGGAAAAAATACCTAGGAATATATTATGTAAAAAAGGTAAGGAATTTAAATTTAAAAAGTATATTATAGTGATGTCTGAATACTTGGTGCTATAGACAGAATGCTTGTGTCCCTCCAGAATTCATGTATTGAACTGAATTGAAACCTAACCAGCAATGTGTTGGTATTAACAGGGGAGACCTCTGGAAGGTGATTAGGTCATGAGGGTGAAGCCCTCATAAACAGGGACGGTACATGCATGCTCGGTTGTTCAGTCTTGTCCGACTCTGCAACCCCATGGGCTGTAGTTCATCAGGATCCTCTATCCATGGAATTTTCCAAGCAAGACTACTGGAGTGGGTTGCTACTTCCTCCTCCAGGGGATCTTCCTGACCCAGGGATAGCACCCTCATCTCCTGGGTCTCCTGCATTTCAGGTGAATTCTTTACTGCTGAACTGCCTGGGAATCCCTTAGTGCCCTTCTAAAAGAGACCCTAGGGAACATCCTAGCCCCTTGACCCACCAGTAACAATGTGATGTTACAAACAGAAGAAGATAGTCCATGAACCAGTAAGAGGGCCCTCACCAGACAACTGAATCTGCTGGTGCCTTGATCTTGGACTTCCCCAATTCTAGAACTGTGAGAAATAAATTTCTTTCTGTTTATAAGCCACCCAGTCTATGGTATTTTTTTATAGCAGCCCAAATGGACTGAGACTCTTGAGAAAATATATATTGTCTCTTTAATGAAATAATATAATAGTTAAAATGCAATGCTTTCCAAAGTAATGTGTAAATTTAATGCAAATTCAGAATCATTTACTACAAACACTGTGTGACTTATTTTAAAACTGGATAAAATGAATTCAGAATTCTTATGAAAGATAAATTTCTAAGAAGAGCCACAAATATCTTTAAAAAGAGAAAACATGGAAGGAAAATACGCTTTAAACATATATTAGTGTATCATAATACAAACAATTCCAAACAATATATAAATTTATCAGTGCAACAAACTAGAACAAAGTACACATAAAACTTAATGTTTGTCAAATATAAGCAGGGAGGATTCTGAGATGACTCACTTTTGAGATGAGATGAATAGCATAATGATGATGATGAGAAGAAAAAGGGTGTTAATCAGTGTTCCCCTCCGAAAAAAAGCAGAGATAAGACCTTGGCTGCAGTTTATTTGTAGTCTGGTCTCTAGGACAAGCAAGAAAGAGGGAAATGAGGCAAGAAAAGAGTCTGACCTAAAGCTTGCTGCTTTGGCAATGGGTTTCCTTACTTTGGGACTGATTGGGGAATGTGAAAAATGCCTTCTCTGAAGAACTGGAGGAAGATGGGGCATCTATCTACCAGTTCCTATCCCTCCTGAGGATTGCCTCTGGGCATTAAAGCTACCCCTCTCTCCTCTTTGCATGGGTTGCACTAGAGTGCAGAGGCCATAAGCAGAGAGCAGGTACCATGGAGATAGGACAGAGTTAACTGAGGGGAGCCTGAGGTTGCCTGGAACCATTCAGGTCAGTCATGGGGATACTGATGTGGGAAACCAGATGTGCTGAGAAGCCCTGGGTGCATCAGTTCACTGGGCTGAACATTCAGCCTGGAAAAATTGTGGGTAAGGGCTTTTGGAAGCAAGGGTTTCTTTAGTGATGATGCTGTTTCTTCATGGTCACCTCTTCTGGTATAGCTTGATTGTATGCAGTGAGTTTTATTAGGTCACTGAAAGAACACTGACAGTCAACAAAAAGCCTGGGATGCAAACAATTGATTTCCATAATGGATATTCTCCCAACCCCCAAGGCTAATTTTACAAGGCAGTTCTAATATTCCAAATCCTTACTTGTTGTTGATGGGGAAAATTGTGGGTCAAGTATTTTCCAGATTCATGACAAAATCATTGGTATTCAACACTGAATTCTTGACTTGCAGCTCAAATATAAGCATTCGTTAATCATCTTAATGTAAATGAATCATTGTTATAGCCTCAGGTGATGGGCGATCCTGTTCTTTGTTCAGCAGCCAAATGCATGTCCGATTAGAAAAATCTCAGGATGATTTAAATGCAACCCTAAGAAAGGAGAAAACCACTTCCCATGAGTTTTTTCATGGGAATAGCAATCTCTCTGGAGGAAAAAGGGATATATTTTAGAAAATAAAGCTGACAAAAGGAGCAAGGTTTAGTGAACACCAGAAAACACTAATTTATTAATATTCTCTAGAAAATCACATGGATCACAGCCTTGTATAACTCAATGAAACTATGAGACTTGTCATGTAGGGCCACCCAAGAGAGAGGGGTCATGGTGGAGAGTTCCAACAAAATGTGATCCACAGGAGAAGGGAATGGTGAACCACTTCAGTATTCTTGACTTAAGAACCCCTTGAACAGTATGAAAAGGCAAAAAGATATAACACTGAAAGATGAACTCCCCAGGTTGGTAGGTGCCCAATATGCTACTGGAGAAGAGCAAAGAAATACCTTAGGAAAGAATGAAGAGGCTCAGTCAAAGCAAAAACAGCAACCACTTGTGGATGTGACTGGTGATGGAATTAAAGTCCAATGCTGCAAAGAACAATATTGCATAAGAACCTGGAATGTTAGGTCCACAAATCTGGTTAAATTGGAGGTGGGCAAACAGGAGATGGAAAAAGTAAACATAAACATTTTAGGAATCAGTGAACTAAAATAAACCAGAATGGGTGAAGTTAATTCAGATGACCATTACATCTGCTGCTTTGGGAAATAATCTCTTAGAAGAAAAGGAGTAGCCCTCAGAGTCAACAAGAATCCAAGATGCGGTACTTGGATGAAATATCAAAAACGACAGAATGATCTCTGTTCATTTCCGAGACAAACCATTCAGTATCACAGTATTCCAACTGTATGCCCCAACCACTGACACTGAAGAAGCTGAATGGTTCTATGAAGACCTATGAGACCTTCTAGAACTAACACCAAAAAAAAATGTCCTTTTCATAGGGACTAGAATGCAGAGGTATTAAGTCAAGAGATACCTGGAATAACAGGCAAGTTTGACCTTGAAGTACAAAATGAAGCAGGGAAAAGGCTAACAGAGTTTTGACAAGAGAATGCACTGGTCATAGCAAACACCCTCTTCCAACAACACAAGAGAAGACTCTACACATGGGCATCACCAGATGGTCAATACTGAAATCAGATTGATTATATTCTTTGCAACAGAAGATGGAGAAGCTCTATACAGTCAGTAAAAAGAAGACTGGGAGCTGACTGTGGCTCAGATCATGAACTCCTTATTGCAAAATTCAGACTTAAATTGAAGAAAGTAGAGAAAACCACTAGCCCATTCAGGTATGAACTAAATAAAATCTTTTACAATTATTCAATGGAAATGACAAACAGTTTTAAGAGATTAGATCTGAAAGACAGAGTGCCTGGAAAACTATGGATGGAGGTTTGTAACATTGTACAGAAGAGACTGTGATGAAAAACATCCCCAAGAAAAAAAATGCAAAAAGTCAAAATGGTTGTCTGAGGAGGCCTTACAAATAGCTGAGAAAAGAAGAGAAGCAAAAGGTGAAGGAGAAAAGGATAGATATATCCATCTGAATGCAGAGTTCCAAAGAATAACAAGGAGAGATAAAGCCTTCTTAAATGATCAATACAAAGAAATAGGGGAAAACAATAGAATGGGAAAGACTAGAGATCTCTTCAAGAAAATTAGAGATACCAAGGGAATATTTTATGCAAAGATGACCCAACAAAAGACAGAAATGGCATGGACCTAACAGAAGCAGAAGATATTAAGAAGAGGTGGCAAGAATACACAGAAGAACTATATAAAAAAGATCTTCATATCCCAGATAACCATGATGGTGTGATCACTCAACTAGAGACAGACAGAAGTGTGAGGTCAAGTGAGCCTTAGGAAAAATTACTACGAACAAAGCTAGTGGAGGTGATGGAATTCCAGCTGAGCTATTTCAAATCCCAAAAGATAATGTTGTTAAAGTGCTGCATTCAATATGCCAGCAAATTTGGAAAAGTCAGCAGTGGCCACAGGACTGGAAAAGGTCAGTCTTCATTCCAATTCCAAAGAAAGGCAATGCCAAAGAATGTTCAAATAACCACACAATTGCACTCATCTCACATGCTAGCAAAGTAATGCTCAAAATTCTGTAAGCAAGGCTTCAACAGTATGTGAACTGAGAACTTCCAGATGTTGAAGCTGGATTTAGAAAAGACAGAGGAACCAGAGATCAAATTGCCAATATCTGTTGGATCATAGAAAAAGCAAAGGCTTTTACCAGAAAAATACCTACTTCTGCTTTACTGACTACACCAAATCCTTTGACTGTGTGGATCGCAGCAAACTGTAGGAAATTCTGAAAGAAATGGGAATAAAAGACCACCTAACCTGTCTCCTGAGAAATCTGTATGCAGATCAAGAAGCAACAGTTAGAACCTGACATGGAACAATGGACTGGTTCAAAATTGGGAAAGCAGTATGTCAAAGTTGTATATTGTCACCTTACATATTTAACTTATATACATCATGTCACATGCTGGGCTGGATGAAGCACAAGCTGGAATCAAGATTTCCAGGAGAAATATCAATAACATCAGATATGCAGATGACATCACCTTTATGGCAGAAAGCAAAGAGAAACTAAAGAGCCTCTTGAAAGTGAAAAAGGAGAGTGAAAAAGCTAACTTAAAACTCAGCATTCAAAAAATGAAGATCATGGCATCCAGTCCCATCACTTCAAGGCAAATAGATGGGGAAACAATGGAAACAGTGACAGACTTTATTTTCTTGGGCTCCAAAATCACTGCTTATAGTTCCATAGAGTTAGACAAGGCTGAGGTCCATGCGATCTGTTTGATTAGTTTTCTGTGACTGTGGTTTTCATTCCATCTGCCCTTTGAGGGATAAGGATAAGAGGCTTATGGAATCTTCCTGATGGGAAAGACTGACTGTGGAGGAAACTGGGTCTTGGCTCACATCGCTAGGCTGCAACTGCTGATGACTGTGACAGACTTGTTTACTGATGTGGCAGGAAATATTCCACTTCTCATATGGTTATTCTATATGTCACTAGTTTTGTGGTATCTTCTCAGGCAGGTGTGGCTCAACAGTGCTCCTCAAACTTCTGTGTGCCAGATGGTCACCTTGGCAAATAGATGGGAAAACAATGGAAACACAGACTTTTTTTTTTTTGCGGGGGGTGGGGGGGGGGGGACTCCAAAATCACTGCAGATGGTGACTGCAGCCATAAAATTCAAAGATGCTTGCTCCTTGGAAGAAAAGTTATGACCAACCTAGACAGCATATTAAAAAAGCAGAGACATTACTTTGCCAGCAAATTTCCGTCTAGTCAAAGCTACGAATTTTCCAGTAGTCATGTATAGATGTGAGAGTTGGACCATAAAGAAAGCTGAGTGCAGAAGAATTGATGCTTTTGAACTGTGGTGTTGGAGAAGATTCTTGAGATTCTCTTAGATGGCAAGGGAATCCAACTAGTCAATCTTAAAGGAAATCAATCCTGAATATTCACTGGGAGGATTGATGCGGAAGCTGAAGCTCCAATACTTTGGCCACCTGATACAAAGTACTGGCTCATTTGAAAAGACTCTGATGCTGGGAAAGATTGAAGGCAGGAGGAGAAGGGGATGACAGAGGATGAGATGGTTGGATGGCATCACCGATTGAGGGACTTGAGTTTGGGCAAGCTCCAGGAGTTGGTGATGGACAGGGAAGCCTGGCCTGCTGCGGTCCATGGGGTCACAAACAGTTGGATATGACTGAGCAATTGAACCGAATAGAACTGAGAAAATAGTTGCCATTCCTATGGTGGTAAATATGTAAATCATAATTTATCTTCAGTCATGACTGACTTTTCTAGATGGATTCTATTTCCCAGACTCTGGTGCTAATTTCTTCACCTGAAAGTTTCTCCTTATTTGTCACTACATATTCAAAACTCCCTTTGGCTTTATTTCTTCAGTGATTGCTACTGATTAATACTAAAATTTTCCTTTTCTGTGACACAGATTGATTTATGTTCACCATCTGGATCCTGCACCAATGTAATAATTTTACATGAATGTGTCTTTATATTTTTATATGCCATATATATTATCATTCTGGTGTGACTTCCTTTAATGATCGTGCTTCACAATTTCTGTTTGATGTTCCACAAAATTAACAATATGCCTCTGTTTTATGCTACCTTTCTTGTTTGTACTCCTTTGTACATACTGCTTCGGAGAAAGCAATAGCACCCCACTCCAGTACTCTTGCCTGGAAAATCCCAGGGACAGAGGAGCCTGGTGGGCTGCAGTCCATGGGGTTGCTAAGAGTCGGGCATGACTGAGCAACTTCCCTTTCACTTTTCACTTTCATGCATTGGAGAAGGAAATGGCAACCCACTCCAGTACTCTTGCCTGGAGAATCCCAGGGACAGAGGAGTCTGGTGGGCTGCCGTCTATGGGGTTGCACAGAGTCAGACACGACTGAAGCGACTTAGCAGCAACAGCAGCATACATATACTACTTGGCTTCTAATATAAGTTATATTAAATAAATATTATTCAAAGTTTTATATTCTTTCCTTTAACTCCTCAGAGTATGTTGTATTTAATTTCACAAAAGTTGAAAGTTGCTCACTGAAGCTTCTGGAGTGTTGATTCACTTAATAAAATGAATAAAATATACTACTTTTCAATGATCAAGACTCATGTTTTATAGTATTGCTTCTTTATTTATGGCTGTGCTGGGTCTTTGTTGCCGTGTGGGCTTTTCCCTCATGGCAGACAGCAGGGACTAGTCTCTATTTGTGGCACACAAGTTTCTCTTGTGGTGGTTCCTCTTGTTGTGGAGCCTGGGCTTTAGAGCACATGGCTCCAGTAGTTGTGGCATGTGGGCTCAGTAATTGTGGCTCCTGGGCTTTAGAGCACAGGCTTAATAGTTGTGGTGCACGGGCTTAGTTGCTCTGTGGCATGTGGAATCTTCGCGGATCAGGGATAGAACCCATGTCTCTTATATTGGCAGGTAGAGTCTTTACCACTAAGCCACCAAAGAAATCCACATTTCTTTTGTAACAGTGTGCCCTGTCAGACTGAAAATGAAATCTTTTCACACAATATACCTGAAGTTGCCTGGGAAATAGGCTGCCCATATCCGATGTTATTGCAGAATAATAAGAGAATGCTCTTGATAATTGTAATCCATAAGACACAGAATAAAAATTAAATTTCCAAAAGATAGTTGTAAGATAGAAAAACACACTCAAACTGCCTTCCGACTTAGAAAAACACTGTGTCACATGTACACCCCCCCAGGACTTATTTTTTCTCTATAAGTATGATATATCTAAAATGTTTTCTAATATCTAAGGCTCAAGATACCAAACTGTAGTTTGACATAGAATGTATCAGTGTGTCAAAACAAATATTTTTCTTAATGGAATGAGGTTGGGATCTAGATCTGTCTTCGGGTGTCTTCACCATGGTGCCTGAGGCACTCATTCTTCTAGATGCTGGGGTGTTGACTACCAATGGTTTGTAGTCAATTCCTCTTTGGACATTGCCCTTTTTATGATAAATTTTTATTAATTCATCTTTTTGACAATTTTTGTAAATTGAAGTATTAAATGTTTAGAATATTGTGTTAGTATCAGGTATATAGCAAATCTGAAAAGAATCTTTTATAGATTATTACAAGATATTGAATATAATTCCATGTGCTATACAGTATGTCCTTGTTTTTTTTTCAACTTTTTCTTTCATATTGGAGAACAGTTGACTTACAATGTTGTGTTAGTTTCAGATGTACAGCCAAGTAGCTCAGTTATAAATATACATATATTCATTCTTCTTTCAGATTTTTTTCCCATATAGGTTATTACAGAGTATTGAATAGAGTTCCCTGTGCTATGCAGTAGGTCCTTGTTGATTATCTGTTTTATATATCAGTTCAGTCGCTCAGTCGTGTCCAACTCTTTGCAACCCCATGAATCGCAGCACGCCATCCTGTCCATCTCCAGCTCTTGGAGTTCACTCAGACTCACGTCCATCGAGTCGGTGATGCTAGTAGTGTGTATATGTTAATCCTAAACTTCCAATTTATCTCTGCCCCCAACCTTTCCCCTTCAGTAACCATAAGTTTGTTTTTGAAATTTGTAACTCTGAAGTTTGTAATTCTTGTTTTGTAAACAAGGTCACTTGTATCGCCTTTTTAGATTCCACATATAAGTGATATCATGTGGTATTCGTCTTTATCTGTCTGACTTGCTTCACTTAATATGATAATTTCCAGTGGACATTACCCTTTGCACAAGAAAGTTGCCTCACCCAGGGTGGACACTTGTTCCCCGGGAATAGCCCACATCCCAGATGTCCAGTGTGATTTAGGACAACTCTGAATAGTCATCTCATCTCCAGAGAATCTGCTGAGGACTTTGTTACAACTGAATCATGGCTCAACTCCCCTGTCTTCCCAATCTTGAGTCTCTCATCCCTTACAGATGTTTCTTCCAAGGGCGCTCATCAATTAATTGCTCTCGCACAAATTTCTACCTCAGAGTCTGTTTCCTGGGAAAGATGGAAGCAACAAAAATGTTTTAACATTATGTGAATAACAGTAGCTCAGTGGTAGAGTCCACTTACCAATGCAGGAGAGACAGGTTTGATCCCTAGGTTGGGAAGATCTCCTGGAGTAGGAAATGGCAACCCCTTCCAGTATTCTTGCTTGGAGAACTCCATGGAGAGCAGAGCCTGGCAGGATATAGTCCATAGGGTCACAAAGAGTCAGATACAACTGAGTGAGTAACTGATTCAACACTCTAGTCTTTTTTGTGCTTCATGTTAGACAATAGTATTCTGATAAATATATTGGATACCAAGTCTAGTCACAGAAGAATAAAAAGAAAGTTGAACCACAGGAAAATTTAATTTACTGAATTTAACAATTTTATTGGTATTGTTTGTTTGAGTCATAAAAAGTAAAACTCACTACAAGCATAATTAATCGATATGACATGTATTCGACTGAGTTATGGAACTAAGTCTAAGGCTGTTTATGGAAATTGAAATAATTTAGTTCAATTAGTGGGTTGTTTTCCTGGAAACTTTCAAGTTATGTGTATGCAAAGACATACATAAATAATTCATAAGCAGTAAGGAGGAGAAAATTTTAAATGACATAATCATATAGTTTCTCATGAAGAGCTGAAAAAAAACTAATTTATTTTTATCTAACACTGTTAGTTTGGTAAGTGTTGACTAATTTTGAGATGTTGAAGTCTTTTGTCTGCTGGTAATGTACTTTGCCAGGAGTACTATGCTCATGGAGGATAACATTTATAGTCACGTTCTGTTTGTTTTTTTTTTTTGGCTTCCCTGGTGGTTCAGATGGTAAAGAATCTGCCTACAATGCAGGAGACCTGGGTTCGACTCCTGGGTCAGGAAAATACCCTGGAAAAGGGAATGGCAACCCACTCCAGTATTTTTGCCTGGAGAATCCCATGGACAGAGCAGCTTGGTAAGCTATGGAGTTGAACATGACTGACCAACTACCCAGAGAAGGCAATGGCACCCCATTCCAGTACTCTTGCCTGGAAAATCCTATGGACAGAGGAGCCTGGTAGGCTGCAATCCAGACTGAATACCACTTTCACTTTGTTTGGTTTTAGTACAACAGCAGCAGATGGATACTATGCCAGAAGATGTTACAGAAAAACCCAAACGAAATTTTGGGCCAATTCCATAGTGTCTACAGACCCTCCACATCCATCCTTACTTCCTTCAGATTTGGAAGACTAAGCACTACCATTCTGAAATTCATGCAACTGACTTGCTGATTTTGCATCCTGGGCATGCTTTAGTTTCTACCAATGAGAAGTGCCTGCATGAGATTTGGAAGGTGTATGGATGGGAAAGGCCATCTTTCTGTGGCTATGCTGGCCGACCATGAGCTCTGATAGACCAGGTGTGCATAGGGTCATGTGATGGCTGTCTGCTAAGCTATAGATTGCAGATGCAGCAATGTGATGTTGAATGCAAACATCCAGTTGCAACCTAGACTTCTGTCCCTCTTACCCTTTCCACTGAATTTACAAACTGCTAATTCCCTGTATTAAACCCCACAATATTTGAACTGCCTACACTGACTTCTTGCTCTTTTACCAGAACCTGATTGATCCATGATCCTACCTAAAAAAAAATTCCCCCCTGGTTTTATTTATTTTGTGACTATTTCCATTTGCACAAATGGGCAGCTTAGATGGCGGTAGCAGGAGTCAAGGCTGCTTGCTTGACTTTACAAAGGCAAGCAAGACTGCACAGTAAAGAATTCTGGCTGCATCTCTACATACAAGTTCAAAGCCAGATGCCTCTGCCCTGGCCTCCTCAGCTTAGAGCTGACTTTTGGCAGCAAAAAAGAATATGCACACTGGCCTCTGCTGCTACAGGTTGTCTATTAAGAACCCCAGGGAGGACTTCAGGCTCTAGTTCCTCTTCCCAGGCAAGTGTGAGGAATTAGCATCTCCCGGGGAGATCCTGCAGTGACTGCATGTGCCATACCTGCTGGCTACACCTCACTGAATTGTGTGCACTCGCTGCAGTATAGAATCAATCCAGGCCAACGTCTGTTCTCACTTCAGCTGATCTTGTGACTCCTCTTTGTCTCACTGGTGTCCGTTTCTTATTCCAGATCTGATGTAAATTCTATCAACTACTTGGTCTGTTAATAGAGGAGTATTCATTGCTCCAACGGCCTTGCTCTTTTTACAGGGACAGGGAAGCCCGAGGGTTAGAGAGGGAGGAGGTAAGAGCTTGCTCTGAATGGGTGTCTATTGGTGAAGACAACTTGCCTCTCTTGATCACTCGAGGCTATTTTTATATCCCTGGAGGTCAGTGGGAATGTGGCTGAACTCTCCTGCTGGAAGTACTCCCATCTTTAAATCTTGCCGCTGCAGGTGGGCGTAATTCTGGAAATTTTATAACTGCTCTTTATCAGAAAGTCACAGAGTAAGAGCCGAATTGGAAAGAGATGATGATACAATAAAAGAACTGCAAAAGATGTTCTCCAACTTCTATTTCAAAGGAAATTCCCCCGTCTTGTACTGTTTACTTTCTGTGATTAAAATAATAGAATGTAATATAGAATCCAAGGCCCATGATTTCAAGCAGCTTTTGTTTTTTTTCTAATCTCCTTGCAGAATTGACTAAATCAATTTGGAATAATTTTGCTTAATGTTTCCAAAACTCTTTTCTAATAGTTCTTTCATTTGCCTTACTCAATGATTATTTCATACTGTGCTTTAATTGTTGATAAGGCCCATTATTCATGGCTTCATATTTCATTTGGTAGAACACCAGACTCATAGATGACTAGCTTTAGTTTTTGAAGTAAACTTTCTTAGGTGTTCAGACATCTTATATTGTATGAAACTGAATATCTAAAGCTCATCTTTCGTGTTCTCTCAGTGTAAATGGTGTGGTCACAATTGCACTCTCATCCAAAAGATGAGAACAGTGGCCAAAGCAATATATGAAAATGGATGTTTTTCATTGACTGCTACTGATTTCATAATTGAATTTTGTCAAGTCATGTTTTGAAGACTATAACAATTTTGTGAAATAAGCAAGTTTTTAAGAATGCATATATTTAATTAGTTTTATTTTAATGATAAAGTATTTATTAGCAAACAGATAGGCAAAAAAAATTTTAAGGGAAAAATAGCAAATACAGATACGGTCAACTGTATGGTAATGCACCTGACGCCACCTTCAAATAAGTCTATGTACTACAATAATTCACCAAGTTATTACTTTTCAACAGCATTATTGCCAACAGGGAAAGGAGGGGAAGAGCAGTGCCACTAGCACAGAAAAAGCAAATTGAAGGACATTTAAGTAAAATGCATTAAACAACTTGATTTTATTTGTTTCATTATAAGTGAAGTTTTTAAGAGGAGTAAAAATAGGCCATCCATCTGCTTTTAAGGAAGGAGATTCAAACATTCCATTCAATAAATAATAAAAACAAAGTTTAACTTCATGATATATTTCATAGAGTCAAAGAAGAAGGAGAAATAGACACAAAAGGAGACCACACACAGTCACACAGAAAGAGATAAAGAAAGGGGCCCTGTGATGAAAGAGACATACAGTCTTTAACGCAGAGAGAGAGAAGCAGGGCAGATTTCCACAGAGAAGTAGTACCTTCATCTTATGGAATTTGATCTTTGAATCTTGAATTTTTTTTTAAATTCTGGGTCCTTAAAGTCCATGAAGCTAGTGTAGGAAATAGCCTTGCCACTTGGGGCTGCTTGACTGTGGACTGAAATTTAGTTAAGAACCAGATGGGTTTCATAAGTCAGCCCTCCCACTTTTCCTCTCCAATTTTCTTGGCCAAATTAATAAAATCTATCTGCTTGCACCAATTTTCATTAGAAAGTAAGGCTAACTTTGCTAATTCTCTCACTTCCAAAATGTCAAACAGAAAGGTGATATTTTGCTTTTTCTCCACCCCCTTCAAACCCAAACGTAATCAAAAGACAAAAAACAATGTTATTTACTTTAAGAGCTGATGTAGTTTTTAAGGAGGAGATAGAAGATGGCTGCTTACTAGTTTTACACATATCTTTTCTTAAAGGATCTCACTGAAAATCTAAGTCTGAGAAAAGTATCTTAGAGGTAAAAAAGATGAGCAGTGAAAGAGCAAGCCAGTCAGCACAACCTTCCCTGACCTTGGACCTAGGAGCCTGAAAGCAACAAGTTGCCCAAAGGAAGGATGGCTAGAATCCAGGCCAAGGAGGGAAGCAGTCACTGCTACATACAGTGTACTTAAACCCCATGCCAAGCTCACATTTTAAAGCCTCATTTAAAAGATGAACATAAAGATAAACCTGTGCTAAGTGTATGCCATTCAGAGACTTTTGTTAACAACTTTACTGAGGCACAGTTGACAGATATAAACAGCACATATTTAAAGTATAGAATTTGAACCACCCCTGCAAGGTAATGAATATATTTATATTCTCACAAATTTCTTTGCACCTTTTCATAATCCCTCCCTTCAAGATTCCTGACCTTCTTTCCCAAAGCAACCTCTGATCTGCTTTCTGTCAGAATACATTAGTTTGAATTTTTTAGATGTTTATAAAAATGGAATTGTGGGATTTTTTTTTTTTACTTTATTTTACTTTACGATACTGTATTGGTTTTGCCATACATCAACATGAATCTGCCATGGGTGTACACGTGTTCCCCATCCTGAACCCCCCTCCCACATCCATCCCCATACCATCTCTCTGGGTCATCCCAGTGCACCAGCCCCAAACATCCTGTATCCTGCATCAAACCTAGACTGGCAATTCGTTTCTTACATGATATTATACATGTTTCAATGACATTCTCCCAAATCATCCCACCCTCTCCCTCTCCCAGAGTCCAAAAGACTGTTCTATACATCTGTGTCTCTTTCATTATCTCGCATACAGGGTTACTCGTTACCATCTTTCTAAATGCCATATATATGTGTTAGTATACTGTATTGGTGTTTTTCTTTCTGGCTTACTTCACTCTGTATAATAGGCTCCAGTTTCATCCACCTCATTAGAACTGATTCAAATGTATTCTTTTTTAATGGCTGTGTAATACTCCATTGTGTATATGTACCACAGCTTTCTTATCCATTCATCTGCTGATGGACATCTAGGTTGCTTCCATGTCCTGGCTATTATAAACAGTGCTGCGATGAACATTGGGGTACACATGTCTTTTTCAATTCTGGTTTCCTCAGTGTGTATGCCCAACAGCGGGATTGCTGGGTCATAAGGCAGTTCTATTTCCAGTTTTTTAAGGAATCTCCACACTGTTCTCCATAGTGGCTGTACTAGTTTGTATTCCCACCAACAGTGTAAGAGGGTTCCCTTTTCTCCACACCCTCTCCAGCATTTTTTGCTTGTAGACTTTTAGATCACAGCCATTCTGACTGGTGTGAAATGGTACCTCATTGTGGCCTTGATTTGCATTTCTCTGATAATGAGTGATGTTGAGCATCTTTTCATGTGTTTGTTAGCCATCTGTATGTCTTCTTTGGAGAAATGTCTGTTTAGTTCTTTGGCCGATTTTTTGATTGGGTCGTTTATTTTTCTGGAATTGAGCTGCGATATCTGCAAATCATGTGGGATTTCTTTTCTGATTTCTTTCACTCAGCATAATTATTCTGAGACTCATTCAAGCTGTAGCATGGGTTAATATTTTAGCCATTTTTATTATTAAGTAGCATTCCATAGGATGTGTGTACCACATCACTTAGTTTATACATTCACCTGTTAATGGAAATTCAAATTGTTTTCACTTTTTAGCTATAATAATTAAGCTCCCTTGAGCATTTGTGTACAAAAATCTATATGGGCCTATGCTTTCAATTTCTCTTAGGTAAGATTTAATGGAAGTGCTAGATTACATATGTATATATAACATTTTAAGAAACTGCCTTTTTTCCAAAGCATTTTACATGGTTTTACCATTTTCTATCTCTACCACTGAGTTCCATTTCCTCATGAACACTGTTATGATCAACTATTAAAATTTTAGCCATTTGATAGGTATGAAATGCAGTGTTATTTCAGTGTAGTTTTTGGATGGCAGGCTGTACCAAATTATCTTATTTGAAAGAATGCTACAAATGGAAGAACTTAAGTTGGTACTTTGATGTAACTTATAGAAAAGGTAAAGATAAACTCAAATGCATGCCCTCTCTTAGTGACCAAAGAAGTCAACCCCATGGCTGCTGGGAAGCCAACCTGACTTAGTTCTCAGTGTAACTGTCCTTCAGGATATGGTTGTCAAAGACAGGCTCTGCAGTGCCAGCTTTCAAGGCCCCCACCTTGTGCAAGTTGATTAGAGTGGTCACCTAGTTCTTTAATAGATTTCATCTACTCCTTCAGGACATATGTCTCAATGAAATCACACAAGTAGGGTCTGTTTTTGTCAATGGCCAGTCTGTGCAGTTTCAGTACTGACTGATTCAAATTTTTTTCAAGTGTAATGTACACTCCATTGCATTCAATTCACTCTCCTGGTGGTCTCAGACTGGTTTCTTGATATGCTGATGAAAGATTTGACCACCTTCTTGGTTCCTGCAGCTTCATCAGTTTCTAGCATGTTCCCTCTCCTTATAAGATTGGTGAAGAAAGCATGTGGCAAAGTTCTTCAAAGCCACATCATCATGGTCAAGGTAGTAAGAGGTATGTGGATAGGTAGATATGAGACGTAGGGTTCTTGTTTGATTTGGTGCTTGATGGTGACCTCTGAATCCTGGTGGTCATTCTAGTGCACTTGCAAGGAGGAATTGGCCATCACAGCAGGCAGTGGGTGCCTGGAGGCTTCCTGAGGGATCTGTGAGGAGGTGTCAGAGGACTGGCCCTCAGTGGCAGGCCATCTGGGTTCCATGGAAAGACTACTGAAACAGGAAGCCACAGTGACTTTTCTGCAAAGAACCTCTCCCCTATTGCACTGTGGCTTTAATTTGCATTTTCCTAATAATATTGAACATCTTTTCTCATGCTTATTTGCCATTCTTATATCCCTAGATAAACTGTCTGTTCAAAACGGCTGCCCATTTTTTTTTAATGGATTCCTTGTTTTCATATTATTGAGTTACAAGCTTTTTTTATATGTTCTAAATCCCAGTCTTTTATCAAATGGATACTTAACAAATATTTTCTTCCAGTCTTGATTTATCTTTTCATTCTCATATAGTGGTTTTCAAAGAACAAGAATTTTAGCTTTATTAAGCAATTTAATTATAATTTATTAATTTTTTCTTTTATGAATTTTACTTTTGGCATTTCATCTAAGAAATATTTACCTAAGCCAAAATCATAAAGGTTTTCTCCTATTTTCCTCTAGATGTATAGTTTAATGTCTTACATTCAGCTTATAACCTATTTTGAATTAACTTGTGCATATAATGTGCTGCATGAATCAAATGTTTGCTTATTTACTCACATTTTTCTATATGGATATCCAATTGTCTAAGCATCTTTTGTTGAAAGACTATTTTTTGTGCCACCGAATTACCTTGGCACTAGTGTTCAAATCAGTTGTCTACTATGTATAGGTCATTTTGCACACTATTTTGTCCTACTCTTTTATTTCTCTGTTTTATAAACAGTATCATCCTGTTTTAATTTCTATCACAATATAATGAATCTTATTATCATGTAGTGTTTGTCCTCAATTTTATTTTTTGTTTTCAAAGTTGTTTTAAATATTCTAATAGAATCAGAGATCTTAAAACCTTCAAAAGTCCTAATATTTCCCTTTAAATTTTTGGTGCTAGTATCCTTCTGTTCAGTTCAGTTGCTCAGCTGTGTCTGACTCTTTGCGACCCCATAGACTGCAAATTAGTATCCTTAATTATATTAGTATCCTGATTAGTATCCTTAATCAGAAATAAAATTTAGAAAAAACTAGATGCATACAAATTGATGTTATTCACATATCAACATCTTGTTATACCATATCCAGGAGCTACGTTATTAGAAGGACTCTATCAAGGAGAACAGTCTGCAAATTGGAAGAGCCAACTTGATTAAGAGAGAAAGAAAATTTGAGTGAAAAATAAGAAAATAAGAGAACATTCTAATTTCTTTAAGTTGATTCATATTCTAAATCCAAATATATATTATTTAGTGCTCTCAAATAACTTTAAGATGTTATCTTTAAGGCACTTTCCTCCACTCAGCACAACAAAGGCTTGGATGACATGGACTGAAAATACATTTATATATATGTATGTGTGTGTCTCTGTGTGTGTAATTTTCCCCTGTCACAAGGAAATTCCAAGAATGGCAGTGGGAAACTTCTAAGATGAGCCAGCTGTTCTTGGGTGGCCATTTTCATTTAAGTGACATGATTATAAAAATTAAGCATGCATGGGTTGGGAACTGTCTTATAAAAATTTTTCTTACAAGCAAAGCTAGAAAAATTTAAGGTCACGAGCTTCCCAATACTGTGAGTTCAAAAATAGACTGGAGGCCCTTCATCAGGGGTATAGGGGAATGAATTTCCACACTGGGTTAGAGACAAACATCACTGATCTTGATCCAACTCCCAAAAATGAATGGTTTTTGAACCATGCTTCTTATGGCATAGATAACTCCAATGGGTGAGTAGTTTTCAAACTGTATTCCATAGGCTTCCAGTATCTCTATATTTCACAGAGAGAGCATTGCTTTTGTGCCAGATTCAGCTACTGTCCTAGCAGTGGACCTCTGGGTGAGAAAAATTCATTAGGAGATTCCTGCAGTTCAGAAATTAAAGTCATTCTTGGACTTCCTTCGTGGCCCAGTAGTTAAGAATCTGCCTGCTAATGCAGGAGACATGAGTTTAATCCCTCTTCCAAGGAGATCCCATGTGCCGTGGAGCAACTAAGCCTGTGTGCCACAACTACTGAACCTATGTGCCCTAGAGCTTGTGCTCTGCGACAAGAGAAGCCACTGTAATGAGAAGCCTGGGCACCACAGCTAGAGAAAGCCCACGAGCAGCAATGAAGACCCAGTGTGGCCATAAGTAAATAAATAAGAAATTAAAATCATTCTTCTTTCCCTGCTTTACACTTTCACTTATATAAATACATACCGGCTTTTTTAGTGATCCAAGCAGCATTTCACACTTGATTGGCCCACTCTTCTGTGGGAACTTTTCCTTAGCTCACATGGGTGACAGCATGAACCATTTCAGAATTCTGCAAGATGTAGCAATAAAAATGACTTTGGCCCACATGTTTGACTGTAGAGCTGATATCTATTCCAGATCAAATAGTTTGTACTCTATAAATAAAGGGTTTGACCTGTTCATTTTAGCCAGCTTGTCTAAACACAGCAGTTCAGCTGAGAAGCGATCCAGATTTCAAGTGTCCGGGCTTTACATATGTAATACACACGCACACACTTGCACACATATGCAGATTCATGTGTGCATGCAGGCTGGCACCATTCCCGCTTTGACCAGTTTTGGAGTATCTGCCCTACTTCTCCAGAGAAACCACCCAGTAAAGAATCATCACAGGGAGGAAAACGATCCTAGGAGTTTTTCCAGAGCACCTCTGGTTCGGTAGGCAGTAAGGATGAAAAGTAGGGCAAATACCAATCTTAGAGTTTATTCGCTCTTTAGTTTCCAGCCAAGAAAGCAACAAAGATGGAAAAGGGGGAGTACCTGTGGCCTGTGATTACTGGGGTGGCAGGCTTCCAGAGACACTGGACTTGACTTTGTTTCATCAAGATTCTTCCTAAGTTGCTATTAAGAAGTATTTTCAACAATCTCTTTTTATTAGCCGTTTGTGCCCATTATAGTTTTCTAGTTGCTAGTTTGTTATGGCTTTAACATAAATAAGGTTCTAAAAATGTCTCACATGAGGAGTTGCAGGGCTGGGTATTCTATTTAGACCACATAAAAAGTCTATGTAAAGGACTTCCCTTGTAATGGGACTCTTTTATATTTAATAGAACTGTCATATAAACATATACTAGCATTTAAAATGCAGTTTCTGGGCTATAAAATAAACACCATTTCTAATATTGCTGTTGGCTTTCACATGCATAGAACTTAGTCCATTAAATGTTCTTTATTCCATTTATGTGAAATGTGTTTTTAACCATCAGTGCACACATGAAGTGAATTACCCCTTGAAATGCAGCTGTTATCAAGTAAAGAGCAGTGAATGCAAACAGACCAACATTGTATGTAGATTCAAGCAAATTAGAGTTAATTTTAAAACCTTGCACAAAGCCACAAGTCAGTATATTTCTGATTAATTATTCTCAATGAATATGATAATTGTATTCAAAAACTGAAATATAAGTGTGAACATATTTTGCAGAAAAAATACAAATCTATTTAGAAATATTTTATAATTTATTGTTTACCTAAAAGTTTTATAATAGCAATACCTCATCTATTTTTCATGTTAAAATAAAGTGGATTTAAATAAAATGGTTCTGCATTGCCTGTCTTTATAAACCTGACTAAAAACTCACTACTGTGTGATTATATTTTTCTTATCGTAAAAATGTTGATTAATAGTAGTTCCTGAGTCATAGTTTTCTTATAAGTGAGTTAACATATATAAAGTTAACATATAGTTAGCAAAGTTTTCAGAACAATGCCAAGCACATAACCATTAACCAATAAATCTTAACTAATGCTAATAATATTTTTCTAGAGATTCATTTTAGAGTCACCACAAGTAGATATTTTTTTGTACATGTTGCAATATCTGATAGAAATCAAGGGTATAAATATTGTCATATTTATATATGAACTTCCAGATGTTCAAGCTGGATTTAGAAAAGGCAGAGGAACCAGAGATCAAATTGCCAAAAAAAGCAAGAGAGTTCCAGAAAAACATCTACTTCTGCCTTATTGACTACATCAAAGCCTTTGTGTGGATTACAATAAACTGGAAAATTCTTAAAGAGATGGGACTACTAGACCACCTGCCCTGCCTTCTGAGATATCTGTATGCAGGTCAAGTAGCAACAGTTAGAACTGGACATAGAACAACAGACTGGTTCCAAAATGGGAAAGGAGTATGTCAAAGCTGTATATATTGTCACCTTGCTTTTTTAACTTATATGCAGACTACATCATGTGAAATGCCAGGCTGGATGAAGCAGAAGCTGGAATCAAGATTGCCGGGAGAAATATCAATAACTTCAGATAGGCAGAATGACACCACACTTATGGCAGAAAGTGAAAAAGAACTAAAGAGGCTTGTGATGAAAGTGAAAAAGGAGAGTGAAAAAGTTGGCTTAAAGCTCAACATTCAGAAAACGAAGATCATGGCATCTGGTCCCATCACTTCATGGGAAATAGATGGGGAAACAGTGTCAGACTTTATTTTTTTGGGCTCCACAATCACTGCAGATGGTGACTGCAGTCATGAAATTAAAAGACACTTACTCCTTGGAAGGAAAGTTATGACCAACCTAGATAGCGTATTGAAAAGCAGAGATATTACTTTGCCAACAAAGTCCGTCTAGTCAAAGTCCGTCTATGGTTTTTTCAGCGGTCATGTATGGATGTGAAAGTTGGACTGTGAAGAAGGCTGAGCGCCAAAGAATTGATGCTTTTGAACTGTGGTGTTGAAGAAGACTCTTGAGAGTCCCTTGGACTTCAAGGAGATCCAACCAGTTCACCCTAAAGGAGATCAGTCCTGGGTGTTCTTTGGAAGGACTGATGCTGAAGCTGAAGCTCCAGTACTTTGGCCACCTCATGAGAAGAGTTGACTCATTGGAAAAGACTCTGATGCTGGGAGGGATTGGGGGCAGGAGGAAAAGGGGATGACAGAGGATGAGATGGCTAGATGGCATCACCAACTAGATGGACATGAGTTTGAGTGAACTCCGGGAGTTGGTGATGGACAGGGAGGCCTGGCGTGCTGTGATTCATGGGGTCACAAAGAGTCGGACACGACTGAGTGACTGAACTGAACTGAAAATCACTGTAGCTGGTGACTGCAGCCATGAAATTAAAAGACACTTGCTCCTTGGAAGAAAAGCTATGACCAAAAAGCATATTAAAAAGCAGAGACTTTGTTACTTTGCCAACAAAATTCCATCTAGTCAAAGCTATGGTTTTTCTAGTAGTCATGTATAGATGTGAGAGTTGGATGATAAACAAAGCTGAGCACAGAAGAATTGATGTTTTTGAACTGTGGTGTTGGAGAAGACTCTTGAGAGTCCCTTAGATGGCAAGGAGATCCAACCAGTCCATCCTAAAAGAAATCAGTCCTCAATATTCATTGGAAAGACTGATGCTGAAGCTGAAGCTCCAATACTTTGGCCACCTGATGCGAAGAGCTGACTCATTTGAAAAGACCCTGATGCTGTGAAAGACTGAAGGCAGGAAAAGGGGATGACAGAGGATGATATGGACATGAGTTTGAGTAAGCTCCAGGAGTTGGTGATGGACAGGGAGGCCTGGTGTGCTACAGTCCATGGGGTCACACAACTGAGTGACTGAACTGAACTGAAATATTGTCATGGGTAGATAATGCTATGTTTCCTATCAATATGTAGCATCAATCAATCTAGGTAAATATATTTATTTACAAATGTTTCATTGTACTTAATTTTTATAAAAATTAAAGAGTTTGGGGGAGTCAAAGAACCATGAAATGTGATCACTCTCCATAGGTAGTTATGTGAACATAAAAAGAAACTAATGACACCAATACATTAAAAATACTAAAATTTATCTTACAAAGAAACACTGACATTGATAGTATCAAACAGTTGGGAAGTGGTTGGCATTTGATAATGGTGTTAGAACACTTGGTTATTCTTATATGATAAAACACAGAAAAAGTAAATGTCTGGTAAATTAAAGGCCTCAATATGAAAATAAAACTGCAAAACTTTAGGGAGAAAACTGGAGAGGATATCTTTATAACATCAGGATACAGAAAAATTTATTAAACCAGACACAAAACCCACAAACCATAAAGAAAAAGATGTTTTAAATTTATCTATTAACATTGAAAATTTCTGTGTGACAAAAGGCAACATAAAAAAGTTGAGACAAGTCACAGACTAGAGGAAGATATCTGCAGACATAGCTTCCTTTCCCCTAAGTAGTATCTGGAGTTCTTCAAATGTTATCCTCCAAAAAAGAATCCAGCAAAAAGTGGGCAAAGGATATACAGAGAAGAAAACACAATAATCACTAAATATATAAAAAACAAACATCCCCAATCTCACTATAATACATGGGCATGCAAATTAAAATAACAGGCAGAGGGTGTGTATATCTGGCTACAGCTGTTTAACTTGCATAAGACTAAATCTTTTAATATAAAACAACAAAAAGTCTGGAAAATTTTTAAAATCTGTTTTAAGACTTCAGAGAGCAATCACAATAGTTAGGACCTGAGGAGCCAAGATTCCAAAAAGAAAAGAATCACAAAGAGGTAAGTTCAATAATTCACTGTTATCTGCTCTGTTGAAATACTTGCCAGTATTTGCCTATTTGTAACTTTCAGCCAAGAGGTCAAAAGCCAAACAAAACTGGTCCCTAAGAGGTTAAGAAACTTCAGAATTTCCAACAGTCACAAGGACTGGGGATACAAAATCTGAAGTTCAGGGCTCACCAGTTTGCCAGATCCTGGTAAACTGCCCCAGATACTCAGCTGGGTGTTCAGAAGAGCTGAGCTCCAGAAGAGCTACCCGTGGGACTAAGGAAACTAGAAGTAGAATATTACTGAAAAATATCTGAAATTAGCTCAATCCAAAATAGATTAAGATGACCTACTTCTATTTTAATTGTCTACCAGAAACAACAGTTAGTCCTCTCTGTAGGATAGTAAAATTATTATCATGGGTGTCAATTTATCTTTAAAACTTTCCATATACAATGACTGGCATCCATTTGAAACAACCAATCATACAAGAAAGAGAACCAAATTACTTAGAACAAAAGGTAAAAAAAAAAAAGATAAAATAAAAACAGGTCAATAAGAGATTCAAATATTAAGGTTATCAGATACAGAATTAAAAATAATTGTGGTTAATATTTTTTACAATAAGTCTTTCTTGTCCTGTACTTCTAGACTTGTAGACTTCTAGTAGAGAACTAGAATCCAGAGAAAAGAATCAAATAGAAACTCTAGCTTGGAAAAAAGATAATAACCAAAATTAAGAACTCAATAGATTGGTTTAACAGTAGGCTGGGTGTTGTTAAACTGGTACACTAAAAGATAGATTGACAGGTAATAGCTCAAATGAAATAAAGTCAGGATCAGTTCAGTTCAGTCGCTCAGTCGTGTCCGACTCTTTGCGACCCAATGAATCACAGCACGCCAGGCCTCCCTGTCCATCACCATCTCCCAGAGTTCACTCAGACTCACGTCCATCGAGTCCGTGATGCCATCCAGCCATTTCATCCTCTGTCATCCCCTTCTCCTCCTGCCCCCAATCCCTCCCAGCATCAGAGTCTTTTCCAATGAGTCAACTCTTTGCATGAGGTGGCCAAAGTACTGTAGCTTCAGCTTTGGCATTATTCCTTCCAAAGAAATCCCAGGGTTGATCTCCTTCAGAATGGACTGGTTGGATCTCATTGCAGTCCAAGGGACTCTCAAGAGCCTTCTCCAACACCACAGTTCAAAAGCATCAATTCTTTGGCGCTCAGCCTTCTTCACAGTCCAACTCTCACATCCATACATGACCACAGGAAAAAGTCAGGATAAGTACTATATAATAAGAAACATACTAGACCTGGTGAAATGTCTAACATGTAATAAATGTCTGATGTGGAAAAGACCCTGATGCTGGGAAAGACTGAGGGCAGGAGGAGAAGGGGACAACAGAGGATGAGATGGTTAAATGGCATCACTGACTCAGTGGACATGGGTTTGGATGAACTCTGGGAGTTGGTAATGGACAGGGAAGCCTGGCGTGCTGTGGTTCATGGGGTTGCAGAGTCAGACAGGACTGAGTGACTGAACTGAACTGATGTGTTGAAGGAGATAACAGATAAAGTGGAACAAAACATTTGAAGAATATGACTAAGAATTTACATAAATATGTGGAAAATATCAAGCCACAGACTCAAAAAATTTTATGAACCACAAGAAAGCATGTCCACAATGATATACATCACAGTGAAACTACTGGCACATCAAAGATTCAGACATAAAAACACAAATACAGAGAAACTGTCAGATGCATCCAGAAAGAAAATCTGTTGCCCTCAAAGAAGCAAGAAACAGACTAATGGCTAAATATGCAACACAAACATTAGGAACTAGAAGAAAATATTTTTTAAAATTAGAAGAAAATGCCTACTTATCTAGAATTATACATACAGCAAAAATATCCATAAAAATGTAAAGTAAAATAAGTATATTTTCAAATATAAAAAACTGACAGTCACATGCAGAACTACACACACACACAAACAATACACACCCACACATATATATTTATATATATATACTAAAAAGTTATTAAATTCTTTAGGTAGAAAGTCTGCATATAAATGCAGGAAAATATAAAGGCCATCAAAAGAATAAATATTTGAATACATCTAAATAAATGTCTAAAATATCATTTAATACATTGTGTGGTATAAATATTCGAAGATGCAAAATACATAGCAACAAAGATGGGAAAAGAATAAAAGAATTGTTGGGGAAAGGCTAAAAGTAACAGTTTGTATTAAAATGTAACAAATCAAGGATTCAAATTTTAATCCTTAGGCTAATCAGCTAAAGAATAGTATAATAATGAATAACAAAGTAAGAGAGGAAAAGTATGGAATAATTTACAAAAGACTTGATTAATCTAAAAGAAGATAAGAAAAGACAAAAGAAAAATATATAGAAAACAAATAAAAAAGATAGTTTAAAACTAAACATAATAGCTATTTGTTAAATGCATGTAGTGTGAATACTATGATTAAAAGACAATATTTGTTAAATGGAATTTTTTTAAGTCAGCCATTTATAACACACAAAAGATGCATCTTAAATGTAAAACTGTACAAATGTTGAAAGCAATTTTTTAAAAAAGAATGAAAAAAGATACATATGCAATTATTAGCCAAAATAAAATGTACCAATCTATAACTGTACTACTGCTAGAAAAAGTAGACTTTACTATAAGAATCACTGCTATAAATAAAGTGGAACATTTCAAAATGATAAAAAGTCCAATCTACTAGGCATATATAACAATACATAAAGGCTCAAAATACATAAATCAATAACTGACAGAATATAGAGAAGAAACTGACAAATCCATAATCATTGCGACATTTTATTATAAAAATTCATAGGGGTATGGACACTTCAGCAGCATAAGTAACCAATATAATGGACTTGAAATATTAGAGGACACTGCACAAACATAGAAGGCACATTCTTTTCAAGTATAAAATTGGCCATATACTACTAGAGAAAGCAAGCGCTTAGTCTCATTAGTGGTTAGGGAAATATATACTAAATTCACAATAAATTTATTACACATCAGAATCTCCAAAATTTAAAAAAAGTACAGACAAGACCTCATGCTGAAAAGAATGTGAAACAACTGGAAGTACTGCCTCTGAAAGTGTAGATTGGTGAAACTACTTTAGAAAAGTTTTTGGCTGAATCTACAAGACTGAACATAGATACATACCAGGATTCAGACTTTCTATTCCTAGACCAGTACCCCAGAGAAATGAACACATGTTCACCAAAAGATAGCAAGAGTCTTAGGAGAAACAGTGTACAATGGCCAGACTCTGGAAATGACTCAAATGCTTGTCAGCATTAAATGAATAAATACATTTTTACACACATATAATGAAATACCATAGAGTAACAAGATAGACTAACTACCACCATGTTCAACACTGCAGTAAATCTCAACAAACTACAATTTTCTAAACAAAAGATTCTGAACCGGATATTGATTCTCATACTAGATCATTTTGAACAAAATTAATCTACCATTATTAGGTTTTTTTTAGGGCTGCCGTAACGAAGTACCACAAACTGAATATCTAAAACAATAGACATTCATTTTCTCATAGTTCTGGAGACTAGAAATTCAAGTTGGCAGATTGGTTTCTTCTAAGACCTCTCTCTTTTGGTTTCTAGACCATCTTCTCCTTGTGTTTTCACATTGTCTTCCCTTTGAAACTATCTGTGTCCTAATCTCCTCTTCTTATAAGAACGTCAGTCATGTTGGATTAGGGTCCACTCTGATGACCTCTTTTTAACTTAATTACTCCTTAAAGATTCTATCTCCAAACACAGTCATATTTGAGGTCCTAGTGGTCAGAACTTCATCAAGTGAGTGAGGGGGAGTACAGTTTTGTCCCTAAAATTTATGTGTTTAAAATTCAGGATAATGTTACCTTTGGGGAGGACAAGGGTAGTATTTGGGAGGAGGCACAAGGAAACCAGGTATTCTTGGTTCTGATAATACATGTGTGCTTACTTACTTTATAAATGCTCATTAAGCCATATACTAAGGCTTTGTGCACTTTGATAAAGCTTGTCAGTCTTCATTTTTAAAAAGCATACTAAGAAAACATGAATTAATAAAAAGCAATTTATATCCATCAATTTACATAAATATAAAAAATTCAATGAAGTGTGAAGATTCATGCACTGCTGCGGAGGTTTAGTCGCTAAGTCGGGTCTGACTCTTGCAACTCCATGGACTGTAGCCTACCAGGCTCCAAAGCTCCAAGGCTCCTCTATTCATGGGATTCTCCAGGCAAAAATACTGGAGTGAATTGTCATTTCTTTCTCTAGAGGATCTTTCTGACCCAAGAATTAAACCTGGATCTCTTGCTGGTAAGTTTATAAATTAGTGAAACACCTTAGAGAGCCATTTGACATTGTAATGATAACAAAATAATTGATACTTATTGAGCACTGTTCTAGAGTTTGTAATTTAGTACAACAATGCCACAAATTATGAATTCTTAGGGTGTAAACTGAACTGCTATAGAAAAGAGACTAATAAAAAGCCAGCGGTTAAATAAGAGTCTATTTATCCTCCTTATGAGAGTCCAGCAGTAGATGGCTAACAGGACAGCTCTGCCAGGTTCAAGATTTCAAGACAGAGCTTCCATCTCTAGGGATAAGTTCTCTCTCTCTCTGTCTCTCCAACCATTCCTAGATAGCAGGAAGAGGAGAAGGACCCAGAATGTAGTCATATGTCCACATCTAGGAAGAATGCTAAAAGTGTAGCCATTATCTGGATGGCTTTGTATATACCTGAAACTATTCTAAGGATAAAGAGGATAATGGATACTGAAGTATAACAGGCAGTCTGTCATTCGCAGTTACTACTACTATTATCATTTTAGAGATCAAGAAACAGAGTCAAAGAGGATAAGGGTAAATGATCTGAACTCACACAAACAACATACCTACTGTATAACACGCTGCCGTTCTACATCTAATAAAATTAAAGTTGCACACCCTGTAGCCCAGCTATTTTAGCACATGTGCATAAAGAGACAATGCATTGCTGATTGTTAAATAAAAATCAAATAAACCAGACTAAACTAAAATGACATACAATGGAAACTTCTCAACCACTAAAACAAGATTTCAATATGAAAAAATCTCAAAATCATAATGCTGAAAGAAGTTGTAGAAAAAGTACATCCAATATGCTGTCACTTCTATAACATTTTAAAAGTGATATGTATTCTTTATGACTAAATAAATATGTATAAAAGTACAGCCTATGTGTAGAAACAATGCTCACAAATATATTAAAAATGGCAAAAAGCTAACAAATATTTAGTCTTATATGCTCATCATATTGGTTTTTGCTTTTTTGTATTTTAAAAAGCTACCAGTGGTGGCTAAGTTTTCTTTTCTAGGTATAACGATTTTATGGTGTGGATAGTTGGTGGGTAGTTGGATACAAATTATGCTTTTTTAATCCCTATAAATTATCAATATATTCTAAGAATATCAATACCTTTTGGATACCTCTCACACATAGAATTCATATAAAAGTCATTATTTTTTTATCTAGAAAATATAATTGGTCTAGGTGTGGTGGCTTACTCAGTTGACTCAGGATTCAAATTTTGCATTTAATTTTTGCAATAATTATGTAGAAGCGAAGTCATTTTTCTTTTATATAAATTATAAAATTTTCTATGTTTCTCATCCTCTTATACTTTCAAAATTCTTTCTTTTTCATCTAAAAACATTTCAGATGAATTCAAATTGGTGTACAATTTTAGACTATCAGTTGCATAGCCAGGTGAAAATTGGATTTATGTTTTTGTGACTAAACGAAAATAACACCAGACTTTGTCACATTTGGAAAGATTGAATCTTAAAAAATCTTCTATATTTATTTGGCTGTGCCAGATATTAGTTACAGCATGTGGGATCTGGTTCCCTGACCAGGGATGGAATTCAGGACTCCTGCACTGGGAGTGCAGAGTCTTAGCCACTGAACCACTAGGGAAGTTCCTAGACTGAGTTTTAAGTGAAGCAATTCCTTCACATATTTTTCTAGGTGTGGCAGAGGGAAGGAAAGGGAACCAGAGAGACCTTTAGATATTTTTGCTTTGAAGGGCAGACTCAGGTGTGATGTAGAGAGATTATAGAGTCAAGATTTTCAAATGGATTTTCTAATTATTCTTGAGGCACTGCTTTTCTCTTCTTGTTGTTTAGTCATCAAGTCATGTCTGACTCTTTTGCAACCCCATCCATGGACTGTAGCTCACCAGGCTCCTCTGTCCATGAGGTTTCACAGGTAAGAATATTGGAGTGAGGTGCTATTTCCTTCTCCAGGGGATCTTCCCAACCCAGGGATCAAATCTGCATCCCCACATTGGCAGGCAGATTCTTTATCACTGAGCCATCAGGGAAGTATTATTAAACCCAGACACGCTGCCTTGGTTTAAAACAATTCAGGATAAGAATAAAGCAGACATTAATAACATCATCATTCTTTTCTCTTATCAAATGCTGATATATTCAAGATGGATTTGGAAATTATTGGCACCTAAATACTCCTCCATTATTTAAAGTTGATGAATACCTAAATTAATACTTAGACCCTTCTGTAATGAGACAGACAGAATTAAAAGAAGGATAGAGAGGTTTTTTTTTACATTTGAACCAAAATTACTTTATTACTTAGTATAGCTGAAATCATCAAAGACAGATTCCATGTTTTAACAATGGCTTCTCTACAGTTTACAGGGATATTGTTCTACAGAGGAAAAACAAACTGAGAAATTTTATAAGAGGGCATTCTTGGTTCAGAGTGTATTATAAATGATGTGCTATTAGTTTCAGACCCAACCAAAAAAGAGACAAGGTTTTAATGTTAAAACACTAAAATTGATTTATTGATATTATACTTGTCAAACACAGGAGAAACTTTTTTATGATGTTGATAAAGTGAGCATAGAATTCACTCTTGGCTATAGATATAGTTTCTTATGTAATGTGACTACAAAAACAATTTCTTGAGGGTTCTCTGAGGAGCAAATTGGGTAGAAGTAGACCACTAAAACTTCACTGTATTCTTGGAAAATGGAGGCTAATAATGACCCCATCTCTTTCAGGCAGCTAAACTTTTCCAGCTTCACATCTAAAGATTCACATAAGAAATGCATGATAGGCATGCCTATAAAATTTCTTACAATTCCTTTGGGGTGAAATGAAATAAAAATTTGATCAACTTCATTTCTTCAGCTTTGATCTCTCCTCTAATTTATTTGGCCTAGATTTCTCAAAAAAAGAGACTCTAAAACAAAGTCTTACATACTGATAGTTTATTCAGGGAATAATCTCAGGGAGAAAGGAAGGAGGACATAGGGAGTGAGATAGGGAGAAAGGGAAAGCTAATTAAAGGGTGCATATTGAATTGGCCATTACTATGGGTAATACTGCACCCTCCTATCAAAAATTCTCAGGCACTTCATGGAATATATCTCAGATTGTCCAACTGGGGGAAAAAAAAAAACAAGAGAAATATTTATTTATTGGCTCCATTGCCCTCATTAGTTAAGAGTGGGCTCACTCCCTTGCAGTTCACGTTTGTGTGCTCATGAAGGTCCAGAGTCATGCACGCATCTCATATTGCAGTATCAGAAGTGTCTTGGAGCAGAAAGTGAGGGTTATGTGGCACAAGCATTAAGAAACACCTGAGCAAAGCTGGTACAAATCTGCCGAGAATATACGAAGCAGGATACCAGAAGTATATGATGTCGTGTATCCTTTGCACCTTAAGATCTTGTGTTCCCCATCAATTAATTCCTTTAAGTCAAGTTCTTCAGAGTTCCTTTCTAGGTCACGACCACTTGCAATATTTATGAAGATTCATACTTGATACTAAAGAATCTTAGTGCAAAAAGTTGCATTCCTTGGCTACAACTGATACTGAAATTGATACTTACCATCTCACTCCTCTACTACTCAGCTTGTCTAGGTTGCTTGTCCAGTGTGATGACCTATACTGTCCTCCCTAAAGGATCTGAGCTCTTAATGCATTTCTTTTCTAAAGCTGTGGTTGCTGGACATCCATTTATCATTATTACTGAGCACAGAACCCCCAAAGACATCCCCAAATACCCTTCAGTCCAGGCAAACTTTCTTCTTTTCCATCACATAGTAGCAACCCTAGATCTTCAAGAAAATTAGAGTCAATCACTGTAAGTTAATCCTTTATTTGGTGACATGAAAAACCAAAAATGACCAGGTGGGAGGTGGAATTTAAGTTCAGAGGAATCTTCCAGTATCCTCTGGCATACATGTTCACTTCCTGGGAACTGAGACTTTTGATCTGGCAGGGCACAAATAGGAAACTCGAATTCCAAAAGACAATCACTGACGGTGAGAAGGTTCTGTATTACCTCTCTTTGATTCGTGGGTCCAGTTGTTTTGACAACTCAGCACCAAATATCAGATATTGGATAGCAAATATACCACATCCCAGACTATGGCTACCCACCTTGGTGCACTAGCTGAGATGCTTCTAAGCAATATATATATAGTCTGGAGCTACTTGTCTTTTGCCACAAAATGAGTACCTTCATCTGAGTCACTATTATATGGGATATGATAAAAATGGATTGGCATTTTGTAATTTCTCAGATGGTGGTGCTTGCTGAGACAAGGTTTATATATAAAGTAAAACCCATATCTCTACTAAGTGTCAGTACTGACTGGGACCTCATTACTTCCTCAGTGGTGAAAGGAATTTGATTTAACGGACATACTGTCAGAAAACTTCCTTGCACCTCAAGGGACTGCGCTGCATCTAGGGTTTCAACCAGTCCTTTCCTGTATCATGTGCTGTGCTGCGCTTAGTCACTCAGTTGTGTCTGACTCTTTGCAGACGTGAATGGACTGCAGCCTCTCAGGCTCCTCTGTCCATGGGGATTCTCCAGGCAAGAATGCTGGAGTAGGTTGCCATGTTCTCCTCCAGGGGATCTTCCCAAACCAGGGATCAAACCCAGGTCTCCCTCATTGCAGGCAGTTTCTTTATCATCTGAGCCACTCAAATTCTAGTCAATTTCCACCAAGGAAAAACAGCACATACTTAGCTCTCTGCTAAAGCACCCATGACTTTGTTCTAGAATTCTAGATGTCTGAACTGTGACCTTTCTGGTAGAACTCAATAGATATTCTACCTTGCATATTTAACCGCCATGGATAGCCCGAGCACTCTCAGATCTTGAGGCAAATGGCCTAAGTGCCAAGCAGTTCTCACTGAGTCTGGATCTGTATACAATTTTGCCTTATTCTGAGTAGCACTCAAAGCTGAGAGCCTTTTGTGAGTCAGAGCATTGTTCCCACGAGTAGCATTTTTTGCCTTTAATTCCAAAGGCCCACAAAGCATTGAGCTTCTTTCGTTTTTTAATGTTATTGGGGTATAGTTGATTTACAATGTTGTGTTAGTTTCAGGTGAACAGCAAAGTGATTGAGTTTCTTTTTAATGAGAAGGGCTGCAATAAGTAGCAACTTGCCCTTAACCTTAGAAAGATTGTTTCTGTATAGCCAAGATCATTAGAGCTATAAAAACTTCAATAGAATAGGTCCTCTAGAACTTCTGAGAGTTTATTCTCTCTCCTGTGCCATTTGTCAATCTTAGTGACCATTCAACTCATTTTCGACTATCTGTTCATCCTCTACAGTTAGCATGACATAACCAATACGGTGGACAAGTGTCATGGATAGGCAGAATATATCAACTGGGGTTTAGATATAATAAAATTGTTGTAATAACCAGACTTCCATGTACAAATATCCATCAGGAAACTACAAATATAAGATTTTTTCAGTTCAGTTCAGTTCAGTTGCTCAGTCGTGTCTGACTCTTTGCGACGCCATGAATTGTAGCACGCCAGGCCTCCCTGTCCATCACCATCTCCCAGAGTTCACTCAAACTCACGTCCATGAAGTCAGTGATGCCATCCAGCCATCTCATCCTTTGTCATCCCCTTCTCCTCCTGCCCACAATTCCTCCCAGCATCAGGGTCTTTTCCAATGAGTCAACTCTTCACATGAGGTGGCCAAAGTACCAGAGTTTCAGCTTCAGCATCATTCCCTCCAAAGAAATCCCAAGGCTGATCTCCTTCAGAATGGACTGGTTGGATCTCCTTGCAGTCCAAGGGACTCTCAAGAGTCTTCTCCAACATCACAGTTCAAAAGCATCAATTCTTCGGCACTCAGCTTTCTTCACAGTCCAACTCTCGCATCCATACATGACCACTGGAAAAACCATAGCCTTGACTAAACGGACCTTTGTTGGCAAAGTAATGTCTCTGCTTTTCAATATGCTATCTAGGTTGGTCATAACTTTTCTTCCAAGAAGTAAGCGTCTTTTAATTTCATGACTGTTTAACCAATTTAAAAAATTAATGAATATGCATGAAGATATTGGTTTGGCAATAAATTGTACGAGGGTGGCAAGGTCTTCCAGAAATAAATAAGTCCTCAAGTGAAAATAACACAAAAGAGCCGTAAACAAATTCTGTTGTTTTGAGCTGCTGCATGGCCTTGTGCTGTCATTATTTTTAAATTAGAAGATAAAATGTTGTACAACAACACTTGAAACTAATATAATATTATATTATAATATTATTATAAGTTTAAAAAAAGATAATGTATTAAATGTGGCCAGTGCACTAGGATCTACATGGTTATGAAAATAAGTGTAAATAAACACAGTGTAGGGATCAAGGACAGTGAAGAATGATCATCGGTTTAAGAGCCAGCAGCAGGACTCTGCCTAGAAAAGTGGAGAAGACTATTTTGGCTTGGCCAATCTGATGAGACATTTTTGATATGAGAAATTAGCTTTAAGCATATGGTCTGTAAAACCTATGTATAAGATAAAATGACCTTTTAAAAATTATATTGGAGATTTCACATAAGCTAGCTAGAAAGGGAAAAAAAAACCAACAACCATTCGATTGGCAAAGAGAAGAAATGTGATGGGGATGGGAATCCAAGAAGAGGAGATAAGCAGTGAAATTTTTCCATCAGGAGATTGCATAGTGGGAGGAAAGGATCAGGATAATGGCAACACTTTAAAGGGTAAGAACTTTATATTTAAACCATCTGATCTGCATAAGCCTCTTGCCTTGCCTCATTTACCCCCTAAAATAAGTAAAATCTATGACCTACATTGGCTTTCTGTGAGTGTTTTGGAAAGAAATCAAGGAAAAGGCACTATGCTCCACATCAGTATCAACTTAAGACATACAAAAGAAAATAATAAAAGACAGGGAATTTCTCATAAGTAAAAAATCAGAGAGAGAAGTGTGTACATATTGGAAAGAATGCTAATCCTTCCATCCCACACAGAAAAGAAGATAGGCTATCGTAAATAACATTATCTCTATTGCTAAATAACACACATTTTATTAAAGGAAAAAAACAGTTTTAAAATGTTTTTAATAAAGTCTACCATACATACATCAAAGTGCAAAAATCCTAAGAGTGCAGTTTGATAATTAATTACCAATCGAGCATACTTATGAGACTACACAGATCAATAAATAGAACCTGGGGAAGGAGGCAGTGGGACAAATTGAGAGAGTAGCATTGAAACATATACATTATATTGTGTAAAATAGATAGCCAGTGGGAATTTGCTGTATGACACAGGGAGTTCAACGCAATGTTCTGTGACAGCCTAGAGGGGTGGGATGGGATGGGAGGTGGGAGAGAGGTTCAAGAGGGAGGGGATGTATGTATACTAATGGCTGATTCATATTGATGTATGGCAGAAACCAATACAACATTGGAAAGCAATTATCCTCCAATTAAAAATAAATTTCAAAAAGAAATAGGACCTTATCAGATTCCCAGAAATCCTTATCCTGCTCATTAAAATTACTACTCCCACTCTCCTCTCCAAATATAATCACTGTTGTGAGTTTTAAGATCATAAATTAGTTTTGCTTGCTTTTGATTTTCATAGGAGTGATATTGTAGTACACATTTTTTTTGATTCTGGCTTGCTTCTCTTGCTCAATTCTATGTGAGATTCATTCATGTTGTTCCACTTATCATTCGTTATCATGGCTGTATAATATTCCATTGTATGATTATTTTTTTCCATATTTTATTTATACTTTCTACAGTTGATGAAAATTTGAATATATTTCAGTTTGGGGCTATGATATATCTTTTGGAGAACAAAAGGTTTCATTTCTAATAGATATATACCTAGAAGTGAAATTGCTGCATCAAAGTATATATGATATATAACTTTAGTATAAAGTGTATATAGAATTATATATCATGGCTATTTCTTGGGACTGATTCTGTAGCCATCTTGGTTATCTTGCAAGTGACATAAAATCCTTTTGAATAAATTTTTTTCTGTTTAGATCAGCCAGTAAGGGCTTATTTCTTTGCTAAGAAAAAAATATTCAAGTACTGGTCCTTTGAAAATGAATAAGGACATACCTGAAATACCCATTGGTTCAGAACAACATCACTAAATGTAAAAGAGAAAACAGTATCAGAGGCAGCTGTCTATTTAATTACCTATCAACAGATGCAGATGAGAATGCTGGTCCAGAAACTTGGAGTGGAGAAAGCCACAAAATGTCAAGATTGATTCATTCAGCATCACAGAGGCAGCCTACTTCTTTACTTCTTTTGGTGGGGCTCATCAGAAAGACACAGCAGTGAAAAAAAGAACTTTTTAAAAGCCATCCCTTGGACTAGTGTAATGTAAAAGGCCATCCCAGGGAGAGCCCAGGCGTGGATCCATATGGTTTGTGAGTCTTTTTCGCTGTGACATTTTTATGAAGGTTATGTATATGTCCCGTTCATCTTCATTCTCCTGGTGCTAATTGCTGTCTACTGGACCTTGCTACTGTGTACAGAGACCACATGCTTCCCCGACACTGCCCCGGCTGCGGTGTGCCACATGGCCCTGCTGTCCTCAGATAAGAACCTGCTGCTGTCTGACCACAACAGCTGGAAATGTTCCGCCTTGAAGAGCTTATCTTGTGGAGACTTGAGCTGAGCTATGACACAGTCGACAAGCGCACAGAATGAGTGGATTCTCTGGGGGCAGCTTATGGCAGCCAAAAAGCCTCCCATGCGCCGTTGGATGAGGACTTCGTGTTTGGAATTGATAGCGAGCTTTACTGTGGACACTTCCTGTGAAGAGAATGTTGTGTTGAAGACAGCAAGTGGTACACGAGAGCCACGACCACAACTTTTCCAACCATCAGGCCCTCTCTGGGGCTCTCAGCTATTTATTGATTTTTTTCCCCTTGATTAGGAGCAGGGAATAATGAAAGACCACAACCCTTCGATTTTTTTCTCCTTCATCTTTTTTCTAATTTATAAAGCATCTGTAATCCAAGACTTGCAACCTTACTGATAATTGACCTCTATTCCCATGCTCCTTCCTGGTCTTAAATCTCTGCCTCTCCAGCCCCTCCCCAAGTCATCTGTATCCAACATTTTTGGTTTTCATTCCCTTGCTTTTTAAAATAATCCTATCACGTATGTCTGTATGCTTAACCAACGTAGTGTTTAGTTACTGAGTTTTATAACAAATGTGCACATGCTAAGTTGCTCCAGTTGTATCCCACTCTTCGTGACCCTATGTAGCCTGCCAGGCTCCTCTGCCCACAGGATTCTCCAGGTAAGAATACAGGAGTGGGTTGCCATGCCCTCCTCCGGGGGATCTTCCCAACCCAGACATCGAACCTGCGTCTCTTATCCCTCCTGCACTGGTAGGTGAGTTCTTTACCAGTAGCACCACCTGGGAAGCCCTTGTAAAAGTGGCATCATACAGTCAGCCCTTCCTATCTGCAGGTTTGGCATCTGCAGGTTCAACCAAATTGTCCATCCATGGCTGGTTGACTTTGCGGATGCAAAACCGCAGATACACGAAGCCCACCGCACAGTGTTCTGGAACTTGCCTTTTTTTTTTTTTTTTTTTTCAGTTACCACTATGTTTCTAAGATTCCTCCATGTAGTTCTGTGGAATAAAGGTCACTGATGTTTCCTGCTATATACTAGTCTTTGTATGACTAGACCAGAGCGTGTTTATTTGTATCCCTGTTGACATTTGGGTTGTTTCTGGTTTTTCAGAAGTCTGAACAGAACTGCTCTGAACGTGTTTGTCCATGGCAGGTTGTTCACATGTTTTGTTTCACATAATAGGGCCAAAGGGTCGGTTCTACTTTACCAGCAATCTGTGTCTTCCTGTGGATCCACCTTCTCTCAACACTTGGTCTATTTGATTTCACAGATTTGTTTTGCTAGGCAGAGGGAAATGTTCCCAATTAGAGTGAGTGAGACAGTCAATGCTATTCAGGCTAAGAAAGGTGCTCTTAGCTACCAGTCTTGCACTTTTCAGCACGTCATTTCTTTTGCTTTTGATACGTTTTATTCATACCTGTCGATTCAGGTGTTGCTTAGGAGTAGGGTCCAGCAACATCTTTCAGAGAAAAAAGCATGGATAATCGGGTCAGAGGGAAAACCTCTCCTTCTCCTTCTCTCATGAACCATCCTAGGGCTCTCTGTCACATGTCAATAAGACTAATTCTTGGTCTTCCTCAACCTTATACCTTTGTAGCAGTGATAGAAAAAATATAAGGCAGGTGATATTTGATCTGGACACTCCACTGCTCAAGTATTAATGATGGCTCAGTACTGGGTGCTCCTAGACCTATACCTGCCCTTGGAAACATTTAGATTTGTATTCTGTGGGCAGGGGGTGGGGTATGTGTGGAAGGGGAGATTCAGGGATATAGGCCAGTGACTTTCTCTTCTTAGTAACATCAAAGTATGTGTGTTACCCTCAGAAACAAGGCATCAACTCATGAAGGCCCTGATCTGCTCTGTGCTGATGGGAGAGGGTTAGCATTCCAATCTAGGTAGCAAAGGGGTATTTCCCCAGGAATATTCCATGGCATGAATTTCAAGCTTGGTAGGAAGGAGGCCTTCCCAAGTGGTATAGAATCTGCCTGCCAATGCAGAAAACACAGGTTCAATCCCTGGGTCAGCAGAGAAGGCAGTGGCAACCCACTCCAGTATTCTTGCCTGGAAAATCCCATGGACAGAGGGGAAGAGGGGGCCACAGTCCATGGAGTCCCAAAAGAGTCAGACAAGACTTAGTGACTAAACAAATGGTGCAAAAATAGGAAAGAAGACAAGGCAAAAAGGCAATTGAAAACACACCAATTAGTTGACTTAATCTTGAAGCTAGGCCAAATCTCACTTTGAAAAACTTTAGGCAGAGAATCAGGTTTGTTATTCACTTATGTGAATTTAATTTTCGTCTCAGGAAACCTACAAATTCTCTCTGTCAGCCTTTGCAGAGATTTGGATTCTGTCTCTATAATAAACTTGAAATTTTAAAATAAAGTCTGCACTTTTTCTGTTCAGACATTTCTATATTTGGACAGCCCTTATTTCATGCTGCATTTCCTAATGATCAGCTGGCTGTTTCAAGTTACATAACTACAAATTTGAAGTTTGGTGAGCTCTCTGTCTCCAAATTTTTTCTGAAGTCCTAGAAAATACATGGTATGTTCAAGGTCACAGTTTGCTCTTGGAATTTCTGAAAATATCTGCACATGCTGATTTAGGGTACTGTAGCCTTTCTCAAGCAGAGACTTTGTTCATTTGTTATGTATGCTTGGATAAAGATGTTTTATTCTCCTTTTTTAAAGGGACTCTACTATTGGAGAAGTGGTGTAGAAAAGAATAGTGGAATTTACTAGCTAAAAAAAAAAATTCTGAATTGTAAAAATGCAATGCTTTGGCCAAAACACACTTCCTCTCTTGTTCCTTGTCATAAGAAGTATGTGTGTGTATAATAAATAAGCTACTTGCCATTGCTTTTTATTCCCTGGAAATAGACTTTTTAATTCACTCGACATTTTCCAAATTAAGCAAAGGAAATTGGAAGATAAATTTATGACTACAGTTTCTGGGGAATAAACATGAGGCCAACTGGACATAACCCTAGTGAAATAAGGGTGGTGCAACAAAGGAATGAAATCAGAACAGTCTAACTAGCCAATAAGGATGAATCATAGAATAATACAATCTTAAGTCCGAAGGGATTCTTAAAGGCCATCTAATCCAGCAACATAAGTTAGACCAAAGAATATTTTGGCTCAGTAACATAAAGCCAACGTTGGGTGGTTTGTTTTCCAGAACTATTCAAAAATTTCTGGAAAAATCAGATGTGCTTTGCACTTTTATTCTAACCTCAAACTCATAGCCTAGAGGTCTTCAAAGTGTAATCTATGGGTGGGCCACAAGGGGAGCCTCGGAGTCCTCTGAAATGAAACACGAAATTGTGTGGGATTCTATACATGTGCGCTTTTATTCTAGTACAGTAAATATTTATCAGTGTAACCCAAATAAACAGAAGCTCTTTGGGATCCTCAATAATTAAAGAAAATAAAATAAAAAATTAACAGTCCCGAGACCAAAGAGTTTGAGAAACTTTGTCTTTACATTACTGCTATCTTTCATTTCTTTCACAAAATAAATACTTAGTGTTTTCTCCTGGGTCTCAAGACAAATACTTTAATGCCTCCAAACTGAAATGTCTGCTTGGGTCTCCCCCAATCTCAGTGTTGCAGATTAATCATATTGAAATTTTAGTTTCATCATAGAATCTAAAGTGACCTGTAAAGATAATTTATTTATTTTAACAGTGGTGAAACTCAGATCCAGGAAAATAAACAATTTGTCCCAGGTCATATAGGTAGAGGCAACTACTTCTCATCTTGGGCTCAAAACTTCCAGACTTCAAAGTCCAAAATTCCTAGGCTGGCATTGATAATGGACCCTACTACTTGTCCTAACACAGCCCCTTGCTTGAGATAGCTCATGCCTTTCCTGTCCCCAGAACCCAACAACCCACTGTTACCTCCAGGTGAAGAACTTCTGTTTAGATAGAGCTGGTTTTCGTACTCACTGTTTCCCAAACCCAGAATAATTCCTACCCTTTTAAATCCTAATTACTTTACATTACATGGCAGAGAACAATTACATATAATGATGCCCTAAATCTTATGTGTAATATATTATCAAACAATTCTTGCCTGTCTCCCCACCCCAGAGTCTCACTGCATAAAAACAACCACTTTCAATTCTCCACCATTTCTTCTGTTGTATATCTCCACATTTCAAAATAGCACACATTGAAATGATGTTTCCTAATGTTTGTGACATTGTACAGGAGACGGGGATCAATACCATCTCTAAGAAAAAGAAATGCAAAAAGGCAAAATGGCTGTCTGAGGAGGGCTTACAAATAGCTGTGAAAAGAAGACAAGTGAAAAGCAAAGGAGAAAAGGAAAGATACAAGCATCTGAATGCAGAGTTCCAAAGAGTAGCAAGGAGAGAAAAGAAAGCCTTCTTCAGCGATCAGTGCAAAGAAATAGAGGAAAAGAACAGAATGGGAAAGACTAGAGATCTCTTCAAGAAAATTAGAGATACCAAGGGAACATTTCATGCAAAGATGGGCTCGATAAAGGACAGAAATGGTATGGACCAAACAGAAGCAGAAGATATTAAGAAGATGTTGCAAGAACACACAGAAGAACTGTACAAAAAAGGTCTTCATGACCCAGATAATCATGACGGTGTGATCACTCACCTAGAGCCAGACATCCTGGAATGTGAAAGTCAAGTGGGCCTTAGGAAGCATCACTACAAACAAAGCTAGTGGAGGTGATGGAATTCCAGTTGAGCTATTTCAAATCCTAAAAGATGATGCTGTGAAAGTGCTGTACTCGGTATGTCAGCAAATGTGGAAAACTCAGCAGTGGCCACAGGACTGGAAAAGGTCAGTTTTCATTCCAATCCCAAAGAAAGGCAATGCCAAAGAATGTTCAAACTACTGCACAATTGCACTCATCTCACATGCTAGTAAAGGAATGCTCAAAATTCTCCAAGCCAGGCTTCAGGAATACATGAACTGTGAACTCCCTGATGTTCAAGCTGGTTTTAGAAAAGGCAGAGGAAACAGAGGTTAAATTGCCAACATCCGCTGGATCATGGAAAAAGCAAGAGAGTTCCAGAAAAACATCTATTTCTGCTTTGTTGACTATGCTAAAGCCTTTGACTGTGTGGATCACAATAAACTGTGGAAAATTCTAAAAGAGATGGGAACACCAGACCACCTAACCTGCATCTTGAGAAACCTAGATGCAGGTCAGGAAGCAACAGTTAGAACTGGACATGGAACAACAGACTGGTTCCAAATAGGAGAAGGAGTATGTCAAGGCTGTATATTGTCACCCTGCTTATTTAACTTCTATGCAGAGTACATCATGAGAAATACTGGGCTGGAGGAAGCACAAGCTGGAATCAAGATTGCTGGGAGAAATATCAATAACCTCACGTAGGCAGATGACACCACCCTTATGGCAGAAAGTGAAGAACAACTAAACAGCCTCTTGATGAAAGTGAAAGAGGAGAGTGAAAAAGTTGGCTTAAAACTCAACATTCAGAAAACGAAGATCATGGCATCTGGTCCCATCACTTCATGGGAAATAGATAGGGAAACAGTGGAAACAGTGTCAGACTTTATTTTGGGGGCTCCAAAATCACTGCAGATGATGACTGCAGTCATGAAATTAAAAGATGCTTACTCCTTGGAAGGAAAGTTATGACCAACCTAGATAGCATATTAAAAAGCAGAGACATTAATTTGTCAACAAAGGTCCGTCTAGTCAAGGCTATGGTTTTTCCAGTAGTCATGTATGGATGTGAGGGTTGGACTATAAAGAAAGCTGAGCACTGAAGAATTGATGCTTTTGAACTGTGGTGTTGGAGAAGACTCTTGAGAGTCCCTTGGACTGCAAGGGGATCAAACCAATCCATTCTAAAGAAAATCAGTCTTGGGTGTTCATTGAAAGGACTGATGTTGAAGTTGAAACTCCAACACGCTGGCTACCTGATGCGAAGAGCTGACTCATTTGAAAAGACCCTGATGTTGGGAAAGATTGAGGGCAAGAGGATAATTGGACGACAGAGGATGAGATGGTTGGATGGCATCACCTACTCAATGGCTATGAGTTTGGGTGAACTCCGGGAGTTGGTGATGGACAGGATGGCTTGGCATGCTGTGGTTCATGGGGTCGCAAAGGGTTGGACATGACTGAGTGACTGAACTGAACTGAACTGAACTGAATGTTTTAATATTATAAATTATCCATTGACTACCTACAATTTAAGATTAAGATTTAACTCTTTAACTTTGTCACTTATGACACAGACATGTCCTCTCCTAGTCTTCCAATTTTGCGATGTCACAATATTTGGCTAAATGAATATTTGGTATATCAGATTGTGCCATATAAAGTTGTTGTTGTATAACCATTTTGTCATTTTTTACTCTTTATTTTTAGTTTACATACAGTGAAAACATGTGTCCATTCACAAATAACACACTCCCTTACTTACTGTCACTTAACAGCAAATTTAAAAATCAGGAATTCTGAGTTCTCTCATTTTTTCTTCTTTTTCAAAATTGTTTTGGCAGTTCTAGCTCTTCTTTCCATGTAAATTTTAGAATCCGAATAAGGAGGTATTTTGTTTTTTGTTTTTAACCAGTTTATTTTATCCAGAGGAGGACTTTTCCATTGGGGATTCACATGCCTACTGCCACGACTGCACTATTGCACCACTGGGGCTGGCCTCAGGGGCAGAGCCAAGAGAGAAAAAGAGAGAAAAGGGGAGATTCTCCTAACACTCTCCACTTACATTGCTATTATTCCTTTTCAGATGCTTTTGAACTGCGGCGTTGGAGAATACTCTTGAGAGTCCCTTGGACTGCAAGGAGATCCAACCAGTCCATTCTGAAGGAGATCAGCCCTGGGATTTCTTTGGAGAGAATGATGCTAAAGCTGAAACTCCAGTACTTTGGCCACCTCATGAGAAGAGTTGACTCATCGGGAAAGACTCTGATGCTGGGAGGGATTGGGGGCAGGAGGAGAAGGGGACGACAGAGGAAGAGATGGCTGGATGGCATCACCGACTTGATGGACAGGAGTCTGAGTGAACTCCGGGAGTTGGTGATGGACAGGAAGGCCTGGTGTACTGCGATTCATGGGGTCGCAAAGAGTCGGACACAGCTGAGCGACTGAACTGAACTGAAATGAACATTTAAATCAGTAGATTTTTTAGTAAAGTAGGTTACCCTCCACAATGTGAGTGGTCTCATCCAGTCAGTTGAAAGGCTTAGGACAAAAAAGTAAGGTCCCCAGAAGAAGGATTTCTGCCTCTAAACTGCATTTAGGTTCAAGATTACAACATCAACTCTTCCCTGGGTCTGTCCTGCAGACTTTTGGTCTTTCAACTACTACAGTCACATGAGTCAACTCCTTAAAATAAATCTAGATTAATACATACAGATATAGATACAAATACGTCATGTGCTGTTCTATTGGTTCTGTTTCTCTGGATAACCTTGACTAATACAGCTACCTAAACAGATGCTTTTTAAAAAATTAATTATTCCTTTATAGTAATACCAAATAAAAGTTAATAAAACTTTTATGATAAAGTTAAGTTAAATTCAATATATAAATTCAAGCAGAGTCCCAATTACTATTGCTGAATAACAAACAATCCCAAATTTGGGAGCATAAAATAATCACTTTATTATTCTCACAAATTCTAAGTGTTAAGAATTCAGAAAGAGCAAAGTGGTGACAGGATATCTGAGGTCTCAGTTAGAAACACTTGAGAGATAAAAGTGACTCAGTAGCTAGAGACTTGGATCATCTTAAAGTTTGCTTACACACATCTAGTGCTTGATTTTAACAAAAGGTGAGACTTCAGCTGGAACTGCTGAGCAGATCATGTGCAAGTGACCTCTCTCTGTGGCTGCAGCTTTCTCACAACAGGGTAGCAAGGTTCCAGGATCATTCCAAGAGAGCTAAGTGGGTGCTGTATCACCTTCTACGGCTAACCTTTGAAGTCTCTTAATATCACTTACTCTGGAGTTACCAAGTCACTTGGATTCAAAGAGGGAATTTTTGCACTTCTTTTTGGGATAAGTCAGAGAAGGCAATGGCACCCCACTCCAGTACTCTTGCCTGGAAAACCCCATGGATGGAGGAGCCTGGTGGGATGCAGTCCATGGGGTCGCTGAGAGTAGGACACGACTGAGCGGCTTCACTTTCATGCATTGGAGAAGGAAACAGTAACCCACTCCAGAGTTCTTGCCTGGAGAATCCCAGGGACGGGGGAGCCTGGTGGGCTGCCATCTATGAGGTTGCAGAGTCGGGCACGACTGAAGCGACTTAGCAGCAGCAGCAGCAGACGGGATAAGTGCCAAAACCATGTTGCTGGAAGAGTATAATAGGAATTAAGGATAATGTCATTGTTTGAAAATGCAGTCTGCCATGGACTCAAAATAAAATATTTCAATTAATATTTCCAAAATATTCTATAAAGGACCCTGTTGAGAATGAATATTTTAGAGCCATGGGAAATCAATCAGTAAGAAAGGAGTACTTGTGACTGTATCTACATTGTTAAAGATCACTTCTGGAGGGATGACTTAAGTATGATAAAACAGTAAATATAGGTAAGTCCCTGAGAAGTTTCTAGAAGTAGTCCCGATGAGAAATAGTGGTAGCTCTACTCTAAGGTTGAGGGGAAATGGAAAAAACTACATGGATTTGATAAAAGTGTCGGATAAAATCCATAGGATTTGCTGACAGATGGATACAGGGCAGAGGTGTTGAAAGAGAGGAAGATGTCATAAACATCTCTTGTTTGCACAACTTGGAGGGACCATGGTGCCATTCACTAGAGCCACAGGAAAGGTTTTGGGAAACATTATAATTTTTTTTTAATTTGAATAATAAGAATTACATTTAACATCTTTCTGAAATAATTGTTTCTCTAAAAAGAACAAAATTAATTTTGTGGTTAGTTAGATGATGAGTGGCTCTGATGAATTAGCTGGAAATTATTTTCCAGCTTAAAAATTAGAGGAAAGTGTTTTGTTTCTCAAATCTTTAGAAAAATGATCCTTCCTAAGTGCTCAAGTTGAGCCCTTTTGTCATTATTATATCACTGTGGCCAAACCACTGTTACTTTTCCAGCTCCACCCTGAGTTTATTTCATAATTCATAATTTTAAGTATCAGAATTCAGCCACACCTGTTGATATTTTTTCAGAATAAAGTGAAGGTCACTGATGCAATTTAACTGAGGAGTCTGTTTGGAAGGAGCATTCAGGAAAACCCAGAATGACAGTGGTGGAAGTGGGTGCCTAATCACTTGGGCTGGCTACAGAAGAACACATTTTGGAAAAGAAGAAAACTGAAAAGAGATCAACAGGAGAAATAACCTGGAAAAATGGGGGCTCAGTCTCCAGAGGTGATTGTCCTCTGGCCATTTCTCCTTGCCGCTCTCTCTGAAACAAAGAACTGAAAGAAGACAGAGAAGATCCTTTCTGGATTTTATTGTTTTGCTGGAAAATAACACTTTAGCAGATATTAGTTTTGTAATAGAAATTATGGGTCTCCTTAAAATGTGAGAATTACATTTCTATGAAATGCAATTTTACCTTCTATAATATTTTCTTTTTCTACTTTTTCAAAGAACAGCAGTTTTAGTTTGTAAAGTGGAGTTTACAGTACCCCCCTAGCAAAATTGTGGTTGATATGAAATAATATATGTAAAGGACCTAAGCACAGTACTAGAACTATGTTATGTACTTGGTAAATGTTTATATATTACTTTTATTCATTGTTATTGATGATGTAATCAAAGGCATTTTTTAAAGTATAGGTAGAGCAGGTTTGATCATTTTCTGGAGTGTATCAAAGCAATATGACACTGAAATAAGTTGCAGAAAACCACAGTTATGTTTTCATTAGCAGCAGCAATAAACATGTAGAGAGCACACTATCCTTAGGAAACTTCTTGGCCTGTCTAAGACCTATAACTAATTTAATTAATATAATACTATTGAATACAGAGAGCCTATTCTTAAGACATCTATAAGCTGTATGTTGAAGGACAGTGTATTAGTGGAAAAGAGAAAGACATAACATTTGCAAGACTCTCAATTTATAATTATGATCAGAGACCCTGATCAACATTGGAGAAAGAGGGAATCTACTGAGCTAGCTCTGCATTGTGAAATCTAGTCCTCAATTTATTTTTCTTGAGATAAAATCATTTACAAATCTCCAAAGTATATACATATTGAAGAGAACAGTTAATATTGGATAGGATCCTATTCTCAGTAAAGTCATGTGTGATTTTTTTTCAATTTTTAATTGAAGGATAATTGCTTTACAATGTTGCATCAGTTTCTGCTATACATCAACATGAGTCGGACATAGGTATGCATATGTCTCCTCCCTCTTGAATCTCTTCCCACCACCAACCCCATCCCACCTCTCTAGGTTGTCACAGGACAAACTGAGCCAGTAGCATTGAAACATATACATTACTGTACGTAAAACAGAAAGCCAGTGGGAATTGCTGTATGATGCAAGCAGGCATGTGTGATCTTAAAATTAATTTTTAGCAATAGTTGCAATTCAAATGTTTTAGATTTCCTCTTGTACAACAAACTGCTAAAACCATTTCATCCTGTCTTTTACATAAAATTTCATATGGTATGTTTTACATTATTAAAGTGATTACTTACATTCTCCTGTCATAAGCATATGGATAGGAAGTATAACAGATGTTTAAATGAGGGTACCATTGAATGTTCCTAGTCTTGACTATAACTCCTGGCATATAGTATACATTCAGAAAATGTTTGTTGAATGAATTATTGTTCTGCTTTCATACTGAAGCAAAACAATGTAATATTGAGCAATATTAACATAGTCCATTAAAGCCTACTATCAAACTAGTGATAATGTTCAGTTGCATAAGAAATATATAATTTAATGATATGCTTCTTTTCATGCTTTTTTTCTAATGAAGGAAAAATGAGAAAATCGGTGTCCAATGAAAATTTAGTGGTAAGTTATAAAAGGTATTCTTTATTTGATTTATTTAATGATACAATAATTATATCAAAATAGAACTCTTGTAGATATATTATTTTAAAGATTTATGCAAGATAAAAAAGTAGTCATACATGTTTATAAATCCTGTGATATTGTCAAAATATAATTTTAAAAACTACAGTTTTCATCAAATTTAAATGAAACTGTCATATGTAAATTCAGTGATGGTATCTGAGCTCTAAACTTAGAGCTCTAATTTTAGTCTTTGATTTACACTCATTTTTATTAATAGTTATGGTGGCTCAGACAGTAAAGCATCTGCCTGCAATGCGGGAGACTGGGGTTCGATTCCTGGGTCGGGAAGATCCCCTGGAGAAGGAAATGGCAATCCACTCCAGCACTCTTGCCTGGAAAATCCCATAGATGGAGGAGCCTGGTAGGCTACAGTCCATGGGGTCGCAAAGAGTCAGACACGACTGAGCGACTTCACTTTCACTTTCATACTAATAGCTAGTTTGGATAATTAAATTATATGACTATGTTTAAATATATTCATAATGCTTACAACTAGTACTGAAGACACTTTCAGGAAAGATATTCCTAAAATGGTTAATGTAATAACTGAACAAGAAAATCTATTCAGAATAGAATTTGAAAGAGATTAATAAATTATAGTCACTTTTCTTCTTGAGAATACCTGTGTTGGAATGAATCTTCTCCTAAGGAGGTGATATTACATAATGCAAATGATATGACTGGTTAAAGAATTACAGTATAGCATTATTGCATTTATAAGCAGATGTTATTCTTGTATTTCATCCGGATTGTGAGGACCTGAGGACTCTGGCATGGACTCTGATTTAGTTGTTTTTGAATTTTCCTCAGTCCACGACAGTGACAAATAGGCATAGAGAAGACAAATATCATGCTTCTTAACTGAGCTGGATTCGTTTTCTTCAGGGGCAATAAGCATGCTTTCCCCACTGCCCTCTATTTTGTGTATTCCTAGAGCTGGAACCAAGAAGTATTATCTTCCAGACTCTCTGGCCACCAGCATTGCAGTGCAGACCTGTCTGCAAAAGGTATTCACATGGAGTGTGACAGGCTGAAGGCAGGTTAAGCCATTACTGCCCCTTTGACAAGTGGCTTCAGTAGATGACAAATGTGACATTCTGTGCAGTTTTAGGTAATCTTCAGACCACCTCCTGATGTTTTGAGCAAATGAAATCTTCCCTGTTACTTCTGACAGCTAATATGGCATTCCTCAGCAGCTAATTCTCTGTATTATGTTGATTTCAGCTGGCAGACTTTAAAGTGATGTCTGTATTATTGATCAATCGATGACTTAAAATACTTAACAAAGTATCTAAGTAAGGTCACTTCAAAATAACTCTTTAATTAGGAATAAACCAAGAAAATGAGCCATAGACCTGGTTTTATGTCCCAAAACTGCAACCACATAAGCTTAAGTCAAAAACGTCACTCTCCATATCAGGTATATTATCTGTTAAGTGTATTACCAAAATTCTTAGACTGCTGTGTCTGCCATAACAAAGCACTATAGACTAAGTGGCTTAAACAATAAAAATTTACTTCTCATTGTTCTGGAGACTGGGAAGTCCAAGAGGCCATCAAGGTAGGTTTTCTTCTGAGGCCTCTCCTCTTGGCTTCTGGTCTGCTGCTATCCTGCTTGTGTTCAGAGGACCCTTTCTTTTGTGTACACTGGGGAGAGGGAGACAGAGATCGCTCATCTTCTTCAGTTCAGTTCAGTTCAGTCACTCAGTCGTGTCCAACTCTTTGCAGCTCCATGAATCACAGCACACCAGGCCTCCCTGTCCATCACTATCTCCCGGAGTTCACTCAGACTCACGTCCATCGAGTCCGTGATGCCATCCAGCCATCTCATCCTGGGTCGTCACCTTCTCCGCCTGCCCCCAATCCCTCCCAGCATCAGAGTCTTTTCCAATGAGTCAACTCTTTGCGTGAGGTGGCCAAAGTACTGGAGCTTCAGCTTTAGCATCATTCCTTCCAAAGAAATCCCAGGGTTGATCTCTCTCAGAATGGACTGGTTGGATCTCCTTGCAGTCCAATGGGCTCTCAAGAGTCTTCTCCAACACCACAGTTCAAAAGCATCAATTCTTCAGCGCTCAGCCTTCTTCACAGTCCAACTCTCACATCCATACATGACCACTGGAAAAACCATAGCATTAACTAGACGGGCCTTAGTCAGCGAAGTAATGTCTCTGCTGTTGAATATACTATCTAGGTTGGTCATAACTTTTCTTCCAAGGAGTAAGCGTCTTTTAATTTCATGGCTGCAGTCACCATCTGCAGTGATTTTGGAGCCCAAAAAAATAAAGTCAACCACTGTTTCTACTGTTTCCCCATCTATTTGCCATGAAGTGATGGGACCAGATGCCATGATCTTCATTTTCTGAATGTTGAGCTTTAAGCCAACTTTTTCGCTCTCCTCTTTCACTTTCATCAAGAAGCTTTTTAGCTCCTCTTCACTTTCTGCCATAAGGGTGGTGTCATCTGCAGATCTGAGGTTATTGATATTTCTCCCAGCAATCTTATAAAACCACTAATCCTAACGAGTTATGACCCTACCCTGCTGACCTTATTCAGTCTTAACTTCCTCCTAAAAGTCTTATCTCAATATACAATCATATGTGGGTTAAGAACTCAACATATCAGTTAAGGGTGGCAGCAAGGGGTAGGGGTGGGGGTGGTACACAGTTCATTCCTTAGCATTCATTAAGCTGATATGAAGATTAAAACTATGAAACTGATGAAAATGCTAATGGAGACTAGGAGTTCATATCGTTGTCATTTTACCTTCCAAATTTGTAAGTTTAGAATATCTCTTTTTTCCCATCATTCAAAAGATTATAGTTATATCTTAGCCTAATTCAATCTATTCCCTAATAAAATTAATATGCACCTTGTTAAGTAATACTACTCTAATAAAACTCAATTATATTTATCATATAGTGATCAAAATTCTATAGACTTAAATATACTGAAGATTTCTGTTTATAACAAAAATTTATAATACCCTCAAGCTTCTACTCCAAATTTTATAATGTAAATATAAAATTGAGAAATTCTGTTTCCAAACCCTTCTCCCCTCTCAATTACTCCATTTCTGAGTCATATAATCCATACATTATCCATCTCTTATTTCTCTATGATTTTCTCAAATTTCTGTTAGATTTTTTTGTTGCTCCTCTATAATATTATAATAAAATTAGCTTTTTTTGAACTTATTTTACATATAAATCAGATTTGTTTGTTATCTTCAACATATCCCACTTCTCCTAACTCACCACACTATAGTCTGCCTGCTATATTCTTTTCTAATTAATTATATGAAATGTATATATTCTAATCTATGTATATTATTTGTGATATAACACTCTAGTTGCATTTTATCCTGAATATCCTATGATAGGGCTTTTCTAGTGGCTCAGTGGTAAAGAATCTTCCTGCCAATGCTGGAGACATGGGTTTGATCCCTGGGTGGAAAGATCCTCTAGAAAAGGAAATGACAGCTCACTCCAATGTTCTTGCGTAGGAAATTCCATGGACAGAGTGGGCTATAGTCCACGGGGTTGCAAAAGAGTTGGACATGATTGAGCGACTAAACAACAATCCTGTGATAATCATCTTCTTAGAGGTAGAAGACCAAGAGAGTGTAAAAAGCCCTGAATCTGAAACCTGGATTCTAATCTTGCCTGTGTTATTAACTGTGGATCTTGAGTAGTAAGTTGGCCAACTGCTTTGTCATCTGTAGAAATAAGCAATTAGACTATATGATTTCAAAGCTACTTTTAATAGTATTTTTTAATCTTACATTTATTGAGCATGTACTGCTGAATATTCTGTACTAAGTACTATGCTAAGATTCTAAAAAAATATATTCATAGAGCTTCTTAGGGAATTTAACCCCAGAAGAGAAGACTGTCAAAAATAGATGAAAAGAGGAAGAGAGAAGCCTTTCTTTACTCTGTTCTTTTATTTTATCAGTAGTGGGTTGTACAAAGTATGACACACAGTAATGGTTAATAAATATCTATTGAACAAATCAATCAATGCAAATTTAAAATAAGAAGGCAAAAGAAAAAGCATTAAGTTGTACACATATAGATTGACTCTCATTTGAGGGTAAAAAATATAATTCAAATTCCGGGTGCCCATTTGACCTGTAATTTCAATCAATCACTTCATATTATGATTCCAAATTAATTATATGCTTTTCCCATCAGAAATAGTATCCATGACTAAACAATAAAAAATCTGAGAAAGAAATAGAATCAAATGACTTATGGATTAATGGACTGTTGCTGCTGCTGCTGCTGCTGAGTCACTTCAATCATGTCCGACTCTGTACGACCCCATAGACGGCAGCCCACCAGGCTCCTCTGTCCCTGGGATTCTCCAGGCAAGAATACTGGGGTGGGTTGCCATTTCCTTCTCCAATGCATGCATGCATGCTAAGTCACTTCAGTCATGTCTGACTCTATGTGACCCCATGGACAGCAGTGCACCAGACTCTTCTGTCCATGGAATTCTCTAGGCAAGAGTACTGCAGTGGGTTGCCATTTCTTTCTCCAGGATTAATGGACTGCTTAGTAAGAATACCACTGAGCTAGCTAATTGATTTGGTATCAGTTGTTTAGAAATCAGTCATAAAGATAATTCTTTAAAATTTGACCAGCATGGCTAATTTAAATTACTATTCAAAAATATAAATCTTACATGCTATACTATTTATGTAACATAAATTATTATTATTCAATAAATATATATTATTATTCAAAATAATAATATATTACTTTACAATCACAAAACTAAAGGAGTACCACAGTTGGATTTTTCCATATTTAATCCATAACTGTTTGGTTTAAACTTAAAAGTAGCATTAAATATGCTACTTCATATAATACCAACTTTTTTTCAACAGGAAGCTCAGGAGGAACAGCCTAATGCATTAACTTTAATTTTATCATTTATTACCCTCCCCCACATTTTTTACATTGAACACTAAATTGAATGCATTAACCTCTTCTGCTTCTAATGTATATGCTACATTTTTTTCTTTGATTCTTGCTATCCTGAAGCAGCAACATTAAATTCTTTTTTCTCTCAAATTGCAGTTTTAGATGATCATTTATCAGGTGTATATTAGAGGATAATGTGGTTTTTAGCAATTCCATTTACTATATGCTGTCTGTGATCTTTGTACAGAGCTTTCATTTGTCATGGGATTTAACTTTCAGCTGTGTTTAGTTTTGAGGTCTTGAGAACAAATCAATCCATATTCAGACACTTAATGATATAATTTATGCAGTGCAAACGACTTGACTGCCCTCTATCAACCTAAGTCCTTTGAATGGAGTAATAGGTAACAATATGGGAAAAAAAAAAAAAAAACAGGACCTCTTGGCAAATATCAAAGTTTCATAAAGAAACATGACTTTATAACTTAGCCTTAATGACATTTGGCACAATGTCAGAATCTCCTAGAAGGTTCATTTACCCAACACTAAACCAAAACAACCAATGTTCCAATGTGTCTGTTGATTTGTTTTGAAATCTGTTAGAAACTGAAAAGTTAGAGACCAGTAACCCTAAAACTCCTGAAATGAGAAAAATACCACAACATGTATGACCAAGAATCCACTCAATGTCTTCCATAAGAAAATTCTCCCTGGGTATTTGGAAAACATTGTTTGTAAAGTAACAAATTATCTCCTGCATCATACTGGAGAATACAAATGTAAAATAAATGAAAATTGATCAGGGTAAATTACCCAGCGTTGTTTTATTGTCAGAATTGTTTAGTTTGTTTGAATAAGTAGTGACTAATTTTTAAATTAGTCTTATCTCATTAAGATTTATCTTGTTAGCTGATAAAGTGAATTTAACACTTCATTAATCATTTTGTTTGTGACAATCACCAAAGTGTTCCAGTTATTATTTGAATAGCATTTTATCAGGTATCTGCTTCAAGGTAATTGTATTACATTATTTTGTCTCAATTTATAAAAGAAATCTTTATGCTGTCCTTACTTCCTCAGGTGTTCATAATTAAAACCATAAGTTATTGATTTCAAATAACTTTTCATCTTTTCAAATGGAAGAACCAAAGACTTATGAAAAGATTTTAGGCACTCTGAAGTTCAGTATATTTTATTTCTCCAAAGGCCTATTTGCGGTTAATTATTAATGACCTAAAGAGATTGACTATCCTTTTTTCTTTAAAATTTTTTACTTTTAATGGAGAATAGTTGATTAACAACATTGTTCTTGAGGTCGGAATTTTAACAACAAAAATTAAGGTGTTGGCAAGCTCTTATTCCTTCTGTAGGCTCTAGGGAAGAATCTGTTCTTTGTCTTTTTCAGCCTCTAGAGGAGGCTACATTCCTACATGCCTACATTCCTCTGCTTATGGTTCTCTTCTATCTTCAAAGCCAGCAATTGCATTCCTCCAGTCTCTGCTTCTGTAGTCACACCGGTTCTCTGACTCTCCTGCCTGTTTCCTTTATAAAGACCCTTTTAAGTGTGTTAGCTCCACAGGTATAATCCAGTAATCTCCCCCATCACAAGATTATTACAAGCAAATTTATGCCCATTGATCTGGCAATTTAGATACAATGGACAAATTTCTTGAAAGATACAAACTACCTGATTTCTCCACTGTTAAATAAATCATAGTTCCAATTTGATCATGCTGACACAAAAATGGTAACAAAGACAAACAAAAAGGATTTAAAAATGAATCTAAAAAGAATGCACAAGAATTTTGTAGAGAATATTTACAGTTCAATTTTAGGACATAGAGAACAGATTCAATATATGAAGAAAAGATAACTATGTTCATGGATGGCATGACTTAAACCAATAAAGGTAATGGCTTTGCCCCCAAATTAATCTACAGAGTCTTTACAATTTCAATCAAAATTTGAGATGAATATTTTGAAGAATCTGACACATATACTAACATTTATGTAAGAATAGCTACCCAAGAAGAGTAGTTGAGCAGAGTCAACTTGAGCAAGAATAACCAATAGGAAGAAATCAGCCTGTGAGATGTTAAATTACATTAGAAAGCTATAAGAATGAAAACAATAATATATCTGTACAGGATTAAACAGATAAGAGGAACAGAAAAGAATGCTCACCAATGGGCTCATGTATTTATGGATATTATATATTAAAAATTATACTTAAAATCAATGAGCAAAATGGATTGCACAGTTGAAGGATTAGAAAATTACCTTGATTTTTAGAGCTAAAGAAAAGCTGGATTTTTACATTATACCATATTAAAAATATGAATTCAAGTTAGATTAATAACTAAGTGTGGAAGATAAATCTATAAAGCTTAGAAAAATTAATGTTTTTGTAAGCTTAGCATGTGAAAGAACTTCTTAAATAAAACTCCAAAAACATAAACTCTAAGTTGAAAAAAAAATAATCGAATTCACTGTAATCATGTTTTTCAGTTTAACAAGACACACTTCAAAGTTTCAATATGTGAATGATGAATAAATTATAGATTAATAGAAAATATTTGCAATATGTAAAACTATCAAGAGTTTAGTATCCAGACTATACAAGGAACTCCTACAAAGGAAAAAGAAAAGGTAAGAAGTGCAAAAGAAAAACAGACAAATAATATAAATTGGCAATTCACAGAAGGGAAAACAAACATCCCATATATAGACACTCTCGGCCTCACTAGATAGTGGAGAAAAACAAATCAAAATAATAATGAGCTAGCACTCTATGCTAGCAGATGGTTACAATTTAGAAACTTGAAAATGGGAAATTGTATGCACTGCTGGTGAAAGCCTACAGGGAGAGCTATTTCTGTTAATCCGATAAACTAAGAATCCCACTCTCGAGTACACACCTAAAGAAACTGAACAAGAATATATTTCATGTTGCTGCTCAGGGCCATTCCAAGTGTCTATGACCAGGAAAATTGGAAGTAAATATGGTTGAATTCAGTCGCTCAATAGTGTCCGACTCTTTGCGACCCCACGAATCGCAGCACGCCATGCCTCCCTGTCCATCACCAACTCCTGGAGTTCACCCAGACTCACGTCCGTTGAGTCAGTGACACCATCCAGCCATCTCATCCTCGGTCATCCCCTTCTCCTCCTGCCCCAATCCCTCCCAGCATCAAAGTCTTTTCCAATGAGTCAACTCTTCGCATGAGGTGGCCAAAGTACTGGAGTTTCAGCTTTAGCATCATTCTTTCCAAAGAAATCCCAAGGCTGATCTCCTTCAGAATGGACTGGTTGGATCTCCTTGCAGTCCAAGGGACTCTCAAGAGTCTTCTCCAACACCACAGTTCAAAAGCATCAATTCTTTGGCGCTCAGCTTTCTTCACAGTCCAACTCTCACATCCATACATGACCACGAGAAAAACCGTAGCATTGACTAGACAGACTTTAGTCAGCAAAGAAATGTCTCTGCTTTTGAATATGCTATCTAGGTTGGTCATAACTTTCCTTCCAAGGAGTAAGTGTCTTAATTTCATAGCTGCAGTCACCATCTGCAGTGATTTTGGAGCCCAAAAAAATAAAGTCAACCACTGTTTCCACTGTTTCCCCATCTGTTTCCCATGAAGTGATGGGACCAGATGCCATGATCTTTGTTTTCTGAATGTTGAGCTTTAAGCCAACTTTTTCACTCTCCTCTTTCACTTTCATCAAGAGGCTTTTTAGTTCCTCTTCACTTTCTGCCATAAGGGTGGTGTCATCTGCGTATCTGAGGTGACTGATATTTCTCCCAGCAATCTTGATTCCAGCTTGTGTTTCTTCCAGCCCAACATTTCTCATGATGTACTCCATAGAAGTTAAATAAGCGGAGTGACAATATACAGCCTTGATGTACTCCTTTTCCTATTTGGAACCAGTGTTCCTTTTTGAACAACAGTGTTCCATGTCTAGTTCTAACTGCTGCTTCCTGACCTGCATATAGGTTTCTCAAGAGGCAAGTCAGGTGGTCTGGTATTCCCATCTCTTTCAGGATTTTCCACAGCTTATTGTGATCCACACAGTCAAAGGCTTTGGCATAGTCAATAAAGCAGAAATAGATGTTTTTCTGGAACTCTTCTTTTTCGATGATACAGTGGATGTTTGCAATTTAACCTCTCTTTCCTCTGCCTTTTCTAAAACCAGCTTGAACATCTGGAAGTTCACGATTCATGTATTGCTGAAGCCTGGCTTGGAGAATTTTGAGCATTACTTTACTAGCATGTGAGATGAGTGCCATTGTGCAGTAGTTTGAACATTCTTTGGCATTGCCTTTCTTTGGGATTGAAATGAAAGCTGACCTTTTCCAGTCCTGTGGCCACAGCTGAGTTTTCCAAATTTGCTGACATATCAAGTGCAGCACTTTCACAGCATTATCTTTTAGGATTTGAAATAGCTCAACTGGAATTCCTTCACCTCCACTAGCTTTGTTCATAGTGATGCTTCCTAAGGCCCACTTGACTTAAATATACATTCATATATATGTCATACACAAATGATGACCTGTGGGAAAAATTTTTTAAATAACAAAAAACCACATGGACTAAGGATGAGAGTATGCCATGAACTGTGAACAATGGTTAATACAATTATCTGCTTCTAAAATAATTAATTAAGTGTTCCTAATGGAGGTACTTTTGCTGATTTCTAAGGACAGAGATAAATGCATAAAGGTGGTTCTGCTAAGCTGGAGTAGACTTAAGATGAGGAGTCTCCTTCATGGTAAAGGAATTCAAGGAATGTGTGAAATAATATTTCCTTCTCCTTAAAGATATTTACAAGTATTCAGGGGCTGAGATATACCATGCATCTGTAACAAGACCCACGTATGCACGAAAGGTGTACAACAAAGGAGAAATATACAGGATAAAGATCCACAATCCATGTTTGTGGCAGCACGAGTGGTTGGGCAGTGGAAATGGCCAGCAGACTCTCCTCAGAGAAACATCTCATATTGTGTAATGACAAATATAACCAGAGCAACACAGATTGCAGCCTTAGGTAGGCATGGGAGAGTATCTTGTTTGCCCTGAGAAGCCGAAGACCTTGCCAAAGGATCAGCCATGTGTCAGAAGCTACTTGGGAACCACCCCATGGCTCCCCTTGAAGGTATACTCTTGTAATTTCATATGTAAACAAGTTTATTTAAATAAGCATGATTGTATTATGTAAAAATAAATATGCCTTGAGTATAAGTGTACATTTGTTGTTTGTGTAACAAGTTAACCCTGAGTGCCTCAACTCCAAGAATTTTTGAATCTTTGATGAGGACACACTGAAACGGGACTAGGCTAAAGTTGAGCAGCTTCATCTTGGCTGAAAGCTGATAAATCAGTACATTCAAGTTCAAATACACCAGACTTTAGGAAGTACTTTATGGTAAAATCGTTGTGCGACTATTTCTTCAGGTCCATAGGACCATGCATGTTCCACGGGTAAAGAATGAGTTTCTGCTCAGAGGAAAGGAAATTCTCGTTTTCACCGTCCTAAGAATAGGTCAAGAGAAGAGCATGATAAAAATATGTGACAGGCAGACCTAAGAATGAAACTTGCTCTTCTTTCCAGGCTCCCATATCATTTGTCCTAGACTCAGAATTATTGTAATACCTTGTGGTCCACACTGGTGTGTAGACAGACTGAGAGGCTAGCTTGGTCAAGGACTCTAAAACAGAGGTCAGAACATATTTTGGGGAAAAATATAAATATTAAATATTTAAACTTTTCTGGTTGAGATGGTCTCCTTTTCATAACTAATTAATTCTGCTATTGAAATGATAAAGCAACTAGGGATAATACATAAGCAAATGGACATGGAGATGTAGTAATAAAACTTTACAAAAACAAGAAGCAGACAAGATTGGGCCCACAGGCTATATTTAGTTGACCCTCACCTTCAACAAATCTGGAACTTTAACATAGGGTAAATTACTTTCTTTTAAAATTTACTTCCATGATCATTAGCTTTGGGGAAAGTACCAATGGAAGTTGTAGTATCATCTTACTTGTTTAGGTACAAGTATTTATTGTAATCCAAGTCCCCTGAGCAACAGAAATGTTTTCATCTTAGTTTATTCTTCCATCTGAAAATGTCTCTGCTTTGCTTTCACTCATGGAGAATACTTTTACTAGATATTTTTATTCATTTTTCTTTCAGCAGTTTAAAGAGGTTTGTGCACACTCTTCTAAACTGTCCTTCATAGCTTCTGATAAGATATTAGTAGTCATTTGAATCACTGTTCTCCTGTATGAAGTATGTCATTTTCCCCTGAGTATTTCAAAGTTCTCTGCTTATCTTTAGTTTTCAGCAGTGTCTGAGAACCAGAGATGGTTTTCTTCTTATTTATCCTTTGTGCATTGTGCTAAGCTTCTTAAATGCGTAAATTTGGGAGATTTTTTGTCATTATTTTTGGCACTCATTCTTTCCATATAGTCTTATGCAACTCCCAATATACATATCCAAGACCTTTAATTCCCCAAGACCTTTGGATACTGTTTCACCAGTTCCTGAGATTCTAATCATTCAAATTTTAGAAAATCTACATATTCTATAATTTCTATCATCTAATTTACCAAATGACCAACCTAGATAGTATATTAAAAAGCAGAGACATTACTTTGCCAACAAAGGTCCGTCTAGCCAAGGCTATGGTTTTTCCAATGGTCATGTATGGATGTGAGAGTTGGACTGTGAAGAAAGCTGAGCTCCAAAGAATTGATGCTTTTGAACTGTGGTGTTGGAGAAGACTCTTGAGAGTCCCTTGGACTGCAAGGAGATCCAACCAGTCCATTCTGAAGGAGATCAGCCCTGGGTGTTCATTGGAAGGACTAATACTAAAGCTAAAACTCCAATACTTTGGCCACCTCATGTGAAGAGTTGACTCATTGGAAAAGACCCTGATTCTGGGAGGGATTGGAAGCAGGAGGAGAAGGGGACGACAGAGGATGAGATGGCTGGATGGCATCACCAACTCAATGGACACGAGTTTGAGTAAACTCGGGGGCTGGTGATGGACAGAGGGGCCTGCCGTGCTGCCATTCATGGGATCACAAAGAGCTGGACACACGACTCAGCGACTGAACTGAACTGAACTGAATTTACCAAATCTTTCTTTTGTTATCTCTGAAAGTCTGAAAGTCACTTAGCAGTGTCCAACTCTTTGTGACCCCATGGACTGTATAGTCCAAGGAATTCTCCAGGCCAGAATACTGGGGTGGGTAGCTTTTCCCTTCTCCAGCAAACCTTCCCAACCCAGGGATCAAACCCAGGTCTCCCACATTGCAGGCAGATTCTTTAACAGCTGAGCCACAAGGGAAGCCCTATTCTCAACAGTTAAGTGTATTTCCTAACTTTTTCTTTCCTATATTGTATATTCAGTCCTACAATTTTCATATTATTCTTTTTAATATCTTCTAATTATACACTGAAGAGTCCTATTGGTGAAAATATTTTTTTCCTTATGTCCCTGGGTCTAATTAAAATAACTGCTTTAAAATTCCTTGCTAACAGATTGCAACATCTGAATCATCTCAGGGTTTATTTTTAGTGATTATTTTTTCTCTTGAAAATGGGTTACATTTTCCTAGTTTTGTGGATGTTGAATAATTTTGGATTTTATACTGGGTGTTGTTAACATTATATGGTAGAGACTCTAGATTCTGTTATAAACTTCTAAAAAGATTTTTGGTTTTGTTTGTTTTAGCAAACATTTAACTTGGTTGAGCACAAAGTGCAAATGACAGATGAAAACCCTGTTCAATTGTTTCATCATTTGTTGAGCACCTTTCAGCCTGTCTTAAGCATACATGGTATGGGAGTCAGAGATTTGGGAATCGTTTACATACAGGATTACATGATTTCTCTGGCTCTCTGCTACTTAGGACTCCCTTCTCACTCATTCACTTTCCAGTAGCTGTGGTTGTCCTAAATGTCAACCTCTGATTCTTAAGACAGAAAAGACTGAATTATCTATTGGATGTTTGTGTGTGTGTGTGTGTGTGTGTGTGTAGAACACAACATGGGATCTACTTCCTGACAAAGTTTTAAGTGTACATTACAATATTGTTATAAGCACAATGTTGAACAGTAGATCTATAGAACTTATTCATCTGGTATAACTGAAACTTCACACCCATTGAATAGTAACTTCCTGTCTCCCCTGACCCAGTCCCTGGTAACATTCTACCATTAGCTTCTATGAGTTTGACTATTTTAGACATCTCATATAAGTGGAATCATGCAGTATTTGTCCTTATGTGACTGACATTCATTTAGCATAATGTAGTCAAGACTCATTCATACTGCAGGATTTCTTTCTTTTTAAAGATTGAATAATATTCCATTGTATACGTATACCACATTTCCTTTATTCATTCATAACTCTATGGACTTTGGTTGTTTCCACATCTTGTTTTTTGTAAACAGCGTTGCAGGAAACATAGAAGTACTAACTTTTCTTCAATACCCCAAATTCAATCCTTTTGGATAAACACCTAGAAATGGGATTGCTGGAACATACGGCAATTCTATTTTCAATTTTTTCTTAAGAACTACTATACCATTTTCCATAGTCATCACACCATTCTGCATTCTCACTAAGAGTGTACAATGGTTGCAATATATTCATACTCTAACCCTTGTCTTTTGTTTTTTTATAACAGTCATCCTAACAGGTGTGAGGTAGTATCTCAGTATAGTTTTGATTTGTATTTTCCCTATATTAATGATGCTGAATATCTTTTCATAAAATTTTGTCCATTTAGCTTCTTTAGAGAAATTAACTCCCCTGTCCATTTTTAATGAAGTCTGTATTTTTTAATACTGAGTCATAGAAGCCCCTTCTACATTCTGGAAATTAATACCTTATCAGATATATAGTTTGTGTATATTTTCTCCCAGTCTATATGTTTCCTTTTCATTCTGTTGATTTTTTTCACTATGCAGAATCTTTTTAGTTTGATGTTTGTGTTGAAATTTTTGCCACACAGTACAGTGTTAACATTGGTCTGCTTTTAAGGTAAAAGCTATATAAAGTGGGCAAATCACATTCTGCTCTTCCTTCCTTGCTAGTGACAACCTCCTTCCAGAATCTTCTTGCTTTTGTTCACTCATCAGTGATTTCAGGTTGTTATTCCTGTTGTTGAATGTGGTTTATTCTGAATTTACAATCGTTATCTGTGAAGTTCCTGGGTCTGGTAGGAGCTCACTTAGTCATACTAAAAGTGGAAATCTGAGAAAATGAACTAGGAAATGCTATACATAAGGATCATTTCTCTATCACCACCCTGTATTTGAGTGTTGGTAGCAGCTACGGTTACCTCTGCAGGACAGTTCAATATAACAATGAAGGAATTTTCTAGAAACTAATGCTATGGCAGATGACAAGAAGGTAGCACAGAAGAACCTGAAGCATCTAGTCCTGAGAAGCTGAGAGGCAGTGCTCTGACAAACTCTGTATTAGATGGAGACTACCATAATCGGGACTTGTTTATAACCATAAATCCAGATGGGGTTTGTCCCCTTTTGTCTAGATTGTACACGCAAAAGAAAGAAACCATATTCTTGTAGATGAGCTAAGATATCTTGTTTATAAAAACAGAACAGAAAATCTTGAAGTAATCTTTACTTGTTACATAAGAATGAAGTAAAGGGAAAGAAAGCCAATGCTGAGTTAGAGAACTATAAATTTGAAATAAATATGCAGTATGCAATATTCTTTCTAACACAACTATAATTCTTTGAAACATTACAGACCTCTGGCAGTTAATATTTACCTGGCTTTTAAACTGAACTTGACATTCCTTTATTTCTGTTGGAAATGTTTTTATCACAGAAATATTAGAATTAGAATCACTATTCAACCCACAGTCTCCAAATATTTACATGTTCAATTAAGGAGGATGAATTTTGATGTGCCAAAACTAATTAACTACATGACAATGCCATAAAGAGTCTACTTATCCTACATGCAAGGAAGTAACTGCCATTTTCAGATGTACAGATGTGGCATTTCTTGTCATCAGAACCTTGTAAAAATGTAAAAGTATAAAATGTATAATATTATAGACATGTTTAGTATAAAGAATAAACACTGAAGCAAAGTGGTTTGAGTATTAAGACCTCAGCTAAGTTTTCCTTGAACTTATTACCTTACAAATCTAAACATGAGTCTAGGACCCTCACACAGGCTGAGGCAGTTTATTATTATAAAGTGGCACAAAGTTGTAATAGACAGAGCAAGTGGCTAAAAGCTCTACTACCCTCATAAATTTAAGAAAGCAAAAAAAAAAAAATTCAGACTCTTGACTAAGTAGTCAAATACTAATAATTCTGAATTATAAAATTACTGGTATATAGTGATCTGTGTGATCTGTTACTTTTATGAACACACTTTGGAAAGAGGGAAGGTGAGTGAAATTATTCTAAAAACAGTGTATGAGAAGCAGAAATCCTTGCTCCATCTTCTCATCTTTCACGAGTAAGTTAGGGAAAGAATAAATGGGAAGTAAAATCATGGTAAAGTAGTGGAGAAAGAGATGGAGCTTTAGAAAGCTTTGGGAATTCCATCACTATTTGAAAGTATTAAGAGATCTAGAGTTCCACTCCTTAGAAAACAGTACATGCTCTGGTCTAGTCTGGGATCAGTTCTGAAAGCAGAGGACCAGGACAGGAAGAAACACTTGCAGGAGATTTAAGGAAGAATTAGGCAAGAAATTGTGTGTGCCTGATAGTCATGCCTTTTGGGGAAGAACGTTTTCTTTAATGTTTCTAGAATACACTGCAATTTATTAATTGAATGAATAAATCTACATTGACCACTTACTATAAGAAAGGTACTTGGGGGAAATAGTTGATTTAAAAAAAAAAAAAAAGGTTTCTGCCCTCTTAAAGCTTAGATTTCAGAGGGAGATACAGGCAAGCAAGCACACAATCTCAACATACTATGATGCCAGGGAGAGAGAACTGCTCTGTAGCAGGAAGCATGTAGGAGAAGAGCTTAACCTAAACTAGGGGGAATGATATTCATGGAACTCTTCACCAAAATGATGCTTAAAGGAACTGTGCTTTAGAAATACAGGCAAGAGTGTAAAGGCTGAGACATAAAGAGTTGAAATGAAGATAATAGGGTGAGAAACAAGGGTCAAGAGTTCAGTCGAACTCAGTGAAGCGTCCTGTACACCATGGTCTAGAGCTTGGTTTTGTCTTAAGAATAGTGGAGAGCTGAAGAGGCATGATTTGATTTGCATTTTAGAAAGATCACTGTCTGGAAAATAGATGGTTGGTTGGGGCACAACTAAAGCCAAAGAGCTTAGAAGGATCTTGCAATAAATCATGGGAGAGAAGCTCATGGCTTTATTTAGGATAGAAGTAGTGGGGATTCAGGCAAGTGAGGAAATTTGAGAGGTACCAAGGACATAGAAGGGCCTCCCTGCTGGCTCAGAGGTAAAGAATTTGCCTGCCAGTGCAGGAGACACAAGAGACATGGGTTCGATCCCTGGGTAGGGAAGATCCCCTGGAGAAGGAAATGACAACTTACTCCAATATTCTTGCCTGGGAAATCCCATGGACAGAGGAACCTGGTGGGCTACAGTCCATGGGGTCACAAAGAGTCGGACATAACTTAGCAACTGAACAATAACAACAACAACGAAGGACATAGATGCACCAAGATTTGATGCTTAGTCAAATGTTGGGAGCTTGAAAGAGGGATGTGTGAAGAATCAGTTCAGTTCAGTCGCTCAGTCGTGTCCAACTCTTTGTGACCCCATGGTCTGCAGCAAGCCAGGCTTCCTTGCCCATCACCATGACTCATGGAGCTTGCTCAAACTCATGTTCATTGAGTTGGTGAAGCCATCCAAACATCTAAGCCTCTATTGTCCTCTTCACTTCCTGCCTTCATTCTCTCCCAGCATCAGGGTCTTTTCCAATGAGTCCAATTTTCCTATCAGGTGGCCAAAATACTGGAGCATCAGCTTCATCAATCCTTCCAATAAATATTCAGGACTCATTTCCTTTAGGATTGACTGGTTTGATCTCCTTGCTGTCCAAAGGACTCTCAAGAGTCTTCTCCAATATCACAGTTAAAAAAACATCAATTCCTTGGTGCTCAGCTTTCTTTATAGTCCAACTCTCACATCCATACATGACACTGGAAAAACCATAGCTTTGACTAGATGGACCTTCGTTGGCAAAGTAATGTCTCTGCTTTTATTATGCTATCTAGGTTGGTTGAAGATTTTCCTCCACAGAACAAACATGTTTTAATTTTAAGGCTGAAGTCACCACCTGCAGTGATTTTGAAGCCCAAGAAAATAAAGTCTGTCACTGTTTCCTTTGTTTCCCCATCTGTTTGCCAGGAAGCGATGAGACTGGATCCCATGATCTTCATTTTTTGAATGTTGAGTTTTAAGCCAGCTTTTCACTCTCTTCTTTGATTTTCATCAAGAGGCTCTTTAGTTCTTCTTTGCCTTCTGCCATAAAGGTGGTGTCATCTGCATATCTGGGGTTATTGATATTTCTCCCAGCAATCTTGATTCCAACTCATGCTTCCTCCAGCCCAGTGTTTCTCATAATGTACTCTGTATATAAGTTAAATGAGCAGGGTGACAATATACAGCCTTGACATACTCCTTTCCTGATTTGGAACTAGTCCATTGTTCCATGTGTGGTTCTAACTGTCACTTGTTGACCTGCATACAGATTTCTCAGGAAGCAGGTCAGGTGGTCTGGTACTCCCATCTCTTTAAGAATTTTCCATAGTTTGTTGTGATCCACACAGTCAAAGTCTTCAGTGTAGTCAATGAAGCAGAAGTAGATGTTTTCCTGAAATTCTCTTGCTTTTTCGATGATCCAGCGGATGTTGGCAATTTGATCTCTGGCTTCTCTGCCTTTTCTAAATCCAACTTGTACATCTGGAAGTTCCCAGTTCATGTCCTGTTGAAGGCTAGCTTAGAGAATTTTGAGCATTACTTTACTGCCTGGAGAGATGAGTACAATTGTGCAGTAGCTTGAACATTCTTTGTCATTGCCCTTCTTTGGGACTGGAATGAAAACTGACCTTTTCCAGTCCTGTGGCCACTGCTGAGCTTTCCAAATTTGCTGGCATATTGAGTGCAGCACTTTCACAGCATCATTTTAGGATTTGAAATAGCTCGGCTGGAATTGCATCACCTCCACTAGCTTTGTTCATAATGATCCTTCCTAAGGCCCTCTTGACTTGAAATGCTTTTTGGGATTGATGAATAATGTATGATTTGTTGAATGAGGAAACAAAGAAGAGAAGCAGATTTGGTTTTGGGGAGTAGAAATAATGAAATCACTTTGTGCATGTTCATTTGAGACATCTGTGGATACCCAATTTAGGATATCAAATACATAATTCAGTTTGTGGATTAGGACCTGGAAGGATGGATGGATGAATTAGAAAGAGTGTGTTGAAGTTATGGAGATAGATGAGAACTATGAGGAAGAACATATGGCATGAGAGAAAAAGAGCCAAAAATAGTTACCTGATGTGAAATAACATTTCAGAGATGGAGAGAGGAAGATGCTCTGATAAAGGACACAGAAGAAATGTCCAGAGAGAAAGGAAATCAGGAAAGTGTGTAATTATGGAAGTCAAAGGAGGAGTGTGTAGAAAAAGAGAAAGTGCTTAAGAGAAAACAATGTTCAACAGTATTGAAAGTTACTGAGAGGACAAATAAAATAGAGACCATAATATTCTGCTACCCTATTGCAGCTTAGCAGATTCCTACTTGATAGAAAAGAAATAAACTTTTTGGGGGGCTCCAAAATTACTGCAGATGGTGATTGCAGCCATGAAATTAAAAGACGCTTACCCCTTGGAAGAAAAGTTATGACCAACCTAGATAGCATATTCAAAAGCAGAGACATTACTTTGCCAATAAAAGTCCATCTAGTCAAGGCTATGGTTTTTCCAGTGGGCATGTATGGATGTGAGAGTTGGACTGTGAAGAAAGCTGAGTGCCAAAGAACTGATGCTTTTGAATTGTGGTGTTGGAGAAGACTCTTGAGAGTCCCTTGGACTGCAAGGGGATCCAACCAGTCCATTCTGAAGGAGATAAGCCCTGGGATTTCTTTGGAGGGAATGATGCTGAAGCTGAAACTCCAGTACGTTGGCCACCTCATGCGAACAGTTGACTCATTGGAAAAGACTCTGATGGTCGGAGGGATTAGAGGCAGGAGGAGAAGGGCACGACAGAGGATGAGATGGTTGGATGGCATCACTGACTCAGACATAAGTCTGAGTGAACTCTGGGAGTTGGTGATGGACAGGGAGGCCTGGCGTGCTGTGATTCATGGGGTCGCGAAGAGTTGGACATGACTGAGCAACTGAAATGAACTGAACTGAACTGAATGCTTCTTTGTGAATTGGTCAGTCTGTCCAGAGTCCAGTTCCCAATGTGCTGGCGTCTCCATCATATTCACAAACACTGAGGCTCATATGCACCCTCTCAGCATCCAATGTTTTCAATAATCCCACTGATAACTACTATGAGCAAATAAATATATCCCTTCTTCTTTTCCTCCTCCTTTGATCCTCTGCTTTCCAATGAGCATTCAGTACTAAGGAGTCTTAAATGTACAGTTTTGAAAAAGAAAGTCCTCTTAAGTAGAAGAATTAAACAATATCAAGCAAAAATGCCCATGTTGGGGCATTCTGCTTATCTTCTACAGCAGCTCATCTTCTGTACTATTCTAAAATCATGTTCCTATGGGCTCTTAATAACCTGGCAGCAGAATCACCTCCCACAGGTTTGCTACCAATTAGAAGCAGTCAACCAATTTTTAACAGTCCATCAATTATAGTGCCCCCCAAATAGAATAATCCTTCAGTTCAGTTCAGTTCAGTTCAGTTGCTCAGTAGTGTCCAACTCTTTGTGACCTCATGAATTGCAGCACGCCAGGCCTCCCTGTTCATCACCAACTCCCGGAGTTCACTCAAACTCATGTCCATCGTGTCGGTGATGCCATCCAGCCATCTCATCCTCTGTCGTCCCCTTCTCCTCCTGCCCCTAATCCCTCCCAGAATCAGGGTCTTTTCCAATGAGTCAACTCTTCTCATGAGGTGGCCAAAGTACTGGAGTTTCAGCTTTAGCATCATTCCTTCCAAAAGAACACCCAGGGCTGATCTCCTTTAGAATGGACTGGTTGGATCTCCTTACCTCCTTACATTTACACAGAAACACACACACACACGGACAGTCAGTTCTCTTCTACACTATTGCTCACTATTTCTGTTTTAGCGAATATTCTCCTTTGTATTATAGTTGATTGTTTGTTTCTTGACTGTGTACCTTGTGGAATCTTAGTTCCTCCACCAGGAAGACCAGGGATCAAATGCATCCCCCAGCAGTGGAAGTACAGAGTCCTAACCCTTGGACTGCCAGGGAATTCCGTGTTCAAAACTAAAGTTCTCAGGGAAAAGCTTCATGACATTGGATTTGGGAATGATTTCTCAGATGTGACACTATAATCACAGGCAACAGAAGCAAAATAAACAGATGGACAGCATGAAATTTATAAACTTTTGTCTTCAAAGGGCAACAAATAACAGAGTGAAAAGGCAACCTATGAAACAGAAGAAATGATTTATAAATCATATATCTGATAAGGGATTATATCAAGATAATATAAAGAACTTCTACAACTCAACAACAAAAAAATCAAATAACCTGAGTAAAAAAAAAATGTGCAAAGGACTTGAATTGATGTTTCTCCAAAGATAGTATAGAAATTGTCTACAGATATATAAAAAAGATGCTCAACATCTAATCAGTAGAAAAATACAAATCATTAAAAAAAAATAATAAAGCCACAATGAGATATAACTTCACATCCATTAGTATGGCTACTATTAAAATGATAGAAATAATAACAAAAGATTTTGAAAATAAAAGTGTTGGCAAGGATGTGGAGAAATTGGAACTTTGGGGCAGCATGGTGGGAATTTAAAATGGTGCCATCATTAAGAAAAAACAGTATGAAGGTTCTTTAAAATATTAAAAATTGCCATGTGATTTGGCAATCCCACTTCTGAGTATATATCCAAAAGAATTCAGAAAAGGATATCAAAGAGATATTTGTACACCTATGTTTATTGCAGCATGGTTCACAATAGCCAAGAGATAGAAGCAACCCAAATGTCAATTGACAACTAAATGCATTAAAAAATATGGGATAGACATACAATGGAGTATTATGTGGCCTTAAAAAAGGGGGGAAATGCTGTCACATGCTACAACATGGATGAATCTCATGGACATTGAACTAAATGAAATAAGCCAGTTACATAAAAAGAAATACTGTATGATCCTAGTTCATTTGAAATGTCTAAAGTAGTCAAAATCAGGTAGTTGCCAAGTGCTAGAAGAATGGGGGAGCGGGAACTAGGATTTGATCAGTTTCAGTTTTGCAAGATGTTCCAGAGTTCTGTTGCACAACAATGTGACCAGACTTAATACAACTGAACTATACCCTAAAAATGCTAAAATGGTAAATTTTATGTTACATCATTTTTTATGAAAATTAAAGAAATTACTCTTGCCTGAAGCTAAAAACATCAATCACATTACAGGTATCTTCCATGTCTTTAATCTGATACTCCTATATTACTGTCTTGCAAAATAATACAAAGCTTTATAAGGAATATTCTAATGAAGTTTGCTCTTTATTAAATCTCTCCTCTGTTTTTACCTCAAAGAGATCTTCTTCAGACACACCCCTAAAATAATCTCTTAGAAGCACCATTTCTTTTTTTTTTTAACATTTTATTCCATATTGGAGTATAGTTGATTAACAATGTCTTGCTAGTTTCAGGTGTACGAGAAGTGATTCAGTTACATATGAACATGTTTATCTTTTCTTTTTCAAATTCTTTTCCCACTTAGGCTGTTACATAATATTGAGCAGAGTTCCCTGTGCTATACAGTAGGTTCTTATTAGTTATTCACTTTAAATATAGCAGTGAATCCCCATCCTCTTTTCTCTACTTTGTCTTCAGAGCACTTTATAGCACTCCCTGACATTAAATATTGTATCTCCATATTAACTTTTCAGTGTCTGTCTCCTCCCTAGAGTGTAAGTACATTAGGACAGGGACTTTGGATTGTATGATTTCAGCAGCACATAGAGCAGTGCATGGTATATGGCAGGCTCTCAATCATTACATACACAAACTGATGTTATTGAGAGAAACAGTCTCTTCATGAGAGAGGGAAATTTATCTATTTCATCTATTTCAATTTTTCTTATTTCTTGAATACTTTTGTTTCTGACCTGTTTAAATTAATGAAATTTGGGTTTCAGCATGGCAAATCCATTCATTTGAACAGTCATTATAATTTATCACTTACACTGAGCCAATAAGCATCATATATAAAGACAGTTAAAGTAATTGAATTAGTCATATGGCCATATATCATGATGACATATGTTTTTTAATTAAAGGACTTTTTTCTTTATGTTACTAACCACCAAAATTATAGCTCTTGTACTGTAAGCTTTTTTCAAGACTAGATACATTCTTTGTTTTAAGATACTGGTCTATCTCTTGCTTTGTTCATTATTACTTAAAGCCAGTTAATTTTATGTCACCTATTTATTTTTGAATCTTCTCTAAATTTTGGAATTTTTAAGAAATATATTTTAAAGAGAGAATATCAGGTGTGCATTCATTATAGCATAGGTGATTTGGTTTTTTTTTTAGTTTTTTATTTTTTAAATTTTAAAATCTTTAATTCTTACATGCTTTCCCAAACATGAACCCCCCTCCCACCTCCCTCCCCATAACATCTTTCTGGGTCATCCCCATGCACCAGCCCCAAGCATGCTGCATCCTGCGTCAGACATAGACTGGCGATTCATTTCACAAGATAGTATACATGTTAGAATGTCATTCTCCCAAATCATCCCACCCTCTCCCTCTCCCTCTTAGTCCAAAAGTCCGTTATACACATCTGTGTCTCTTTCCCTGTCCTGCATACAGGGTCGTCATTGCCATCTTCCTAAATTCCATATATATGTGTTAGTATACTGTATTGGTGTTTTTCTTTCTGGCTTACTTCACTCTGTATAATCGGCTCCAGTTTCATCCATCTCATCAGAACTGATTCAAATGAATTCTTTTTAACGGCTGAGTAATACTCCATTGTGTATATGTACCACAGCTTTCTTATCCATTCATCTGCTGATGGACATCTAGGTTGTTTCCATGTCCTGGCTATTATAAACAGTGCTGCGATGAACATTGGGGTACATGTGTCTCTTTCTATTCTGGTTTCCTCGGTGTGTATGCCCAGCAGTGGGATTGCTGGGTCATAAGGTAGTTCTATTTGCAATTTTTAAGGAATCTCCACACTGTTCTCCAAAGTGGCTGTACTAGTTTGCATTCCCACCAACAGTGTAGGAGGGTTCCCTTTTCTCCACACCCTCTCCAGCATTTATTGCTTGCAGATTTTTGGATCGCAGCCATTCTGACTGGTGTGAAGTGGTACCTCATTGTGGTTTTGATTTGCATTTCTCTAATACTGAGTGATGTTGAGCATCTTTTCATGTGTTTGTTAGCCATCCGTATGTCTTCTTTGGAGAAATGTCTATTTAGTTCTTTGGCCCATTTTTTGATTGAGTCGTTTATTTTTCTGGAATTGAGCTGCATAAGTTGCTTGTATATTTTTGAGATTAGTTGTTTGTCAGTTGCTTCATTTGCTATTATTTTCTCCCATTCAGAAGGCTGTCTTTTCACCTTGCTTATATTTTCCTTTGTTGTGCAGAAGCTTTTAATTTTAACTAGATCCCATTTGTTTATTTTTGCTTTTATTTCCAGCATTCTGGGAGGTGGATCATAGAGGATCCTGCTGTGATTTATGTCTGAGAGTGTTTTGCCTATGTTCTCCTCTAGGAGTTTTATAGTTTCTGATCTTACATTTAGATCTTTAATCCATTTTGAGTTTATTTTTGTGTGCGGTGTTAGGAAGTGATCTAGTTTCATTCTTTTACAAGTGGTTGACCAGTTTTCCCAGCACCACTTGTTAAAGAGATTGTCTTTACTCCATTGTATATTCTTGCCTCCTTTGTCAAAGATAACGTGTCCATATGTGTGTGGATTTATCTCTGGGCTTTCTATTTTGTTCCATTGATCTATATGTCTGTCTTTGTGCCAGTACCATACTGTCTTGATGACTGTGGCTTTGTAGTAGAGCCTGAAGTCAGGCAAGTTGATTCCTCCAGTTCCATTCTTCTTTCTCAAGATTGCTTTGGCTATTTGAGGTTTTTGTATTTCCATACAAATCTTGAAATTATTTGTTCTAGTTCTGTGAAAAATGTGGCTGGTAGCTTGATAGGGATTGCATTGAATTTGTAAATTGCTTTGGGTAGTATACTCATTTTCACTATATTGATTCTTCCAATCCATGAACATGGTATATTTCTCCATCTATTAGTGTCCTCTTTGATTTCTTTCATCAGTGTTTTATAGTTTTCTATATATAGGTCTTTAGTTTCTTTAGGTAGGTATATTCCTAAGTATTTTATTCTTTTCGTTGCAATGGTGAATGGAATTGTTTCCTTAATTTCTTTTTCTACTTTCTCATTATTCGTATATAGGAATGCAAGGGATTTCTGTGTGTTGATTTTATATCCTGCAACTTTACTATATTCATTGATTAGCTCTAGTAATTTTCTGGTGAAGTCTTTAGGGTTTTCCATGTAGAGGATCATGTCATCTGCAAACAGTGAGAGTTTTACTTCTTCTTTTCCAATTTGGATTCCTTTTATTTCTTTTTCTGCTCTGATTGCTGCGGCCAAAACTTCCAGAACTATGTTGAATAGTAGCGGTGAAAGTGGACACCCTTGTCTTGCTCCTGACTTTAGGGGAAATGCTTTCAATTTTTCACCATTGAGGGTAATGTTTGCTGTGGGTTTGTCATAGATAGCTTTTATTATGTTGAGGTATGTTCCTTCTATTCCTGCTTTCTGGAGAGTTTTTATCATAAATGGATGTTGAATTTTGTCAAAGGCCTTCTCTGCATCTATTGAGATAATCATATGGTTTTTATTTTTCAATTTGTTAATGTGGTGAATTACATTGATTGATTTGCGGATATTGAAGAATCCTTGCATCCCTGGGATAAAGCCCACTTGGTCATGGTGTATGATCTTTTTAATGTGTTGTTGGATTCTGATTGCTAGAATTTTGTTGAGGATTTTTGCATCTATGTTCATCAGAGATATTGGCCTGTAGTTTTCTTTTTTTGTGACATCTTTGTCAGGTTTTGGTATTAGGGTGATGGTGGCCTCATAGAATGAGTTTGGAAGTTTACCTTCCTCTGCAATTTTCTGGAAGAGTTTGAGGAGGATAGGTGTTAGCTCTTCTCGAAATTTTTGGTAGAATTCAGCTGTGAAGCCGTCTGGACCTGGGCTTTTGTTTGCTGGAAGATTTCTGATTACAGTTTCAATTTCCGTGCTTGTGATGGGTCTGTTAAGATTTTCTATTTCTTCCTGGTTTAGTTTTGGAAAATTGTACTTTTCTAAGAATTTGTCCATTTCTTCCACGTTGTCCATTTTATTGGCATACAACTGCTGATAGTAGTCTCTTATGATCCTTTGTATTTCTGTGTTGTCTGTTGTGATCTCTCCATTTTCATTTCTAATTTTATTGATTTGATTTTTCTCTCTTTGCTTCTTGATGAGTCTGGCTAATGGTTTGTCAATTTTATTTATCCTTTCAAAGAACCAGCTTTTGGCTTTGTTGATTTTTGCTATGGTCTCTTTAGTTTCTTTTGCATTTATTTCTGCCCTAATTTTTAAGATTTCTTTCCTTCTACTAACTCTGGGGTTCTCCAACTCTTCCTTTTCTAGTTGCTTTAGTTGTAGAGTTAGGTTATTTATTTGACTTTTTTCTTGTTTCTTGAGGTATGCCTGTATTGCTATGAACTTTCCTCTTAGCACTGCTTTTATAGTGTCCCACAGGTTTTGGGGTTGTTGTGTTTTCATTTTCATTAGTTTCTATGCATATTTTGATTTCCTTTTTGATTTCTCCTGTGATTTGTTGGTTATTCAGAAGTGTGTTGTTCAACCTCCATATGTTGGAATTTTAAATAGTTTTTCTCCTGTAATTGAGAGCTAATCTTAATGCATTATGGTCAGAAAAGATGCTTGGAATGATTTCGATTTTTTGAATTTATCAAGTTTAGATTTATGGCCCAGGATGTGATCTATCCTGGAGAAGGTTCCATGAGCACTTGAAAAAAAGGTGAAATTCATTGTTTGGGGGTGAAATGTCCTATAGATATCAATTAGGTCTAACTGATCTAATGTATCATTTAAAGTTTGCGTTTCTTTGTTAATTTTCTGTTTAGTTGATCTGTCCATAGGTGTGAGTGGGGTATTAAAGTCTCCCACTATTATTGTGTTGTTGTTGATTTCCCCTTTCATACTTGTTAGCATTTGTCTTACATATTGTGGTGCTCCTATATTGGGTGCATATATATTTATAATTGTTATATCTTCTTCTTGGATTGTTCCTTTGATCATTATGTAGTGGCCCTCTTTGTCTCTTTTCACAGCCTTTGTTTTAAAGTCTATTTTATCAGATATGAGTAGTGCCACTCCTGCTTTCTTTTGGTCTCTATTCGCGTGGTATATCTTTTTCCAGCCCTTCACTTTCAGTCTGTATGTGTCCCTTGTTTTGAGGTGGGTCTCTTGTAAGCAGCATATAGAGGGGTCTTGTTTTTGTATCCATTCGGCCACTCTTTGTCTTTTGGTTGGGGCGTTCAACCCGTTTACGTTTAAGGTAATTATTGATAAGTATGATCCCGTTGCCATTTACTTTATTGTTTTGGGTTCGGGTTTATACACCCTTTCGTGTTTCCTGTCTAGAGGATATCCTTTAGAATTTGTTGGAGAGCTGGTTTGGTGGTGCTGAATTCTCTCAGCTTTTGCTTGTCTGTAAAGCTTTTGATTTCTCCTTCGTATTTGAATGAGATCCTTGCTGGGTACAGTAATCTGGGCTGTAGGTTATTGTCTTTCATCACTTTAAGTATGTCTTGCCATTCCCTCCTGGCCTGAAGAGTTTCTGTTGACAGATCAGCTGTTATCCTTATGGGAATCCCCTTGTGTGTTATTTGTTGTTTTTCCCTTGCTGCTTTTAATATTTGTTCTTTGTGTTTGATCTTTGTTAATTTGATTAATATGTGTCTTGGGGTGTTTCGCCTTGGGTTTATCCTATTTGGGACTCTCTGTGTTTCTTGGACTTGGGTGATTATTTCCTTCCCCAGTTTAGGGAAGTTTTCAACTATTATCTCCTCAAGGATTTTCTCATGATCTTTCTTTCTGTCTTCTTCTTCTGGGACTCCTATAATTCGAACGTTGGAGCGTTTCATATTGTCCTGGAGGTCTCTGAGATTGTCCTCGTTTCTTTTAATTCATTTTTCTTGTTTCCTCTCTGATTCATTTATTTCTACCATTCTATCTTCTATTTCACTAATCCTATCTTCTGCCTCCATTATTCTACTATTTGTTGCCTCCAGAGTGTTTCTGATCTCATTTATTGCGTTATTCATTATATTTTGACTCTTTTTTATTTCTTCTAGGTCCTTGTTAAACCTTTCTTGCATCTTCTCAATCCTTGTCTCTAGGTTATTTATCTGTGTTTCCATTTTGATTTCAAGATTTTGGATCATTTTCACTATCAATATTCGGAATTCCTTCTCCGGTAGATTCCCTATTTCTTCCTCTTTTGTTTGGTTTGGTGGGCAACTCTCCTGTTCCTTTACCTGCTGAGTATTCCTCTGTCTCTTCATCTTGGTTATATTGCTGCATTTGGGGTGGCCTTTTTATATTCTGATAATTTGTGGAGTTCTCTTTATTATGGAGCTTCCTCACTTTGGGTGGGGTTCTATCAGTGGCTTGTCAAGGTTTCCTGGTTAGGGAGGCTTGTGTTGGAGTTTTGGTGGGTGGAGCTGGGTTTCTTCTCTCTGGAGTGCAGTGGAGTGACCCGTAATGGGTTATGAGACATCAAAGGTTTTAGGATAATTTTGAGCTGCTTGTATATTGAAGCTCAGGGGAGTGTTCCTGTGTTGCTGGAGAATTTGCGTGGTATGTCTTGTTTTGGAACTTGTTGGCCCTTGGGTGGAGCTTGGTTTCGGTGTAGGTATGAAGGCATTTGATGAGCTCCTATTGCTTAATGTTCCCTGAATTCAAGAGTTCTCTAATGTTTTCAGGCTTTGGGTTTAAGCTTCCTGCTTCTGGTTTTCAGTTTTATTTTTACAGTAGCCTCTAGACTTCTCCATCTATACAGCACCGATGATAAAACATCTAGGTTAAAGATGAAAAGTTTCTCCACATTGAGGGACACTCAGAGAGGTTCACTGAGTTACAAGGAGAAGAGAAGATGGAGGGGGTAGTTAGAGGTAACTGGAATGAGATGCGGTGAGATCAAGAGAAGAGAGAGCAAGCTAGCCAGTAGTCACTTCCTTATGTGCGCTCTATAGTCTGGACCGCTCAGAGGTATTTACAGAGTTATACGGGGAAGAGGAGAGGGAGGAAGTAGACAGAGGTGACCAGGAGGATAAGAGAGAGGAATGAGTAGGAGAGAGACAAATCCTGCCAGTAACCAGTTCCTTAGGTGTTCTCCACCGTCTGGAACACCCAGAGATTCACAGAGTTGGATAGAGAAGAGATGGGGGAGAAAAGAGACAGAGGCCACCTGGTGGAGAAAAAGGAGAGTCCAAAGGAGGAGAGAGTGGTCAAGCCAGTAATCTCCCTCTCAGGTAAACTTGGGTTGTGAAGTTTGGGTTTTTAAATGTACAAAATTGACAACAAAAGCCTAAGAGCAAAGATTAAAAATCTGGAGCAGAGGTTGGATTTTCAAAGATACAATATTAAAGAAAAGCAGAAGGAAAAAGGAAGAAAGAAAAAAAAAAGGAATTATTAAAAAGCAAACAAAGAACAAAACTAACCAAAACAAAACACCAACAACCATCCAAAGAGTATATATGATGTTTGCCTTAAAAAAAAAAAAGTCTTTTTTTTAAAAAATAGTAATACTAGGTTATAGAAATAAAAATTAGAGGAGAAATAGAAGACTTAACAATTAAAAAAAAAACTCGGAAAAAAAAAGCAAAAAAAAAAAAAGCAAAAAGCAAAAAAAAAAAAAAAGAATGATTTTAAAACTATTAAAAAATTAAAAATATATCTGGCTCTTCTCTGATGTTATGGGCCGTGTGGGCTCACTTCCAAGGTGGTTCCCTCTGTTTAACTTCTTCTGTTTGCTGGTTTTTTAGGCTCACTAGTTCAGTCGCGCTGTGGGGAGGTGGGATGCTGCAAACAAATAGCACTGTCGTGTGTACACAGTATCTCTGCCCCGCTTGACCTGTCCTTTCTCGCGGCGCACAAACCGCTCCGGCTCTACGATGCTCAGCCGGGAACCATCTGGGGCCGGCCCTAGGCTGCGTGCACTTCCCCTGTCCAAGCCGCTCAGGTTCGGCCCTCAGGCAGCCCTCAGAGGCACAAATGCGGCTGGGACTGCGCTTTGTGCTCTTCCCAGGTCCGAGTAGCTCAGGAGTTTGGCGAGCGCGATCACCGCAGCTTGTCACCTTTTCCGCCGCTGCCGCTCAGCTCTCTGGGTGGACCGCTGGCGCACCCCGTGAGGCAGACTGTGACTGTCCAGCACCCCCAGAAGTCTTAGCAAAGGAGCCTGCTTGCAGCTAGGTAAGTAAAGTCTCTCCGGGTCTGCAATTGCCCCTTTCCAGTCCTTACGGCTCTGGCTGCCTGTCCCCGGCGGGGAATGGTCTGCAGCCGGCTTTTCTGCTCCGTCCTTTGTTCTGTGCTCGGTCCTGGCGGTGTCTTATGTTCGAGCTTTTCGCGTGGTAGCTATCCCACAGTCTGGTTTGCTAGCCCAAGTTAGTTCGTTCTGGTTGCGCGTGGGGCGTTCCTGCCGGATTCTTGCAAAGCTCTGCAGCCCGCGCCTCCCGCGCGTCCCTGCCCTGCCCCCACTTCCCAATGGCGGATGCAGGCGTCTATGCTGCTTTTCCGCTGGGGGAGTTACTGGTGGGCTTGTAATCTGTTGGTTTTAATTATTTACCTATTTTTCCTTCCTGTTATGTTGCCCTCTGTGTTTCCAAGGCTCGCCACAGACTCGGCAGGGAGAGTGTTTCCTGGTGTTTGGAAACCTCTCTTCTTAAAATTCCCTTCCCGGGACGGGCTTCCCTTCCCGGGACGGAGCTCCCTCCCCACCTCCTTTGTCTCCTTTTTCGTCTTTTATATTTTTTCCTACCTGTTTTTGAAGACAATGGTCTGCTTTTCTGGTTGCCTGATGTCCTCTGCCAGCCTACAGAAGTTGTTTTGTGGATTTTGCTCGGCGTTGAAATGTTCTTTTGAGGAATTTGTGAGGGAGAACATGATCTTCCCGTCCTATTCCTCCGCCATCTTTCCACTCCAGTCAGCATAGGTGATTTGAATGACTCTTGTGAACCTGTCCATTGTCATTGTGGACAACAGATTATAATCTAATTAATACGATCTAATAAGAGTCAGCCATACTTTGGATCACAACTCTGCCACTTACTAACTTTGATGGACTTAGGTTACACTAGTTAAGCTGATTTGCAATTTCTCATTTGTAAAAAGTGCCAGTAATACCTAGGTCACAGGTCTATTAAGAAGATTAAATAAAATAATATATGTGACAGTTCCTGAAAACCCAGCACTCAACACATGATCTGTTTCCTTAGTGTTTTGACCTCAACCTTTTTTTCCTTAATTTCAGCTATATTTTATTGATAATTAGTAAGTGAACTAAATTGAATGTCACTTTAAATACTCCAGAAGAAAGGGCTATTTTTAGAAGTTCTATAATCAAACTTTCCATTAAGAGAAAAACCCTTTTGTAGAACAATCCCTCATCTCTAATTTTTATACTTTGAAGTTTCTGTTACATTAAAACATAACTTTTATTAATTTAAATGCTCTTGGTTAGTGCTATTTGTTTCTTCACCTTCATAATTCAACGGAATGTTTTCATTTTCTCTCTAGACAAGCTAGATAATCAGTAATATAGTAGTAATCACTTTATCTCTGTAACTTTTCCCCTCTGTTATATGCTTTCCTGATCTATTTCTGTAGCTTATCACATGTGAAAGTGAAAGAGGAGGGCGAAAAGTTGGCTTAAAACTCAGCATTCAGAAAACTAAGATCATACCATCCAGTCCCAGAGCTTCATGGCAAAAAGATGGGGAAACAATGGAAACAGTGACAGACTTTTACTTTTGGGGGCTCCAAAATCACTGCAGCTGGTAACTGTAGCCATGAAATTAAAAGACGCTTGCTCCTTGGGAGAAAAGTTATGACCAACCTAGACAGCATATTAAAAAGTGGAGACATTACTTTACTGACAAAAGTCCGTTTAGTCAAAGCTATGGTTCTTCCAGAAGTCATGTATGGATTTGAGAGTTGGAATATAAAGAAAGCTGAGTGCCAAAAAATTGATGCTTTTGAGCTGTGGTGTTGGAGAAGACTCTAGAGAGTCCCTTGGACTGCAAGGAGATCCAACCAGTCAATCTTAAAGGAAATCAATCCTGAATATTCATTGGAAGGACTAATGCTGAAGCTAAAACTCTAGTACTTTGGCCACCTGATGTGAAGAACTGACTCATCTGAAAAGACCCTGATGCTTGGAAAGATTGAAGGCAGGAGGAGAAGGGGATGACAGAGGATGAGATGGTCGGATGGCATCACCAACACGACGGACATGAGTTTGAGTAGGCTCCAGGAGTTGGTGACAGACAGGGAAACCTGGCATGCTGCAGTGCATGCAGTCTCAAAGAGTTAGACACGACTGAGACTGAACTGAACTGATCGCATGTTTTAACTTATGCTAGGCAGCGGCAGTGGCGGGCCGGCGCACTAACCGTGGCCGAGAGCTACCACACGTCTGAAGTCAGGGACAGTGGCCCAGAGTGCCAGGCTGCGACAGCGCAGGAACTGCCGGGAGGAGCCACCCCACGTCCGAGGTCAGGGGTGGCCGGGAGAAGCCACTTAGCGCCCAAGGCCAGGGGCGGTGACCCTGAGGAGCCACCCCGAGCCCGAGGCCAAGGTTGAGAGGGTGGCTGAGCAGGCACAGGAGGGCCTAGAGGAGCTATCCCACGTTGAAGGTCAGAAATGGCGGTAAGGAGATACCCCTCGTCCAAGGTAAGGAGCAGAGGCTGTGCTTTGCTGGAGCAGCCATGAAGAGATACCCCACGCCCAAGGTAAGAGAAACCCAAGTAAGATGGTAGGTGTTGCAAGAGGGCATCAGAGGGCAGACACACTGAAACCATACTTACAGAAAAGTAGTCAGTCTAATCACACTAGGACCACAGCCTTGTCTAACCCAATGAAACCAAGCCATGCCTGCAGGGCAACCCAAGACTGGTGGGTCATGATGGAGATGTCTGACAGAATGTGGTCCACTGGAGAAGGGAATGGCAAACCACTTCAGTATTCTTGCCTTGAGAACCCCATGAACAGCATGAAAAGGCAAAATGATAAGATACCAAAAGAGGAACTCCCCAGGTCAGTAGGTGTCCAATATGCTACTGGAGATCAGTGGAGAAATAACTCCAGAAAGAATGAAGGGATGGAGCCAAAGCAAAAACAATACCCAGTTGTGGATGTGACTGGTGATAGAAGGTCCGATGCTGTAGAGAGCAATATTCACAGGAACCTGGAACATCAGGTCCATCAATCAAGGCAAATTCGAAGTGGTCAAACAAGAGATGGCAAGAGTGAACGTTGACATTCTAGGAATCAGCGAACTAAAATGGACTGGAAAGGGTGAATTTAACTCAGATGGCCATTATATCTACTACTGCAGGCAGGAATCCCTCAGAAGAAATGGAGTAGCCATCATGGTCAACAACAAAAGAGTCCGAAATGCAGTACTTGGATGCAATCTCAGAAACGACAATATGATCTTTGTTCGTCTCCAAAGCAAACCATTCAATATCACAGTTATCCAAGTCTAAGCCCCAACCAGTAACCCTGAAGAAACTGAAGTCGAACAGTTTTATGAAGACCTACAAGACCTTTTAGAACTAACGCCTAAAAATGATGTCCTTTTCATTATAGGGGACTGGAATGCAAAAGTAGGAAGTCAAGAAACACCTGGAGTAACAGACAAATTTGGCCTTGGAATGCGGAATGAAGCAGGGCAATGAGTTTTGCCAAGAGAAAGCACTGGTCATAGTAAACACCCTCTTCCAAGAACACAAGAGAAGACTCAACACATGGACATCACCAGATGGTCAACACCAAAATCAGATTGATTATATTCTTTGCAGCCAAAGATGGAGAAGCTCTATACAGTCAACAAAAACAAGACCAGGAGCTGACTGTGGCTCAGATCATGAACTCCTTATTGCCAAATTCAGACTGAAATTGAAGAAAGTCGGGAAAACCACTGGATCATTCAGGTATGACCTAAATCAAATCCCTTATGATTATACAGTGGAAGTGAGAAATACATTTAAGGGCCTAGATCTGATAGATAGAGTGCCTGATGAACTATGGAATGAGGTTCATGACATTGTACAGGAGACAGGGATCAAGACCATCCCCATGGAAAAGAAATACAAAAAAGCAAAATGGCTGTCTGGGGAGGCCTGACAAATAGCTGTGAAAAGAAGAGAGGCGAAAAGCAAAGGAGAAAAGGAAAGATACAAGCATCTGAATGCAGAGTTCCAAAGAATAGCAAAGAGAGATAAGAAAGCCTTCTTCAGCAATCAATGCAAAGAAATAGAGGAAAAGAACAGAATGGGAAAGACTAGAGATCTCTTTAAGAAAATTAGAGATACCAAGGGAACATTTCATGCAAAGATGGGCTTGATAAAGGACAGAAATGGTATGGACCTAACAGAAGCAGAAGATATTAAGAAGAGGTGGCAAGAATACACAGAAGAACTGTACAAAAAAGATCTTTATGACCCAGATAATCATGATGATGTGATCACTCATCTAGAGCCAAACATCCTGGAATGTGAAGTTAACTGGGCCTTAGAAAGCATCACTATGAACAAAGCTAGTGGAGGTGATGGAATTCCAGTAGAGCTGTTTCAAATCCTGAAAGATGATGCTGTGAAAGTGCTGTACTAGGTATGTCAGCAAATTTGGAAAACTCAGCAGTGGCCACAGAACTGGAAAAGGTCAGTTTTCATTCCAATTCCAAAGAAAGGCAATGCCAAAGAATGTTCAAACTACCACACAGTTGCACTCATCTCACATGCTAGTAAAGTAATGCTCAAAATTCTCCAAGCCAGGCTTCAGCAATACGTGAACCGTGAACTCCCTGATGTTCAAGCTGGTTTTAGAAAAGGCAGAGGAACCAGAGATCAAATTGCCAACATCTGTTGGATCATGGAAAAAGCAAGAGATTCCAGAAAAACATCTATTTCTGCTTTCTTGACTATGCCAAAGCCTTAGACTGTGGAAAATTCTGAAAGATATGGGAATACCAGACCACCTGACCTGCCTCTGGAGAAATCTGTATGCAGGTCAGGAAGCAACAGTTAGAACTGGACATGGAACTGGACATGGTTCCAAATAGGAAAAGGAGTACGTCAAGGCTGTATATTGTCACCCTGCTTATTTAACTTCTATGCAGAGTACATCATGAGAAACGCTGGGCTGGAAGAAACACAAGCTGGAATCAAGATTGCTGGGAGAAATATCAATAACCTCAGATATGCAGATGACACCACCTTTATGGCAGAAAGTGAAGAGGAACTAAAAAGCCTCTTGATGAAAGTGAAAGAGGAGAGTGAAAAAATTGGCTTAAAGCTCAACATTCAGAAAACGAAGATCATGGCATCTGGTCCCATCACTTCATGGCAAATAGATGGAGAAACAGTGGAAACAGTGGTTGACTTTATTTTGGGGGGCTCCAAAATCACTGCAGATGGTGACTGCAGCCATGAAATTAAAAGACGCTTACTCCTTGGAAGAAAAGTTATGACCAACCTAGATAGCATATTCAAAAGCAGAGACATTACTTTGCCGACTAAGGTCCGTCTAATCAAGGCTATGGTTTTTCTCGTGGTCATGTATGGATGTGAGAGTTAGACCGTGAAGAAGGCTGAGCGCCGAAGAATTGATGCATTTGAACTGTGGTGTTGGAGAAGACCCTTGAGGGTCCCTTGGACTGCAAGGAGATCCAACCAGTCCATTCTGAAAGAGATCAACCCTGGGATTTCTTTGGAAGGAATGATGCTGAAGCTGAAGCTCCAGTACTTTGGCCACCTCATTCGAAGAGGTGACTCATTGGAAAAGACTCTGATGCTGGGAGGGATCGGGGGCAGGAGGAGAAGGGGACGACCCAGGATGAGATGGCTGGATGGCATCACTGACTCAATGGATGTCAGTCTGAGTGAACTCTGGGAGATAGTCATGGACAGGGAGGGCTGGCGTGCTGCGATTCATGGGGTCGCAAAGAGTTGGACACGACTGAGTGACTGAACTGAACTGAAGTAACTATTAATTAATTTTTGCCTGTATTAATTTTTAATCATAAAATAATTAATTTTTAATCACTGAGAAGCAATGATATTGAGAAAGAATATCACTCCATATCTAAACACATACGTTTGATTCATAGAATCTTTGAATTATTTTTATTTATATAGGAGACTATGTTCTTTGTACAGGTAAACTATGACTTCGTTTATCTTACAGCTTTACGGCTTGCTACTATTTATTTCCCTCAAGTAATCAAAAAAATTAAGCTTATTGTGGCTATTTAATAGACTCTGCTTGATCTGGTAACAAACTGTCTACTATATGTTAGGATGAACAACACTTAGTAGGATCATAAATAATTTGAATGTATACTAATGCTTGTTAACGCAGATCTTTAATATATTAGACTACTTTTTTAAATTCCAAGGATGTCAAGTGCAATAAGAATAGAATTTCTTTTGGTTAATAGTATGTGCATGCATGAATACTAAGTCACTTCAGTTGTGTCTGACCCTTTGTAACCCTATGGACTGTAACTCCTCTGTCCATGGGATTCTCCAGGCAAGAATACTGGAGTGTGTTGCCATGCCCTCCTCCAGGGGATCTTTCCAAGCCTGGGGATGAACCCGGGTCTCTTACATCTCCAGCACTGGCAGGCATGTTCTTTACCACTAGTGCCACCTGTGTGCGTGTGTGCTTAGTCATTCAGTCCTCTCCCACTCCGCGACCACGTGGACGGAGGAGCACCACCTGAGAAGCCCTAAATAGCACAAAGTTTTAACCAATTTTTATATTGCTTCTTTTTTCTAATCCTCAACCCTAAACAAGCAAAATAATGGGAACAAGTATATCAGTGTTCCTTTTTTACATAATAGTTCAGGCTCTGTGTCTGCTGGGTACCTGAAGAGACTTAGCACACACACACACCACTAGGTACATAGTCTCCTGGTCCTCAGCTACTTGAATTATTTTCATCCACTTGGAGGTGACTTTATCCTTTAAATTATTTTTGCAAATGTCACTCATTTGATTAAACTGGGTGTTTTTAGTGGATATATTTCTCGGCAGCTTCCTTTCTCCTCCTCTTTTACCCACCTCATTTTCCCTTTTTTATTGCCTCCCATGAAACTTAGAACGTGAATGCATCCTGCATCTGGTCACCTTTATCTTTCTTTGCACTATCTCACTACTCAGATTCCTCCCTTTTCCTCCTTTTCCAGAAACCTTGGTTTTGATTCTGTTCTTTGGGAAGATTTTAGATAACTATTAGTACTTGCATTCTTTATTTCCAAGGGAATTGAATTCCTTATGATTCACTGTAAATAAACCAAAAATATTCTAGAGTTTCTCTGATATGATAACCACATATATATATATTTACACCTCTGCCCAAATGTTACTGAAAAATTAAATTCTGCTTCTTCAACATGACTGCAGGTATTCTAGCTTGAGTTAAAAATGGCTTCATCTGAAGATTAAGAATTACTCCGTTTTCCAACCACTATAGAAAACCATAGGGAGATTTCTCAAAAACCTAAAAATAGAGTTGCCATATGACCCAGCAACACCACTCTTGGCATATATCCAGACAACATTATAATTCAAAAAATATATAAGCAGCCCTATATTCATATAGCAGCACTATTTACAATAGCCAAGATATGGAAACAACCTGAATATCCATCAACAGATGACTGGATAAAGAAGATGTGTTATATATAACAATACCATAGAATACTACCTAGCCATTAGAAAGAAAGAAATAATGCCATTTGCAGCAACACAGATGGACCTAGAGGTTATCAGACTAAATGAAGTAAGCCAGACAAAGACAAATACCATATGATTTCCTTATATGTGGAATCTAAAATATGACACAAATAAAGTTATTTATGAAACCAAAAAACTCACAGACACAGAGAATAGACTTGTGGTTGCCAGGGGAAAGGGGAGGTAAGAAAGGGATGAACCGAGAGTTTGGGATTAGCAGATGCAAACTCTTGTATATAGAATGGATAAAAAGTAAGTTCCTACAGTATAGCATAGGGAACTATATTCAATATACTGTAATAAACTATAGTGGAAAACAATAAAAGAATTATTCCATTTTCAGTTAAAGTGTTATGCCCAAGTCGCAAAATCTCCCAATGACCACCAGGGAGCCGATATCCGATGCAAAAGCAAGAGAGTTTTTATTACCAAGCTCAAGCTGGGGCTCCCACCGTTACCGATGCAGCAGCTAAGGAGAGGAGCCCCGAACTCTGGGTTACATTGCTTATATAGGGTATTCTCGCGCGAAAAATTCGAAAAACGGGAGTTTCCGGGTTGGGAGACGTCTAATTGGTTACCTTCTGTGGAAGGGTTAGGTGTTGGGTTCTGATTGGTTTTCATTTCCTGGGCTGGCCACGGGTTCTGATTAGTTCCCATTTCCCAGGCTTAATTTTAATTTCCTGGGCAGGTTGTAAGTCCTGAATGTAAAGTCAGGAGATCCTAATCTGGGATCTGATTGGCTTGTAGGTGGTGGCTTGAGGTCAGGGGATTTCCAAAGATTCTTTCCTCAGAACTCTAAAATGGAGTCTTTTTTTTTTTTTTTTTAACAAAATGGGGTGGCTTAGGTCCTTCAAAAGTATTCATCAGTTTAAGGTTAAAAATAATGACTGTCTTCATGTGACTATTAAGAGGAAAACAATTTTTGATTGTGAAAATGACTGTGCCCCAAATTCAGTTTTACTCCAAACATTGTCTGTAGTACTTTTATTGGACTATTTTGTTTAATTTTCCAAACAAATTTTAAACCTATCATTTAAACAAAATTTTACCCATTTTTTTTCTAAACCAATGAGTACAGGCAAAGTACTTAAGAGAATTTAATTACCTAGCAAATGTTCTCTGACACATTTATCATTAAGTCATTTGGGCCAGTAAATGCAAAGAAATCAGATCCTGTCCCTCTCCAGACCATCAGAAGATGAGCATGAAAAGAGTGAGACTATAAGTCAGCACAGGTCAGTGTCTGGAGATTTAAAAAAAAAAAAATGCTTCAATGATAAGTTTCCATCCTTTTTATGAAAAAGGCCTAGATCAGTGAGTTGTGGCTTTGGAGATAAAAGGTGTCATTTTTGGAGGGTGGGATGAAAATTGCTTTTCAAGCTGGAGTGGTGGCAGAAGAAGGGTCTCTTCCCAAGAGAGTTTATTACTTGCCCATTAGAAGGCTTAGCATCAAATCCCACCTTGGGAAGATCTAAACAAGGGTTATATGATAGCTGGGTCCCCCTGCAGCAGTTCATAGTGTGGGCAGAGACAGCCTCATTACCACCCAAGCTGCTCCGACCCGGACCACAGTGTGACGTGGAAAGAACAAAGAAAGGGGAAGGAGAGACATGTAATATGATCTATTATTTTGCAATTAACTCAAGACTAGCCCCGGTCCACTGTCAGCACTCTCACTGCACACACCACACACTCACACACATCCGAGATTGGATCCAGAAACACTAAATCAATTTCCCCTCTCTCACCCTCAGTGGGGGGACTAGACCAACCTCACCTTCTCCAGCCTGAAAACCTAGCTTCCAAGACCCTTATGGACCAGAGTACAAGGTTCTTCACTCCTCTGAAAGAAAGCCATCTAGAGAATTCATTTATACATATTCCTCTTCCATTACTATTTTTTGATGTCTGTTGCATGATACAGATTTCATCATGCAATTTACATGCAAATGATTAGAAAAATCTACATATTGCCTAATTAAATTTATCTATAATTACAGCTACTAATTGGTCCAGCATCCTAGAAAAGTGCTAGTTAGCACTGATTACATAACTACCGCCCCTGACCTCGGTCGCGGGGTAGCTCCTCTAGGCTGCTGCCCCTGACCTCGAACCCTGGATAACTCCTTTCCGCTGCCGCCCCTGACCTCCGACGTGGGGTAGCTCCTCTCAGCCGTGCTCTGCCCGTCGTCGCAGCTGCCCATGCTCTGCGTGGCATTGCAGCCACCCGCGCTGGTTAGTTTTTACTGAGCAACTCATAGATATGCATCAGATAGCTTTATTCCACTTGGAGCTATTCCACATTCAAGGTCAGGAGGGGCGGCAGTGAGGAGATACCCCTCGTCCAAGATAAGGAGCAGTGGCTGCGCTTTGCTGGAGCAGCCGTGAAGAGATACTCCACGTCCAAGGTAAGAGAAACCCAAGTAAGACGGTAGCTGTTGCAAGAGGGCGGCTGCTGCTGCTGCTAAGTCACTTCAGTCATGTCCGACTCTGTGCGACCCCATAGAGGGCAGCCCACCGGCTCCCCCATCCCTGGGAATTCTCTAGGCAAGAATACTGGAATAGGTTGCCATTTCCTTCTCCAATGCATGAAAGTGAAAAGGCAAACTGAAGTCGCTCAGTCGTGTCTGACTCTTAGCGACCCCATGGACAGCAGGCAGACACACTGAAACCATGATCACAGAAAACTAGTCAATTCTAATCACACTAGGACCACAGCCTTGTCTAACTCAATGAAACAGCCATGCCCTGTGGGGCCACCCAAGACAGGTGGGCATGGTGGAGAGATCTGACAGAATGTGGTCCACTGGAGAAGGGAATGGCAAACCACTTCAGTATTCTTGCCTTGAGAACCCCATGAACAGTATGAAAAGGCAAAATGATAGGATACTGAAAGAGGAACTCCCCAGGTCAGTAGGTGCCCAATATGCTACTGGAGATCAGTGGAGAAATAACTCCAGAAATAAATCCAGAAAGAATGAAGGGATGGAGCCAAAGCAAAAACAATACCCAGTTGTGGATGTGACTGGTGATAGAAGCAAGGTCTGATGCTGTAAAGAGCAATTTTGCATAGGAAACTGGAACGTCAGGTCCATCAGTCAAGGCAAATTGGAAGTGGTCAAACAAGAGATGGCAAGAGTGAATGTTGACATTCTAGGAATCAGCGAACTAAAATGGAATGGAAAGGGTGAATTTAACTCAGATGACCATTATATCTACTACTACGGGCAAGAATCCCTCAAAAGAAATGGAGTAGCTATCATGGTCAACAAAAGAGTCCGAAATGCAGTACTTGGATGCAATCTCAAAAAAGACAGAATGATCTCTGTTCGTCTCCAAGGCAAACCATTCAATATCATGGTGATCCAAGTCTATGCCCCAACCAGTAACGCTGAAGAAGCTGAAGTTGAACAGTTTTATGAAGACCTACAAGACCTTTTAGAACTAACACCCAAAAGAGATGTCCTTTTCATTATAGGGGACTGGAATGCAAAAGTAGGAAGTCAAGAAACACCTGGAGTAACAGACAAATTTGGCCTTGGAATGCGGAATGAAGCAGGGCCATACTGATAGAGTTTTGCCAACAGAATGCACTTGTCATAGCAAACACCCTCTACCAACAACACAAGAGAAGACTCTACACATGGACATCACCAGATGGTCAACACCAAAATCAGATTGATTATATCTTTTGCAGCCAAAGATGGAGAAGCTCTATACAGTCAACAAAAACAAGACCAGGAGCTGACTGTGGCTCAGATCATGAACTCCTTATTGCCAAATTCAGACTTAAATTGAAGAAAGTCGGGAAAACCACTAGACCATTCAGGTATGACCTAAATCAAATCCCTTATGATTATACAGTGGAAGTTAGAAATAGATTTAAGGGCCTAGATCTGATAGATAGAGTGCCTGATGAACTATGGAATGAGGTTCATGACATTGTACAGGAGACAGGGATCAAGACCATCCTCATGGAAAAGAAATGCAAAACAGCAAAATGGCTGTCTGGGGAGGCCTGACAAATAGCTGTGAAAAGAAGAGAAGTGAAAAGCAAAGGAGAAAAGGAAAGATACAAGCATCTGAATGCAGAGTTCCAAAGAATAGCAAGAAGAGATAAGAAAGCCTTCTTCAGCAATCAGTGCAAAGAAATAGAGGAAAAGAACAGAATGGGAAAGACTAGAGATCTCTACAAGAAAATTAGAGATACCAAAGGAACATTTCATGTAAAGATGGGCTTGATAAAGGACAGAAATGGTATGGACCTAACAGAAGCAGAAGATATTAAGAAGAGGTGGCAAGAATACACAGAAGAACTATACAAAAATATCTTCAGGACCTAGATAATCATGATGGTGTGATCACTAATCTAGAGCCAGACATCCTGGAATATGAAGTCAAGCAGGCCTTAGAAAGCATCACTACAAACAAAGCTAGTGGAGGTGATGGAATTCCAGTTGAGCTATTTCAAATCCTGAAAGATGATGCTGTGAAAGTGCTGCACTCGGTATGCCAGCAAATTTGGAAAACTCAGCAGAGGCCACAGGACTGGAAAAGGTCAATTTTCATCCCAATCCCAAAGAAAGGCAATGCCAAAGAATGCTCAAACTACTGCACAATTGCACTCATCTCACATGCGAGTAAAGTAATGCTCAAAATTCTCCAAGCCAGACTTCAGCAATACGTGAACCATGAACTCCCTGATGTTCAAGCTGGTTTTAGAAAAGGCAGAGGAACCAGAGATCAAATTGCCAACATCCACTGGATCATGGAAAAAGCAAGAGAGTTCCAGAAAAACATCTATTTCTGCTTTCTTGACTATGCCAAAGCCTTTGACTGTGTGGATCACAATCAACTGTGGAAAATTCTGAAAGGGATAGGAATACCAGACCACCTCACCTGCCTCTTGAGAAATCTATATGCAGGTCAGGAAGCAACAGTTAGAACTGGACATGGAACAACAGACTGGCCCCAAATAGGAAAAGGAGTACGTCAAGGCTGTATATTGTCACCCTGCTTAAACTTCTATGCAGAGTACATCCTCAGAAACGCTGGGCTGGAAGAAGCACAAGCTGGAATCAAGATTTCCGGGAGAAACATCAATAACCTCAGATATGCAGATGACACCACCCTTATGGCAGAAAGTAAAGAGGAGCTAAAAAGCCTCTTGATGAAAGTGAAAGAGGAGAGTGAAAAAGTTGGCTTAAAGCTCAACATTCAGAAAACGAAGATTATGGCATCTGGTCCCATCACTTCATGGGAAATAGATGGGGAAACAGTGGAAGCAGTGTCAGACTTTATTTTTTGGGGCTCCAAAATCACTGCAGATGGTGACTGCAGCCATGAAATTAAAAGACGCTTACTCCTTGGAAGAAAAGTTATGATCAACCTAGACAGCATATTCAAAAGCAGAGACATTACTTTGCCAATAAAAGTCCGTCTAGTCAAGGCTATGGTTTTTCCAGTGGTCATGTATGGATGTGAGAGTTGGACTGTGAAGAAAGCTGAGTACTGAAGAACTGATGCTTTTGAACTGTGGTGTTGGAGAAGACTCTTGAGAGTCCCTTGGACTGCAAGGAGATCCAACCAGTCCATTCTGAAGGAGATCAACCCTGGGATTTCTTTGGAGGGAATGATGCTGAAGCTGAAACTCCAGTACTTTGGCCACCTCATGTGAAGTGTTGACTCATTGGAAAAGACTCTGATGCTGGGAGGGATTGGAGGCACGAGGAGAAGGGGACAACAGAGGATGAGTTGGCTGGATGGCATCACAGACTCGATGGATGTGAGTTTTAGTGAACTCCAGGAGATGGTGATGGACAGGGAAGCCTGGAGTTGGACACGACTGAGCGACTGAACTGAACTGATATAACTTTACCTGAAAGCAGACCCAATACTTAGTTTTTACCCACACTAGCTAATTAAGTAAAAATTTATTGCTAAAAACTTAAACATATTAGCATGTTTTGTATATTTTAAATTATCACTATGGTATGGGAAATACCAAAAATGCTTGCAAATATTTTAAAAATAAAATGCAAAATATTATTATTTTTATGTACATATTTATCAGAAAGATCAAAAAAATAGCTTAAAAATCATTAGAGCTAACCATTAAATATCTGGAGAAAGAAGGAGAGAGAGAGAGTGATTCCACTAAAGAGTAACAAGAAAAAAATATAAATTACGTGTATTAATATTTTAATATGAAGGCATTATATTGAGAAAACAATACTATATCAAGACGAATAAATGAAATGGTATCCCTTGTTATTGATTATAGACATTATTTTTAAAATATATACTCACCTGTAATTGCTTTCCAAGGTTAACTGAACCCGCAGTCTCAATAGCGCACATGTCTTGCAGGAGAAGCTGGGGCTCTTCTGGAGGTAAACATGCACCTGGCTCTTGAGTTGGAGAAGGTAAAGGAGGATCTGGTGGGATGAACTGCCAGATAACTGAGCAGACATGTGACCACATACCTAAGCTGCAACATTGCCTGGTGATCCTGTACCAATCTCCTGAGAATATAAGACATAATTCCCTGCTTTAAATCCACCTTCCAAATCTCATACAAAATGTCCCTACTGGGGAAAGCAAACTTGGAACTCTGTGGGAAATGGAATTCTGTTTAATATATTTGCAAGTTAGCTAAGTTGACACAATACAAACTCACCACAATACAGATAAAAATTTCTCAGAAGGAGTGATTTATGGAGTTTTGAGGGCATAGAATAATTTTCTAAACATAACGCCAAAGGCAAAGACCTTGATGGAAAGACTGAAAGATAAGACAATAAAAGTTTTAAAAATTTTTGTTTGAAAACCCACCAAAAGGGGCTTCCCTGGTGGCTCAGTGGTAAAGAATCTGCTTGCCAACGCAGGAAACATGGGTTCTATCCCTGGTCCCAGAAGGTCCCACATGCCGTAGAGCAACTAAGCTCACACACCATGACTACTAAGCCTGTGCTCTAGAGCAACTACTGAGCCCTCCTACCACAGTTACTGAAGTCCATGCACCTGAAGCCTGTGTTCCACAGCAAGAAGCTGCAGAAATGAGAAACCCATGCACTGCAGCAAAGAGTAGCCCCCCCCCCATCTAAACACCCCCCCAACTGCTCTCCCCCTCAACGCAGCAACAAAGACCCAGGACAGCCAAAAATAAATAAATAAATAAAATTTTAAAAACCAACAAAACCTGAATGTAATTAATTTTAAAAAAGAAAGAAAGAAAAAATTAGGGAAGTATTTGCAGTACAGCGATAGACAAATGGTGAGTCTGTTTAATATATAAGAAGCTTTTCAAATTAATAAAAAAGAGATGAACCCATGATATTTTAAATTTCAATAGATAATTCAATTCACTAAAGAAGAAAAAATAAAACAGCCAAAACACATTTTTAAACATAAAATTCACTGGAAATCAAATAAATGCAAAAGGGTATTCTCCAACCTGTTGGCTGCTGCTGCTGCTGCTGCTGCTGCTGCTGCTACTAAATAGCTTCAGTCATGTCCAACTCTGTGTGACCCATAGATGGCAGCCCACCAGGCTCCCCCGTCCCTGGGATTCTCCAGGCAAGAACACTGGAGTGGGTTGCCATTTCCTTCTCCAATGCATGAAAGTGAAAAGTGAAAGTGAAATCGCTCAGTCGTGTCCGACTCTTAGCTACGCCATGGACTGCAGCCTACCAGGCCCCTCCATCCATAGGATCTTCCAGGCAAGAGTACTGGAGTGGGGTGCCATTGACATTAGGGAATCAATACTGTGATGTATTCATACAACTTGATCTAGATTTTTAAATTTTTATTAATTTATCCAGAGAAAACATATCACAATATGCCCAAGATAAAACAGGCACCAGATAAATATTTTTAAAGGGATGTGTAAAAATGCTTTTACTTTAAAGATATTTGCAATAGCAAAAAAAAAAGGAAAAAACTGAAATGTCTCATAATAAAGCATTAGTTAAACAGACTTTGATATCTTTATATAATGAACTACTGAATAGCCATTGAAAGCTTTCAATTAAAAATATGGAACTGTATTTGAAAAAACATTCTGAAAAATTTTATCATGTCTCATTTGAGTAAAAAATGTTATATATCTACACATATATATTCATTCATTCACATAGATGAAAATAATGGCAGAATATATACTAAATTATTAGTAGAATTGCTGTTCTTTCCATTTTCGATGAATATCTATTATTCATGTAGTACAAGAAGTTATAAAATTCACTTGAAGTACTATTTAAAATCTTGAATACTTGATGAAAACTATTATTGTCTCTCTTTTACTTCTCTTAAATGTTATACACTTATTGAGTGCATGATGCATAAAGACATTGACGAGCAAGAATAAATTTAACTAGAAAGATGAGGGAATTCTTCCTGAGAGAGGTGACATTTGAGGAAAATCTCCAAGAGTGGGCAGAATTTTGAGTTGGAAAGGTGGCAGTAGATGGAAGGCATTGAAGAGACTCATTTCAGTTTGAGGAGCAGCAAGTATAGAGTCGTGCATTAGACATGAAGCTGAAAGGTAGGTTGGGATAAAGAACAATAAGTAGGCTCCTCCAGCCTCATGAGGAGTATGAATCTAGCAATTAGCATATTTCATACACTGGTATTTCAAGGGAAGCAGAGTCTGAAAAATGCGTCTTTAACCTTTACTTATGAGTCACAGGTCTGGAGCACTGTGAGGGCTCTGAGCCTGGAATTCAGGCATCAGATGGCCATAGACATTGACCCATTGATTTGTTAATGAATACAAAAGTAGTATCATTAAGCCTTCTCAATATAGTTTCTGCCCATAGAAATCATTCTTGAAGATCTATATTGATTGTCTAGGTCAAAGAAATATGAACTAAATTCTCTTCAATCTGGCTAACATTATTGGCAAATAAGTGAAAATTGATACACTTTTTTTCTCTTTCATCCCACATAATATGCTTACAGGATAGTTTTTGTCTGTAATATGAATATATCATTCTTGAAAGTAAGCCCAGGAACATAGGGCTTATTGCCTCAAGACATAGCATGCAATCCCAGATCCACAAGCATCTACCTCCACTAATCTCTGTGTGTGTTATTTCAGAATCCACCCGCCCAGCTCTGTGAGTCTATCTAAATATACATGTGGTTTCCTAGGCTTGACTGAAAAAGAATTCATGTTGTTTTCTTAAAAAAAAAAAATTACGGGTAGTGTCTGTCCATCCTTGGCCCCAGCTAATTCAGTCAAATCATAGACAAGTTTATACCTATCTTTGAAAGGATTTTCAATCATTTGTTAACATAGTCAATGAAGCAGAAGTAGATGTTTTTCTGGAATTCTCTTGCTTTTTCTATGATCCAATGGATGTTGGCAATTTGATCTCTAGTTCCTCTGACATTTTCAAACTAAGCTTGAACATCTGGAAGTTCTAGGTTCATGTACAGTTGAAGCCTTGCTTGGAAAATTTTGAGCATTACTTTGCTAGCATGTGAGATGAGTGCAATTGTATGGTAGTCTGAACATTCTTTGGCATTGCCTTTCTTTGGGATTGGAATGAAAACTGACCCTTTCCAGTCCTGTGGCCACTGCTGAGTTTTCCAAATTTGCTGGCATATTGAGTGCAGCATTTTAACAGCATCATCTTTCAGCATTTGAAATAGCTCAGCTGGAATTCCATCACGTCCACTATCTTAGTTTGAGTGAAGTGTGGATCACAACAAACTGTAGAAAATTCTTAAAGAGATGAGAATACCAGATCACCTGACCTATCTCCTGAGAAATCTGTATGCAGGTCAAGAAGCAACAGTTAGAACCAGACATGAAACAATGGACTGGATCCAAATTGGGAAACGAGTACTTCAAGGCTGTATATTGTCACCCTGCTTATTTAACTTTTATGCAGAGTACATCATGCAAAATGCTGGGCTGGATGAAGTACAAGCTGGAATCAAGATTGCTGGGAGAAATAGCAATAACCTCAGATATGCAGATGATATCAACCTTATGGCAGAAAGCAAAGAACTTTGGACCATAGTTGGACCATAAATAAAGCTGAGCACCGAAGAACTGATACTTTTGTACTGTGGTATTGGGGAAGACTCTTGAGTCCCTTGAACTGCAAGGAGACCAAACCAGGCAATCCTAAGGGAAATCAACCCTGAATTGGAAGGACTAATGCTGAAGCTGAAACTCCAATACTTTGGCCACCTGATGCAAAGAACTGACTCACTGGAAAAGAACTTGATGCTGGGAAAGATTGAAGGCGGGAGGAGAAGGGGATGACAGAGGATGAAATGGTTGAATGGCATCACTGACTTGATGGACAAGTTTAAGCAAGCTCCTCGAGTTGGTGATGGACTGGGAAACCTGGTGTGCTGCAGTCCATGGGGTCTCAAAGAGCTGGGCATGACTGAGTGACTGAACTGAACTGAACTGAACTGAACTGGATCATTTGCTGAGGAAACCACTGCATGGCTCCTTGCTCTTTACAGGCACCTCTAAGTGACAAGACAAGCACGGTTGTTTCTTTTTACCACAAGGGATTGCACTGAATATTAAATGTGTATCTTTCCCGCTAACTGATACTGATGAAAAGGCATTCCCCCCTCAAAATAATTATTGTGCATTCACTGATTAAAATGGAAAATAATACCATTTAAATCATGTTTAACATTTAGCTTCTAATTAGAAATAACACAAAATATTCTTATTTTATTATTGATATAGATTATGGTCCATACCCCTGTAACAGCATTTCTTCTTACCTCTTCCATCTGAGCTTACCCATCCTCTGTGTCATTTTCTCAAGTGTTTTAGAGGATTAGTCAGTTAATGCAGAATACTAACCAAAGCTACCCAAAGCTTATCAACACTAACCAAGGCTTTCCAAGTGGCACTAGTGAAATAGAACCTGCCTTCCAATTCAGGATATCTAAGAGAGTCAGGTTCAATCCCTGGATGGGGAATAGCCCCTGGAGGAGGAAATGGCAACCCACTCCAGTACTCTTGCCTGGAGAATCCCAAGGACAGAAGAGCCTACTCTCCATAGGGTCGCAGAGTCAGACACAACTGAGGCGACTTAGCATAGCAACCAGAGCTTGTACAATAGTCACAGATAAATATTTAAAATAGTGTTGCTGTTATTTAGTCACTGTTGTGTCAAACTCTTTTGCGACCCCATAGACTGCAGCCCACTCCTCTCCATGGGATTTTCCAGGCAGGAGTACTGGAGTGGGTTGTCATTTCCTTCTTCAGAGGATCTTCCCAACTCAGGGATCAAACCCACAGCTCCTGCATTGCCAAGCAGATTCTTTACCACTGGGCACCAGGGAAGCCATTTTAAATACAGAATCATCTAAATTAAAAATATCTCTTTGCTATTTAACCAAACCACACAAAGCAGTGAAAAATGAAAGCATTCTGATCACTGGGCTAGTCCAGAGAGAGTCCTTTTTGCCAGGTCCATACAGACAATCTCTGCTTTCATTTCTGTATATTGAGTCAAAATTTAGAAAGAAAAAGAAAATAGGTCAAAAATTCATTCTTTGGAAATTTGATCTGATGAACCATGAGTCACAAACCAAGTCAGAAATATGATGGATAGCATCTTTAACATTTAAGAAAGCATTGGCTTTAGAGTGTCTCTGTCTAGATACACAGCTAATCCTCAAAATCTTTACCAAAACTGTATATAAGTGTAAAAAAATTCATTTCAGACACATAAATCTACAAAGGGAATAGAAGAAGAGAAACTGTGGCCATGACATGCTCTGTCTTGGTTGTGGTTGTAAATCAATTTCCCCGGTGTTTTTGCTTTGCGCTCCTCCTGCTTTCCAGAGTTTGATGTTTCTCATTTACAAAAACTGGGGATATATTTCATTTACCAAAAAAAAGTTGGATTTAACTCTATAATTTATAAATATTTATGCATATTTCCAAAGAATACATGGGCTTAACTACATTTTTCCCTGATTACTTATATGCTTAATACATCATGTTAGATCTCACATCTTGCACTTTCACAATAAAGCATTCAGATGAGAAAGCAATAGCCCAAACAACCTGTCAACGAATCAGCAGACACTTGGAAAAAAATGAAACCTGAAGTTAGATATAATCTATAAAATTGGTGAAGATTTTAATTCAAGGACTATTTTCTATTTACACTCAAAAAAAAATTTTTTTTTTTCCTGTTCAAGGATGAAATCTCTGCTCGGCTTCTGTAGAGGGTTAATAAACAGTCTCGCAAATGACCAGCTGGTGTCAGCAACCCTACCTCATTTCTCTTCCACCTTCACTCACATGGCGAGTGGGATACGAATGCGTTGTTCGGCATCGTATTCAAAGATGACACGACTGACAGTGATTGTGCGAGCCCTGTGTGTGACTGAGAAGCCCAATATGGTACCAGGAATCCTTCCTGGAGTCTTCACATATGAAGCTTGTTGGGAGATTTGTGACTGCAGCTGCTTTTAAGAGAGCCTGCCGTTGTTTATATCTCTGCCTCCAAAATACAAAATGGGCCGTTGCTAGGAATGAACCACTTCATTTCCTGACCACTGCAAGCCAGACTGATGTCTCTGCTGTTTGTTCCCAGATGTTCCCCAGCACGACCATGTTACTCGAAGTTGTGCTTTGCCTCATTCGGGAATGAACAAGAGACGTTAACTTGGATGGTAAGTATCTCTTTGGTTGAAGGTTGTGTGCACTGCAGTGATTAACAGTAAGAACTGAAACCCACCCTCTCCTTCCCATGCTGTGTCCACGAGTTTATTCTCTACGTCTGCCTCTCTATCCCTGCCTTGAAAATAGGTTCATCAGTACCATTTTTTCTAGATTCTGTATATATGCATTAATATATGATATTTGTCTTTCTCTTTCTGACTGATTTCACTCTGTATAACAGGCTTTAGGTTCATCCACCAGTGTAGAATGAATTGAGAGGGTAGCAATGACACATATATATATACTACCATGTGTAAAATAGCTAGTGGGAAGCTGCTATGTAACACAGGGAGCCCAGCTGTCCATCTTCACTGACCTACAGGAGTGGGGTAAAAGTGTGGGTGGGAGGCTCAAGAGGGAGGGGACATACGGGTACATATGGCTGATTCATGTTGTTGTACAGCAGAAATTAACACATTATAAGGTAATTATCCTCCAATTAAAATTTCAAAAAGGAAAAAACTGAGAACCAACTCTTAGAACCTACTCTGCATTACAGAGCTGTGACCGAGAGTAGGCAGAACACCTACGTCATCAAGTTGTTTACTAGGCAGAAACACTCTTAAAATACTGCAAACCAATGAGTGATTAGGACCAGGGCTGGACAAAGACTTCCATAAAATGTAACTAGATGGAGAGACAATTTGAGCTTTTGGATGTGATGAAATTCTTTATGGAGCAGAGTACATTTGATAAAGAGATTATCAGAGAGGACTCTCTGAGCATGGGAAATGTGAAAGTGTGTGTTAGTTGCTCAGTCGTGTCCAACTCTTTTGCAACTCCATGGACTTTAGCCTGCCGGGGTCCTCTGTCCATGGGATTTCCCAGGTAAGAATAGTGGAGTGGGTTACCATTTCCTTCTCTAGGGGATCTTCCAGACCCATAGATTGAACCCAGGTCTCTTGCATTGCAGGCAAATTCTTTACCATCTGAACCACCAGAGAAGCCCAGGGAATGTGGCATATGGACTAATGCCATGTGCCATATGTATGTCCATATGCCATACGAAAATGGCACATGGACAAAGTGTTTTGAAAATAGTGAAAGACCAGAATGGCACATGGACAAAGTATTTTGAAAATAGAGAATCTACAAGTTGGGTTCAAGAGGAAGACTATAAGATATAAGATTAAAGTAGGATGGAGCCAGGGCATATTAGAGCCATTACAAAGATTTCATAGAAACTTTGAAAACAATTAGATTAAGGAGCCATCAATCCATGAGTAGGATGAGTTGTTACCCTTCTGGCACAAACTAGTTGTGTAATATTGAATGAAAGATTTAACTTCTCAGGACCTCAATTTTTAAATCTATAGCAAGAGAAGACTAGAATAGAAAAAATAGTTCTCAACACCTGGCTGCAGGAATGTTTGGAAAATTGTGAAGAAACAGTGAAAGATTTGGGAAAGGAGAGTGATACTGGTATCTAACGGACTCCACCAAAAAGGCCTGATATTATGTGATACATGGAACAGTCCCACCAGAAAATGTCCACACAGTTTTCAAATACCCCCCAGACACAGGGGAATAACCTATTTGTTATTATCTGAGCCTAAAAGCCAATTCTGTTCTGTTTGAAAATCTAAAGCAAGTAAATTAAATATTAATATAATTGCTTTCCCTTGATGTTACAATCTGGAAGTGTTTGAATTTCCAATAAAATCGTCATCTTCACGATGAGCCTAAGTATTTATAAGAATGTTATTATTGAGCCCATGTTTCAAAATGCCAATATAAAATAAGGTGTTGACAGTATGTATTTGAATATTATCTTCATTTAAACCCAAACCCATTCATTCTCAGTAGGGGCAAACTCAGATTACTTCACAATACCTTCCGGTGTAATTACACCTAAGTTGTCATATTTTGAAAGATTCCTTCTCTTATTACAAATTACTTTTTCTTTGCTTCCTCATTATTATAGTCAGGGCATTTATTAAAGGTTTGAAGTGATGTATACAGGTGGACAAACTATCTGTGAATTTTATTTCAGCTAGTAAAGAGGTTGGTGTATGTGACCCTGTGGACTGTAACCGGTCAGGCTCCTCTGTCCATGGGATTCTCCAGGCAAGAACACTGGAGTGGGTTGCCATTCCTTTCTCCAGGAGATCTTCCTGATCCAAGGATCAAACCTGTGTATCTCATATCTCCTGCATTGACAGATGGCTTCTTCACCACTGGCATCACCTGGGAAGACTGGGAGAAAATATTTATAAGCCAAAGATGCATTGTGTTTGCTGGGATTGAGGACCAGTGGGTGAGATGACTTGGAAGCCCCATCCAGAACAAACCCTCCGTTATTCTGCTGATGTAAGAGAGTCTGGGTATCAGATGTGTCCAGTGAATTCTCAGAAGCACAGTGTGCTATTTCCTAACAAATACAGCTATAGATTAGTAAATGATTTCTCAATGGATGGAAGGAGCAATGTCAAAACAATCCATCTTTCACTAACAGAATGATATTTATCCTTAGGATATTTACCCTGGGAGTAAATATAGGCACAAAATCCTTAGGGTTTTTCAGTAAATTCATCACCAAAAACAACAGGCTTTTCTCTACACTGTTCTGAAGCAGCAGCAGACCTCTTGTACCCTATGTCTGCTAAGTAGTTATTTACTCATCTGATCCATTTCAAATGACATTTGAAATGTCACAATGCTTTTTTTTTTCTCTTACCATTGTCACTCTGCCTCTTGCATGCAAGCAGTCATAGCTGTGATATTTTTCACCATGTCTTCAGTTTGGCAAACATGGATGTAAGGCTTTTAAACTTGCAGCATGTCCTGGACTCTCCCCAACACACCTTGTGCAAGCAACACCCTGACCTGGAGAGGGTGCAGGCGTTAACACCAGCCTCGGCTGTCAGAAGATTTCGGTTTCCTTTGCCGGCTGTAGGATGTTTGCAGGGGCCCCTGGGAGATGCTCAACTAATGAGTTACAGGCTGCCTCATCTCTCCAATGCTTTGACTATCTGCCCAATCTTTCTAAGTTCCTAACCTCACGCTTCCTCTTTCCTCCTACTAGATGTCCTTCTGGGAGACACTGGATATGGGGATAAAACATTCTAATCCCGGGGCCTGCAATCTTGTCAGTATGTACAGCCCAGGGGTCTGTTGCTTTGTTTATCTTTCCTACTTGTCTAGTGGGAGGTTTGGCAAAAAGGAAAGGATTCAGATTGTGAGTCTTGAAAAAATATCTGAGTGGTTTGTTGTTGTTTTTTAAAATTCCAGTCATTAGTAATGGAGGGGCTGAAACTCACTTACTTGAAAATGAAGATGTATGCTTTGAATATAGCAATTTTTTCACTCTAACAATGAGTAAGATGCTTCACATTCTACTATGTTGTTTAAAAACTGACATCAGAGCTCTTTTAGTAACTGTCATGCAAACAGAACAGCAGCTCAAAAAGTAAGATATCTTTATGTTAGAAAAGCAAAGATATTATTTCCAAAGCAGAAGCCTGTTGACTCTCAGTTAAGCCATGCTTTATTTTGGACAGACTGAATCAACTGAAAGAAAAGGAATTTGGAGATAGAAATTTTACTGGCTGCCTTCTGTTTTTTAATAATAGAAACTTCACTTCACAAGAGGATCTCTGATACACAGAATCCTAACCAAGTCAGATAATGTTTTCACATGGCTGCAATATGAAGAAACTGAAAACAAAGATGCCCCCTGATTAGGAATGTATGTTATAAAACTTGATTGTTGTGCCCTGATGGGCTTAAAAGGACTTCAAGTCCAGTTCCCAGACCATAATGTATAGATACCATACAGATAATCAGACTGGATTGGTTCTTGACCTTTGATGTGGCCACATCTCTTCCCTGAACACAGAGGTCTTCAAAGTGGCCTGTTGGTGGAGGAGGTTTTCAGTGAGGCAGGGGCTGGGACATGGGTTGAATAATTCCAGTCTCGGAGGAGCTGTTCATCACAGCTGAACTTTGTGAGTGTTGGAATGATGTGTGTGTTATATGCGGGGAGGGTCTGAGCTTCAAAGGCTGTAAAACAGAGTATGTTGTATCTTATATCACTTCTCAAATCTGTGCAAATTTAGATTTCTTCCTGACAAGACCTTCCCATTAGAATGGGAAGTTCAAAAGTACAGTGTGGTTTGGATTGACTGTTCAACAATAAACATCCCTGTGAAAGAAAGAGTCAAAAACAATGGTTAAAAATGCTAGTCTGAAGAATCGGATACAAACCTCTGTCATTTATGAGATATCATTTGTCCATCAACTATGACTTCTTTTTTATTCATTTCCTCTTATCCTGTGTGATTGCTGATTATTATCATTATATCTTTGTCAACCTTAACTCCAGGATCCGCAATAAAGGTCTTGTGAAGTGAAATAGCACAATTTGTCATGCGCTGGAATTTGCCTGGTTCACAGAGTCTTGGAATTAAACACATAATTGAAGTGCTCCTTTGTCTAAACTTTATCCACAGCCATAAAGTAGAGAACAGAGAAAGGGTTGGAACTATAGTGTTTCAAATGAAACCAAAATACTAAAAATATTCTACAGTTCAAAAGGCTCCTTGAGTAAATAGCCTATCACATCTATGGTAAGCCATAACTATGGTTAAATAACTAGTTCTCATTGCTCATCTATAGGGTAGCTTATTAATCACAGGAAGTGTAAGCAGTTAACCTAACCAAGAAGTTGGTGTTGGCTATCATTCTTCTGCTGTATTGTAATCATGAAGCATTTTCAACAGCTCTGCAGACACTCTGTTCATGACATGGTGTTTTCTCATAAGAAAAGCATTCCTGAAAGAATAGATTGAGAGAAAATATGAAGCATTTAGAAAAAAACATTTCCACTGACATGACTCTCATGAAGACAAAGAATCTCCCTTAAAAATTTTAAAACAAAACAGAAAAAGAAAGGAAGAACAATAAGAACAAACAAACCCATGGTTGTGGATTTTAAGCAGCAAAAAAAATAACCAGACTAAAGCAAATCTAGAGACCTAGGTTGGAAGGCTAGGTGGGTCATTAAGTCATTCATTGGTGGGATGGGAGGAGGAGGGAAATGTCTAGATTGTTAAGGTCATTCAAAACTGGAAAGCTCTATGACCTAAATATCTTAGATTAACTTGAGCCCTTTCATATGGGCTTTCATTCAGGTGGGGCTTTCCAGGTGGCTCAATGGTAAAGAATTCACCTAACAATGTAGGAGAAGCAAGTTCAGTCCCTGGGTGGGGCAGATCCCCTTGGAGAATGAAAAGGCAACCCACCCCAATATTCTTGCCTGGAAAATTCCATGGACAGAGGAGCCTGGCAGGCTATGGTCTACAGTGTCACAAAGAGTTGGGCGCAACTGAAAATGCACACACATCATTGGTGCTTATGGCTCAGCTGAGTTGAAAAAGGTCTGTTTACTTGAAAAAAGTTGTTTGGTGAACTGAACCATGAACTAGATTGGTCATAACAGCTACCCTCCAGCCTCATCATTAGAAGCAACAAGTAACAACACAAATACTGCTGCTTCTGTGCATCCACTAACAAACCTTGATTCCGAGAACTTCATTTTGTCAGCTTAACACAAGGTCTTTCATTTTAATATGGAAAAAATAAAATGTATGTCAAATAAAATAAAATAAAATAAAATCAATACCTCCTATTGAGCAATTTAAATGAACAAAAAAAAATTGCCTGTAATATTGACAGTTCATCAGTTCAGTTCAGTTCAGTCGCTCAGTCATGTCCGACTCTTGGTGACCCCATGAATCGAAGCACGCCAGGCTTCCCTGTCCATCACCAAATCCCGGAGTTCACTCAGATTCACGTCCATAGAGTCAGTGATGCCATCCAGCCATCTCATCCTCTGTCGTCCCCTTCTCCTCCTGCCCCCAATCCCTCCCAGCATCAAAGTCTTTTCCAATGAGTCAACTCTTCGCATGAGGTGGACAAAGTACTGGAGTTTCAGCTTTAGCATCATTCCTTCCAAAGAAATCCCAGGGCTGATCTCCTTCAGAATGGACTGGTTGGATCTCCTTGCAGTCCAAGGGACTCTCGAGAGTCTTCTCCAACACCACAGTTCAAAAGCATCAATTCTTTGGTGCTCAGCCTTCTTCACAGTCCAACTCTCACATCCATACATGACTACTGGAAAAACCATAAAAATCTAAAATATGGTTCCAGTGGGACTTCCCTGGCGGGCCAGTGGTTAAGACTCCAGGCTTCCACTGCAGGGAGCATGGGTTCGATCCCTGGTCTGGGAACCAGGATTCTGCAAGTCACGTGTTGTGACCAAGTAAATAAATAAAAATTTTAAAGTAAAATGAAATCCAAACACTAAAATTTAAAAAAAAAAAAGGTAAAATAAAATATGGCTCCAGTGACATGTTTGGTGATTCCATTTGGTAATTATCATTGTACTTTGTATTATCACTTTGTTCATTCCTACCTTTAAAGACATGATTTTTTTAAAACAACTGATCAACTAGAAATAGAAGTCTGAGATTATGTGTTTTTATTTACTCTTTAAGGGAAGATGCTTATTACTGCCCCATCTTAGCACTCTTTGATTTTATCAGCTATTCATTTTGCTGAAAGTTGGAGAAGTCAAGCACGTTTATGATAAGCTCTTCTGGGCAAACAATCTTGTAAAACAAGATTTTACTCCAGTTGGTTATAAACTTGCTAGATTTGAGTGGGATGTTATATATATATTGGCTTCTTTAACTCTACGAAGGAAGATTATATTCTGGGGGGTAAAAAAAAAAAAAAAAAACAACTTTGAAACTGGAATGCAAGGAGAAATGCCAGCAGTCATTTCATTTCCCCACATTGCTAGTGGCCAAATGCTCTGAAGGTAGAACAGTTAAAAACAGTGTCTCCCTGACTGTGAGAATAAATTCACTTGCTCAGAATGGTAGGAAAATCCAGAGAGGCTGAAGACTCAAGCCCCACAAGGTCTTGCCTCATGAGAAAACTTGGACCAGGAAATCTTACTTGGCTTTGAGCTACATTCAAAGGGATGTTTTTCAAATTATTAAGATGAAATCTGACTAAGGTGATTATTCTTTATGGTTTAAGAATACAAGCCTTCTCCTTGGTTATTTCTTTTCTCTTTCTCTTATTCAATCTGTGTCACCTGAATTTATATCTAAATATGCAATAAAAACAGGGGAAATGATAAACAGTGAATTCACCAATTGTTGAGATGCTTTGAAACTACATTCTTTTTTTTTTTTATTCCCATGTTTTCAAGGCCATGGGGACAAAGGACCCTGCGTGAGAGATCCTAAGTAAACTCAAAGATTTAGAGCATCCAACAAATTACACTCCTTCCTTTAGCATGTCTATTAGAATCTTTGCATCTTTAATATAATTTAAAGCAATTGTCCCCATAGGGAGGTCTAACATTTTGCACAATTACATTGAAATAGTTGACCTGCCTAAGAAAACTAGAAGAATTTTAAGGGTACATTTCAAGACCCTGTTTCTGTTGATAATAGTGTTCCAGAATTTATATTTATTAATATTGCTCTATTTTGGTCAGACTCCCACAGGAAATCCCGAGGAGTGTACGTTTCTGGCATATTTTATCTTCGATAGTTCCATCCCTTTGGTCTTGCATTCTGATTGCTAGAATGAAGAGTACCTTTGAAAGCCTCTGCTCTTTAATAGAGCTGAGGATGACAACAAGCAGGAACTTCAACACTCTAGGAAGACAATCTATCTACTTTCTCCAGTTATCATTAAAATGTCTTTTAGACGTAGGTCATAACTGGAAACCTATAAATGATGTCTGTGTAGTGAGCACTTCCCACAGAGCTGGAGTCCCAAGTGATTAAAATTTATCACATTGTTCTTATGGTTACAAATGCTGCTGATATGTGTCATTACTTAAAAAGTACTATTCATAACATTTGATTTCAGTCCAAATAGTTTTTTTTTTCTGAATTTCCCATAAAATGCTCTTGATCTTTTTTTTTCAAAGGTCTAATCTGCTTTTCTTTTGAAAGAACAAAGAAAAGAGGTTGATTGTCCTCTAGTTTAAATTTTGTTTAGTGTGATGTATTTATTGCCTAGTGGGATGCAGCTAATTTTCCACTGGCTTTTCCGAGAAAGTCATTAGGATAGAATTTAATCCTGTTCACCATTGCAGGCTCTAAACTCTTTCATGATTTACAAGTCGTGGTGTTTAGTATGTAGCTCTATTAAAATGATATGTAACTAAGAGTCTTCATATTTGAGCAGTGCTTTGCTTTTCAAAAATGCACCCGTTGAATGTACAAGTTTGCCCTTCACTAACATAACACAGTATACACTGGAATGCTTCCTAGTGAGCTCTTACTATGGTCGGGGTTTGTTAGAACATAGGAAAACAAGGTAGCCTCTCTTTTAGTCTCCTGGAGAGCTAAAGATCTAAAGTTCTTTCAACATGATTTTCTAAACCTCATGGGTTTTTCAACCCTCATGGATTTTCCATACCTCTGAGAGTTTATACACTGGGGCAAAATGTTAGTGCAGAGTACCCTCAGACATTCATCTCTTATGAGGTATTTTACCTGGAAAGCAGTGGATTGAACTAGCTTGTATTTATTGAAAAATAAGCCTGTGAAGGCAGCATGCCACCTGCTTTTCTGCCTAAATGTTTATTTCAGGAAAATTTGAGATAACCATGGCTGGACAAATTTGCTTTGAGTTTTTGTAAATGATTTTTAAATCCTGGAACTAAGAATACTTTATAATAACATTGAAATATCAGGAAAGGAAAGAAAGTGAGACACTAATGGAATTGGACACCCAAGATATTTTTTTAATCTTAAAGATAATTTATTATTGACTCACATCATCAATACTTCAAGTGAGAACAAATTTCATGAAAGGTGTGATCTGAGCTTTTGCTCCATTTCTTTGTGACTCTCTGCACTCAAGCACTTACTGCTCCTCTCAGGCTGCTGCTGCTGCTGCTAAGTCGCTTCAATCGTGTCCGACTCCTAACAACCCCATGGACTGCAGCCCACCAGGCTCCTCCATCCCTGGGATTCTCCAGGCAAGAACACTGGAGTGGGTTGCCATTACCTTCTCCAATGCATGAAAGTGAAAGTGAAGTCTCTCAGTCGTGTCTGACTCTTCGCGACCCCATGGACTGCAGCCTACCCCAGGCTCCTCCGTCCATGGGATTCACCAGGCAAGAGTACTGGAGTGGGGTGCCATTGCCTTCTCCGCTCCTCTGCTGCTGCTGCTGCTAAGCCACTTCAGTCGTGTCTGACTCTGTGCGACCCCAGAGACGGCAGCCCACCAGGCTCCCCCGTCCCTGGGATTCTCCAGGCAAGAACACTGGAGTGGGTTGCCATGTCCTTCTCCAACGCATGAAAGTGAAGAGTGAAAATGAAGTCGCTCAGTCGTGTCCGACCCTCAGCGACCCCATAGCCTGCAGCCTTTCAGGCTCCTCCGTCCATGGGGTTTTCCAGGCAAGAGTACTGGAGTGGGGTGCCATTGCCTTCTCCGCTGCTCGCCTAAACCCCTCTAATTTTGGTCACTTCCTTATTGGCTATAAGATGGCCATCCATAGCTACGTGGATTACTCACTTCTTGGTTCACTTTCAAGTACTGTGCCCCTCCCACTGTCATCCAAACCTGACCCCTTAACTCTGGGATAATTACATAACAGAAAGAGTTTTTAACTAAGAAATATATCAGAACTTTTATCGTGATTTGGATTCCTAGTTATGAGAAGGTCAACACCATCTAGCCTTCTAATTTAGCTGACTAATATATACACTACTGTACTATAATTCAACGTTCTACATTTTACATTTTGATGTCATTTGACATCATTGACATGAAGATATTGCAAATTTTTACATATAGTTTCATTTCTTAATTTTATTTTTATTTTTGTGACCACAGGATCTTCGTTCCCTTATCAGGGATCAAAACAGCGCCCTCTGCAGAGGAAGCACAGAATCTTAACCACTGCACTGCCAGGGAAGTCTCTTACCTCATAATTTTAGAAATAAATTAAAAAAGAAAAAGGTGAGCTTCTTCAGTTAGAATTCTGGAGTGAAGAATGTTTTGGGGGTTAAGGAGGTGAGTTGCCAAATCTAGGATTTTATTTATGTCCAAAACAAAATGTACTAGTTCTTTCCATTGTTGACATAGTTGGCTCCATGTAACTTTTGGAGCAAATCTCTTTTTGTATAATTATCTTGCAGTTTAGAGTCATTTCGTGGTGGGAAAAAAAGCCAGCTGGTGGCTAGCAAAAATAAAATACCAGGGGTGTTGATAGGAAGACAAAAAAAAAAAAAAAAAAGGATCATAGCATTGATTTTATGAATCTTACTAAAACAAATTCCAAGGAACTAACTTATTTTATCATATGGGTATCTTAAAATTATCAAATATTCTTGGAAACAAGTAAACCATTGGCTGGGGTTTGACAAGATTTTGGTATCTGGAGATTTTTCATTGCACATTAAAATAATGAAAAGAGACAATGATACCTAAAATTAACCAATACAAAATGTCTGACTATAACAGAATTTTATAGCTAATGTAAATTCAAACTGCCTCAATCAGGGTTTTATATATATTTGTTGTAATTCATTTTGCCTTTTTATATTGAGCATTATGTTGAAATGGTATGTCTGTAGGCAAGATGGGCCCAATAACCAGAAAAACAAGCTATATCTCTTGATTTTTATAGTCAATCAATCAGTAGTTTTGTTTATGTGATAACAAAGGCTGATTTGGTGTCATTCTTTTTTGTCTAGCAATGTCACTAAATCTCCTGAAAAGCTGATTGCTTTAGAAGTCATTCATACATACATACATACATACATACATATATATATATATATATATATATATATATATATATATTCTAAACATCCTTAAAATTGTAGAGTGCCAGATTCAGACAAGACTATAAAGATCTAGCTCTAAATCCAGTGTGAAAAATCACCCCTCTCCAGTCTCCAACAGGTGAGAGGTGCTGGCCTTCTAAAGCAGCCCATACTGTCTAAACAGGATTAACAGTAAGCAAGTCCACCCTTATATGGAAGCTTCTATAGATTGGTCTTTGTATACATATGACAGAAGAGAGAATAAAACTTTTCCTCCTCAACAATGAAACTCTTTTTTCCTCTAGATAAAACACCTTGTGTTCCTGTAGTTTTTCTTCCTCTGACATGATTTTATATCCTTTCACCAAATAACATCTTTTGCTTTTGAAATCATCCTTTCCTAAAGTGGGGTGCCTAGACACAAACTCGGGATTTAGAAACAAGTTTTGAACACTGTGGAATGTTGAGTGGGGTCATCATATCTTCCTTAGCCTAGAAGGTTTGCTACAAAGTTGACCTAAACCCTAGTAGACTTAGGGCAGCCCCACCACTCTGCTGACCTACATTGAACTCACTGTTACCTAAAAGCCCTAGGCCATCTTTTCCCACAGCATTTTCAATACAAACTATTTTTTCCAGCTGGTTTTATGAACCCAGGTATAGGGATGTGTATTTATTGTTTATTCCTATCAAAATTCATTCTGTGAGACTGGGCCAATTTATCTAGCTTGTCAAGCTTATTTGGAGCCTGATGTTGTCATCATTAGATGCAGGTACCTTACCTGCCAAACCACTGAAAACAACATCCAGAAGGCAAGGCACCCCAATATGTTAAATTCTAACCCCTAAACCACTCTTGCTGAAGTTTAAATCCTTTCCCAGGTAAGGTAAGATCTCAAATAGGCCATGATTAAAAAGTGGACTTATTCTTTATCAACTCACATCCTTGCTAACTCTTTATTGTAAGCAAGAATAGCATGCCTATCAAAGTAAAAATCACTTAGGGAAGCACAATGGATCAAAGTCCTTTATTATGACCAGTATCTCTTTTGATGGTTTGTTTTTTTCTTTTTTCTTTTTTTTTTTTTTTTGGTCTTTAGGTAAAAATGTTGATGATGAAATTCAGATTGTGTTTACCAGAGTTGGATTTTTGGCTTTCTTTAACTTCATGTAAAGTGAAGACAATTAAGCAAAAAACAGTGAAAACCCCCTATAAAATAGAAATGAAATCAAGGCAAAATCTCCAAGTCAAGTAGAATTTTCCTGTCTAACAGCTTTCAAAATATGCTTGCTTGACTATGATTCCCATGGGACTTACGCTATTGTTCATTAGACACTATGAAATAACAAAAGTAATGTTATTAATAAAATGTAATGATTACAATAACTTTCCTCAGAAGCAGACACACGCTAATCACAGAGAAGTCTTTGCATTTAACTTAAAAGTGTACAGTCATCAAAATGCTTGAGCAGCCGCATGTGTAGGAGTGGTGAGCCTTGCACATATTTATGAGCTGCCTTAAATCCTTTCTGCAGTGAGGAGGCAAGTAAATAAAAGACACAGTTACATATTTAATGAGGAGGGAGAGAAAAGCCGAAATTGGCATGCAGTCATTGCTCTCACAAACCATGTTATTTTCTAAATGTCATATTGAAATGTTTAGATGCCTCCTTTCAGCCAACACCATCAGTGTAGGGGGCATGCTATATTTCCAGTGTCATAGATACATAGGGCATAGTGAAGTAAAAATACTGTAATGTAATAGCTTTTTTTAATGACCTATTGCTCTTAAATTTTTAAATAAACATAAAAATGCCACCTACCATCATCCACAGAGTGATTCCTGAATGTCTTCAGAGGCTATCCCTTCTGTGACTCTGGGAAGAATTCCATGCTACTTAGTCAGTATCTTTCATTTAGTTTAGATAGAATTTGCACGTGATAAAACAATTTCATGTTGGAAGTCATTTTATTATTTGACTTTTTGAGAAGAAAAGTCCTTTTCATTAGAGACAGTTCTTTGTTCAATAGCTTGTTGTTTTTAACTAAGTGGCAAAAATTAATCTAGTCACAGGATAAGCAGAGACTCATTTGCAGGGCAATCCTATTTTTAATACAGCAAAATCCTGATCTTCTGTCTTTAGGCCCTTTAGCCTCCCCTTCTCAGCACTTTTCATGGGGCTTCTAGCCTTACACACTATTCTTCCATGAAACCCAAATGCGTAGCATGGCCAGACTTAGCAGATAAATTGACAGAATGCCCAGTCAAACTTGAGTTTCAGATAAACAACCAAGAATTTACAGTATTAGCATAAGTATATTCCAAATATTGTATAGGATATACTTATACTAACACAGTCTTGGTTGTTTACCTGAAACTCAGATTTAATTGGATGGCCCTGTACTTCATCTGGCCATGCTACAAACACATCTTCTATGTTATTGTTTCCAAGTCATTTTGTGGAGATATTCCCTTCCATCTCAGATGATTTACTGTGACCTGTCAACATGGGAGACCCAGCTCAACTGGCTTTTCCTCCTTTTCCGTAAAATCCTGATTGACCTCTTCCACTCCAGCCTCAGCGGAGCTGAGCATTCCCCTCTCTCTGCTAAGACTGTGCCTCAAGCATGACTGAGTCACAAGCTGTATCTCACCGTAGACCTATATACATGTACACAGATACATCTGTGTGCGTGTGGTGGTGAGGTCTCTGAGGCACAATGTGCTTTACTCATCTGCATCCCTTGTGCTGGAAGACAGAAGAAAGAGAGCTTCTGGGTAAGGTAAGAGCAGAGAGTGGGAGCCAGAGATAACTGGATTTGAATCCGGCCTCTGTAAATGAGGATGACATGTTTACTGTCGGGATCTAAAGTTTCTCATCTATAGTTTTTAAAAAATGAAACATTCCCAGCCAAGAAATTACTGAAAATTAAATGAAGGTGTTTATATGTAAATGACCTTTCACCAAGCATGTGTGTGTTAGTGTCTCAGTCATGTCTGACTCCTTGCAACCTCATGGATTGTAACCCACCAGGCTCCTCTGTCCATGGGATTCTCCAGGCAAGACTGCTGGAATGGGTTGCCATTTCCTCCTCCAGGGGATCTTCCCAACCCAGGATTCGAATCCAAGTCTCCTGCATTTCAGACAGAATCTTTACCATCTGAGCCAGCAGGGAAGCCATAGGGTCATCTAAAGAGTCATCTAAATAGTTACCTTCTAATCTCACTCTTCTTATTGAACTAAAAGAGTCCTTTCAGAGGTACATTGTTTTTCCTTCCTTCATAATCTAGAAAGAACTTCAATTTCAGTCTTGAGATTAAGTTTTATATTTTGTCTGATTACGGTCTCATGTACTCAACTTTTTATAAGATGTTCTCATTGTTTTGCCACTTATCCTCAAGTTCTGACGGAATGCCTTGTCCCTCTGTAACAGTCAAATAGCACTTCCAATCAGACCATATAAAACATGTGAAACTCTGCTCCCAAAAGCTTGCAGGGAAAGAGAGTTTCTAAAAATTACTCTTGTCTCATCTGTCTGACTCACATTTATCTAAAAATAAAAGGAAAACTAGGAGAAAAAATAAACGAACAGAGGATAACGTGCAGCCCCATGTTTCTAAGTCAGATAACAAGATAATTTTTCTGCATGCTCTATATTTCACTTTACTTTCCAAAATGACCTTTCCACCCCTGAGTCCTATCACTAGAATATAAATCCATTAATGAGGAATCTTTTCTCCCCCTGTCCTTTTTCATATCAATCTCAGCAGGATGCTAGACTGTTCTTTGAGTTCATTCACTTTATAGCCATTAAAAAGAAAATATGGTCTGGAGACGGCCTGTCTCCAAACGGTTACACACAGGATGAAGAAATAAATTCCTGAGTTTCTAGCTTTCACCTACTACTAATTTTCTATGCAAAACCCAGGGGAAATTCCAAAACTCATTTTTAAAATCTGTGAAATGGGTGAATCATTTAAAAGTATCTCTTTCACATATGCCATTTTTAGCAGAAAACAAAAGAAAAAACTCTTAAAACGTTAGTGTTTATAGTGAATAATTTTTGAAATCTGCTTGCCTAACTTTGAGCACCATGGATTAATGCTATGGCTCATTAGATACTCTGAAATGTATTAGTTATATTGGTAAAATGTGATGGTTACCATAACTTTTCCCAGAGGTACACACATTCTAATCTACCTTTCAAAGCTAAAGAACCTAGAGGAATCACCGAGGAAAATATGCAGGCAACCTTGGAGAAAACTGACAGACATCCTAGGAGATACACATAGGGTGATGTTAAATCACTTTCAGTTCAGTTCAGTCGCTCAGTCATGTCCGACTCTTTGCAATACCATGAATCGAAGCACGCCAGGCCTCCCTGTCCATCACCATCCCCCGGAGTTCACTCAGACTCACGTCCATCGAGTCTGTGATGCCATCCAGCCATCTCATCCTCTGTCGTCCCCTTCTCCTCCTGCCCCCAATCTCTCCCAGCATCAGAGTCCTTTCCAATGAGTCAACTCTTCGCATGAGCTGGCCAAAGTATTGGAGTTTCAGCTTTAGCAGCATTCCTTCCAAAGAAATCCCAGGGCTGATCTCCTTCAGAATGAACTGGTTGGATCTCCTTGCAGTCCAAGGGACTCTCAAGAGTCTTCTCCAACACCACAGTTCAAAAGCATCAATTCTTCGGTGCTCAGCCTTCTTCACAGTCCAACTCTCACATCCATACATGACCACAGGAAAACCATAGCCTTGACTAGATGGACCTTAGTCGGCAAAGTAATGTCTCTGCTTTTGAATATGCTATCTAGGTTGGTCATAACTTTTCTTCCAAGGAGTAAGCGTCTTTTAATTTCATGGCTGCAGTCACCATCTGCAGTGATTTTGGAGCCCCCAAAAAAATGGTCTGACACTGTCTCTACTGTTTCCCCATTTATTTCCCATGAAGTGATGGGACTGGATGCCATGATCTTCGTTTTCTGAATGTTGAGCTTTAAGCCAACTTTTTCACTGTCCTCTTTCACTTTCATCAAGAGGGTTTTTAGCTCCTCTTCACTTTCTGCCATAAGGGTGGTATCATCTGCATATCTGAGGTGATTGATATTTCTCCCAGCAATCTTGATTCCAGCTTGTGTTTCTTCCAGTCCAGCATTTCTCATGATGTACTCTGCATAGAAGTTAAATAAGCAGGGTGACAATATACAGCCTTGACGTACTCCTTTTCCTATTTGGAACCAGTCTGTTGTTCCATGTCCAGTTCTAACTGTTGCTTCCTGACCTGCATACAGATTTCTCAAGAGGCAGGTTAGGTGGTCTGTATTCCCATCTCTTTCAGAATTTTCCGCAGTTGATTGTGATCCACACAGTCAAAGGCTTTGGCATAGTCAATAAAGCAGAAATAGATGTTTTTCTGGAACTCTCTTGCTTTTTCCATGATCCAACGGATTTTGGCAATTTGATCTCTGGTTCCTCTGCCTTTTCTAAAACCAGCTTGAACATCAGGGAGTTCACGGTTCACGTATTGCTGAAGTCTGGCTTGGAGAATTTTGAGCATTACTTTACTAGCATGTGAGATGAGTGCAATTGTGCAGTAGTTTGAGCATTCTTTGGCATTGCCTTTCTTTGAAATTGGAATGAATTACTTAACCCTTACTTATTCATTCATCAAATGTTTAGTGAGCGTATACTATAGGCAAAGCTCTGTGGCAGACTTTCTGAGTTTCATATCCTTGATTTTCTAATGACAATGGGACCACATTAATAAAATGGATAACTCTGGGGTTAATAGCTTAATGTTCCTAAATTAGCCCTCTGATCATTTTATTGATATTAACATTTCACATCTAGGTAAGTTTCTTTTGGTAATGAAAGGAAGAGATCTTGAGATAACAAAACCTTACCATGAAGGTCTCATCAGGGTACTATGAAGACCCTATACAGGTAAGCGTGGTGTGGAGAAGTTTCTGAAACCATCCTGAATCACCTTCCCTGTTAGACATGCTACCACGTAGAGTGCACGCGCGATCCACAAAAATAAGACCTCTTATTTTTGTGCTAAAAAGGGTGATCCTAATTTTAAAAAAAGTCTAGAAGAAATAAAATATACCTGCTTGAATTTTTTTGTAATAAGCATGTATCATTTATATTTATAAAAAAAGTTTCTAAAGAAGAAAAGAAGGGAAGGAAGGAAGTGTACATGATTTGATTTTTTTACAGTTAATACTCATAGGAGGCTGTGGATGGCAAGACAAAGGTGCACAAACCAGTGCCTTTAACCAGAAGGCTTGGAAAAGCATCCTGATTACTGAACCCAAACCCTTGATATCTGAATCCTGCAGCCATAGAGGTTAGGGTAGGAACTTTGGATCAGCTTCTATCTTCCTCATCGTTCCTCAAGAATTCACTTTGGTTTTCGACACAGAGTACCGGAGAGGAAAAAGAACTCCCTCCAGCTTCAGAAAAACAGCCAAGAGGATTCTCAGAGCTTTCTGCACTGATGGGAAATAATCATTCTTGACCTCTTGTCTCTCCCTCCAGAGGCTCATGGCTCTTTGCAGACACAACTAGAGAGATTGAACAGCTTCTCCCATATTTCCAGGTCATAGGGGCAAGGCTAGAGTTGTTCACATATTTACTAAATGCCTAATAAGCATAAAACATAGTGCTTGGCATTCTACAAGTCTAAAAAAATAAAAGATATGGTTCCCACTGGAGCAAGAAAAAAATGTACATAAGCAAAAAGTAGAAGACAAATTAGCCGCAAAACAAGAGATTTCACAAGGTTATTGCTAAAGGCAAATGTACACAACATGAGAGCTCTCTTGACCAATGTATTAAATATGCACTGCTTTTAAAAGTGGATTTATCAATGTCTGTCAAATGCATGCAGTGTGCATACACACACACACACACACACACACACACACACATATATATATATATATATATATATATATACATCAGTTCTTTTCAGTTCAGTCACTCAGTCATGTCCAACTCTTTGCGACCCCATGGACTACAGAATGCCAGGCCTCCCTGTCCATCACCAACTCCCGGAGTCCACCCAAACTCAAGTCCATTGATTCGGTAATGCCATCCAACCATCTCATCCTCTGTCATCTCCTTCTCCTCCTGCCTTCAATCTTTCCCAGCATCAAGGTCTTTTCCAATGAGTCAGTTCTTTGCATCAGGTGGCCAAATATTGGAGTTTCAGCTTCAGCATCAGTCCTTCCAATGAACACTCAGGACTGATTTCCTTTAGGATGGACTGGTTGGATTTCCTTGCAGTCCAAGGGATTCTCAAAAGTCTTCTCCAACACCATAGTTCAAAAGCATCAATTCTTCTGTGCTCAGCTTTCTTTATAGTCCAACTCTCACATCCATACATGACTACCAGAAAAACCATAGCCTTGACTAGATGGACTTTTGTTGGCAAAGTAACGTCTCTGCTTTTTAATATGCTGTCTAGATATATACATATACAATCACTAGTCTGTTAAAATAAAAATTTTTAAAAATCAGAAGTTGAGCAGAGGTTAAGAAGAGATGGCATTTATTGAGCAATTTGATGAAGTGCTCTAAATGTGTTTGCACAATTGTTGCAACAAATCAATGAGATAGATATTATTGCCATTTAATATTTGAGGAAACCAAGATTTAGGTTCTAGTAATTTGTCTGAGATATCACAACTAGTCCCATACTTCTGAAGCACTTGGTGATATGTTAGAAAATTAGTGTGTTCTCTATTGCATATATACAACATTAGTCTGTACAACATGAGTGTTTAATCCATGAGTAAGAATGAGAAAAAATGTTTGAAGAAAATGAACCTTGGAAGCAATTTGTAAAGAAAAGCATGTAGAGATTTCATTTGTATTTCATAATTAAACTCTACTTGAGTATCTAATATGTGCAAGCCCCTCCTTTTGCTGGTGATAGTGGAAATATGAATGATAGGTATAATTATCTGTCTGCAAGAAGCTAATGATAATCCTGTGTGAGTGATGGAATGGTGAGAAGGTGAAGACAAAAGAGACAGACGATGCAACAGGTAGAATGTCCTGCAATGAAGATGTGAACCAAGGGATGTAGAAGAACAGGGGGGACCACATAGTCCGCATTTTGAGCTGGGAATGACTTCACTGAGGAAGTCATAGCTAAACAGGGCTTCAGTAGACTGGCAGAGTTTCCCTGAAAAAAATGGGCAGGTTACACATTTCTGACAGAAAAAAAAAAAAAAGTAGGTACAAATGCATGAACTTTGTGAGGCCGGGTTTTCCAAATGAGGAAACAAAGCACCTCTGAAGTGGACCAGAGCCAGGAGCTATTGGAGGTGAGATTGGCCACAACCTGCAGGAAAGTGGGGAATGAGGAAAAGGCAAGTCCAGTGAGAGTGAGAAGAGGGAAAAGGCAGCATGGATAAGAAAATATGGCTGATCATTGGGAACTAAGAGAACTAAATGCTTCTCTTTTTCTAGCTCAGAAAAAGACATCATAATTCACCCCAGTTGTTCAGCCCAGAAACCAAGGTAATGTGGGTGCCTCCTTCCACTCCCTCATTCCCTACATCTCATCAGTCTCCACAGGCATCAATTCTGCCTTCTAAATCTCCCTCCTGTCCGCTCACTTCTCTGCACCCTCAACGCTACTGAACCTTAGCGGGTTTCTGTGTCCTCTTGCCTGGGCTAGAGCAGCAGCCTCATAACTGCCCCACCAGAGCACTTGCCATTTTCTAGCCAGCATGATCTTTTTAACAACACATGTCCACCTATGTCCCTTCCAGGGCTTCTCAACCCCCTTGAGGGAAGATTACTGGACTTCACAAAGTCCCCTCCAGCCTCTACTTACTGTTTCCCACCCTGCCTCCCAGCTTCTCCACCTCCTACAAAACACACCCATTCTATGATCCACTCATGTGGAATTACTTTCTTTTCCTGAGATAGTCATGCCCTCTTTTCTCCAGACTTTGACTCAAGGTGTTTTCTCTATCTGAAGCATTATCTTCAGGTTTCTCTTGAGTAACTCCAACTCATTCTATAGCTTTCACCTTACATCCTTTCTGGAAAGCCTTCCAGATCTTCACAATCAGATTAAGCATCCTCCCTTGTTAACTACATAACACATTATTCTTCCTCTTTCCCAGCATGTTTGGTTAGCTGTATTCCAAAACACGGGCTTCCCCAGTGGCTCAGTTGTAAAAAATATAAAAAGAAAGAAAGAAAAAAAAAATATATATATATGCCTGCAATGCAGAAGCCACAGAAGATGTGGGTTTGTTCCCTGGATAAGGAAGATCCCCTGGAAGAAGGCATGGCAACGCACTCCAGTATTCTTGTCTGGAGAATACCATGGACAAAGGAGCCTGGCAGGCTACAGCCCATAGGGTAGCAAAGAGTCGGACATGACTGAAGTGACTTAGCACACACACTCATTCCAAATAGACCTTAAGTTCCAAAGAGCAGGACCACATCCACTGCATTCATTTTATATCCCTTAGTAGTGCATATTAGACCAGTAAATGAATAACGGAATGAATCTTACTGACTCTGGGACAATACTGAGGGAGGATCAAGGATTGGTATATAGCAGTGGATGAGTCAGTTGAGGTTCAGCTACCAACTCAAAGAGTAAACCACAAGGGGAGCTCAGGTTCAGCCACTATCGATTAAGCAGGTTTCAAGCATAATCCTGCCTGGGGCTGCCATGGTGTTTTACCTACTTGCATTGACTGAATAGTTTAGTGGAAGCCAAGAAACTAAGTGTTCATTCAGAACTGGGAGTGTTCTCTTCTCAGCTGGGGTCCAAAATGTGTGAGTAAGAAAGTTGAACCAAGTTGGGGGTAAGAAAGTCAAGAAAGCTACAGGGAAGTGATCTGATTTGGCAGACTGCAGAAATATTAGAAACTGTTTTTTAGTTCTCTACTGTAAAAAATAGCTAAAATATAGGACTTTTTATTATAAGCAGTGCAATAGATAGGCACTTAAAATTTACTCCATAAAATAATATGTCCTTTGTATTTCAAGATGTAGGAACCCAGATTCATCATCTTCTAAATAGTCTGTTCCCTAATCCTCTACCTCACACCTGGACTTTAATTCTTTCACCGTGCTAATCATTCCTGGTGTTTATCAGTGTCCTCGTATGGGTTTGAACAGAGAGGAGAGTAAAATCAAATGACCCATAGCTACATGTCCTTCATAAGGAAAGCAAAAGGTCCCAGATCTGGCTTAATAGAAATTCAGGTAAATACCTGGCTATTTGAAAGGTCAGGGGCGAGGACAGGAAGTAACATTAGATAACAGAGTGCTGTGGTGCCTGGTAAAGGCATAGGTGCTCTGTTGTGCTTCTGGGTTTGAGATCTGTATCTCTTCCTTGCATTTGGTCTCTGTAAGGGTGTCTGTCTAGAGGTAGGAAAAGCTGGTCATTATCTGGGCTTTAAATTGTGTATAAAGCCTGATAAGACTTTCTGTTTTCGAAGAATAATTTAAGCTTTTCTGAACTTTTTCGGGTAAAAGCACACTTAATCATCATGTGGCAAAGCTGGCAGCTGGCCAAATGCAGGACAATCAAAGAGCTTTCTCTCACAAAGCCTTGAGCCGGATACCTCAGCTTTGGATAAGTACTAGTGGGAGAAATGCAAGGTCCCTGGTTCTGGAAATCTTCAAAACCCTTCTGAGTTAAAGCAGATCTTTCCACCCTTTGGAGTAAAACTAAAGACTGGAGCAGAAAAAGGAGTGAATAGTCCATGAATAATCATTTTTATTTAACAAATAGACACTATAGAATAGTTTACAATTACAAGCCACAAAGATAATTCTTAAGCAAGAATTTCTTCCCTAATTGATGTGTCTGCATGGCCGCTCTCCCCTCCCCCACAAAATAAACCAAACTGTTACTGACTTTGGCAGTTTTATACTAAAATGCAAGGTTATATATAATCTGGGAAAACCTAAGATAAGCACATCCTTCTTAATTGCCTCTTTCTAAGTTATGTTTCTTACAAGTCCTCATGTTAGAACTCAAATTATATTTTCAGGGTATTTATCACGTATTATGCCTCTAACTGTGTTAGACCTCAAGGGGCCCATATTAGAGAAGGTGATGGAGACACAGTTTAAGTGAATCCCTTCTTCCATAACAAACTACACTAGCTGCCAACACTCTGATGTCATCAGCTAGATGGTTTCACTCCTCCATTGATAATCCATCCCTTTGATAGACAATAGCGAAAATTGAGAAAAATCAAGGACTTAGAAATGTGTTGAGTGATAGTCACCAGCTCTAATTCTGCTTTGTTCTTGACTGTAATAAGTCACTTACCTTCCTGTACTTTTTTGTTCACTTTACAACCAGGAGTTTCACTAAAACGTTCTCAAAATCCCAATCTAAAATTCCAGGTTTCTTGACCTATTTTGAGGTGCCCTATAAAAAACATGGTATGTGTCCTACATGACAAATACTACTGGCTTGCCTTCAGGTTTCATGTTTACTTTGCACTTCTCTTTTGTTCTTTTCAATATTCACCTATGATTTAATATCTGCATGTTCTAAGTTTTTAAAAGGTTGATCCACTTGGAACTTTGTAAATGCTACAATTTAATACAAGGCAAAATTACATAAATTTCAAACATTAGTTAACCCAACATATTAAACACCTAATTAAAAAAAAAGTTTTGAAGATTTTTGAAACTATTTTCAGAAATACAAAAGAATAAATATTACTACTTACGAAACTTTGAAGAGTTTGACTGAGTTGTGAATAATGTGATAAGATACACTGAAGAAACAGGAACCAAAATCCTATACTTTTTCTTTTTAACATACTAAGAAATAAGGTTGGTTTGGAAAAATAAAATTGGTTGAGTGTCTTACTGTCTTTATTGTTATCTAGTTCTCATGCGGTACATTATCAGATGGCACATTCCACAAATTACTGCAGACATAGAGCAATCCTTTTCTAATCCTTGTGCCCATATATTCCCAAGAATATCAGCATTAAAATGCTACTGGCTTAAGCTCAAATATTAAATTTCCTTTTGGAAAAATACATTTCCTCTCCTCTGCCTCTACTCCTGTTTCCTATGCCGTGTCAACAAACCCCATTATTCTGAGAACTTCTGATATAGATATTTTCTCTCTTTGTAGCTCATGCTCTGTGGAATAGCCTCCCATCATTCTTCCTTCAGTGAATATTTACTCAGTGCTATTATTGGCAAGTGAACTAAATGGACACAAGCTCTGCCCTCAGTAAATTCACATATTCAAGAAGTTATCCATTCCCTCTAAGGCCTAGTTTCTTCATCTGCAAAGGGATAACAGTAATTACGCATTGAGAGGATTCTGTGAAATAACAATTTTTAAATACTTGGCAAAATGCTTTGGTGAATACCTAACATTCAATAAATATAGTTTATTCCGTTCTATTCCCTAAGTACTATAGTAGAAAAAAAACTCAATAGCTCAATAAAGAAGATAATGTTTGATCCTTGTCTTGAAAAGGATTGTTTCTCAGAGGAAGGAAAATGGAAAATACTTTGGACATTGGGAGCATATAGTCTGTATATAAAAAGTTTGAAAGAACATGTCATGTTCTATTTAAAAACACTATTTAAATAAAATATTTGCAAATGAAATGACTGATAAGTAGTTAATATCCAAAATATATAAGCACATCATGTAACTCAACAGCAAAAAACCTAATTAAAAAATGGGTGGAAGGACGGAATAGACACTTTCCCAAAGAGGACATGCAAAAGGCCAACAAACACACAAAAGAATGTTCAACATCGTTAATTATCAGGGAAATGTCAATCAAAACCACAAGAAGATATCGCCTCATGCTTGTCAGAATGGCTATCGTAAAAAAAGAATACAAATAATAAATGTTGGCAAGGACGTGGAGAAAAGGGAACACCTTTAAACTCTTGGTAGGAATGTGAATTGGTGCAACCACTGTGCAAAACAAGACTGCAGTTTCCCAAAAAACTAAAAATAGAACTACCATATGACACAGCAATTCCATTCCAGGGTATACACCCAAAAACCAAAATGCACACTAATGTTCATAGCAGCATTATTTACAATTGCCAAGATATGGAATGAACCTAAGCATCCCTCAATAGATGAATGGATAAAGAAGATGTGGTATATACATATATATGGAAAAAAAGTGGAAGTGTTAGTTGCTTGTCTTGTCCAGCTGTTTTCGATCCCATGGACTATAGCTTCCCAGGCTCCTCTGTCCATGGAATTCTTCAGGCAAGAATACTGGAATGGGTAGCTATTCTTTTCTCCAGGGGATCTTCCTAACCCAGGGATCAAACTCAGATATACGGCACTGCAGGCAGATTCGCTACCATCTGAGCCACCAGGGAAGCCCATATATATATACACACACATACACCTACACAATGGAATACCATTCACCCATAAAGAAACATAAAGTTTTGCTATTTGGAGCCACATGGATGGACTTGGAGGGTATTATGCTAAATGTCAGAAAAGGACAAATACTATATGATATCACTTATATGTGGAATTTTTAAAAATACAACAAACCAAACAAGTGAGTATAACAAAAAAGTAGCAGGCTCACAGATATAGAGATAGAGGGTTGGTTACCAGTGAGGAGAGGGAAGGGGAGAAGGGTAATATAGCGGTAGGGGATAAGCTATTAGATATAAAATACTCTATAAGCATGTATTATACAACACAGGGAATATAGCCAATATTTTATAATAACTATAAAGGGAGTATAACCTTTAAAAATTGTGAATCACTATTTGTATACCTGTAATTCATATAATATTGTACATCAACTATACTTCATTAAAAAAAATACTTTGTCAAAATTTTTTTAAAAAGCTGAAAAGCTGTTTATTAAGCTAAAAAGAAAAAGCAGGACACAAAACCAAAAAGCTAGGCTGGTTTAGTGGATTTAATCCTGCAGAAAACAAGGAACTGGCAGGGAGTTTTTGAAAAGAAAATAATAGTTCTACTTGTGTAACAGAAAAACTATTATGGTCTCAATATGGAGAATAGATTGGTGGTGCCAGAGCCTGCAGGGAGTAAAATCAAGCAAGAGAATCCTAAAATCAAATTGGAAAAGATAATATCTGAACTAAAACAGTGGCAATTATTGAAAGATGGAAGTTGAATCAAGAAATATTTTAAAGGTAGTATCCACTATACTTGGTCACTAACTGATCCTTGAAGTAAAAGTTGACCCTGAGATTTTCCGTTTCATAGCCAAGTGGATAGATACATCATTAACTAAAATAGAGACTGCAGAAGAAGAAGAAAAAAAAAAAAAAGAGTGAGTGTATTGGAGATGCCAGAAGTGAAGAGATGTAGAAAGTTAGAGATTATGGACATGGTTTTAGACAAGGAAAGATCCTGGAGAAAATCAGTTCTACAAGAAGGCAGGGCAAAGGGCAGGGGCCAATACAAAAAGTCTGGAAGAAAGGGTATAATAAAAAAGAATAATGCATTGGGAGCCAAGATAACAGAGACTTTCAAGAAAGAGGAATTAAATATTCATGCCAATATCATAGAGAGGTCAAGTAAGAGAGCTCAGAGAAATCTGGCTCGATCGTCTAACCTTAAGGTTGGGGGAGAAGGATAATGTACAGTCTCCCTTCTGATGAGTTTTAGGAAGGGAGTATAATCAGAGCAAATTCGTGTTTCAGTCTGAAGTTGAGAAGGTGAAAGGAGTACTCTCTACAACTTTCTATAAAGTTTAACAATGTGGGGACGAATTAGAAGATTCAGTATTTCAGTGAAGGGATTGGGAGATGAGCCAGCAGGCAGAGGAGGGGGAAGTCCCCAGACCACCAGGAAAGAACAAGACCAACCTGAATGGAGATAAGAATATGAGAGGATTAATGATGAGGGGACTCTGATTTCTTTTTATCTTTATCTTAAGTGAAATAATTGTCAGCACTTCAAATTCCTTTCTGATATCACATTAACGTAATAACTTAATACTCTGGATGTTCTGCAAGTCCTCCCTGTATGTGAAGGCACTACGCCAATTTAAGCAACAGTGATGCCAACCACCATAATGAGAAAGTACAGCATCACTGTTGCAAAACTGCAAGAACCTTTCCCATTCAAGTTAAAAGCCACTGGTTCCCCTGTAAGCTTCTCAAGTGTCACCTCTGTATTTAATGACAGTCCTGATATCCTTCATAGATAGCTGTTTATGGTGGGCCCTATTCGTTTTCCCAGCAAGGAAAACTCAAACCTACGTTCTTCTGATTTAGCTGCTTATCTCTGTAAAACACACATAGAACTGTTACTAGCCAAGCCAAGACATTCTCCTAAAGGAGCTGCCTGAAACCCCATCATCACCACAGAAGAAAAACTGGCAAGAGGCTAGGTGCTCCACTTGTAGTTATTCAATAAACTAAGGAAAGGGGATTGGGTGAACCACATGTCTAAATCAAAGGATAAAGTTCTGAAAATTGTTTCTGACACTGGATATGCCTTGTTGAGAGCCCTGTTTTCTTTTGCCAAGATGTCGAGTCTAATAATTTACAGCCAGCTTTTTTCAGCAGTCTTGTGGTTAGAAGAGAAGATGGACTGCTATACTGACCACATTTGGATTAGATGCAGAAACAATTTAATCATTCTGGCATATAAGACATTGTTCAAATGAGCAGTTTACCCTGCTGTCAGATTAGTAAATAAACAGACTGTCAAGGTAATTTGTTGATATGCTTACCCTAATATGGTAGATGTAACATGTGATCCCCAAATTATTCCACATTTCTCTTACCAAAAGGTGAGGTCTACGTCTCATCCCCTTGAAACCAGAAAGACTTATGATTGCTTCAGCCAATAGAATAAGGTATAAGTGATGTGAACTTCAAGGCTAAGTCAGAAAAGGGCACAGAGCTTCTGTCCAGCCCTCTTGAGATACTCTCTGGAAGAAGCCAACAACCATGAAAATTGTCCATTTCTACCATGCTGGAAAGGCCATGTCAAAAGTCCCAGCTGAGCTGCGAGTGAATGAGGGACATCAATTGCTAGCCATACAAGTAACGCATCTTGGACATCCAGCCCAACTAGGCTTCCAGACAACTGTATCCCCCGCTGATATCTGGCAACACCTACATGAAAGACCCCAAGCAAGAACTGACCCTCTAAGCCCTTTTTGAATTACTGAACCACAAAACAGTGAGCAAGACAAAAAGGATATTTTTTTTAAGCTTCTGAATGTAGGAGGTAGTTTGTTATATAGCAGTGGCAACTAAAATAGAATTGTTACCTGGAAGTGAGATACTGCTGAAAACAACATGGCATGACATTGAAGTCGCTCAGTCATGTCCGACTCTTTGCGACCCCATGGACTGTAGCCTACCAGGCTCCTCCGTCCATGGAATTTTCCAGGCAAGAGTACTGGAGTGGGTTGCCATTTCCTTCTCCAGGAGATCTTCCCGACCCAGGGATCAAACCTGGGTCTCCCGCATTGTAGGCAGATGCTTTACCGTCTGAGCCACCAGCAAGATCCCAAAACACGTGCAGTAACTTTGGGACTGGGGACTGGATGTGTGCTTAAAAGCTGAAAGGGCCTTGAGGAAAACATTATCAAAAGTGCAATGCTCAGGACCTCCCTGGTGGTCTAGTGGTTAAAAAAGAATCTGCCTGCCAATGCAGGGGGAACAGGTTCAACCTCTGGTCTGGAAACAGCCCACATGCTGCAGAGCCACCAAGTCCATGAGCCACAGCTGCTGAAGCCTGTGTGCCTGGAGCCTGTGCTTCACAACAAAAGAAACCACCGCAACAGGAAAGAAAGTCTTCACACTGCACTGAAGACTCAGAACACTCAAAAATAAATAAATGTTGTGGGGTTTTTTTTCAAAGTCCAGTGGTCCTTGTCAGTAAGAGCTTAAGGATAATTGAGAAAAATGTTGTTGAAAACTGGAAGAAAGGAGATCCTTCTTCTGTAGCGGAAAAGTTTGGCAAAATTATTGCTTGAGATAACATGGAAATAGAAATGTACCTCATCAAACAATAGATCTGGCTAAGGAGATCTTCAGGTCAAATGCAAAAAAAAAAAAAAAATTGCCCACTGGTTTATTTCAGCCACATACCATATGGCATGGATAAAGCAAGATAAACCAAAGCAGAAAATTGTCCATTTCCAGGGTTATGTAGAGAAAATATAAAAGAGCCAAGGCATGTGGACTTCAAAATAAGTGTTTCCAATCTCTTCCTGTAGAAGATTCTTAAACTGAAAAGTGTCTTAGGATACATACCAAATAAGCAGAAATGTGGTCTCCTGGTAAATACAAAGCTAATGTGTAGCTATAATTTCAGAATTAATTCAGATGGTGCCTCGGAGACATTTTCCAACAACAAAAGATCTTCTAAGTATCTTAAGGTTTCAGAGAATGAATGATGAGCGTTAACACATAGCAGACTTGTCAGGAGCCCAAGGTAGTGAAAGTGTTACCTGGAAGAGATTTGTGTCACTTTTATCTAATGGAATAGATTTTAAATTTGTATACAAGAAGCTTATAGAGTTTTAAATGAAGTGTATCAACTTGCACATTAACAGTGCCAAATGAAGGGAAGCCTTTGGGAAAACTATTCAGCTGCACCTTGGGCCATCTCTAATGGAAAGTAAGGATTAATCACAGGTTAGAACCAAGATTCTCAGGACAACAGCAAATCCACAGAGAAACGGTAGTCCCAGTAGAAACAATAGTCCCCGGAAACAGTACTGATCCCTAATTTGAAAACCAGCCATATTGCCCAGCTGTATTTCAGATGTATAAACCAGTGAGTGCTATACCTTCTGTTTTCCCCCTTTTTGCATGGGAGTGTCTGGCAGTGATCCAAAGTCTATCCCACAATTTTATATTAAGTGTGTGGGAGCAGGCAGCTTGTTTTTTAGGTTACAGATCTTCAGATTGAGAGGAATGGTATTTTCAGGGCTGAACCCAAGAAACTGTATCTCAAGAAACTCTTCCCTCTAGAGTTGCTTTAGGTAACAAGATTCTGGATATCAACAAGCCTGAACTAGATGTTATAATGGGATGAAACATGAGCAGGGGAAAGGAGGGTTGATCCTGAGAGGGAATAAATTATTTTGTATGTAGAATAAATGAAAATAATTTGGGACCAGAGTACACATAGTGGTTGTTTAAAACATGGCTCCAAAGATTGACATTCCTTCCATCAGGAGGTGATGTCTACGGAGGTGGACTTACGACTGTTTCAACCAATACAGTACAACAGAAGTTATGCTATGCAACTTCTAAGCCTGGATCAGAAAATCCCATGCAACTTCTGCCTGGTGTCCTGTATGTATTTGTCTGTATATTATATGTATATATGTATGTAATTATTAAGGACAGATAAAACTAGCTAGCTAATATGGCTACTCTGCACATGGTTGGCAGGAGTTTAATAGGTAAGGTTAATGTGGGATCTTCCCAGGTAGCATTAATGGTAAAGAAGCTGCCTGCCAATGCAGGAGATGAAAGAGATGCAGGTTCGATCCCTAGGGATGATTCCCTGAAGGAAGGCATGGCAACCCACTCTAGTATTCCTGTCTGGAGAATCCCATGGACAGAGAAGTCTGGCCGGCTACAGTCTATTGGGTCTCAAAGAGTTGGACATGACTGAAGTGACTTAGCATGCAATGTGGGGGAAGAAGTTTGGGAGGAAAAGAAACCAAGGGAAAAAAAGAAAAAGAAAGGAAAGACTGCATCAGGAACATTTATGAATTTATTTAAAAAATACATATGTGTTTATGTAAGTTTGATTATTCATGTGCGTGTATGTATACAAACATTTTTTATATTGGGACACAAGGACAATAGACCAAGAATGACAGTATTATGAATGGCTACCAGCAAGATTAAGAGAGAGGAACATATAGGGCAAGGTGAGCCTTAGTAAAACAAAGAAGGTACAGAGCCACCAAGGAAGGTATAGGTATGAGACTGGCCAATCTCAGGAGAAACCACAGTTCAGGGAACAAATGCTAATGGAGTGGTGGTGAACTGAGGAATGCATCAACACAGCAGGTCAAAGTGAACACACAAAAGCAATGGGAATCAGAAGACTACAGATACTAGAGAATGATAGGAATATTGGGCAAAAGCAAGACAGAGAATAAGGAATAAGAACACCTAAAATAATAGAAAAGACAAAGCAGGAACAAGATTCATAGTACAAGCAAGATGATGTCTGGGAAGGAAATATCATGGGCTCTGAGCCACAAAAAGACCTTATCTTCCCAAGGGGCTTCCAGATCACATTATTTGTGGATTACTTTGTGCCAGCAGGTTTTACAATAAATATGCTGCTGCTGCTGCTAAGTCACTTCAGTCATGTCCGACTCTGTGCGACCCCATAGACGGCAACCCACCAGGCTCCCCCATCCCTGGGATTCTCCAGGCAAGAACACTGGAGTGGGTTGCCATTTCCTTCTCTAATGCATGAAAGTGAAAAGTGAAAGTGAAGTCACTCAGTTGTGTCCGACTAGTAGCGACCCCATGGACTGCAGCCTACCAGGCTCCTCTGTCCATGGGATTTTCTAGGCAAAAGTACTGGAGTGGGGTGCCATTGCCTTCTCCGATAAATATAATTGTGTTTAATTAGTGGCAGAAGGACTGATGCTGAAGCTCCAATACTTAGGCCACCTGTTATGAAGAACAGACTCATTAGAAAAGACCCTGATGCTGGGAAAGATTGAAGGCAGGAGGAGAAGGGGACGACAGAAGATGAGATGGTTGGATGGCATCACTGACTCCATGGACATGAGTTTGACCAAGCTCTGGGAGTTGGTGATGGACAGGGAAGCCTGGCATGCTGCAGTCCTTGGGGGTCACAAAGAGTTGGACATGACTAAGTGACTGAACTGAACTGAACTGAGTTAGTGGACAGCCTAAGAACTAGAAATTCAAAGACTATTAGAATGAGATGACTTACTGTGAATAAAACCAGAGTTTTCTAAAATTTTTAAGCCTTTTAGAAGAGCTTTGAATGCCTTTCCAGAGGCACAAACTAGGTTCTGACCATCTGCTCACAAAATTGACACAAAGAGAGGTTGTTAACTATTTTTCTTTGGAAATTTCATATTGACTTTTGCCCACTTTTGCTGATTTAAGCTGTTCTCACTACTTTCTAAGCAGCTTGAATTTCTTTCTCTAGATATAAATTTCTCTATACATTATGGGCTTACCTGGTAGCTCAGACAATAAAGAATCTGCCTGCAGTTCAGGAGACCCAAGTTTGATCCCTGGGTTGGGAAGATCCCTCTGGAGAAGGGAATGGATACCCACTCCAGTATTCTTGCCTAGAGAATTCCATGGACAGAGGGGCCTGGAGAGATACAGTCCATGGGGTCACAAAGAGTTGGACATGACTGAGCGACCTTTACTTCACATACATTTATACTTATTATATAATACATTTTGGAATCATGAATATCTCAATAAGTACTTATTGGTTCATATGTGAACTGACTTAATCCTTAAGGTAAAAATTGTAAATAAAGTTTGCATCAATCAAAAATTTCTCTTCCCAAATGTGTCTATAATATGTGTCATCCAAAAAATTATTTTAGAATTGCTTCTCTACACTAGAGAAAACAGTAAAACTTGCTGAAATAAAGTAGAGGGTCAAATTGATTAAGGAAACCATATTCAAATAATTTCAGCAAATTTCATTCAAACAGAAGCACAACTAGCCTAGATAAAGATCTAATTATTTTGACTGCATTGTCCTCTTCTATTCCACCATAGAAAAATATATTTTCACATAATTTTATATTATATGTTAATTGCCTTCAACAATCATGAAATCTCGTGCCAATAAATTAATAAAGCCTCTCCTAAAAAATGAATGAAAAAAGAAGGAGCTCAAATTTTTGTTCTTTATTCCATTCTTAATTGTTTTGTTTTTAAGGTAAACTTCTATTTTAGTATAATATAAAACTTTTAAAATAACTTTAAAAAGTTAACCATAGCAGGAATAACATTATCAATGGTTTAACTGCAATACCCTGCTTTCTCTTAAAAAAAAAAAAAACAAAAATTTAAAAGTTCTTTTCGGTGAAATTGTATTAATAAGAGATTAATAGACTTTGCTATCCAGACAGTATTCAATGACACATCCATTGCCACAATTTGATTTTCAACTTTGGAATAAGAAGACTTGCCATAAAGGCAGGTCATTCATCAAAATGACAGCTCTTCATATACACTTTAGTCATGTGCTGATATCACCTATCATGTCTTTTTTCTTACTATTTAAGTGTGATATTCCCTTCACCCTCAAACTCACGTAGGAAAATTTTCAATGGAATATTTAGGGCAATATTTTTCTATTGAAAATTTCTTATGGGTTTTCTTTTTAGTTCTGGCTTTTCAACATTAAAAAGAAAAAAAGAAAAACTGTACATAAGTTCATCTCAAAATCTGGGTGCCCAAATTCAAAAGTCGAATGAAAAAAAGATTCAAACTTCACACTTAAAAGTCCAAATGCTTAAAAAATTATTGAAGATGAAAAATATTTTTTCATCACTGGAGAGTTTATTTTTAAGCCTTTTTCAGCTGTACCAAGTTAGATCTCAAGCCAATTTGGACAAAACTAAAGTCTGAAAGAGAATGGGAAAAAATCAGTAATTCAAAGTCGTTTCAAAGTTGGACATGTGAACTAGCATGACTCAAGATAGGGTGAGAAAAATATCCAAAATGTCCAGGGCCTTACAAGTCTTAAATTTTTGATCTTAGCAAATCCTAACAGTTTACATTTGATTTAAAAATATAGGTACATTGACGATTTCTAGACTCATATCTGATATAAAACTACTTTTTTCAGCTATTAAATTGGATCATATACTACATTTTCACCTTTGGAAAACTAAAATAGATTTGTATATTTGACCCAAACTTTCTTTATAATTCACTTTCTACTAATATGGGGTGAAATGTAGACAGATAAAGAATATTATTCAAGTGAGGAGTGTCTGAAAATAACATCTATATTAACTCTGACTGGTGTTTGCAGTTATATCAATCAGGTATGTATTTAAGTGTTTAAACAATACCACTTATACTGAGTCATAAAAAAACATTGTTTGAATTTTTGACACTGTTTCTCTATCTCAAATACAGGGAACAGAGTATAACATAACTATAACATTTATGTTTATTGTACTTTTTGCCTGTAGTATGGTGTCCTAAAGCCCATGACCAGAATAATAAACAACTCTGTTGGGAGCTAAAGATACAAGTTTAAACCTAGAAAAAAATACACTGCTGATGCTGCTAAGGCGCTTCAGTCGTGTTTGACTCTGTGCGACCCCACAGACGGCAGCCCACCAGGCTCCCCCATCCCTGGGATTCTCCAGGCAAGAACACTGGAGTGGGTTGCCATTTCCTTCTCCAATGCATGAAAGTGAAAGTGAAGTCGTGTCTGACTCTTAGCAACCCCATGGACTGCAGCCTACCAGGCTCCTCCATCCATGAGATTTTCCAGGCAGGAGTACTGGAGTGGGTGCCATTGGCTTCTCCCAAATATACACTACTATACATAAAATAGATAAACAGCAAGGACCTACTGTGTAGGACAGAGAGCTACATTCAATAACTTGTAATAGCTAATAATAGAAAAGAATGTGGAAAAGAATATATGTGTATATATGTATGTATAATTGAATCATTTTGCTGTACACTTGAAATTAACACATTGTAAATTAACTATGTTTCCATTAAAAAAATAAATAAAAGGAAAAAAAGAAAGAAAAAAGTAGATAAGTAGAGAGGAGAAGGAAGGTGATGGAAAGTGACTTAATAACTATGGAATTTATTGTTGTAAAGAAAATATTCTAAATTTGACTGTAGTGCTGACTGCATAATTCTGTGACTATACTGAAAACTGGGACCTGCCAATGCAAGAGATGTGAGTTCAATCCCTGGGTCGGGAAGATCACCTGGAGAAGGAAACAGCCACCCACTCCAATATTCTTGCCTGGGAAATACCATGAACATAGGAGATGGCGGGCTATAGTCCATAGGGTCACAAAAAAGTCGGACATGACTTAGCAACTAAACAACAACAGTACTAAACACTACTGAATTTCACACTTTATATGGGTGAACTTTATTATATGCAAATTATATCTGAATAAATTAGATACAAAATTTTTTGTATCTAAATTTATTTTTCTCATTAAAAAAAAAACCTAGAAGAAAAAAATAGGAAAGTAACGCCTAGTAGAAATATTTACAAAGAAATCACACTTTTTAATGAGATATTATACAGGCAAGTAATAAATTTAAGAACAATATGTTTTTTCACTAAAGCAATTAGATGGAATTTGTGGCTTGCTGAATGTCAAAATTTATAATGTATCAAACCACTCTTATGCACACTGTGGGAAATCGTAAGACATGAAAGATATGATTCTTTCCTGCAAAAAAAACTCTACCATCTGTTTGGGAAAGGAGCATATACATTCATGATAAATTGAACTACTTAGTTTGCCCATACTCACTTCTTGTTCACAGGGGATTCGAGACAGGAAGATTTGGCTACTAATAAATAAAAATTTAACTTTTATGTATATTTCATTTCCCCAAAGGATTTAAGAAAGAGAAAGTTAATACCAGAACAAATAGGTATAATATAGATAAGAAATCATACAAGGGAAAATGCTATACATTTCAAATGAAAGAAACACGCGAGATGAACAGAATACCTTTGAGCTATTGAGCCAAGTAACACCCCATGATAACAATTAGCACTTTACATTCATTACATCATTAATCTTCACATGAGCCACAAGCATAACGGAGCTTATCATTATCCATGCTCTACAAATGAAGGTAAAAGAAGCTCAAAAGAGACGAGCGGCTCCGCCAGAATCTCAACATAGATTGTCTTCTAGGTCCAAACTCAACCTCTCAGTGTTAAACAAGCTGCTGCACAATCAGATCTTAAATATTTTATCTCATCTGATTCACCTGGACTTCAGGTGTTCAGAATTTCTATTACTTCTCCTCCTAGGAAAGTGCTAGCACTAGGAAGTGACTCTCCAAATAAAAGCAATTTTTTTTTCAACAATCACTGGCATGAACAGTGCCAAGCCATTTTGGAAATCAGAGTCAGATGGGCATTTTATGTCTGTTAGAAAAAATAAAACCAGTCTTAATACTAGTCACTGTCAAGTCACATCACATTTTGAATATTTTTTCAATAATAGGCAAAACTATATATGAGAGCGGCTGCCTTTCTTTGAAAGAAAATTATGTTGTCACTGTTACTTAAAGATATTAATTATCCAAGTGGAATTGTTTCCCACTCTGATACAGGCCACAAGGAAATCTCCCAGGCCTTGAATATAACCAAGGTTATCCATGACCGTGGGAAAAGTTGTCAGTTCTGGGGATTTAATTTTTATGAGAGAACTGATGTATGCACATTTATTTCAAGTCAAGTTAAAGATTCCTTTTAAGGATTCTGGATTTATTCTTTCCATCTCTGAGATTATGAACTCATTTTTTGTATTCAGAAAAAAGTGAAATGTCCCATGTCAAACTAGATATTTTCTTCTCTAGCTTTCTTTTATAATAACTGAATATCATGAGTAATTCAGTGTTCTTATGATATAATTAAAATATTACAGACAATCACAGTAAAATGCTTTCCTAATTAACAGTGATACCTAACAGCAGACTCGTCTAGAAATTAGAATAGTTTTTCACCAAAAATATCATCTAAGGGTGAAATCTAGGCTTCATTTTATTCTTTTTTTATTTTGAAAACTTACATTTAAAAGGCTAAAAGTACAAAGAGTAATATAACTAACTCACTTCAAAAGCCAAACAATTGTGTTTCTATTTTCTGGAACAACATGAGAAATTTAATAAAACTGACCTAGAAATTTTCTGGGCCTGGGGATTATAATTGGGGCAAGCTGGGTATTTTTCTACTACTTTGATTTTTTAAAAGGCTATTACTTTACTCAAATTTTTAAAATTTTCTTCCAGTGTTGATTTTGACATTTTATATGTCTATAATTTTTCAAATTTATTAGCATATGATCTTTATAAGTTCTTATTATATTTTCATGTTTATTTTATCTATGGTTATTTGTCCTCTGTTTAATGGCATATTCTCTCTCTTTTTCCCCCCCCCCCAAACACTTTTGTCAAGGTTTGATTTCTTTTAGTGATCTTTTGGTAATATTAGACCTATTATTCTGCCGTTTATTGATAGCCTGTTCTCTATTTTCTTAACATTGACTTGTGTCTTTAGTGTATTTTTCTTCTTTGTTTACTTTTTGAAGGAATTATTTAAGAAAGCAAAAAGAATAATAGGGCTTCCCAGATGGCTCAGTGGTAAAAAATCTGCCTGCCAATGCAGGGAATGCAAGAGACATGGGCGTGATCCCTGGGTTGGGAAGATCCCCTGGAGGAGGAAATGGCAACTCACTCCAGTATTCTTGCCTGGAAAATTCCATGGACAGAGCAGCCTAGTGGGCTATAGCCCACGAGGTCGCAGAGTCAGACAAGACCAAAGGACTGAGCACACACACACACACACACACACACACACGCACAAAGAACAATAATATGCCCACATTTTTAAACACTGCTCAGCTTAAGAGAGTGAACTTCACTAACAGAGTTCAGAACCCTATTTACTCTTCCTTCTCAAGGACATCTCCTCTGCACCCAATGTCAGAGCTCAATACTATTCTGAATTTCATTTGCTTCCTTCCCTTGCATTGCTTTATACCATTACTATATACACAAGTATCCCTAAGGAATGTATAGCACTATCTTGCCTACCTGTAAAGTCTGTATAAATATCTAAGTATATGCTTATGTTTATATTATATGTGCTCAGTCACTCTGTCGTGTCCAAATCTTTGAGACTTCATGTACTGTATGTAACCCACCAGGCTCCTCTGTCCATGGGATTTTCCAGGCAAAAATACTGAAGTAGGTTGCCATTTCCTTTTCCAGGGGATCTTCCTGACCCAGGGATCAAACCCGGGTCTCTTGCATTTTCTGCTCTTTACCACTGAGCCACCTGGAAAGACCCTGTAGTTATGTAAGAGTGAATATATATGCATGTATAACCAAGCAGATAGGTAGATAGATGCTTTTGTGCTCAACCTTCTCTGTGGGATTCATCTATTTTTCATGAAATCACCTCCCAAATACACCTCACTGGAATTTCTACCTCAGTATCTCCTGTTGGAAAACCCAAACTATGACACTAACGTATTCAAAGATTTTTTACATTGTTTTCATGATCAGGTGTTTAATATTTTAATACTTCTGCATATTTTAAAAAGGTGTTCCCTTTTTACCTCTTAATATGAAGAATTAAACAAAGAGATGCTTTAATGTTTAATAATCCTTTTATTCCTGTAAAAATCCAGTTAAAGTTGATCTAATTTTTTATCTAGTTTGGTAATATTCTGTTCACTATTTTACATCAATGATCATAAGTGAGATTGGCCCATAGTTTTCATTTCTAATACTTTTTTATCTGATCTAAGTAACAAGGTTATAATAGTTACATTTTTAAAATATGTAATTTCTTAGGGGGTTCTCTCAGATTTTCCGGAAAAATTGGAGTAAAAATGAAGCTATGTTTTTTGACTCTTTGAATTAAATTACATCTGAAACAACCTAGAACAGGGCTTTTTGTGAGTAAATTTCTAATATGGATTAAATGTATTTAACAGATGGAGGAAAATTCAGTCATACTATTTCTTCTTGAAGCTATTGTTACCATAAAGTATAGTTTTTCTGAAAAAAATTGCATTTTATCTACGTTCTCATGTGTTTTAGAAACATTTATTTCATAGTTTTATCTTTCTAGTCTCAGTAGTATCTATAGTTGTCTTCTTTTTATTTCTAATATTGTTTATTTGTACTTTTTCATCTTTTCTTGGAGCCTAAAAATGTCTATTTTATTAGTTTTTTCAAACAGTGAACTTTTGCCTTAGTTGATTCTCTCTACCGTATATTTGTTTTCCATTTGATTAATTTCCACTCTTATCTTTATAGTTTCCTTCCTTCTACTTTCTTTGTGTTTATTTTGTTGTTCTTCTAACTTCTTAAGTCACTTAGCTCATTTATTTTCAACTTTATTCTTTTCTCCAAAAGCATTTGAAGCTATAAATTCACTATAAAGTATGCTGCAGTTATATCTCACAATTTGAACTTATATTTGTTGTTGTTCAACTTTCTGAGTTATTTAGAAAGCCTTTTTAAGTTAATTGTCAAAGGTATGAATTTTTGTACATTGCTATTTATTATTGATTTCTAACTTATTGGAAAACGGTCTAGATGATAAAAATTCTAAGAAATTATATCTTAAGATGGGATTAGTTTGACAACTCTTCATATGTGATTGAGACTAAGATATACTCTCTCATCTGGGGTTATTTATCATTCATGTCAAGCTTGTTAATGACTTTCACTTCACGACAATCCCCTTTATGCCTGATAACTTTTTTGCCTCAAAGACTATTTGACTAACATAGCATGTATTCATTTACCTACCTACCTATCTAGCTATCATTTTCTTGGTAAATATATCTTTTCCTATTCTTTGTTTACTTTTGATTACTTTTTGCTCTTATTTTAGATGTTGCTTTTCATCCCATTTGACAATACATGAATTTTAACTGTTAAATCTATTGAATTTATAGTAGTTAATATGATGAAAAATCTGGGTTTGTTTCTTCATTTTGTGCTATGTCTTCTGATTGTGCAATAGTTCTCTTTTTTCTTCTTCTGGATTTTTTTGGTCTGATAAATTTCTATCTCTTTACTGCAGTGCATCAGCAGGATATATTTAAATGTTGAATTTTTTTAGTATATCCCATTGAGAATGTCCTGATGATGCACATCTTTCATTAAATATGATCCATTTCATTCTTGGAAAGTTAACTTGGCATGTTTTGCTTGAATATTGCCTTTCCATTATTCTATTTCTGGAACTCTAATGAGATATCTTTTAGAACTTCCTCTCCTACACTCCAAGAATCTTTACAAACCTTAATATATCCTAGGAGTATTTTTCTCTTGATTGCATTCTGGATAATTTCTTCAGGTCCTTCTATTTCTCTCTCCAATAACCAAAGGAAGAAAAACACTCAGAGTAGGAGTCCAGCATTTAAGTGACTGTTCCTCTAGGGACATCAGGCAGTTCTGAAGTGAGACCACCAGAAGTCTGAGAAGCAGAAGAGAGGTCTTAATACATTTGCAGAGTGTTAAATAAACAAAGAGGGAGAGGAGAGAGCACTGATAAACCCTTGAGGTTTGGCATTGGAACTATTCAAGGCTGTACTCTAGAAGGAAAGGTGAACCACAAGTTGAATTGTTCTTATAGCTTCAAAGTATCTAAATTCATAACTCAGACTGAGCTAATTTTAAATTACAAGTGCCTGGCCTCTTCAACCTGCAGAAGCAAATGTAAATCCACTCTGAAGAAGGAAAGCATTGTTGTAGGTCCTGAGATTTTCTAGTTTCTTACTAGGAAGTCCATCATCCCTAGCTTTCTGGAGTGAAGGTTTTGGGCCTGATTACTGATATCCTGATACAGTCATGGAGCGATAATTAGGAAAGTCATAGAACAGAAGGGATCAACTGAAACATACATTGAGGTTTTGTTAGGCATTTTGATGAACTACGCTGTCTTCCACAGCTTTTTTGTATTAAAAGAAAAAAATGACTACACTCAAACTGACTGATTTGCCACAGCCACTATTAATTATTCTGTGACAGATTTAAGTGATTCTATGAAGGAAGCAAGGATACTTCTTGTTCAATATTAAGTGTTAGGGACATGTGATGACATCTGTGGTCTGTCACAGACTGGGAGTTAAGAGATGTGGGTTTTTTCGGTTATGTTTCTGTCACACACTACAACCTGGCTCGAGCCCATAATGTACTTTCTTGGCACCAGTGCAATGTGCCATCACTGTATTTGGAAAATTAATAGATTTGTAGATTCACAACTAAGAGATAAGATGGAAAACTCTCTAAGGGGGGATTTATAATATGGAGAAGCAGATTCATTGTTATAATATTATTCTGTGATTTCATATTGCTTTCATAATATAAACTGTGGAAGGTGAATTTGCCAAGTTCTTCTAGCATGGCAAAGTAGTCAGCTGTTATATTTTTAGTTAAATCCAAACCTGAATAGTAATCAGAACTACCTGAGAAGTTTCTTAGGCTAATGTTCTGGGAGGACTCAGTTTATGCTTTAAATATCTTCTTTCCTCCACTCTAGGTAGAAACCTCCCAAGTTGTTCATCCACCTTACTTTGTTTCCTTCCCTACCCGTTCCACAATCTGTCCTTAGATTTTATTCAGTTGTTCTTTTTTTTTTTTTTTTTTTTACATTTTACTTTGTGGCTGCACCATGTAGGATGTGGGATCCTAGTTACCCAACCAGGGATGGGAACTGGTGCCCCCTGCATTGGAAGCACAGAGTCTTAACCGCTAGGCCACCAGAGATGTCTTTACATTCAGTTTCCTCTAGTGGACAATCAGGCCCGTGGAGACAGAGATTTTGGCAGCTATCTTCTCCATCCTGCTCATTACAGTTAACAGTTACTCCAAGGCCTAAAAACTAGTAAGTGTTCAATAAATCTGTGAAGGAATGAAAGTATGAAGAAATAAGCCAGAAGAACTCTCTACAGCATTATAGGAATCTTTATTTGTAAAGAGTTCCAGAAACAGTTTTGATGTATATTCCTTGACAAACACGCTACCCTGGTTTATGATAAAGGAGATGAATGGTTGATGGAGTTGGGGCCAGGCCAGCTCCATGGGCATTTGACTCATTCAGTCACACAGGGCCAACTCAGAAGGGCCTCCCTCTCTCCCTGCCCACCCTTGAGACCCAAGGCTCTGCAGCTGCTGTCTTAAAGGTCTCAATCATTTTCTCTTTGAATTTGTGCTTCATAAGTAAAGTCCAGTGGGACAATGGAGGGTGAGCCAGAAGCTTGGAGCCAGGCAGTCCTGCTCCCTCCTCCCTTTCTCCACTGCCACCTGAGTAGGGGTTGTCAGCTGCCCGTGCCTCCCACCCTCACTCTGCCCCTGCCCAGCAACTGTGACCACCCTTGCCCCACATGGAGCAACATGGAGCATGAATTAGGAAGGGGTAGGTTCTGGGTGCCTATACGGATTCACTTTGCACTTTTGCCCAGGATGTTTGGAGTTCAATACCAAAGAAACCAGGACAGGTTGAGACAGACCATGGAAAAAAGGAGAATATGTTTTACCTGCTTTTTGAACAAAGAACCTGGTATTTTTCGTTTGCATAGGGCCCCACAAATTATATAGCCAACCCTAAGAGAATGGGATATTCGTGCAACTAAAGGAAACACGTGTACTTGAAAGCTGAGAGACAGGTTTACCTCCTTAAAGGCAAGTTGCTAGGAAACTAAGGCACGTTCCCACCCAGTAGATGCTTCTACCAGTAGGTGCTTTGCTGTCTTTTGCTCTGAACAAAAAGAATTTTCCATAATTGACACAATGACCTCTTTTTCCCTAAATTTTGTTTTCTTGAGGGAAACATGACATCACTAAGAAAACTAAGCTTAAAAAAACTTAACTACTTTTTATTGAAAAATACATTTTGCGTATTTGAAGAATTACACAAAAACACCTTACACATGAACACTTAATATTTTCCACTTTTATTCTTTAGTTCTTTTACTTCAAACTCACATTTTTCCCCCTTCAACAATACATGAACCATGAAATTCCAGATGTTCAAGCTGGATTTAGAAAAGGCAGAGGAACCAGAGATCAAATTGCCAACATCCATTTGATCATCAAAAAAAGCAAGAGAGTTCCAGAAAAACATCTACTTCTGCTTTATTGACTATGCCAAAGCCTTTGACTATGTGGATCACCATAAAGTGTGGAAAATTCTGAAAGAGATGGGGATACCAGACCACCTGACCTGCCTCTTGAGAAATCTGTATGCAGGTCAAGAAGCAACAGGTAGAACTGGACATGGAACAACAGACTGGTTCCAAGTTGGGAAAGGAGTACGTCAAGGCTGTATATCGTCATCTTGCTTATTTAACTCATATGCAGAGTCAGTTCAGTTCAGTGGCTCAGTCGTGTCCGACTCTTTGCAATACCATGAATCGCAGCACGCCAGGCCTCCCTGTCCATCACCAACTCCCAGAGTTCACTCAGACTCATGTCCATCGAGTCCGTGATGCCATCCAGCCATCTCATCCTCTGTCATCCCCTTCTTCTGCCCACAATCCCTCCCAGCATCAGAGTCTTTTCCAATGAGTCAACTCTTCCCATGAGGTGGCCAAAGTACTGGAGTTTCAGCTTTAGCATCATTCCTTCCAAAGAAATCCCAGGGCTGATCTCCTTCAGAATCGACTGGTTGGATCTCCTTGCAGTCCAAGGGACTCTTAAGAGTCTTCTCCAACTCCACAGTTCAAAAGCATCAATTCTTCGGTGCTCAGCCTTCTTCACAGTCCAACTCTCACATCCATACATGACCACAGGAAAAACCATAGCCTTGACTAGACGGACCTTAGTCGGCAAAGTAATGTCTCTGCTTTTGAATATGCCATCTAGGTTGGTCATAACTTTTCTTCCAAGGAGTAAGCGTCTTTTAATTTCATGGCTGCAATCACCATCTGCAGTGATTTTGGAGCCTCCAAAAATAAAGTCTGATACTGCTTCCACTGTTTCCCCATCTATTTCCCAAGAAGTGATGGGACCGGATGCCATGATCTTCGTTTTCTGAATGTTGAGCTTTAAGCCAACTTTTTCACTCTCATCTTTCACTTTCATCAGGAGGCTTTTAGTTCCTCTTCACTTTCTGCCATAAGGGTGGTGTCATCTGCATATCTGAGGTGATGGATATTTCTCCCGGCAATCTTGATTCCAGCTTGTGCTTCTCCCAGTCCAACATTTCTCATGATGTACTCTGCATAGAAGTTAAATAAGCAGGGTGACAATATACAGCCTTGACATACTCCTTTTCCTATTTGGAACCAGTCTGTTGTTCCATGTCCAGTTCTAACTGTTGCTTCCTGACCTGCATACAGATTTCTCAAGAGGCAAGTCAGGTGGTCTGGTATTCCCATCTCTTTCAGAATTTTCCACAGTTGACTGTGATCCACACAGTCAAAGGCTTTGGCATAGTCAATAAAGCAGAAATAGATGTTTTTCTGGAACGCTCTTGCTTTTTCCATGATCCAGCAGATGTTGGCAATCTGGTTCCTCTGCCTTTTCTAAAACCAGCTTGAACATCAGGGAGTTCACGGTTCATGTATTGCTGAAGCCTGGCTTGGAGAATTTTGAGCATTACTTTACTAGCATGTGAGATGAGTGCAATTGTGCGGTAGTTTGAGCATTCTTTGGCATTGCTTTTCTTTGGAATTGGAATGAAAACTGACCTTTTCCAGTCCTGTGTCCACTGCTGAGTTTTCCAAATTTGCTGGTATATTGAGTGCAGCACTTTCACAGCATCATCTTTCAGGATTTGAAACAGCTCAACTGGAGTACATCATGCAAAATGCCAGGCTGGATGAAGCATAAGCTGGAATCAAGGAGAAATATCAATAACCTCAGATATGCAGATGACACTACTCTTATGGCAAAAAGCAAAGAAGAACTAAAGAGCCTCTTGGTAAAAGTGAAAGAGGAGAGTAAAAATGTAATGGACAGAGAAGCCTGGCGTGCTGCAGGCCACAGGGTCACAAAGAGTCAAACACAACTGAGTGACTGAACTGAAACGGGAAAATCTTCCTTCAATACCTCAAGCCTTTGTTACCAAAACTTGTGTTAGACAGAGTTCCAGAGGCTCCCAGATTGCTCTGACATCTCTGTTGTTGTTTGACTCCTTAAGTAGGTGCCCAAGAACTTTTCTTCCTCTAGGGGGCTCCTATTTTCCCTCCGGGTCACTTCACAGAAGTCTGAAGTGCTGAAATGTCATTGGAGAATTTTGAGTCCTCCAAGAAATGGTCCTTTTAAAACCAGGTGCAGCGATAGCCAAGAAGTTGTCTGGAAATGTTGAGCCACTGAGTTAAACAAAGAAATCTGTTCAGTGCTGAGGCACCATGCCTACCAACTAGAATATCAGTAATTTTTCTAGACTGTGCCCCGGCCCTTACTTCATGGCTTATGTGACTTGACCAATATTCTACCAAAGTTCCACATTTTGGGAGTCTATTTGCTGTCAACCTGTCATGCCTTTCATATCCAAGGACCTATTTATCTGGGGAAGGACCAACTTTATTCCTATTACTGGCTCTGTATTAGGAATGAACTCCCTTTCTCTTTCCTCCACCCCTGTCCTATTAGAAATGCTCTTGTTCACCAAACCCCAGCTAGAATGCCTAATTCAACCTCCTGCCCTCTGTATATATGCCTGTGTGTCCATCAGAAGCACTCATCAGTCAGTTACTGTCCAATGCAGGCCACTTGCCCAACACTAGCATTACTGGAATTCATGACTACCACTTGAGCCCCACAAGATGGGTGTGACTTCCCCTCATCAAAGAGAATCAGAGCTTAGAAGCACAATCTTTCAACTGTTTAATTTCAAAATGTATGAACTTTTGTTAGATTTTAGAAATAGTGCTCCTGTAGACAGACAAAAGCATAGAGAGGTTCAAAATCCTGAACTGGAAGGATGCTTTGAAATAGATTTGGTGACTCTCACTGGTCACGCTCAGTCAGGGAGAATGACATCTCATCACGCTAGGATAAAGCCCACCTGAGGACCAGCCCAAGATAGTTTTTGTGAACCAAGTGGGTAGGTCGTGTCCTTGCTGATCCATCCTTGCCTTTGGATCTAGCACAAGCAAAATTCCGAACCAGAATCCCAATTTACCATAGCCATCTCAATATATATTTTCCGTGTTCTTCTCAGGACAACCTTTAATTGCTGCAAGTGAAAGTAGCTACAGAGAAGAGAAGAAGCAACTACAGGGAAATTTCCTATTTATAGTTTGGATATGAAGAACATTCACCAGGCCCTTCACTGATAAGCACTAGTCCTTTAAAAGAAGAATGCCAATTCTTAGCATTGCTATATGGAGAACTCTTGTGGCCCTGCCCAATGCTTCTGATCCTATCCACACTAAGCTCTTTACTTTCTTTACTTGTAGATGCCCAGTGATCTCCATCATCCAGACTCAGTCTTTAAAGCAGGGATTTTTGAACTGAGGTTTCTGAAGTTTTATAAATTCCTTGGACTTGTATATGTCTCTGTTTGTATGTGCACTTTTTAAAGGAGTTTCGATGGATTTCACTAGATTTTTAAAGGGTACTCATGATTGAAGATGTTAAATCTTCATCTTAGTTGATTTGTGGCTTTATCAGCTAAGATGTGAGACATGAGGACATTTTGGACCAAGGCCATTCTCGCAGTCTTAGAAGATCCTGGCCAAAGGCCAGCAATTGAAGTTAGATCTTCTAATTCATGAGCCCCAAGACTGTAACTTGTTATCAAAAACTGCAAGGAGACAATCATCTGAGACAGTGGTTTTCAGAATGTGTATCACAGTAGCTAGGATTCCATGGGATGCCTCAGAATTTTGGGTAGGAGGTGATCAAGAGATCGAGCTCTGTATCTAGCTGCAAATCCGCTAATTCCTGTGTTATGTGCTTTATATGTTGCAGTTAGGATTCAATCCTACTTTAAAATTTTTTATGAGAAAAATAAGGTACGAGGCTTTCTTTTGAAGTTTGAAAGTTACTACTTGAGGATGTCACATCTCCTTTTTTATCACTGATTCTCAGGATCTGGTGTTTGGGACAAGATAACTTCAACAGGATGTGATGTACCCAGACACTGGGTGCAATTACTAAATACCACTACCCATATATATATACCATTTCCATTGGCATTAGTAAATAAATTTTACTAACTGTCATGCTAACCGCAGTCATTTGGAGGAGACTGCCTGGGAGACATTCTTGAAGAGGATTCTGAGCCAGGCTGGGTCAGGAGGAAACAAGACTTTTAATCATTAATGATGTCCCACGGAAGGTATTGAGCCATGGTCTCAAGGAAGGTATTGAGCATCTGAGACTCCTCTCCTAGATTATATGGGAGGGGGAATAGCTAGCCTATACGTGTCTCACACAAAATGTAATTTCCAAATGTTTATTTTGTCCCCATGGAAATACAGACTTCAACTCTTAACCATTTTTATTGATTTGATAACCTCTAAACTCTAGAGATTTCACCCCTCCCATCTCTTCCTTTGCTGCTTTGTCAGACTTGACTTTGGACCAACAGTGGCCAACTCTATCGGTAAACATTAAGAAATAACTTGAAGGGAGAAACACCCTGACTTCCAGTTCTGAACACACAGGAGGAGAATTAGCTCATAAAAGGGGAACAATAGTCTAAATTACCACATTAGTTATTAATTCTTCCTCAGTCTTCTAGTGTGACAAGCACTAGGGAAACCACTCCTGACTTCCTCTGGCTGTTGGATGATTTCACTGCATAGTCATCTTTTCTTTCCATAACTCTTTATCTCAGTTTATAAATGGTATGTGTGGCGTGTTTGTGTGTGCATGCACTTATGTGATTAAATTCTCTCTCCCACTAGACCATGAGTTCCAGAAAAGTCTATTTTTGCTCATCACATTATTCTCAAGTTGTTGCTTATAAAACTTCTGTCACATTTATTCTACCCTAAGATGTGTTACTGTTACTACTTGCCAAAATTGAATCTTACAAAGTGAAAGGACAGACCATAGAAGGGGAGAAGATGACAAAAGAGACAGGAAAATGAAAGTAGTTGCTTCATCTGAGAACCTTAGCCACCACCTCAAGCATGACTTTTGGATCAAAAAGGATTTCTACGGATGCAGCTGAGAGAGCCCAGGCCATTCCATTTTAAAAACCAGCACTGAACAGCAGTTTTGTTGTCTCTCCTAGGAGAACTCCTACCTACAGCTCTGACCTTTGACTGGCACCAGTTGAGTGTTTATACCTTCAACTTTCCTGATAGCCTTTCTGTCTTCCTCTGAGCTGCAGAAATATTCTTCAGACTTTTCAAGTCTCCTCATCCCTTGGTCCAGTGTCATTCTGTTGGAGTTATGGAATGGAAGGTCTGAAGTCAGGCTGTGAAAGATGTAAGAAATACCAAGAGCACGGTATCCCAGATGCCAAAAGAAGATGTATTTTAAGAAGGAAAGAGTACTGCAAACATAACAATGCATGGACATTTTATTGAAAGATACCAAAATAACAACTAAAATTAAGTAAATAACATAAGGTCAGATGGTGATAAGGGCTACGAAGAGAATGAAACCAGTGTGGGGAAAAAGAATGATGGGAGAGAAGGATGGCGATATTTTAAATTATGCCATTGGGGAGGCTCTCTTTGAAGGGGTGGTGTCTGAACAGAGACCTCCATTATGTGAAGGAGTGAGAGAAGAGTATTCCACACTAAGGTAATAGCTGAGTAAAGACTCAACTGGTAACAGGAATGTCAAGAAGGCAAGTTGCCATGGTTCAAGTGGAAAGAATCCAGGAGAAAAAGGGGGGAGAGTTTTTCAGCGGCCAGATAGTAAACAATAATGAATTTTATTCCAAATGAGAACGAAGAGAAATTGACCATTGGGATGGTACAGGGAAGCAGGAAGCCTGATTAAGAGACTAGGATGGGAGTCCAGACATGGCATGACTATCATTCATCCCAGAAAGGGTTGAAGCAGGTCAAATCCAAGATATATTAGGAAGGCAGACCCAACAACATTTGCTAATGGATTGGGTGTAAAGCATGGGGGAAAGAGAGAAATCTAACATGATTCTTAGTTTGAAGACCTGCGTAAAATGTTATGCTACTGATTCAGTTGGAGAAGCTTCTTGTTCAGGGTGAAAGTGAAGTCACTCACTCGGGTCCAACTCTTTGCAATCCCATGGACTATAGCCTACCAGGCTTCTCAGTCCATGGGATTTTCCAGGCAAGAGTACCAGAGTGGGTTGTCTTTTCCTTCTCCAGGGGATCATCCTGACCCAGGGATCAAACCCTCTGAGCCACTAGGAAAGCCCTGTTCAGAGTGGAAATACCAAAAAAAAATTCTAAAAACAAGAATTCTAAAAAATTTGGACATGTTACATCAAATAGGCATTTAAGATGCCTGAAGAATATAAACTCAAGCCTACTGAAGGTATTGTAAACTATGACCCAGAAGGTTAGCTAGGAAGATAGTGTAAATAGAAGAAAAAAAAAAAAAAAGAAGAGGGCTGAGGCTTGGAACAGAAAGCAGGTCAACATCTAAAGGTCAGATGAAGGGAAAGCAGCTAGTAGAGGGGAAGGAGCAGTGAGGTTATAAATACCAAGAAAGTGGTGTCTCAGGTACTGAAAGAAAAAAGCTTCCGAAGCACAGAATCATTAACAGGGCCTAATGTGGCGAAAGCACAAGGAGTAAGTGGATGAGAGACAGTGCAGAGAACTGGCCATTGGGCTGGCAAGTTGGAAGCCAGTGGGTTCCGTTAACAAGAACAGTTTCTCTGGAAATAGAAACCCATTCTCTATTCCAGAGAATGGGGTGAAAATCCCTAGCATTGAAGTGGGTTCAAAATATTAAGGATATATTGAGTACACATGAGGCATTTGAGGGCTTTTATTAAAGAGCAAAGAAATGGGCTAGAATTGGGTGTGGGATCAAGGGAGGGTTTAGTTTGATTAAGTCAGACTTGAAGCCTGTGGAATAATCTAGCTTGAAAAGATAAAATAATGATGTAGGAGAGAAGAGATAACAGTTGCTGGAGAAGGGATGGGACCAGAGGACTTACAGGAGCACAGAGTTCATCAAAGTAACAGGAGGGCAGCTGACGTCCAAGCATGCGTAAAGGTTGGTCAGTTTGACGGTGGGAAGATGAGGTAATTCTCCTCTGAGTGCTTCTATTTTCTCAGTGAAATAGTAAGTGAAGTCACCAGCTGATAGTGAAGAATGGGAAGGTGGAGTTGACAGTTTGATGACAGAGGAGATGATATAAATTTGCCTTCTTGGAGAGGAGGAAAGCAAATACCTCAGGGAAATCCAGCAGGCCTCATTAAAATCATTTTCACTACTTCCTTTCACTGCTCATGGCCAATCCTGAACACAGATATACCACTTCTTTTAAAAACACGACTATTAAAGAAAATATACTGAATTATTTTTTAACACTGAGATGTGCTTTTTGTGACCTCAGGTTATTCACTTGTACCACGAGTACTGAGAACTTACTTCTTCCTACCTTACAAAAGGGTAGGCTGCTAATAAGAATAACAAATGTAAACTCCTTTGAAAGGAATATTGTATCCTACGGGTTAAAGAGATGGGACAAACCAAATACTCATCTGCAAGAAGAATATCCTTGCTCGTTTGAGTGGAACTGACTAGAGATACAAAGTGGACAAAATAAAGCAATCTCTCTGATACACCAATGTATTACATTTTTACGTTTCATATTTCTAGCTTCACACTTAGAAAAGTTTCTCTAATGAGTTATGCCACAACTTGATTCCCAGATGGTGACATTATTGTTAACAAGAAAATGTAACCTGAAACAACTTAAAGAACTCCAGAAAACCCAAATTAAACTCACGCACTATGTTTTGTTGGCCTTTGGGGGCTCTCCAAGAGTTGTAATGCAGCAGTAACATTATCAAATTTAGTTCAAATCAAAAATACATTTTATGGCATTGAAACATGTATAATATATGTGAAATGAATCACCAGTCCAGGTTCGATGATACAGGATGCTCGGGGCCGGTGCATTGGGATGACCCAGAGGGATGGTATGGGGAGAGAGATGGGACGGGGGTTCAGGATGGGGAACACATGTACACCCGTGGTGGATTCATGTTGATGTATGGCAAAACCAATACAATATTATAAAGTAATTAGCCTCCAATTAAAATAAATAAATTTATATTTTAAAAAATTTTACATCCCCCCCAAAAAAGAAATACACTTTAACACATAGAACCATTGAACAAAATACAGTGGGCAAGTCTTCCCTGATGGTCCAATGGTTAAGAATCCACCTGCCAAAGCAGGGGACACGGGTTAGTTCCTCGGTCCAGGAAGATTCCATATGCCACCAAGCCGATGCACCACAACTACTGAGCCCATGCTTTAGAGCCCATAAGTCACAACTGCTGAAGCTCGCAAGTCCTAAAGCCTGTGCTCCTGCAACAAAAGAAGCCACCGCAATGAGATGCCCACGCACCGCAACTAGAGAGGAGGCCCCTCTCACCGCAACTAGAAAAAACCTGTTCACAGCAATGAAGACCAGCGCAGCCTTTCCTCTCCCTCCCCAAAAAATACTGCGGGCAATGTGATTAATACCTTTTACATTCTTTAACTTGTATTTAGTTTTGAAGGGTTGAAATAAAGCAGTATCCATTATATCAGTGAAGACATATGAAAAAGTAGTCTTTAGAAGAACTCTGCTTGATTTATAGACATGATATTGTTTTGTTAGGAAATAAAAAACAAATTGAGGTAAGGACCAATTATGAAATAGTAGGTAAAACAAAAGGCTCATAAATGTGTTCTGAGTTATTTGTAAATGTTTTGTTTTTTTGTCTGATCCCTCTGTAACTTAGCAGTATTGTATGAGGAAATGGCCGAAATTCCTAGAAGCTATTTCACAGTCACATAGCCTGAAGTTAGTAAATTCTACAGTCCCCTTGGCAAACTCTCCATGTTCTCCCTTTGGAAATGTGATAAACTTGTTTATTCAATTTGTCAGTTTTCCGTTTCTGAGTTTCTTCATTGAATCTGTTATCTTCTTTATGTAACCAAGCTGTCCCAAGGACTGCGTGGCCACAGTTACAAACAGAAATTAAGGATATGAGTAATAACAAAGAAAAACAGTTTGGAAAAAATGGCGGCCAGAGGAACTAGAATGTTCAGCTGAGCTGGGAGGTGTTTGCTATGACTGAACTGTTCCTGAGAATCGCTGTGGGGATGGCGAAAGCAGCAAGGGAGAAAAGGCTTTTTTCTATATTAATTCTCTCTGAATTTGCTATTTATTTCCTTTGTTTTTACTTTGGTAGTAGAATGTCAAAGAACAATACGGTATATACATTTTATTTCTTATCTTAAAAGAACTTAAGTAAGGGACTTCCCTGGCAGTCCAGTGGTCAAGACTTTGCCTTCCAGTGCAGAGGGTACAGGTTTGATTCCTGGTCAGAGAGCTAAGATCCCACGTGCCTCACAGCCAAAAAACCAAAACATAAAACAAGAAATACTGTGACTTTAAAATGGTTCATGTTTCTTAAACATCTTTAAATAAAACACTTGAGGAAAATAAATTTTTTTTTCAAAAAAAACCCCAATAGTTTGTATAACACAAGGTTTTATTAATTGTAAATGAGATGGGGCAGTTATTTCAGCTTTAAATCATACTCCATAATACTAAATGTGTCTTCCAAGTTGACTTTAAGACATGAAGTGTGTCTTCTCCATCTCTGTGAAAAGATAAGAGTTTTTCCTCTGCACAGAGTGTCACACACTCAGGTGCTGGGATATGAAGGTTTGAGACAGGACTGGCTGGAAAGCCCTTCAGATCCCGTTCTCTTGGTCTCCTGAGAGATAACGACCTTGTGAACAGCAGCTAGCACAGACAAGAGGAGTCCAGGGAAGCCAGACTCTCTTTACTCCGCTTACATTGGGAGGGACCATGAGTGGACTGGCTGTGGTAGTGGTGACTATCAGTCATTGTAGAATTTTTCTTCAGTAAGCAATGAGGATATCACTAGAAAGACCAAAACCGCTGTGTTTCAGTGACTGTCATAGAAACGGGACTTCTAAGCTCTCCTGTTCTCTCACTAGGACAACAATATGTAGACAAGCCCATTGTTTAGTTGCTAAGTCATATTCAACTCTTTTGTGACCCTGTGGATTGTAACCTACCAGGCTCCTCTGTCCATGGTATTTCTCAGGCAAGAATACTGGAGTGGGTTGCCATTTCTTCCTCCAGGATATTGTCCAGATACGCCCATAGAACTGTAGAAAACTCCTAGGGAGTATCCTGGAGTTACCACTGGAAGAGGAACCCAAGGAAAGAGGGGTAGCCTTGATGCTCACAGTCATTTAATTTAAATGCTATATGCTTCAAGGTGAGATAAGATATGTCAGTTGCATTTGTTACTTTAGAAAAACGGAAAACTAATTCTTTCATTAAAGAATCAGTAACTGTTTAGTAAATAAATCCTGTCTAAATTTTGTAGTACATCAGAAAAGAGTGATAAGTAACCCAACCTCTGAATGATGGTATTAAACAGGTTTCCCTCTTTCCTCTGAAGGAAAAGCGTAATTCTTCCTACATTATGATCACTCTGGCCTTTTGAATTGAATGAAATAGTGCTGAGCTTTTAAAGAAATTGTTGAAATATGTTGAATTATTCCTAATTAATCTTCTTCATTTTTAAAATAATCAGTCATCTCCTTTGATGAAGATCTTATTGGATAAACCTTGTAATTCTCTAAGATAATACTTTTTTTGGTGTTAAAGTTAATCTGTACATTTAAATATATATACAATCCTAGAGCTCAAAATAGATTCATTAAATGTGTATATTTTCAAAATAGATTCATTCAATGTATATATTTTAAAATAAATGCATTAAATGTATATAGTTTCTCAATTATAAAATTCAGATACATAAATTAGAAAAAAAATCTTTGGATTATTTCCAAAGGATAATAATTAATGTGAAGTTCAGCATTTTAGGAAGCATTTTCACATACATGATCTCATTTGTTATTCATTACAACCTCATGAGTTGAGCATTTCCCTATTTGATAAATAAATTAACAGACTCCAAGAAGATAATTAACTTCAACATCAGTAAGAGGCTAAGATGTGAGTCCTCTGCATCCAAATTCTCTGTCTTTCCCACTATAATGTATGGTCTGACATAACATAATACTGTCATAACTGACGGCAGCCTGTGTGTGCTATTTCCTCTAAGTTTACAGATGACTTAGTTTTCACAATGATGGTCCTGTTTTGCTTGTATTTTTAATAGAGAAGGAAACTCTTTTCAATCAGTTATTTAAAAAAATTATAAGTTGTTTGCAACTCAATCAGAGGAATCAAGATCCACAAAGAGTTTGAAACTTATATTTGTTTTTTCAGTTGATAATCGTAACTGTTCACTTTATTTATTACATTTCTCTTTGGCCTCTTTGACAGTGATGTTCTTAAGATGAGAAACTGTCTTCTTCCTCATTTTATTTCCAGATCCTACCATAATACAGAGACATAGGCAGCACTTAAAAATGTCAAATGGCAGACGCATGGGTGTATGGATGAATAGGTAGAAAAAAGGATAGAAAGGAAAACGGAGAGGTATATACGTATATGGATATAAGGATGGAAGGTTGGCTGGGTAAATATTGCAATTTTTCAGTTACAATGAGATGTGCAATGGCCTAGTGAAGTTCCTGTCAGTGAGCATCAGAATGAGCACATTCCTATTTCCCCTCAACCCTCCTTGTGTCTATTTAGCAAAATTTATACAGAAGCTTGGTAGGGAGTATTAGGGAAATCCTTCCCTATATCTCTAAGCTTTGCCAGGCTCAGAACCAAGCTGAAAAGAATGAGAAAAGGAAAGGTTCAAACCAAAACCATTCAATGAATACCAGTCCCAGGCACGGTCACAAAGAGATAATGCAGTCCTGAACTTCCAAGCAAATGTCTAGGTCAGCAATAAAAAACTTTTGTGTTGAGTTTTCAAACCTGATATTTAACTGTTTTCATTATTACTTCTAGTTTCTATTAATTGCCCTATGATATGCTTAATATTTTATAGATTCTTATTTATTCCTCATTTCTACTCATTAGGTTCGATATTATTAGCACTATTTTACAGATGAATAAACTGGAAGCTTGTGGAGATAATATTACATGTGCCAGACCAACAATGGCAAGTAATACAGTCTCACTGTGAAAACAACTCCAAAGTTCATGTTATTTCCACTACACCATATCATTTGGCCTCTTCCTTTTCATGGATGTTTAGCACATTTAAACACATGCAAGAAGCTGCTAGAAATTAAGAGCCACAGTAAACAAATTAAGTTCCTGTCAATAGGGAGCATATGATCCAACATGGGAGAGAAGGAGCATACACACAGGATGGTTCAAAGCAGACAATGAAGTAAGCCAACCAAAAGCAGAATGCATCACTTCAGAAATGACCCCTGGTTAGTGTGGCCAGAGAAGAGCTCCTGAAAGGGACAGTATCTATACTCGTGCTCAAAGAAATGGATTTTCTAGAAAGAAAATAGGGGCATTCCAGTCAGCAAAAAAAAAAAAAAAAAAACCCAATGAAGAAAATCAGGGTAGAACAAAGCATATTAGATCATCCCAAGTAGCCCAGTTTGGATAAAGTACATAGTGTGTATTTTGAACTAGTTGTCTTTCTCTCTATAGAACATTTTTTTGTTGGTGGTGGTGGTTCAGACTTAGAAGTTCTGTCCCCATCTCTGAAATTTGTGGACATGTATGTTGTTGTCACAATGTATGAAAGATTCTCCTGGCATTTAGTGAATGGGCTCAATGAGGCTAAATGTTCCGTAATTCTTGGAACACTGTGACGCAACAGAAAATGTCCTTCCCCAAAGGCCAATGTTGTTTGCAATGAGAAATATGGGAAAGAGTAACAGAAGGAAAGGTTGAAGTGAGATGTTTCTGGATCACAGTAAGCTTTGCATACAAGGCTACAGAGTTCAGTATGATAGACAAGTATGAACCAATGAACTCCTTAAGCAGGAAGTAACAACATCAGTGCTTTTGGAAGATTAATATAGGAAGGACTCAAAGGATAAACTGGAAGTGGAGGAGACTGGTGAGAATGTTATAAACTGGCAGGTGCCTGCCAATGCTTCATGAAGCACTAGAGGCTTGGGGCTTCTCAAATCCCCAAGAGATTATAGCAGATTAGAAAGAACGCCCTTCTTTTGACACCTTTATGCAAATTACAGAAAAGCTCCCCTTCCTCTAGGATGGGCTTCCCTTGTTGCTCAGCTGGTAAAGAATCCGTCTGTAATGTGGATAAACCTGGGTTTGATCCCTGGGTTAGGAAGATCCCCTGGAGAAGGGAAAGGCTACCCACTCCAGTATTCTGGCCTGGAGAGTACCATGGACTGTATAGTCCATGGGGTTGCAAAGAGTCGGACACGACCGAGTGACTTTCACTTTCACTTTCCTCTAGGTGGGCACAGACCTGTGCCAGGGTGTATGACCTGAATTTTAGCCCCTTTACCCCTTGAGAGAGTCACCTTTTTCAGTGGGGCTGACGGCACAAGAAGGGATGGAAAGGCAGGGTCAAATTCCAGAAGGTCGTAAAAGATGTAGAATAGAAATGGGTAACTGATTGCAGTCAAGGGTAAAAGAGAAAGAGAGCTGATTCTGCTTCATGAAGCCTGGAGAACTTTACAATGGAGATGCCACTATTACCAAGAAGTAGGTCAGAAAATGTTTGGAAGGTGAGATTATCAATTTAGTTTCAGACATTTTGAGATGACAGTGCCTTCTGAACAACAACAAAGAAATGTCTTAAGGCCACTGATTACAACAGAGCAAGAAGATTGGGACTGAAGAGGACCACGGTAGAGTGACCAACTGCTGTAACAAATGAGCAAACAAATTTTAGTGACTCAAACATTATTTTGGTTATTGTTGAACATAAAGCAGTCCAAGGCCAACATCCCTGGGCTGGAAATGGCTTTCTTTCACATGGTAAGTTGGGGACCTAGGTGCTTTCCATCTTTGGGTTTGCTTTTGTCCTGGGAACCTTTAGTATCATCTGCATCCATCCAGTAAAGGGTAAAGGAGAGAGTAGAGAAGGCATACCCACCTCCTCGTAAGAATCTTGGCCTGGAAGTGACACACATATTACTTCCACTCACATTCTGTTTAGACTTGCATGACCACATCTAACTGTAAGGGAGGCTGAGAAGTGTAATCTACCGTGTGTTCAGGAAAAGAGGACTCTGATATTGAGACAGCCCGCAGTCTCTGCCCCAGGGGAGGCCTAGCTCGTCTCTCTTTAGGTAGAAGTTCTGTGAAGGCAGAGACTGTTGGTCTTCTCCACTCTGTCTCCATCATCTTGTACATTGTCTGAAAACCTAACAAGTGTGCAACACTTGACAAATGAAGTTACAGCTGAAGCTATGGGTGTGCAAAACAACTTCAAAAAGAGAAACTGTGTAAAAGAAAGAAGAGAGATAAGAGGACTTTTTTAAGATTTATTTATTTTTGCCTGTGGCAGGTCTTCGTGGCTGCAAACAGGCTTTCTCTAGGTGTGGCAAGCAAGGCCTCCTCTGTTGTCGTAAGTGGGCTTCTCATTGTGGTGGATCCTCTTGTTGCAGAGCACAGGCTGTAAGGCACATGGGCTTCAGTAGTTGTGGCCCAGGGGCTCAGTAGTTGCCACTTGCAGGCTCTAGAACGCTGGCTCAATAATTGTGGCTTAGTTGCCATATGGCTTATGGGATCTTCACAGAGCAGGGATCAAACCTGCGTCCCCCTGCACTGGCAGGCGGATTCTTAACCACTGGACCACTAGGGATGCCCAAGAGGATACTTGCACAGCAAAAATTATTTTGTATTATTGTTGGTACCATTTGCGGAGGACCTGTTATATACCTAACCTTCACAACAACCTTACCAGGTTGTAGATTTTATTCATCACATTTTAAATATGAGGGAACCTGTACCTCAATGATGTCCACCACCAGAAAAGTTCAGAGCCAGCATCTAGACCCTGGGTCTTCTGATTGCTCATCTCAAAATCTTTCTAGAACACCAAGCTCCATTTAGCGGGCAAAAGGCTAAGCAACCTTGACTATTGCATTGTACCCTAGAAGGAGAAAGAGGCCTTGGAAACTCATGGAGCTGTTGCAAAGGTAAGTCAGGTGACTTGGCAGATTTCGCGTTCTTGGGTTACGTTGGGACGCTTGCAGAGCTGCCTGGGAAATCATGAGCCACTCCATATATAACCAGTATTGGATGTCGTGCTTTGTTGCTTCATTCAGCAAGCCTTCCCCAGAGAACTCCCAGCTGTTGTGCCGACCTTAGCTTGGCCGCTACGTTGCAGTAACTTTGGCTTTCCTGTTTCTGAGACGTTTACCACGTGGTGACCTATTAATTGTCTGCCTTCTTCAGCAGCCACCTCTGCTGATGTCACATAAATGCCACCTGCCCTCAACAATGAGGAAAACAAGTGCCTCGTCAACTAAGGTTTAGCCCAGGCTTCTCAGTTTCACTGAGAACTCAAGGAACTTTCCTATTGATTTTTTTCTCTGAGAAGTTCCTTGAACCTCTCCACTTTCCTCCTCTTCACCACTACAGCTATCAGTTCTCCCCTGAATTACTTAACAGGTTTCTTTCTGGTCTTCCCTTATCCATTCTTTTCTCTCCCTCCAACTTACCCAGGCTGCCCTTGATGGTATAGAAGCCACCTGAAACGTGGGAGACCTGGGTTTGATCCCTCGGTTGGGAAAATCCCCTGGAGGAGAGAACAGCTACCCATTCCAGTATTCTGGCCTGGAAAATTCCATGGACTGTAGAGTCCATGGGGTCGCAAAGGGTCGAACCTGATTGAATGACTTTCACATAGCCAATTTATCCTCCACAGTTCAGCAAGAGGAATTTTCTTTTTTTATGTTCATATAGTCTTGTCATCTCTTTGCTTAAAATACTCTAAGAACTTGCTCTGACCTTAATATAAAGATCAAAAGAGGTTTTCAACCTTACAAGAGCCAGACCCACCAACCTCATGGGACACTTGCTTTCTCAACTTCTGCCTCCTGGGCACACCGGCCTTTTTTGGGGTTCTCACACATGCTGGGCTTTCTTCCCATCCTAGGACAATCACATATGCTGGCCCTCCTCACTCCTACCTAACTGTCTCCTATTCATTCTTTCCATCACAGTTCAATAATTGCCTCCTCACAAGTTTTGCCCTTAATACTTAGCTAAATCAGGTCTCTCAGGGTGGCCAATGTTTTTCTTTCATAACACTAATCACAGTCTATGAGTATGCCTGTGTGTGCACATGTGTGCGATTATGGGGTTAATGTCTATTTCTTCTATTACTGTATCACAAATACTAGCACAATGCCACTTGGCACTTAACAGGTATTTGTTGAATGAGGAAATGAATGATTTTGCCATTTTAAAAAACAGAATGTGTTCTCTGGGAGAACAATCTACACCACGCAGAACCCTTGGGAAAGGACTTTCAGATTTGAATCATTTTGTAATACTGTCTCTTGTTTGGCATTCAGGGAGGAATTTTATTTTAAATAAAAATATTCTGTGGTTGATAAGTCAAAAAATTAGTATGAGTCACAGCAGGAACAAGAAAAATTAAATTTCGTAGTATTGGTGACATTCTGTTCTGAATATAAAATTGTACTATTTATATAATATTTATTAGCAAAAAGGTGATCCTTTAATGCGCTCTTCTGCTCATCTAGATTTACATTATTTAAAAGTCTTTGTTCATCAAGTTTTATTTTTCCTTTAAGAATTTCAATCCTAAGGTTTAGTAAATGAAGTATATATACAGTTCATGAACATATTTTAAGACTTTTGGGAAATACTCTAAACAAAAGCTATTTTGAGGATTAGGAAATAGCTTGTCTGAATATTGCCAAGTGAATCTGGAGTAACCTTTCTGTGGGATGCAATGAAAAAAGCAAGGCAAGAACTTCAACATTCTCAGTTCAAGGTTACAAGAAAATGTGAACAAAAAGTGTTTCTCATCCTGTTAACACTCGGACACACAGAACATAAAAACAGTGTCTTCTTTCACTTACGAAAATTTTTAAACACACAGGGAAACTTTGACCTTTTGCCTTTTAGCTTCTCTGTGAGGGTCTCACATTGATTTTGACTTCTTTTTCTCCTTCCCAACTTCATACTGTGTATTTAATGACCCTTGTCTACCTGGCCATCCCACTGTATACATACAAAGTGAGTTGGCACTAGGAGAGGAAGAGAGGGCAGCCAGATGCTGTGTGTATAATGGTAACAACATTGTAATATCAGAGCTTCCCTCTCGGCTGCCAGCTGAAGGAGGAAGGAAAATGTTTCATTCATAACACATTAAATATAAATGCCCTTTCTAAAAATGGGCAAAGATAGATGAGTGTTGGCAGAGTCAGGCCAAACAGTTACTCAGGGCAACAGCAAATTCTTACACAGGAGTGAATACAGCTCTTAAGAACTAGGAAGCTTATTTTGAAGGGTCTGTGTCTTAAATCAAATGTTTTGCTCTATCATTAAGAACTTCAGAGCCCCAAGGACTATGTTGTTTATATGAAAACTGCTAACTATTGTAAGGGTGTTATACATAAAATAAGTGTATTATATAAGTAAAATAAATATTTAAAATAAAATTAAACTGTTTTTAGGGAGTGATGGCATTCAGAAATAACACTTTACAAGCCCAACCAGAGAGAGATCCAAAGGGAATTTCAGGTTGAACTCAACAAAGTGGGGCCAGCGCCCCTACTGGCGAAGTGAGGCACTGCACACTCCAATGCTCACCTATGTGAAGTACACTTGTCCAGTAAAGGGAGATGAAGTGAAGTCGAAGTCGCTCAGTCGTGTCTCTTTGCGACCCCATGGACTATAGAGTCCATGGAATTCTTCAGCCCAGAATATTAGAGTGGGCAGCCGTTCCCTTCTCCAGAGGATCTTCCTGACCCAGGAGTCAAACCGGGGTCTCCTGCATTGCAGGCGGATTCTTTACACCAACTGATGTATCAGGGAAGCCCCACACTTGCCAGGAACCAGGCACTAGAATCAGGGTATTTTTCAGAAAAATGGGGCGAGTATGGTGCAGTGGATCAGGGCAGCTGCAGAGAGAACTGACAGTGAAGGCAAAAACCAAAACAATGTTTCTAAAAATGTTTCAACTGGGCAAAAAGGAATTCTCTTGTGAAAACAAAGACTCACAGCCAGACTCAGAGCTGAAAAGCCCATCCAGCTCTTTGTTCGAGGTGTCTCCACTTGGGCAAACTTTCTCCTATAAGAACACACCTCAATTTTTTAAAAAGAACCTTGCTGCTGCTAAGTCGTTTCAGTCGTGTCTGACTCTGTGAAACCCCATAGACAGTGGCCAACCAGGCTTCTCTGTCCATGGGATTTTCCAGGCAAGAGTACTGGAGTGAGGTGCCATTGCCTTCTCCAGAACCTTAGACAGCATATAATCCACCTCACTCATGTTATAGGTAAAATATATTAGAACCTAGAACCAGACATAGGGAAAATACATTTATTCATTATGCTATGAAATATAGAAATAAATATATTTATGCCATGCACTACTAATTTTGTAAATTGAAAAATAATATGCTAAAGTTAGAGACTGAAAGAAAGCCGAGTAAGTAACTTTTTTTTTCCTTAGGAAATCTAATGAGGTTCTACTTAAAATTCACAAAGAAGGGATACTGAATACAGCAAGAGAGGTCAGCTATGATAGGACAAAGCTAATTAAAAACCAATTATATTCTCAAATTAGCCAAGAAACTATAGCAACTCCTACTTCAGAAGCAGGGTCTCTTTCTTAAATTTAGCTTCTTTGGGAGTAGAAATAGTCTGCTGCTGCTGCTGCTGCTAAGTCGCTTCAGTCGTGTCCGACTCTGTGCGACCCCATAGACAGCAGCCCACCAGGCTCCCCCGTCCCTGGGATTCTCCAGGCAAGAACAATGGAGTGGGTTGCCATTTCCTTATCCAATGCATGAAAGTGAAAAGTGAAAATGAAGTCGCTCAGTCGTGTCCAACCCTCAGGGACCCCATGGACTGCAGCCTTCCAGGCTCCTCCATCCATGGGATTTTCCAGGCAAGAGTACTGGAGTGGGGTGCCATTGCCTTCTCCGAGAAATAGTCTAACACAGTAGAAATAGTAGAAATAGTCTAATAGTCATCTTCAGGGATGAAAAAAAAACAAACCATAGGCTCCTGAGACAGCCACACACAGCTACATGAGTGGCAAAATCAGGACTCAGGCCATTTTTAAGGTCTGAGAAAACCAGCTCTTCATTTAAGATACAATCTTTGTTCTATATGTTTACCACTCAAATCCCCTTGTTCTAGTATGTTTTCTTCTATGACAATGGCCATAATAGCCTCTAATTTTTCATATTTGTGTAGTACTTTGTATATATGTTTCTACTTTTAAGCATTTCTTAGCATTTTGTTGGTTGAATCATTAATTTTCTATTTTATTTATATATTTTTGGCTGTGCTGGGTCTTATTTAATGTTCAGACTTTTCCCTAGTTGCAGCAAGCAGAGGCTACATTCTAGCTGCAATAAAGGGCTTCTTGTTGCAGTGGTTTCTCTTGTTACAGAGCACAGGCTCTAGGGCTTGTGAGCTTCAGTAGTTGCGGCATGTGGGCTCAGTTGCTGCAGTTCCTGGGTTCTAGAACACAGGCTCAACAGTTGTGGACCATGGATGGAAGCAACCTAGATGTCCATCAGCAGACAAATGGATAAGAAAGCTGTGGTACCTATACACTATGAAATATTACTTAGTTATTAAAAAGAATGAGCTTGAATCAGTTCTAATGAGGTGGATGAAAACTGGAGCCTATTATACAGATTGAAAAGTCAGAAAGAAAAACACCAATACAGTATATTAATGCATGTATATGGAATTTAGAAAGATGGTAACAATGACCCTATATGCAAGACAGCAAAAAAAGACACAGATGTAAAAAACAGACTTTTGAACTCTGTGGGAGAAGGTATGAGTGGGATAATTAGAACAGCATTGAAACATGTATATTACCATAAGTGAAATAGATGACCAGTCCCAGTCCAATGCATGAAACAGCGCACTCAAAGCTGGGGCACGGGGACAACCCAGAGGGATGGGATGGGGAGGGAGGTGGGAGGAGGTTCGGGATGGGGGACACATGTACAGCCATGGCTGATTCATGTCAATGTATGGCAAAAATCACCACAATATTATACGGTAATTAGCGTCCAATTAAAATAAACTAATTAATTGTTTAAAAGAAATAGTTGTGGACTATGGGCTTATTTGCTCCTTGGCATGTGGAATCCTCCTGGAGCAGGGATCAGACCCTGGTCTCCTCAGTTGCCAAGCGGATTCTTCACCACTGAGCCATCAGGGAAGCCCCTGAATCATTATTTTTTTAATACTAAATCTATAAGTAAATTAAAGACTGTACTGGTTAGGATGAAACTAAACTGCTATTACAAATACAAAATTTTTAGTGAACCAAAGGCAGTTGAAGTGTATTTCCCACTTACGCAACAGTTCAGGACTGGTATCCATGCTGGTAGGCCTCTCTCTTCAACCTATTGTGTGGCTCTTCTATCCTCTATGGATACAACAGCACCTCTAGCTAGCTGGCAGACGTGGAAGGAGAGCCAAAAGGATCTAAACACACATTGCTGAAAAGTCCCAGCCCAGCTTGAACAAGTCACTTCCACTCCAAACCGAGGGAGAAAGAAAACTGAATTCTGGGCGCTTGCCTGGCTATTGTCTTCCCACTAAAGAAGAGACGAGACTGATCATTGGTAGACAGCCGACAATCTCTGCCATAGTCATCCTCTCAAATCCATCGCTTCAGGCTTTAGTCTTAAGTAATGTGGGGAAAGAAATAAAACATACAGCTGCATTTTATTCCTCAGGTTTCTTCCATTTGTCCATGATTCATTGAGGGCCTGCTTCTGCTGCTACTGCTAAGCCACTTCAGTTGTGCGACCCCATAGACGGCAGCCCACCAGGCTCCACCGTCCCTGGGATTCTCCAGGCAAGAACACTGGAGTGGGTTGCCATTTCCTTCTCCAATGCATGAAAGTGAAAAATGAAAGTGAAGTCGCTGAGTCGTGTCCGACTCGTAGCAACCCCATGGACTGCAGCCTTCCAGGCTCCTCCATCCATGGGATTTTCCAGGCAAGAGTACTCTCTAACTTCTCAGAGTCTATATTAACAAAAAACACAAGGCTGTGAACAATTAAATATAAGCTGCACAAATAAGACTTTTTTTTTTTACATCAAAGGCATACTCAAAATCAAACTGAAATTAACTTTCAACATTACCCAAGCAGAAAACTTTTACTTATTTTTTCAAATGTATCAGTCAGTAAGTTAAAACCCATGTCCTGAATATAGACTTTGCTCAGGGCCCCTTCTTCATCCATGCTCTGAATATAAACAAATACAATATTTGTATCCTGAACATAAGAAGTTTCCTCGCTAGTTCAAGAACTAATAATAGAAGTATATGATTTCTTTCTCAGTTTGAAAGTCTGCAGTGCTGCTATTACACATCTAAGCTAAAGTTCCTTCCTTATTATATATAAACTATTTTTAAATTGGTTTTTACTTTTTGTTGGATGGATTTTATTCTTAAAGAGTTTCCCATCAAATATTTAAGGTATATGTGATTCATCCTTTGTCTCCTCTATCACCAGGTCTCACTGTAGACAAAGCAAGAAGTGCCACAGTCTTGGTCTAATTACAGCTTAGCCAAATGAGTACATACTGAGCAGCGTCAGCCCAAATCAACAGGCCACCCACCACGAGAGTGAAAAAGAAGACACTGATTTCTCCTGCAGAGAACTGGAAGAGCTTTCGATGGAAACAGGAGATTATTGTGTTCTGTCATTGGCAAGTGCAAATAGTGCCTAGCACAGTCACCCACAGGCCATAATATTTAACAAATATTTCTGAAAACATGATAGTAAAAAGAAAAATAGTGCTTAGACAGATGTATGGCACAGTATCTTCCTCCACACTCCCTCCCCATATTCCTGCAGAAGTAATTCTAGGAAGAACATTGTACAGGAAAGAAAAAAAAATATATATATATATATATATATATAGTTGCTTATGGGTAAGTAACTGGGATTTTTGAACTAAGTTTCAAAATAATTTTAAATTGTGAAGCTCTAAGTTTCAAAATATTAAAACATAAGATCTCTTTTCTATTCCAATCTAACAGTCTAGTTTTTCGCTTAGTAAAATTCCTGCTTAGTTTTTAAGTATTGGTTTAAATTTTGCCAACTGGAAGCAAATAAAAACTTGCGGATGTGCTATAGATAAATGATTCTCAAATGGGAGTTGGTGGGAGACTATCAGCATCTCAGCAAGATAATGGAGCTAGGAATGTGTGGCTTGGAAAGCTTCCCCAAACTGACTCTACAACTCCTCCACCCTCATCCTTACTCAGAACTACTGTTTGAGTTGTTACTTAATGACTTAAGATTGAACTGCTGTCATGGATGCTTAAGATTGAAAGAAATGGCTGGAAACCTTGTGAATAAAAACAGTGGCCCTTGGAATGCAATTGGTGCAGCCACTAGGAAAAATACTAAAAATAGAGGTTTCTCAAAATATTAAAAATAGAACTACCATATAATCCAGCAACTGAATTCCTGGGTAGGTCTACCTTGACTCACAAGAGAGTTATGATCTGAAAAAAAATCATGAATTGAAAATATCATAAGTATAAAATGTATTTTTTTCTACCTACCAAACATCATACTTTAAACATGTTCAGAACACTTAGGTGGGCCTACATTTGGGCAAAAATTACCTAACACACAGCCATAGTAGTCACATCCACACATGACTACTGGAGAAACCATAGTTTTGACTAGACAGACCTTTGTTGGTAAAGTAATGTCTCTACCTTCACCAGAGACATTTTTTAATGAAGTGTTAAATATCTCATGTGATTTAGTGAATACTGTACTGAAAGCTTTGACTGTGTGGATCACAACAAACGGTGGAAAGTTCTCAAAGAGAAGGGAATACCAGACCAACTGACCTGCCTCTTGAGAAATCTGTATTCAGGTCAAGAAGCAACAGTTAGAACTGGACATAGAACAACAGACTGGCTCCAAATTGGGAAAGGAGTACATCAAGGCTGTATATTGTCATCCTGCTTATTAAACTTTTATGCAGAGTACATACGTACAAAATGCCAGGCTGGATGAAACACAAGCTGTAATCAAGATTGCTGGGAGAAATATCAATAACTTCAGATATGCAGATGACACCACCTTTATGGCAGAAAATGAAGAACTAAAGAGCCTCTTGATGAAAGTGAAAGAGGAGAGTGAAAAAGTTGGCTTAAAAGCCAACATTCAGAAAACTAAGATCATGGCATTTGGTCCCATCACTTCATGGCAAATGGATGGGTAAACAATGGAAACGGTAAGAGACTATTTTCTTGGGCTACAAGATCACTGCAGATGGTGACTGCAGCCATGAAATTAAAAGGTGCTTGCTCCTTGGAAGAAAAGCTATGACCAACCCATAGAGCATATTAAAAAGCAGAGACATTACTTTACCAACCAAGGTCTGTCTAGTCAAAGCTATGGTTTTTCCAGTAGACATGTATTGAGAGTTGGACTATAAAGAAAGCTGAGCACAGAATTGATGCTTCTGAACTGTGGTGTTGGAGAAGACTCTTGAGAGTCCCTTGGAATGCAAGGACATCCAAGCTGTCAATCCTAAAGGAAATCAGTCCTGAATATTCATTGGAAGGACTGATGCTAAAGCTGAAACTCCAACACTTTGGCCACCTGATGTGAAGAACCAACTCATTGGAAAAGACCCTGATGCTAGGAAAGATTGAAGGTGGGAGGAGAAGGGGACGACAGAGGATGAGATGGTTGGATGGCATCACTGACTCTATGGACACGAGTTTGAGTAAGCTCTGGGAGTTGGTGATGGACAGGGAAGCCTGGTATGCTGCAGTACATAGGATCAGAAAGACTGAACAACTGAACTGAACTGTACTGAAAGTGGAAAACAGAATGGTCATATGTGTAAAGAATGGTTGTATGATTACCCTCATAATCTCATGACTGACTGGGATCTTTGGACACAGCCACGGCCCAGCATCAGTAAAATAGAGTTCCTCCTACTACATATGCCAAGCTGCATATCTTTTTAGAAAAGATCAGAATTTAAATGGGGATCACTTTCACACCATTGTAAAGTTGAAAAGTCTTAAGTCAAACCATTGTAACTCAGGGACCTTCTTATATCCAAAAGAAACCAAATCACTATCTTAAGGAGATATCTTCATCGTATGTTCACTGCAGCATTATTTACAATAGTCAAGGCATGAAAACTAAGTGTTCAGTGACACATGAGTGGATAAGGAAAATGGATATATATGTGTGTAAATGCATGTATATAATGTGTAGACATTTTCCCACTACTTCCCATTTCTCTACATATATATGCATGCATGCGTGTTTAGTCACTTCAGTCATGTCTGACTCTGCAACCCCACAGACTGTAGCCTGCCAAGTTCCTCTGTCCATGGGATTTCCTAGTCAAGAATACTGGAGTGGGTTGCCATTTTCTTCTCCAATATGTATATAAATGTTCAGATATTTTCCCACTATTCCCATTTTCCTACATATATATGCAATTCAGCCATTAAACAAAAAAGAAGTAAATCCTGCTCTTTAAGACAACATGGATGGAACTTGAGAGCATTAGGCTAAGTGAAATAAACCAGACAAAGAAAGACAAACAATAATCTCCCTTATATGTGGAATCTTAAAAATCTGAACGCATAGAAACAGAGAACAGATTGGTGGTTACTAGAGATGAATGGTGAAAGGTGAGGGAAATGGGTGAAGGTGGTCAAAAAGTACCAACTTTCACTTATGAGATAAGTAAGACCTAGGGATGTAATGTACAACCTGGTAACTGTACTTGACAATGCTCTTTCCAAGGCCAGGGGCAGCAGCCGGGAGGAGCAACCCCACACCCAAGGAGTGGTGGCTGCGTGGGCGCAGGAGGGCCTGGAGGAGCCATCCCACGTTGAAGGTCAGGAAGGGCAGCGGGAGGAGATACCCCTCATCTAAGGTAAGGAGCAGCAGCTGTCCTTTGCTGGACCAGCTGTGAAGAGATACCCCACGCCCAAGGTAACAGAAACCCAAGTAAGACAGTAGGTGTTGCAAGAGGGCATCAGAGGGCAGACACACTGAAACCATACTCACAGAAAACTAGTCATTCTAATCACACTAGGACCACAGCCTTGTCTAAGCCATGCCCACGGGGCAACCCAAGACGGGCAGGTAATAGTGGAGAGGTCTGACAGAATGTGGTCCACTGGAGAAGGGAATGGCAAACCACTTCAGTATTCTTGCCTTGAGAACCACATGAACAGTATGAAAAAGCAAAACAGTAGGATACTGAAAGAGGAACTCCCCAGGTCAGTAGGTGCCCAATATGCTGCTGGAGGTCACTGGAGAAATAACTCCAGAAAGAATGAAGGGATGGAGTCAAAGAAAAAACAATACCCAGTTGTGGATGTGACTGGTGATAGAAGCAAGGTCTGATGCTGTAAAGAGCAATATTGCATAGGGACCTGGAATGTCAGGTCCATCAATCAAGGCAAATTGAAAGTGGTCAAACAGGAGATGGCAAGAGTGAACGTCAATATTCTAGGAATCAGCAAACTAAAATGGACTGCAATGGGTGAATTTAACTCAGATAACCATTATATCTACTACTGCGGACAGGAATCCTTCAGAAGAAATGGAGTAGCCATCATGGTCAACAAAAGAGTCCAAAATGCAGTACTTGGATGCAATCTCAAAAACGACAGAATGAGCTCTATTCATTTCCAAGGCAAATCATTCAATATCACAGTAATCCAAGTCTATGCCCCAATCAGTAATGCTGAAGAAGCTGAAGTTGAACGGTTCTATGAAGACCTACAAGACCTTTTAGAACTAACACCCAAAAGAGATGTCCTTTTCATTATAGGGGACTTGAATGCAAAAGTAGGAAGTCAAGAAACACCTGGAGTAACAGGAAAATTTGGCCTTGGAATGCAAAATGAAGCAGGGCAAAGACTAATAGAGTTTTGCCAAGAAAATGAACTGGTCATAGCAAACACCCTCTTCCAACAACACAAGAGAAGATTCTACACATGGACATCACCAGATGGTCAACACCAAAATCAGATCGATTATATTCTCTGCAGCCAAAGATGGAGAAGCTCTATATAGTCAACAAAAACAAGGAGCTGACTGTGGCTCAGATCATGAACTCCTTATTGCCAAATTCAGACTGAAATTGAAGAAAGTCGGGAAAACCACTAGACCATTCAGGTATGACCTAAATCAAATCCTTTGATTATACAGTGGAAGTGAGAAATATATTTCAGGGCCTAGATCTGATAGAGTGCCTGATGAACTATGGAATGAGGTTCGTGACATTGTATAGGAGACAGGGATCAAGACCATCCCCATGGAAAAGAAATGCAAAAAAGCAAAATGGCTGTTGGGGGAAAACTTACAAATAGCTGTGAAAAGAGGAGAGGGGAAAGCCAAGGAGAAAAGGAAAGATATAAGCATCTGAATGCAGAGTTCCAAAGAATAGCAAGAAGTGATAAGAAAGCCTTCTTCAGCAATCAATGCAAAGAAATAGAGGAAAACAACAGAATGGGAAAGACTAGAGATCTCTTCAAGAAAATTAGAGTTACCAAGGGAACATTTCATGCAAAGATGGGCTTGATAAAGGACAGAAATGGTATGGACCTAACAGAAGCAGAAGATATTAAGAAGAGGTGGCAAGAATACACGGAAGAACTGTACAAAAAAGATCTTTACGACCCAGATAATCATGATGATGTGATCACTCATCTAGAGCCAGACATCCTGGAATGTGAAGTCAAGTGGGCCTTAGAAAGCATCACTACAAACAAAGCTAGTGGAGGTAATGGAATTCCAGTAGAGCTATTTCAAATCCTGAAAGATAATGCTGTGAAAGTGCTGCCCTCAATATACCAGCAAATTTGGAAAACTCAGCCACAGGACTGGAAAAGGTCAGTTTTCATTCTAATCCCAAAGAAAGGCAATGCCAAAGAATGCTCAAACTACCGCACAATTGCACTCATCTCACATGCTAGTAAAGTAATGCTCAAAATTCTCCAAGCCAGGCTTCAGCAATACATGAACCGTGAACTCCCTGATGTTCAAGCTGGTTTTAGAAAAGGCAGAGGAACCAGAGATCAAATTGCCAACATTTGCTGGATCATGGAAAAAGCAAGAGCGTTCCAGAAAAACATCTATTTCTGCTTTCTTGACTATGCCAAAGCCTTTGACTGTGGAAAATTCTGAAAGAGATGGGAATACAGACCACCTGACCTGCCTCTTGAGAAATCTGTATGCAGGTCAGGAAGCAACAGTTAGAACTGGACATGGAACAACAGACTGGTTCCAAATAGGAAAAGGAGTACATCAAGGCTGTATATTGTCACCCTGCTTATTTAACTTCTGTGCAGAGTACATCATGAGAAACGTTGGACTGGAAGAAGCACAAGCTGGAATCAAGATTGCCGGGAGAAATATCAATCACCTCAGATATGCAGATGACACCACCCTTATGGCAGAAAGTGAAGTGGAGCTAAAAAGCCTCTTGATGAAAGTGAAAGAGGAGAGTGAAAAAGTTGGCTTAAAGCTCAACATTCAGAAAACGAAGATTATGGCATCCAGTCCCATCACTTCATGGGAAACATGTGGGGAAACAGTGGAAACAGTGTCAGACTTTATTTTTCTGGGCTCCAAAATCCCTGCAGATGGTGACTGCAGCCATGAAATTAAAAGATGCTTACTCCTTGGAAGAAAAGTTATGACCAACCTAGATAGTATATTCAAAAGCAGAGACATTACTTTGCTGACTAAGGTCTGTCTAGTCAAGGCTATGGTTTTTCCAGTGGTCATGTATGGATGTGAGAGTTGAACTGTGAAGAAGGCTGAGCACTGAAGAATTGATGCTTTTGAACTGTGGTGTTGGAGAAGACTCTTGAGAGTCCCTTGGACTGCAAGGAGATCCAACCAGTCCATTCTGAAGGAGGTCAACCCTGGGATTTCTTTGGAAGGAATGATGCTAAACCTGAAATGCCAGTACTTTGGCCTCCTCATGGAAAGAGTTGGTTGACTCATTGGAAAAGACTCTGATGCTGGGAGGGATTGGGAGCAGGAGGAGAAGGGGACAACCGAGGATGAGATGGCTGAATGGCATTACTGACTCGATGGAGGTGAGTCTGAGTGAACTCAGGGAGTTGGTGATGGACAGGGAGGCCTGGCATGCTGCGATTCATGGGGTCGCAAAGAGTCAGACATGACTGAGCGACTGAACTGAACTGAACTGAACTGAAGACAGTAGGACAATAACTACATCTAATGGGCTTCCCTTGTGGCTCAGTTGGTAAGAATCCTCCTGCCATGTGGGAGACCTTAATTCCATCCCTCGGTTGGGAAGATCCCCTGGAGATGGGAAAGGCTACCCACTCCAGTTTTCTGGCCTGGAGAATTCCACGGAATGTATAGACCATGGGATCGCAGAGTCCGACATGACTGACCAACTTTCCCTTTCACTTTCTTTAAGAATAAAACCCATTTTTAAATTTCAGAAGTGACTTTAAATTTCTTGTGATTATTTTTTCACATAAGTTCATTGATTCCTACGAACTTGTTCAAAGCCTTCAAAATCTACTTGTTGCCCTAGTGTTTTAAAGTTAACTTTTATTTCTATAATTTGTACAAAGCAGGACTCTCTCCAGAGTTTAAGATGAACAGCAGATTCACCTTTTCTGGTCATCAAGTACCACTTGTCTCTATTTCTGATACTCGAAACATAAAAATTAGTAATTGCAATGTTATCAGCCAATGTCTTAAAAAATACCATTAATTCAGTGGATGACACTGAGAGGAATTATACTCTAAGATAATAAATTATAGAAGGAGGCATTAAGCCAAATACTGAACAAATAATCAGCCTTTCACTACCTAATGTATATGGGAGTTTCAACAAATGATTAGGTCATCTTTGATAGAAACCCATCTCAATTAAATAATATCCAGTAAACCCCTTCCTTCAATTTGGCTTTGTAAACTTTTATTTTGTAAAACTCTGAAGTAAGCCAAATAACAAGAATATACAATGGATTAAAAACCATTTCTTCAATAAATGGTATTGAGAAAACTGGACAGCTACATGCAAAAGAATGCAACTGGATCCTTTTCTTACTTGTATACAAAAATTAACTTAAAATGGGTTAAAGATTTAAATGCAAGACCTGAAACCATAAAACTCCTAGAAGATAACAGCAGATAAGTTCTTTGACACCAGCCTTAACAATAGTTTCTCAGATATATCTCCTCAGGTGAGGGAAACAAAGGCAAATATAAACAAATGGGACTTCAGTTCAGTTCAGTCACTCAGTCGTGTCCAACTCTTTGCGACCCCATGAACTGCAGCACGCCAGGCCTCCCTGTCCATCACCAACTCCCTGAGTTCACTCAGACTCACCTCCATCGAGTCAGTAATGCCATCCAGCCACCTCATTCTCGGTTGTCCCCTTCTCCTCCTGCCCTCAATCCCTCCCAGCATCAGAGTCTTTTCCAATGAGTCAACACTTCGCATGAGATGGCCAAAGTACTGGAGTTTCAGCTTTAGCATCATTCCTTCCAAAGAAATCCCAGGGTTGACCTCCTTCAGAATGGACTGGTTGGATCTCCTTGCAGTCCAAGGGACTCTCAAGAGTCTTCTCCAACACCACAGTTCAAAAGCATCGATTCTTCAGTGCTCAGCCTTCTTCACAGTCCAACTCTCACATCCATACATGACCACTGGAAAAATCACAGCCTTGACTAGACGGACCTTAGTCACCAAAGTAATGTCTCTGCTTTTGAATATACTATCTAGGTTGGTCATAACTTTTCTTCCAAGGAGTAGGCGTCTTTTAATTTCATGGCTGCTATCACCATCTGCAGGGATTTTGGAGCCCAAAAAAATAAAGTCTGACACTGTTTCCACTGTTTCCCCACATGTTTCCCATGAAGTGATGGGACTGGATGCCATAATCTTCGTTTTCTGAATGTTGAGCTTTAAGCCAACTTTTTCACTCTCCTCTTTCACTTTCATCAAGAGGCTTTTTAGCTCCACTTCACTTTCTGCCATAAGGGTGGTGTCATCTGCATATCTGAGGTGATTGATATTTCTCCCGGCAATCTTGATTCCAGCTTGTGCTTCTTCCAGTCCAACGTTTCTCATGATGTACTCTGCACAGAAGTTAAATAAGCAGGGTGACAATATACAGCCTTGATGTACTCCTTTTCCTATTTGGAACCAGTCTGTTGTTCCATGTCCAGTTCTAACTGTTGCTTCCTGACCTGCATACAGATTTCTCAAGAGGCAGGTCAGGTGGTCTGGTATTCCCATCTCTTTCAGAATTTTCCACAGTCAAAGGCTTTGGCATAGTCAAGAAAGCAGAAATAGATGTTTTTCTGGAACGCTCTTGCTTTTTCCATGATCCAGCAGATGTTGGCAATTTGATCTCTGGTTCCTCTGCCTTTTCTAAAACCAGCTTGAACATCAGGGAGTTCACGGTTCATGTATTGCTGAAGCCTGGCTTGGAGAATTTTGAGCATTACTTTACTAGCATGTGAGATGAGTGCAATTGTGCGGTAGTTTGAGCATTCTTTGGCATTGCCTTTCTTTGGGATTAGAATGAAAACTGACCTTTTCCAGTCTGGTGGCCACTGCTGAGTTTTCCAAATTTGCTGGCATGTTGAGTGCAGCACTTTCACAGCATCATCTTTCAGGATTTGAAACAGCTCTACTGGAATTCCATCACCTCCACTAGCTTTGTTTGTAGTGATGCTTTCTAAGGTCCACTTGACTTCATATTCCAGGATGTCTGGCTCTAGATGAGTGATCACATCATCATGATTATCTGGGTCGTGAAGATCTTTTTTGTACAGTTCTTCCGTGTATTCTTGCCACCTCTTCTTAACTTTTGCACAGGAAAAGAAACTATAAACAAAATGAAAATACAACTTAAAATGAAATGGAAAGGCAGCTAAAATTTCCATGGCTGGTCATTTCAATTATTCTCCTGAATATATCTTTTTTTTTTTAATTTTCCTTTTTTTTTAATTTTTATTTTTAATGTATTTTACTTTACAATACTGTATTGGTTTTGCCATACATCTCCTGAATATATTCTTAAACTTTCATCCTCCTTTGCTTTGTGAGATTTACTATGACAATTTCCAAACACAGTTACATATATCCCACTGCCAGCTGAACATAGATGGAGAAAAATACACAATTATGTCAAACTTTCAACAGCTCTTTGCCTATCCTCACAGTGGATGACCTTGGCTACTATTTTAAAGAGAAAAACAAAGTAACTTGAAGTTCAGTTGCTCAAGCTCTCACTCCAGCTATGTATTTCCATCTTTATCCACATACTTTTTTTCATCCTGTTTCTATAAAGGAACTGTATATGGTCCTATCAAAGATCAAAATCTCGTTTTGTGTACCATATCCCACCCCTTCTCACCTATTAAATGTCTCTCCAGCAATTCTCCCCTTCCTCTTCTGCCTCATCAATTGTTTCCCTTCTCTTTGGATTGTTTCCATCAGCATTTATGACCAACCTAGATAGCATATTCAAAAGCAGAGATATTACTCTGCCGACTAAGGTCCATCTAGTCAAGGCTATGGTTTTTCCAGCAGTCATGTATGGATGTGAGAGTTGGACTGTGAAGAAGGCTGAGCACTGAAGAATTGATGCTTTTGAACTGTGGTGTTGGAGAAGACTCTTGAGAGTCCCTTGGACTGCAAGGAGATCCAACCTGTCCATTCTGAAGGAGATCAGCCCTGGGATTTCTTTTGGAAGGAATGATGCTAAAGCTGAAGCTCCAGTACTTTGGCCACCTCATGGGAAGAGTTGACTCACTGGAAAAGACTCTGATGCTGGGAGGGATTGGGGGCAGGAGGAGAAGGGGACGATCCAGGATGAGATGGCTGGATGGCATCACTGACTCGATGGGCATGAGTCTGAGTGAACTCCGGGAATTGGTGATGGACAGGGAGGCCTGGCGTGCTGCAGTTCATGGGGTCACAAAGAGTTGGACACGACTGAGCGACTGAACTGAACTGAACCGAACCAATAATCTGTTATTTCACTCATCTTAACAAAAAAAGAAAACACACACACGCCAAAAAAGCAAACTGGTTTTTGACCCCCAATTCCTTTTTCAACTATTATTCCTTCTTATAGGAAAGCTCCCTAAAGGAATTTCCTACAATTGCTCACTTAATTTTCTCCCAGCATTCTCTCCTGAACCCATCTCATTTGAGTTTTCCTCCCCAGCAGAGCTGTGCCTGTCAGGATCATCAGTGACCTTATGATGCTGCTTCTCCAGGTCAATTCTCATTCCTCACCCTGCTTGATTTACAAGCGCTGTAGGACACAGATGATAATCCTTGAAGGACTTTTTTCACTTTGCTTCCAGGATCCCACACCTCCTGGCATTGCTGGTTGCTCCCTCGCAGTCCCCTACCATGGCACTCCCTCCTTTCCTTTCTTGCTTTATTTGTATATCAGTGTAATTTTTCATACATTTTTGTTTATTTTCTCTTTCATTCCATCAGAATATTCACTCCTTGACTGTATGAATTCTTGTCTATTTATTCATTACTGTAAGATGGTAGCATATAGAACAATGTCCAGATCAGTTAACACCCCAAAACACTTATTTATTTAATGAATAAATTAACGAGTGACACTAACCAAGAAAAGCTTTGAAGAATTCCAACTGGGGGACTGATGTAGTTTAAAGATGTAAATAAAAATATGGTAGACATTAATAAATATTGTTCAGTTACACACAATCAAGTGGTTTGCTGAGTTATCTGTCTTGAGTTAGAGAAGCTAAAAATAATATGAATGGGGAGATAAAATAAAGAAACACTAAAAGTGTTATTTCTAAAACTATTTTATTACCAATCAAGATGAAACAGTAAAGTTGCCTACTTGATTTACCATAATAATTTGGATTAATTACAAATAATTTTGGATTAATTAAATTCAATTTGAAAGTGTATATATTTTAATCCTTTATCTCTACCAAAGCAAAAAGGTAGTATACAATTTCATAAATAGCTGTACCACTCTTGGTAGAAATCAAAATTCACTTTACCTCTGACTCCAAATTAAAAGGAAAGTCTTTCAGCCAGACTAATTACCTGCTTTCCAGTCTAACACTGTCCTATATTAGAGTTTTTCAACCTTGGCACTATTCGCACTTGGGGATGAGTAATTCTTCGGTGTGGGAGGCTGAACTTTGCATTATAGGGTGTTGAGTAGTTGGCTTCAAGCCACCAGATGCCAGTAGCACCTCCCCAGTTGTGAAAACAAAAAATGACTCGAGACACTGCCAAATATCTCTAGGAGAAGAGGGGTGTGCATATCATTCCCAGTTGGGAATCATTGCCATAGAGCAGTGACAATGTCAATAACGTTAACATTCCTGTATAGCTTCAAGCTGTAACCCATGAAATGCATTGTGGGATTATTATGGAAAAATGCAACCAAAACAAGAAAGCTGATCACACATGTATGACTTAAGGGAATACTGAAAATATCTCCCTTGAAAAATAAAAAGCATCACTGATTTTTTTTTCCCATAACATTACTTTAGCATTTTAGAAAGATGTTACGTGGAAAGTAGAAGTTATCATTAAGTCGTTTGGGTTATAATGCTTTAATGATAGTCTGGGAACAGAGTTCAGGACCAAGAGAAAGACAAAAAGTTTTAACAGGGAGAAAAAAAGAAAAGTGCAGAACGTGAGAAGCCTCTGAATTAGGGAATTCTATTTATTTAAGGAACTACACAGGTTTTTGGTAATAATGAGAAATAGAGGATGTATCTCTGAAGGAAAATTCTATTTGTTGACTATTTAGAATGGTTCTGTATAGCAGCATCAACTGAGGAAAGAGTAAAACTGAAATAATCAATTTAAAATAATATGACAATTTTAAACAACATTAAATAATCCATTTTACTAATTTTATGATCTGTGCTAATAGTTTAAGTCTAAAATAGCTGAAAATGAAATTATTAAAAAGTAACTGGAACTTGGACATAAAAGCATCAGTCAAGTATTGAGAAATACTTTTTAAATCTATTTTTAAGTGAACTCCTCAGGTCTCAAAACTTTCTTTAAAAATTCCTTCTTAAGCCTTTTATGACGAAATTTTGTTTTCTTTTTTCTAGCAATTGTTAACTTCTCAGATTTAATTTTATTTTTTAAGTAGTAAGATAACTGATTATGCCAGAGAGAAACGCTTACCAAGGAAGCAGAACAACCAACAATGCTGGCTCACTTCTTTTGGAAACCAAAAACGAGAGTTTCTAGGCAGATATTTTACAGCATTTGGTGATTGTCAATACATAGAATTTTAACTACTTATAAACAATTATCAAATTGTTATGTTTTATATTTCTCTCCAAAAAAGTGTTCCAGCATTGAAGTACATGTGCTTTCTATGATAATCTGTTTTTAAATTATAAATAGTAATTACTGAAATTGGTATAAATCAATCTAAATGCACATTTCATTAGAAATTCTACTCCAGTTTGCAGAGTAATTTAAATCTTAACTTCATCTACTTTTCTAGGGAAGCTACATTCAAGGAGCAAAATTGATTCATTTGAGTTTCAGTTTCTATCTTTATCCTGAAACAAAAAGTACACAAATGACAACAGGATCCAAAGGCAGAAGTTAATGGAAATTTAAAAATATTCGTTAATCTCTCGGGTCCACAAATTGGATAACAATTCACAAAAATTATGTCCCAGTCACAATTATACATACTTTAAGATATGCTCAGGCTGACATTTAAATAGATATTGACAAACCAAAAGAAGATGCACCTTCATTTGTTTCAAAACTCTTGAAATATGCTTTTACTTAATATGTCAGTTTTACATCTTTACATTTTATACTATGGTTTTAAGAAATAATGTTTAATCAAAAAAAAAAGAAGAAGAAGAAGAAGCTCATCAGAAATCTGAATTGAGGCTTTGAGTTTAAGAAGCAAACTTGGGCTGTGAACACAGCCCAAGTGCTTCAAGTACCCGTTAATAGAGGATCTCCGTTCCTCTGCCAAAGCTAATGAGTAAAGAAACTGCGTTAAGAAATACAGCAAGAAGAAACATTCAAGAGCTTCTTGCCAAACTGCTTGCAATATGCATAGTCGTGAGTGAGTTTTAAAGTCTCAGCTTTTATTTAGCTATATTTCCAACTGTTTAGTTAATCTTTATTGACTTGTATATAATTCTCAGAAACAGGAATGTTTGTGACTTGAGAGAAGTTTCCTGGTGTGCTAAAATGGCCTGTTTACTTTCCTTTGCTAATTCTCATGCTTAGTTAGGGATCTGGACAGTTGCAAGGCCAAAAAGAGTCACCTGGAATACTGTCCCCAGGGGAGAGGGTTACATTTTCTCTATGTGTGTCCTGTTCAAATCATAGAAAGAGCTGTTTTTGTTTTGTTTGGGTTAGCACTGCTCAATTTTAATGCTTCTCACTAAAGTTAAAAACCAAAAGGTCTGAAGGCATGCTGTACCACAGGGGAAAAAGAGCCGGAGAAACCATGAGCTGCACAAAGCAAGTATAACTGTAAGTGAAGACACTGTGATGAGCTGAACACAGAGATAAACGGGTAAATGTGGTTTTGATTACACAGTGACCAAAATATTCAAACTAAAAATATCTCAATCTGAATTAGCAATCCATATATATATTCTTGCCAAACAAAAGCAAAACAAGCAGACCAAAGCAAAAACTTGTGCTGTATCACCATCTCAGTCCTGTCACAAACCCAAATCACATCATCTCCAATTTTAACCCCCCTAAACATATGAGCACCAGTCATCAAGTCTTGTTGATTATGCCTCATAATGTCCAATGAATCCTCTCCTCTTCGTTTTCATTGTTGCTGCCTTGCTTAAGGTTTTATCCCTTTTCCAGCCACATGTACCATGGCAGTCTCCACCCTCGAACTCACAGTCTTGCTTCAACAGGCTTTCCATGGCCTAGAAACACTACACATTCTTAGGCTGCTCCTTGAGTTGAAACTTCGTTACTTCTAATTCATTCTTCAAGGCCACCTGCATCCCATGCTTCCAGAAGAATTAGCATCTTTCCTAAGTAGTATACTAGTCTTGCTACCATAGTATTGCCACCTGCATTATACTTGAAAGTGAAAGTGAAAAAGTGAAGTCGCTCAGTCGTGTCTGACTCTTTGCGACCCCATGAACTGGAACTTATCAGGCTCATCTGTCCATGGGATTTTCCAGGCAATAGTACTAGAGTAGATTGCCATTTCCTTCTCCAGCGGATCTTCCCCACCCAGGGATCGAACCCAGGTCTCCCGCATTGTATATAGACACTTTACCGTCTGAGCCACCGGGGAAGTTGCTCTTACTAGACAACGCTTTCTTCTTGAGGATTTATTCAACTTTCTGAATCCAGTTGCTGTAACAGTGTTCAGCATCTGATTAGTGGCCATAATTTATTTTAGTTGAAATAACCACATGACCATAGAAAAACTGGTTCAACAACAAAGTATTAAAACTTAGCAACTTAAGATCAATGTATTCGTTGCCTGCAATGTGGGAGACCTGGGTTCAATCCCTGGGTTGGGAAGATCCCCTGGAGAAGGGAAAGGCTACCCACTTCAGCATTCTGACCTGGAGAATTCCATGGACTGTATAGTCTATGGGATCACAAAGAGTCGGACACGACTAAGCCACTTAAAAAAAAAAATTCATTGATAACTTATGTACCATTTAGTTTGGTTTCAGTGTTTTTCACAATCTTTGTCCAGGCTTTACAATGTCTATATTAGCTAGGGACCGATTCATGTTAGAAAAAACTCAAAGAAGAAAGAGATTTAGGGCTTCCCTGGTGGTCCAGTGGTTAAGAATCCACCTGTCAATGCAGGGGACACAGGTTTGATCCCGGATCCGGGAAGATCCCATATGCCAAGGAGCAACTAAGCCTGTGTGCCGCAACTACAGAGCCAGCGCTCTGGAGCCCAAGAGCCACGTCTACTGAAGCCACATCTCCTGAAGCGCATGTTCCACAACAAGAGAAGACACTGTAACCAGCAACCTGCGCACCACAACGAACAGCGGACCCACTCCTCCACTAGCTGCAACTAGAGAAAAGCCCACGTGTAGCAATGAAGACCCAAAGCAGCCAAAAGGTTAAATAAATAAATAAATCTTTTTTTAAAAAAGAAAGTGACTTAGAATGAAATCTTTACTCTCAGTAGATGTGCTTGATAAACGTCTGTTCCTCCATGCAGTTCTTGAGCATCGTGTTACCTTGTGCCTTATATTCTTGCAGCAGACAAATGAGAGCTATTCCAAGAAACAACTTTACTCAGCATTTCAGCAATGTCACAAAGAAAAGGTGATCATAGAAGACATTAATAGAATTCCTGAATGCTGAACCTGTTCTTATTTTACATTGACTTTTATTTCCTTAGATAAAAAAGCTTTCTGTATTCCATTTACATATTTCATCAGAACAAGAAATACCTGTTGGTTAGAACTATAATGATATTTTCTTTTCCTCAACATGATAAAAAATATTTGAGTACCTCTCTATGGGTTATTTTCTAAATACTGTACATGACAGGTTAAGAAAACACACAAAAAGTCTATTTACAGTGCCCATAAATAATACCAATATTTAACATTTAATACTATTGTAAATCTTATATATATTTACTCAAACATTACTAAAGCCCTTTGTATTAAGAATTATGTTTAGCTTCACTTTACAGTTGAGGAAAGGGAAACTTAAGAGTCAATAATTTGAAGGTACTAGGAAGTGTCATGGAGAAGGCAATGGCACCCCACTCCAGTACTCTTGCCTGGAAAATCCCATGGGTGGAGGAGCCTGGTAGGCTGCAGGCCATGGGATTGCTAAGAGTCGGACACGACTGAACGACTGCACTTTCAATTCTCACTTTTATGCATTGGAGAAGGAAATGGCAACCCACTCTACTGTTCTTGCCTGGAGAGTCCCAGGGACGGGGGTGCCTGGTGGGCTGCCGTCTATGGGGTCACACAGAGTTGGACACGACTGAAGTGACTTAGCAGCAGCAGTAGCAGCAGCAGGAAGTGTCAGACCCTGGAATCAAACACAGCCTGTGTGGTTCCAGAGCCCACGCACTTAATGGCTGCCTATGCTTTGGAGGGAGGGGAACAGGAAGAGGGGAAAAACGCTACCAAGTAATTCTGCCAAGTTACATTATTCAATAACCACATGAATACCTTTAAATGTCTTTGTACTTTCACTTTTAATCTATCTGGTGTATATTTGTGTGTGTGTGTGTATATGTTTTGTATATGCTTAATATATGTTTTACATATATTTTGGAAAAGGAAATGGCAACCCACTCCAGTATTCTTGCTTGGAAAATCCCATGGACAGAGGAACCTGGGGGGCTACAGTCCCTGGGGTCACCAAAGAGTATGACATGACTTAGCAACTAAACAAATATATGTTATACTTTGAATTATCTAGAATTTTTTTCTAGGATGGAAAAATATACAAATCGTATAAACACATTTTGAAGAGAAAGGGAGTAAAAAAAACTTTTAAACATTCTAGAAGTCTTAGATATGGTAAGTTTAGATATCATGAAATTAAAGAAAAATAACCACAGTGCTGAAAATTGTCCTAGGAACAAAAGAAGTGGAACTTCAATACACTAACATTTTAATTCTCATTCTGGGGGAAATTGCATTTTCATGAATGCTGTGAGACCTTTTCCATTAGCAATGAAGCTTGAACATCCTCAGCCTTCTCTTATGCCCTCAAGTGAGAACTGAGTTATGACTGGTCATCTTAAGAAGAAAAAGACTATTCCAGGACAGGAGATGGGGTATGGTAGGGGGGTGGCTAAGGAAAGGCCTGACATGTAGCTTGTAAATTGCAGCAGCTGTGGCCTGTTTTCACTAATATCTGACATGTTTCTTTGGCCACTCGCCAAATTGAGCTGTACCCAGCACTTCTCCCATCCTTCCTGTGCCTCCAAGATCCTTTGTAACTGCTACTTGAGACCTCAGTCCACTCAAAGCAATCCCCTCGGTTCCTTCCTCCCCTTAATGTGCAGGCATCCCACCCTAATTAATTAACCCAACACCAGCTTCATCCAGGACCTTCCCACACTCGGCCCCTTCGTGCAGCCCAGAAACATCAGCACATTCCTTACTTCATCACTTGTCAACTCCCTTTCTGTTAAAGACCAGTGTCCCCTTTCCCTGACCTGGCCTCTGATTTGATCTCACTTTAAAGTATCCCACTTTAAGAGACAGTAACAAATGCTGCCTTTTTCCTGTTTGGTTTGTTTATTCATGTTCACCCGACCTACTATAATTAAAGACCATGAGACTTAGAAGAGCTCAGGAAGACACTTTATGCATTTGATATGTGGATAAACTCCAATACTGGATTTGTAATGAAGCCTCACTTTGCCTAATACTAAACGTGTGACCTTGTGTGAGTGCCTTAAGCTCTTGTTGGTTGCTCAAATACTTATTGGGCACTCGTTACTACACTGGGTTCTGTTTTAAACGTTGGTGTTGCACTTCTTTAAAAAATACCAAAACTAAAAATATCTAAAGCTTATATTTTAGAGGGAGAGATGGCCATTACTAAGATGTTTATAATATAAATAGACAGTCAAGGAAAAAAATAAAGAATAAGGGAAGATGAATAGAGAGTGCCAATTGGGGGAAAAAGAAAAGGTGTTAAGTTGCCATGGCATAGTCAAGAATTACTGGACATGGCATTTAGTCAAATCTAAAGAAGTGAAAGAGTGAACCAAGTGGATATTTGGGAGAACTGCATTTCCAGCAGAGGAAGCAGCAAGTTCAAAGGCCCTGAGACAGGACGGCTTGCCTTGAGTGTTGAAGGACCAGTTGAGAGACAGCTGTTGCTAGTGGGGAACTGGCAAGCAGTAGGAGGTGAGGTCAGAATAACAGGGGACTGGAACACAAGGGGCTGTGGGTGTGACAGTAGGGACTCTGGCTGAAATGGGAAGTCACTGAAGGTATGTTTAGAAGAAGAATAATATAATTTGACTTACCTCTAAGAAAACCTCAACTAATTCCTAAAATGGGAAAAAAATAATGTGTGGTTAAAAGCAGATTGCCTGCTCAAATCTCAGTGCCACCACTTAACTAGCAATGCGACTTATAAACTAACCATTTGACCTTTCTAAGCTTCAACTTTCTCAGTTTAAGGTAGAAGTGATTGTAGTTCACATTTTCTAAGGTTGTTATGAAAAATAAATGTGATAGTATGGGTCATCAAGGCGCTGAGCACAGAGTCCAGCATACAGAAAGCGCCAGTACTTGCTATATTCTCAGGCTGGTGAGGATCAGATGATGTGGTGTGCATGGAGTACTCTGTATGCTGTCCAGCATAATGAGCACTTATCTGCCATCCTAGCATCATCAGTTACTAATCTATTGGCTGTTTTGAAATACTTTGTACATTTAAAAATTTTCTAATACCATCTTTATGAAGAGAGTCTTTATCTGTTAAGGAACCCAGCCCTGATTTTGGAGAACCAAAGGTGGAGCTCTAGAATCTCCCTTGCTGACTCTACTCTTAGTGGTGATCGACTGTTCTAAAAACCAGTTATACTCCATCGCTTTATTTTAATGGGAATGATCAAACCACCAAAGCAGCTAAACGCAGGGAGAAGTGACATCTAGATTTACAAAAGACAGAGATGCATGATTAGAATAATAAATTGCAAAACATGAAGAAATTGGGTGCTATTTTTTAAATGTTAACTTAGGGCACAATTTATGTCAACGTAAATAAATTATGTTAATTTCAGAAGTAGCTCACTCCTAGATATATTCTATTCTTTTTATGCAAAGGCTTGACCTGGTCTGCAGGGACAAGTGACTGGGGGGAGGGGGATGAAAACACGTAAGACAAGAGCCTCAGTTGCCTTGATCCTCACTTTAGAAGAAAATGTGGCCTCCTTAGATCCCTGATGACATCCATCCACTCCAATTTCCCTTATACACTTCCACTCTGGAAGTGAGGTGTGGGGTGGAGAGAGCCGGTATCGACTTTACCTTAACAGTTCACAGCTTCTCCACGCCTTCAAATTTAAGTCATCTCTTTTGCATTAATATTCATATGTGGTTTTTGCTTTGTCTCTTCCAGGTAACCTGGGTCTCTTCTAGTTCTACCCCTCCCTTCTTCTCCAGAGGGCACCATTTCGACGGGGACCTCACGGTAAGTTCCTGGATTTGGGGTTTGGGGTTTGTTATGGGTGGGGAAGGAGCTGTCTTGTATCTGTGTCAGCGCCTTTGCCCAGTCTCTGGTTCCCTGTTCCCTGGGAACCAGGGACACATCATCTGCTGAGTCAGGGCTAGATGATGGCACATGTGGTTCTCTCGCTCTCAGTGTGTTGAGATGCAGGGTGCTCCTCAAGGGTGCCTCTGCTGGGCTTAACCCACGACCAGCACTGCCCTCTGCACTCTCCTAAGGAGTCTAAGAGGCCTGGACCTGGAACTTCTACTCCAGGAGAGAAGCTGAGACATAGGTGCCCCATTCCCTTGCATCCTTTACCCTCTCCTCCTCCTATTACCCTCTGAGGGCAAAAGAGACTAACTTTCCTTCCCTCCCAGTAGCTTCAGTCAATCTCTTTTCTGGATCCACTAAGAAGGGCAAGGAGCTTGGAGGGGAAAACTGGCTAGCTAATAAGGAAACACTGATTGGGAAACAGGTCCAAAATATCACTTCTGTTGGCATGATACAGTAGTGATGGCCTCTATCATGAGGTCACTGCTTATAGGTCTTCCTCCAGCCCTGAGCTGGGAGCATCTTGAGAACAGAGCTGCTTCTATTCTATCTTTGAATCCCCAAAAGGTACTGCACACAACCTAGTATTTGGCACAGAGTGGAATGACTAATAATGATCTAGGCTGAGATTTCAGGTGAAAATGTTCATCTTTGTGTTCTGACTTTTGTTTGAATTCAACCCTAAAATTCAAAATGCAGAAGACAAACATTTACTATTTCATTGAATAGTTCTATTTCATAGCCCTATTAATATACCCCCAAAATATTAATTAAGACTATGCCAGCTAAAGCTTCTATTTCTTGTTATCAGTAACATGGTGCAGCATTTTTGCTTTCTAAAAACTTTAAAACATTCCAGAGAAAACTATCAAAGTAATTATTACAGCATCCTAAAATCCTTGTGTTGGGGGTGGGGTACTTAATACAGCAGAAATTCATTATCTTACAGTTCTGAAAGCTAGAAGTCTAAAATCAACATGTTGTCAGGGCCACGGTCTCTCAGAAGGGAGACCATAGGGAAGGATTCTTTCTTGTCATTAAAAGCTTCTGGTGATTGTCAGCAGTAGTCGACATTCCTCACCTTCTGGTCTCATAACTCCAACCTCTGCTTCCATCTTCACTTCCTCATCTTCCCTTTGTGTCTGTGTTCAAATTTCATTAGCCTTATAGGGACACCAGTCAATGGATAAGAGCCCATTCTAGTCCAGTATGCCCAATCTTAACTTGATTACACCTGTGAAGACCTTTAAATGAGGTCACATTCACAAATTCTGCATAGTCATGGATTTGAATAGCCAAGTATGGATGTGAGAGTTGGACCACAAAGAAGGCTGAGTGCTGTAGAATTGATGTTTTCTAACTGTGGTGCCAGAGAAGACTCTTGATCAAACCAGTCAATCCTAAAGAAAATCAACCCTGAATATTCATTGGAAGGACTGGGGCTGAAGCTGAAGCTCCAACACTTTGGCCACTTGATGTGAAGCCAGCTCATTGGAAAAGACCCTGATGCTGGTAAAGATTGAGGGCAGGAGGAGAAGGGGATGACAGAGGATGGGATGGTTGGATGGCATCACCGACTCAACGGACAGCATGTATGCTCTGTTGCTTCAGTTGTGTTCGACTCCTTGCAACCCCATGGACTATAGCCCATCAGGCCTCCCTCATCCGTGGGATTCTCCAAGCAAGAATACTGGAGTGGGTTGCCATGCCCTCCTCCGGGGGCTCTTCCTGACCCAGAGATCGAACATGGGTCTCCTGCAATGCAAATGGATTCTTTACCACTGAGCCACCGGGTAAGCCCAAAACACAGGATAAATAAACAGAGTTTACTAGAGAACCCCACAGATTGTAGCCTGCCAGGCCTCTGTGCTCATGGAATTCCCCAGGCAAGAATACTGGAATAGGTAGTTATTCCCTTCTCCAGGGGCTGTTCCTGACCTAGGGATCAAACCGGGTATCCTGCATTGCAGGCAGATTCTTTGCCCTCTGAGCCACCGAGGAAGTCCCAGAATGGACATGAATTTGAGCAAATCATGGCATGCTGCAATCCAAGGGGTCCCAAAGAGTCAGACCTGACTTAGGAACTGAGCAACAACAACCACCATTCAACCTAGTACACCAATTATGTCTGGGGATTTTAACATTCCAGCCTCGGTAATTGAGAGAATAAGTAAACAAAAACGTATGCATCAACCAACTTGCCCTAATTGACAATATCGGACCCCACAGCCAACAACGGCAGAACACTCAGTCTTCTCAAGTGCGCCTAAAACAGTCACCAAAATGAGTCATAAAAAAACAAAGTTACAGTCAATTCTAAAGGATTTTAATTATACACAGTGTTTTCTGATGAAAATGGAATTAAAATAGAAATCAATAACAAAATGCATATAAAATCCTCAAACGCCTGAAAATAATGAACATACTCTAAATAACACATTTCTAAGTAATTTTGGAATTACAAAACACACTTCTAAATTTTTTCTGTGTCCAAAGAAAGAATTATAAAGAATGTAAGAAATATTTTGAACTGAATGTTACTGAAGACACAAGGAAACTAACACTTTATTTTTACAGACTTATGTAGAAAAAGACCATCTTGCAATCAAAAACTTAAAGGGATGAGGGTAAGAAGATCTTTACCAGCTGCACTTAAGTAAATGACCTTTATACTACTTATTTTAGCATACTCTTTTAGCATTCTCTCTTATTTCATTAAAATATTGATTTTTATAAGTTAGCATCTCTACCTGAATCCTATGGGACTAAACATACCCTTAGACAGAAGTGACTAAGATTTCCAAATTTTTAGCTACCTGGAGAGTTAACTTTATAACTACTTAAAGGAAGTTTTTAAAAAAAAAAAAATTAGACATGTGTATAGCGTATACATACATAGTAAATCAGTTCACTTCAGTTCAGAATTGAAATTCAACTAAGAAAAGATAAAGAGGATAAAGAGAGGAATATTAGTTCAGTTCAGTTGCTTAGTCATGTCTGACTCTTTGTAAACCCATGGACTACAGCATGCCAAGCTTCACTGTCCATCACCAACTCCGGGAGCTTACTCAAACTCACGTCCATTGAGCTGGTAATGCCAGCCAACCATTTTATCCTCTGTGGTCACCTGCTCCTCCTGCCTTCAATCTCTCCCAGCATCAGGGTCTTTTCTATGAGTCAATTCTTTGCATCAGGTGGCCAAAGTATTGGAGCTTCAGCATTAGTCCTTCCAGTGAATATTCAGGACTGATTTCCTTTAGGATTAACTGGTTTGATCTCACTGTAGTCCAAGGAACTCTCAAGAGTCTTATCCAATATCACAGTTCAAAAGCATCAATTCTTTGGCACTCAGCTTTCTTAATGGCCCAATTCTCACATCCATATATGACTACTGGAAAAACCATAGCTTTGATTAGATGGACCTTTCTCAGCAAAGTAACGTCTCTGTTTTTTAACATGCTCTCTAGGTTTTTCATAGCTTTTTTCCTAAGGAGCAAGCGTCTTTTAATTTCATGGCTGCAGTCACCATCTGCAGTGACTTCTGTCACCATTTCCACTGTTCACCCATCCACTTGCCATGAAATGATGGGACTGGATACCATGATCTTAGCTTTTTTGAATGCTGAGCTTTAAGCCAGCTTTTTCACTCTCCTCTTTGATTTTCATCAAGAGGCTCTTTAGTTCTTCTTCACTCTCTGCCATAAGGGTGGTATCATCTGCATATCTGAGGTTATTGATATTTTTCCTGGCAATCTTGATTCCAGCTTTTGCTTCATCCAGCCTGGCATTTCACATGATGAGCTCTGCATATAAGTTAAATAAGCAAGGTGACAATATACAGCCTTGATGTACTCCTTTCCCAATTTGGAACTAGTCCATTGTTTCATGTCCAGTTCTAACTGTTGCTTCTTGACCTGCCTACAGGTTTTTCAGGAGGCAGGTCAGGTAGTCTGGTATTTGTTATTTTCATCTCTTTCAGAATTTTCCACAGTTTGTTGTAATCCACAGTCAAAGGCTTTAGTGTAGTCAATGAAGCAGAAGTAGATCTTTTCTGGAATTCTCTTGCTTTTTGCATGATCCAATAGGTGTTGGCAATTTGGTCTCTGCTTCCTCTGCTTTTTCTAAATTCAGCTTCAACATGTGGAAGTTCTCAGTTCAAGTACTGTTGAAGCCTAGCTTGGAGAATTTTGAGCTTTACTTTGATAGCATATGAGATGAGTTCAATTGTGCAGTATTTTGAGCATCCTTTGGAATTGCCTTGAGACTGGAATGAAAATTGACCTTTTCAAGTCCTATGGCCACTGCTGAGTTTTCCAAATTTGCTGTCATACTGAGTGCAGCACTTTCATAGCATCATCTTTTAGGATTTTAAATAGCTCAGCTGAAATTCCATCACTTCCACTAGCTTTGTTCATAGTGATGCTTCCTAAGGCCCACTTGACTTCGCATTCTATGATGTCTGGCTCTAGGCAAGTGATCACACCATCATAGTTATCTGGGTCATGAAGATCTTTTTTGTGTAGTTCCTCTGTGTATTCTTGCCACCTCTTCTTAATATCTTCTGCTTCTCTTAGGCCCATACCATTTCTTTCTTTTATTGTGCCCACCTTTGCATGAAATGCTCCCTTGGTATCCGTAATTTTCTTGAAGAGATCTCTAGTCTTTCCCATTCTATTGTTTTCCTCTATTTCTTTGCATTGATCACTTAAGAAGGCTTTCTTATGTCTCCTTACTATTCTTTGGAACTCTGCATTCAAATGGGTATATCTTTCATTTTCTCCTTTGCCTTTCACTTTTTTTACTTTTCTCAGGTATTTGTTAAGGGCTCCTTAGACAATCATTTTGCCTTTTTCTATTTCTTTTTCTTTGGGATGGTTTTGATCACGTCCTCCTGTACAGTGTTACAAACCTCCGTCCATAGTTCTTCAGGCACTCTGTCTATCAGATCTAATCCCTTGAATCTATTTGTCACTTTCACTGTATAATTGTAAGGGATTTGATTTAGGTCATACATGAATAGTCTAGCGGTTTTTCCTACTTTCTTCTATTTAAATCTGAATTTTGCAGTAAGGAGTTCATGATCTGAGCAAAAGTCAGCTACTTGTCTTGTTTTTGCTGACTGCACAGAGCTTCTCCATCTGCAGCTGCAAAGAATATAATCAGTCTGATTTCAGTATTGACCATCTGGCGATGCCCATGTGTAGAGTCATCTCTCGTGTTGTTGGAAGAGGGTATTTGCTATAACCAGTGTGTTTTCTTGGCAAAACTCTGTTAGTCTTTGTCCTGCTTCATTTTGTACTCCAAAGCCAAACTTGCCTGTTACTCCACATATCTCTTGACTTCCTACTTTTGCATTCCAGTCCCCTATGATGAAAATGACATCTTTTCGGAGTGTTAGTTCTAGAAGGTCTTGTAGGTCATCAGAGAACCATTCAGCTTCAGCTTCTTTGGCATTAGTAGTTGGGGCATAGACTTGAATTTCTGTTGGTTTGCTTTGTAAACGAACAGAGATCATTCTGTCATTTTGAGATTGCACTCAAGTACTGCATTTTGGACTCTTTTGTTAACTATGAGGGCTACTCCATCTCTTCTAAGGGATTCTTACCCACAGTAGCAGATATAATCATCATCTGAATTAAATTCACCCATTCCAGTCCATTTTAGTTCACTGATTCCTAAAATGTCGATGTTCACTCTTGCCGTCTCTTTGACCACTTCCAATTTACCTTGATTCATGGACCTAACAGTTTCCTGTGCAATATTGCTCTTTACAACATTGGACTTTACTTTCATTACCAGTCGCATACATAGTCTATATTGTATGTGAAAAATCACATATCAGTTTGTTGCATAGGCCTCCAACCTGTGGTCTACAAGTGCAAGTTCATGATGTGTCTCACTGAAAATTCATTTTGCAAATATATGTGTATTTTCTAGAGAGGGGTCTAGAGCTTTCATTAGATTTTTAGCAAAATCTATAAACCCAATTTTTTTTAAAGCAGTTTTTAGAGATTAAAGTGTATTTCAAAGCTATTCTTTACTCTCCATATTCTCTTCCCTCTAGTGACATACAGGGTCTTGGTCTGTTGTTGACATTTTGGATGTCCGAGTAGTGAACAATGCAAAACATTGAGAATAATCCTTTTAATGCAAAGAATGACCAGATGTGATAACATAACACAGCCTTGTTTGAGATTCTTGACTTGTTTAAAATTTAAGTAGCATTACATCTCTTTACAGAACTGGCTTAGAATAAGCATGGAAACAGCTCTTATGCGGTCTATGAGGCCAAAAAATAAATGCAATTCTGCACATTTTTTATTTAAAAGCATTCACAAGTGACATGTGAGGCATAAACGTTGGCCAAAAGCCACAGCTAAGCATTGTGTTAAAAAGGATACTATTGTTTTTAAGCCAGAAACTATTTAGCAATCAGTTCTCCATTTCCTAATTATTAAATTAGGAATAAAACCAGAAATATATATTTTATATATATATATATATATATATATAAAGGGCTGTGCTTTAAGTATTGTCTTTCAGTTTAATATCCATGACTACTCTTACAAATCCAAACAAAATTGATCAGTAGCCTACATAAGCAGTCATGTAGAATAGAAGAGGACTTTCCTATTTAGGCTAGGAGAAAGAATCATGCTAGACATGGCTTGGTGAGATTTTGGGAAGTAAAATTAATGAAATAGATATGTGCTAGGAGAAATGATTCTACACACATGTTCTGAATGCTTCTGCTTAGATTAATGTTTTCCTGCAAATAAAACTGGTTATTATCTATTTCAGGTCAAATAATGTAGCTATAAAGATGAATTTAGAGCTTCCCAGGTGGTGCAGTGGTAAAGAATCCACCTCCTAATGCAAGAGACTCAGGAGATGCAAGTTGAATCCCTGGGTCAGAAAGATCCCGTGGAGGAGGAAATGACAACCCACTCCATATTCTTGCCTGGGAAATTCCATAGAGAGAGAAGCCTGGCAGGCTATATTCCATGGGGTCGCAAAGAGTTGGATACGACTGAGCAACTGAGTACACATATACACAAAGACAAATCTACAGTAAGCAAGGTGTTTATTTGGTCATTCAAAGCCAAGAGATGAGAGTCATTCTAAGAAAAAAAATACTAAAATGAGCAAAACCACTTTGAAATCTCTAAATATAGCACATATAAAAGATTTAATCTATGTGATAACAGATAATGAAACCTCAAAACAAATCCAAATTTTCAACATCCTCAAGATATGTGTTAGTATTATAGACCTTGAAAGAAACATACCTTATTTGACATCACATTTAAATATATATGACTCTCCTCTACATCTGAGTGAAACGTTTTTGCTACTCACCCTTTATTATGCTGCTAACATATCAATCTCAGAATCCACTTCTGTCTTGGAAAGGTTTAGTAAGATGTACAAAAGTAAGCACTCTAACATTTTTTTTTTTTTTTTTGCCATGCCACACAGCTTGTGGGATTTTAATTCCTTGACCAGGGATTGAACCCAGGCCCTCCACAGTGAGAGCTCTGAGTCCTAGCCACTAGACTGCCAGGGAATTCCCACTAACAAATCTTAATAATTCACTTGCAAACGGAGATAGTCTGAAAATTATGTCACAAGGAAAACATCCTTTTTGAATCTAAAAGGCAAGACTTAGCAATGTGTTTTTCCCATTATGTACTTTGCTTCAGGGTTCCATCAGAGGTACACTTAAAATTAAGAACTGTATAAATGAACATGAGTGGAAAATTTATGAGTCTAGGGCAAAAGACACTTGGAAGGCAGCATCACCTTCTCCTCTGTGTAAAATTGGTCTCAGGAAAGTTCAATGGACAGCGTCATGGCCTCCTTTGTGTTCTCTTCCCCAACCATCCATGTGTCATAGAATTAACAAACCCACATTCTCAAGTCATGTTTCCTAACTTGGTCTGACTCTTAAGTACTTCAAGATGTGCATTAGGTCCATTTGCTTTTTTCATTTCCCATTTGGTGATTCCGAAAGGACATAGAAATACAAGGAGGTTGACTAAGGCATCCTGAGAACTGGTGTTTGGAAAACCTAATCATCAATAAGGAATAGCTTTCTCTCAATTTTATACTAGTTTTAACTTACATATCAAAGTTGCGAACTCAAAGGCCTGTAGGGCCAGGTGGTCCACTGGAAGTCAACAGAGAACAAAAGTTTGTGGCCTTCAGAAAATGGGCAGTTGCCAGTCCGACTCACCTGTTACCAAGGAAGGGAACTCTAAAGCTGGACACTCCAAGACAGCCCAGATATCTGAATTTTTATTTGAATACTCCAGATTACTAAATACAGTTACTAATTCCAAATTTCTTAACTACTGTTAAGAAAGAGTGAGGACCTAAAGACATGGCATGGCAACCCATGTTTCATGTGTCTGTGACCTCTGGAAGAAGTCTTCTCAAAACCAGTATTGGCCGTATGTCTGTGTGCGCTTGGAAAATGATCGCATCTGTAGGATGGATGCGAAGTCTGCCCTAGAAGCAGCCACCGAGGTCCATCTCAAGGTGAGACTCCATTGATTCTGAGTTATAATCATCTTCCCATGTCTAGTACTAGCTCTCAGACAAGGGCGTGGCTTCTGACCTAACTGTTGAACAAAGAATCATGTGTACCACAATCTGTCAAGACTCAATGAGACTGGCTTTTGGAATCAGTTCCACTATTCCAATTTTTTAAAATTTAACATAAAAGAAATTTGCAGTTCTAATTACAAAATCAAGTAAAATTCACCCAGAAAAATAACAAATACAGATAAACAAAGGGAAATCTCTTTAGAACATTCACATTCCCACTAAGTACCCACTAGATCCTTTTAGTCTCTTTCTAAGTGTTTATCTCTTTTAGAAAAATGACATCAAATCAAATGTATTTTGTAGTGCATATATATATAGTCAAGAAATACTGATTTTTAAAGGGGTATAAATGTAATTTTTATAAGATTAAATTTTATTCATTTCACTTAACATAAGCATAAATATGTCCATTTATCAAGAGTATGGTGTTGAAGATAAAAAATAAAGCCCAAAACAGGAAAAAAAAAAAAAAGCAAAGCAACTCTCCCCTTAAGAAAACAGTTTCCCTGTGTTAAATTGGGTTCCATTAGTGTTAAATCACCCACTAATTTAACAAAATTTTTCAAAATGTTAAGAAATCTAGGATTATTACTCTGTAATGATAAAGCCTAATAAATCTAAAGTGAAAATAGATCAAAATATATTCATTATATCACAAAGGATATTATTTAGATATAAGAACAAAGTATCAGAAAATATAAGTTGTTAATAGATTAAATAATGAATCTAGAGAGATTGGGAAGAAAAGATAAGGTCACTACAGGGAACTCTGAAAATTCTATAATGTATATGTAAATAGGACAAGAAAAAATAAATATTATTCATATATAGTAATATATAATAAATGTATTTATTATTAATATAATCAAATGTATCTTTAAAATATAATAAGTAAAATGCAAAAATATAAAATGTATATGTAAATATAGTAAGTCAAATACATATTTTGACCTCTACTAAAATCTCTTGCTAGTTAAAGCTAATATACCTTTTTTTTTAATTTATTTGGAATTCAGCAGTGGTGCAGATTTTTGTTCACCTTTTCCGTGAGAAGGCTAATTAGTGAAATAAATGACTAATTGATTATTAGTTATTAATAATGACTAATTAGTCAGATTATCAGATCAACTGATAACTGGGAAATTAAAAAATTAACATTTTGGAAGGTTATTTCTGTGTTGACTTTCTCTCCATTATTTGGCCTTCTCTTGATAAAAACCCTCTATGTTACAATAGTCAAGAATAGCCAAGAACAAATGAGTTAAAAGCAAATAAGAAAAACATTCTTATATAATACAACCAGACAGTGAAGTGCTTTTTTTAGAATAGAATTTTCTCCATTAGCAGTTCCAAATACTAATACAGTCTTGATTTCCAAACAAGTTTCTTTCTTAGATCTGTTTTAAATAAAGTCTGATCACTCTAAGAGCAAAACTTTGCATGAAAATATATATTAGTGGAATTGATATATCCAATCGTCTCACAGTTGCCTCTCAAAAGTCACATGCACCCCAATATTGGGTTCCATTGATCCAAAAACAAGACCTCCAAAATCTGTAAAAAATGCTGTATCACCTATCTTAAACTAATATTCAGAAATTATTAGGCCTATCCAGAACTGATGTAGCTTTCCATTTATTAATTTGCTTCACACATACAATCCAGTGATAAATCTCTTCCCTGCTAAGCATCCTGTTCTCCATTTCTGAGATTAAATAAATCAATTTTATGAAATCATCTTGCAATACAGATGCTCCCTTTTCCCAACCCACATATTCTCATAAAAATTTAACAGGAAAATTTTAAAACATCTCGTCAACATTGTTTTTGCAAAGCAACTGTTAGTTATAAACAGTCTTTTAGGTCTCAAGGAGATTTAAGATACTTCAAAGACTTGGTTTAAACCCTCTAAATCCAGGTTGCTCTTATGTATTTTCTAAGACATCATATGTTAAGTTTAATGCTTAAAATTTTTTTTAATGTTTTGTAACACACTGGAAAAATTTAAACTGATCTCATTCTAAGAAACAGACATTCCTGGAATTTCTATTTTTTGCTAGTTCTTTTCTTTTCAAAAGATAAAGAAACAAGTGCTTCTGCTCATTGTTTTTACATAAATGCCTTCGAACTTATTCAAAGAAATCATATATCTCATCTACCCAAAGTAATATATAGTAACATTTTAATTCATGTTTTACAAAAAAAAAAAAAGAGAGAAATTACCACTTAGTTCTTTCAGAATGGCCTTCTTGGTTACTCTTCTTATCAGAAAAGAGGCTGGTCTGTTTTCTTTTCGTATATCTTATGGGTCAGTGGCAAGAAAAAACAAATAAAGGCCATCTTGATAATTATTAGAAGTTTGTCCAAATATTAACCAAGGAGTCATGCTAATCTGAATTGCTCAGTTAATAGATACATGGTTCAATTTTTGAAATTCTGACTTAAATAAGTTATAAAAGCATACACAATGGTAAGTATTAATTTTAAACTGAAAATCATAGGGTATGTTTTCCCCTCTAAGCTTTAGGTAACCATTGTATTACCCTGGCAGGCTTGGGTTATTTGAATTTTTTTAAAAAAAAATCTCAATTTGAGAAAGCAGTTTTCTATTTCATAGCAAAGATTCAGTTGGGCCAATTAAATAATTCCTCAGCTTTCCACTGTTCTTTGCACTGGTAAGAAAGAACCATAAGCAACAATAATTTATTATGTCTTGTTTTAGTACATATTTTGAAATTTTTACAACTAAGAGGAACACAGTTTTTTAAAGGTCCATTTCCTCTAAAATAAAACAACATGTATCTCTTACCGCTGGCTGGACATATCCCCTTAGTTTCAAAATTAGAGAATAAAAGACTCAATTGTTTGTCTATTTGTTCTACATGTTGCAATGTCAGTTCTATCCTTGCAAAATAATAGATGCTTTAGGAGGAATTATTTACATGTCTATTTTGCCCAGTGTGATGTGTACTCTTTCTATCATATGTGGGGAATATACAGGAAGTGATAAGTCCTCAACCAGATGCTGAAAAGTCATCTGTAAAAAAGATAATCGTATTTTAAGATTAATTCACAATCAAATCATGGCTGTAATTACTATTTGCTTTGTGTTTTCTGCATTTTTAAATTTTTCCAAAGTGAGTGAAATGAGCCTACTAAAAAAAAGAAGAAAATCTGAATCCTGATTTCCCAAGGACTTGTGGCAGATTAAATACCATCAATTTCCTGGACTAGCTCTTGAACATATGGAGACATTAATAAAAACAAAAGTATGAGATCTCCCTCCCATCAAGGAAAAAAAAAAAATTAAGTGGTATTCAGGTGTAATGACTGCTGCTAAAAGAACACTGTATTTATAGTGAAAAGAGTTTATTCTCTCTCCCATTACAAAATTAATACCTTAACGCATTTCTTTGTTTAATTTTCTAACTCTAAAGAAGAAACTTTCTTTTGAGCACTTCTGTGTCTAGTATTGTTAATTACTAGAGAATAGCAAGTTTGGAATCTTTTATTTCTTCTTTTTCTCCTCCTTCTTTACTCCTCCTCTTCATCTTCCTCCCACCTCCTCCTCCTTCTCCTTCTTCTTTTCCCCCGACCATCACAAATGTGAACACACATACACACACACACACACACACACACACACACACACACACACACCCTAAGCACAGAGTTTGTGTCTGGCTATACAGTAATTATTTAAGCAATATTTGACACACTGTAATAATTTAAGCAATATTGGATAGTCATGATGTCAGTTAGGCAATGACAATCTACCCTAGAAACTTCAACTCATGAAGTCACAAAAATGATGCTTTTCATAGTTAATAAACACTCAGAACCCAGATTCCTACAGTGGAAAAAAAAATCAGTGTTAAATCCAGTTACCTTGCCATTTTTTCTATATTATCTTCAAGATCCACCCCCATCTATCAATAGAAAATCTTTAAAAGACTTACATAAACAGTTTGAAATTCTCAATGAGTATTCCCAATGAGATTCCCCATGAGTACATGCTTATTTTCCAATTTCTTATTCTTGATGACCTATATAGTAAAGTAGCCAAGCTTTTCAACTGTCCAGATGATAATAGTAATTAACATAGTATAAAGAGAGAGAGAGATGCCTTAGAATAAAATACAAATTACTTAATTATATTGCCAAGGATCATCCAAATTTCTCCTTCCCTCTTGTATAGACAACAGATACCTATATTTTATCCTGTGTTCATTACACCATTCATTCTCTTATTTATTCACTTTTGGGTCTTTTAAGTTTAATTGGAAGCCAGTGGACAGTCTATGGGGCTTTCCTGTTGACTCAGTCAGTAAAGAGTCTGCCTGCAATGCGGGAGCCCTGGGTTTGATCCCTGGGTTGGAATGATCCCCAGAGAAGGGAATGGCAACCCACTCCAGTATTCTTGCCCGGAAAATCAATGGACAGAGGAGAATGGTGGGCGACAGCCCATGGGGTTGTAAGAGTCGGACATGACTTAGCAACTAAACCACCACCAACACCAGACAGTCTATTCAGTGGTTTTAGACAGTGATTTGTATGGTACTCATGTCAATATTAAAAGACATTTACTCCTTGGAAGGAAAGTTATGACCAACCTAGATAGCATATTCAAAAGCAGAGACATTACTTTGCCAACAAAGGTCCATCTAGTCAAGGCTATGGTTTTTCCAGTAGTCCTGTATGGATGTGAGAGTTGGACCGTGAAGAAAGCTGAGCGCCGAAGAATTGATGCTTTTGAACTGTGGTGTTGGAAAAGACTCTTGAGAGTCCCTCGGACTGCAAGGAGATCCAACCAGTGCAAACTGCCTTATGACCCAGCAATCCCACTTCTGGGCATACACACTGAGGAAACCAGAATTGAAAGAGACATGTGTACCCCAATGTTCATCGAGGCACTGTTTATAATAGCCAGGACATGGAAGCAACCTAGATGTCCATCAGCAGATGAATGGATAAGAAAGCTGTGGTACATATACACAATGGAGTATTACTCAGCCATTAAAAAGAATACATTTGAATCAGTTCTAATGAGGTGGATGAAACTGGAGCCTGTTATACAGAGTGAAGTAAGCCAGAAAGAAAAACACCAATACAATATACTAACACATATATATGGAATTTAGAAAGATGCTAACAATAACCATGTAACAATGAGACAGCAGAAAAGACACAGATGTATAGAACAGTCTTTTAGACTCTGTGGGAGAGGGAGGAGGTGGGATGATTTAGGAGAATGGCATTGAAACATGTATAATATCATGTAGGAAACTAATTGCCAGTCCAAGTTTGATGCAGGATACAGGATGCTTGGGGCTGGTGCACTGGGATGACCCAGAGGGATGATACGGGGAGGCAGGAGGGAAGAGGGTTCAGGATGGGGAACACGTGTACACCCGTGGAAGATTCATGTTGATGTATGGCAAAACCAATACAATATTGTAAAGTAATTAGCCTTCAATTAAAATAAATAAATTTAAATTAAAAAATAATAATAATAAAGGAGATCAGTCCTGGGTGTCCATTGGAAGGATTGATGCTAAAGCTGAAACTCCAGTACTTTGGCTACCTCATGCGAAGAGTTGACTCATTGGAAAAGACCCTGATGCTGGGAGGGATTGGGGGCAGGAGGAGAAGGGGACGACAGAGAATGAGATGGCTGGATGGCATCACCGACACGATGGACATGAGTTTGAGTAAACTCCGGGGGTTGGTGATGGACAGGGAGGCTTGGCGTGTGGCAGTTCATGGAGTCGCAAAGAGTCAGACACGACAGAGTGACTGAACTGAACTGAACTGAACTGAATGTCAAAATCCTATAATAAGATTAATTACTGTATCCTATTCTGAAGACTTGTCAGGAGACCACCTATCCTGCAATAAGCAAATAACATGGAGTTATAAATCTCTGTATATTTAATAGATAAATATGTAAAACTACAAGAAAGACTAAGCTTGTGCATATCCATGAAAGGAAGTCAGGTCTCATTTCTTTTCTTGCAAAGAAAATTATCAGAGAATCATTCTGCAATGAAGACTCAATCCTATGCCTGGGATGTCCAGGCACATCAAATAGTAACATTTTTCACTGCACCTAAGCACCTTCCTACACTATTTAGCACTCAAAGATGTTTTGTCCTGGGCAGGAGTACCCTTGGAAACAAACTTTCCAAAAGCTCAGGGGGATGTTGGCTGTGCAAGATCTCTTTGAAGTGCTGGAGCAGGAAAAGAGAGTGAAAAGTTTTGACCAATTAGCAATCGACAGAATGGAGTGTCTGACTACAATACCCCAGGAGTTCATGATGCCATGTCTCAAACCCCATTCGCAGGCCACTCATCTCATCCAGTTCCAAAGCCACTTCTTTCCTATACATATTTTTAAAAAGATACTTTAAGCTAAAGGATACAACTTGTGTCTGTAATTTAAAACATAAATGTGTTTAATCAAAATGACACAGGAGAGAAAGGAGATTAGAAAGCCCTGAAGTCCTGTTGAATCTCACTGAATTAACACTAAACCTTATGTAGCTCAAGGAAATCCAGGTTTTCTTTCCAATAAAATATAATCCCAGATCAGGACTGCAGAGGTTATAAAAGAGTCAATGACATCTTTGGGGAGAATTATGATTTTAACCCTACTGCCACTACTGAGCTTCAATAACTAGAACCTATCTCTTTAAAATCCCTCTTGCAAATTGAATGAGATCTACTTTATCTCCCTTGAAACCACATGTATGTTGAGATTTTTACAAAAGTGACAAAAGTGTTGTACATGCTACTGAAAGAGATTTTCTTTTTCTGTATTCTCTACAATGATTAACTAATATTAACTATATAGTTACAACCACCAGCTCTATAACTGACTCTGCTGCTGCTGCTGCTAAGTTGCTTCAGTCGTGTCCGACTCTGTGCGATCCCATTGACGGCAGCCCATCAGGCTCCTCCGTCCCTGGGATTCTCCAGGCAAGAGTACTGGAGTAGGGTGCCATTGCCTTCTCCAATCCATGAAAGCGAAGAGTGAAAGTGAAGTCGCTCAGTCATGTCCGACTCTTCGCAACCCCATGAACTGCAGCCCACCAGTCTCTGCTGCCCATGGGATTTTCCAGGCAAGAGTACTGGAGTGGGGTGCCATTGCCTTCTACGATAACTGACTCTACGTGATGTAAACCTTAACTCAGTTGGAATTCGGTTAGTTACATGGTTTCTTAACAGAATCAAATGCGTTTCAAATCTAATAAACACTTGTGTGCTACAAACTCAAATCAGTTCAGTTCAGTTGTTCAGTCATGTCCAGCTCTTCGTGACCCCGTGAATCGCAGCACGCCAGGCCTCCCTGTCCATCACCAGCTCCCGGAGTTTACTCAGACTCATGTCCATCAAGTCAGTGATGCCATCCAGCCATCTCATCCTCGGTCGTCCCCTTCTCCTCCTGCCCCCAATCCCTCCCAGCATCAGGGTCTTTTCTAATGAGTCAACTCTTTGCATGAGGTCCAAAGTATTGGAGTTTCAGCTTCAGCATCAGCCTTTCCAATGAATACCCAGGACTGATCTCCTTTAGGATGGACTGGTTGGATCTCCTTGGAGTCCCAGGGACTCTCAAGAGTCTTCTCCAACACCACAGTTCAAAAGCATCAATTCTTTAGCGCTCAGCTTTCTTCACAGTCCAACACTCGCATCCATATATGACCACAGGAAAACCATAGCCTTGACTAGACGGACCTTTGTTGGCAAAATAATGTCTCTGCTTTTGAATACGCTATCTAGGTTGGTCATAACTTTCCTTCCAAGGAGTAAGCATCTTTTAATTTCATGGCTGCAATCACCATCTGCCGTGATTTTGGAGCCCAAAAGAATAAAGTCAGCCACGGTTTTGGCCACCTCATGCGAAGAGTTGACTCATTGGAAAAGACTCTGATGCTGGGAGGGATTCGGGGCAGGAGGAGAAGGGGACGACCGAGGATGAGATGGCTTGATGGCATCACGGACTCGATGGACGTGAGTCTGAGTGAACTCCAGGAGCTGGTGATGGACAGGGAGGCCTGGCGTGCTGTGGTTCATGGGGTCGCAAAGAGTCGGACATGACTGAGCGACTGAACTGAACTGAACTGAACTTTTCACTCTCCTCTTTCACGTCATCAAGAGGCTTTTTAGTTCTTCTTCACTTTCTGACATAAGGGTGGTGTCATCTGCATATCTGAGGTTATTGATATTTCTCCCCGCAATCTTGATTCCAGCTTGTGCTTCTTCCAGTCCAACATTTCTCATGATGTACTCTGCATAGAAGTTAAATAAGGAGGGTGACAATATACAGCTTTGACATACTCCTTTTCTTTTGGAACCAGTCTGTTGTTCCATGTCCAGTTCTAACTGTTGCTTCCTGACCTGCATCTAGGTTTCTCAAGAGGCTGGTCAGGTGGTCTGGTATTCCCATCTCTTTCAGAATTTTCCACAGTTTATTGTGATCCACACAGTAAAAGGCTTTGGCATAGTCAATAAAGCAGAATTAGATCCCATGAAATGTGTGAGTTCCAAAAAGTTCTCAGGTATTCCAGCAGGTGCTGGATTAACATATGTAATATATCCATGTAATAAATAATATCCTAAAACAAAAAGATTTTAATATCATGTTTGGAAGTTATAATTAAACATAGTCTCTTCCAACTGATGCCACAATCAAAAAGTGGCCCAGTCTTGGGCAGTACTTTATTTTAATGAGGAGAATGTAAATCCTTCAGTTCAGTTCAGTTCAGTTCAGTCGCTTAGTCGTGTCCGACTCTTTGTAACCCCATCAACCACAGCACACCAGGGCTCCCTGTCCATTACCAACTCCTGGAGTTTACCCAAACTCATGTCCATTGAGTCAGTGATGCCATCTACCCATCTCATCTACCCCTTCTCCTCCTGCCTTCAATCTTTCCCAACATCAGGGTCTTTTCAAATGAGTCAGCTCTTGGCATCAGGTGGCCAAAATAGAGCAAATAGAAGAAATTTGTTCATATCAACAATATCAGCACTGTGTTGACAGGCAATCAATAAGTATCTGTTGGATGACCCTTTTTTACAAAGAACATGTGTAAGTGCTAACCGCTCTCCATTCAATCTAATATCATAACGTCTGATAGAGTCCTTGGAGTTCTATCTTGCAAACCATGTTTTAAAACACATGTTGGAGCCAGATTCATCACAATTGCAAGGCAGAACATCATAAGGATTCTGCTCAACCCCTTAATATGCAAACAAGTCTGCAGTCATCAAACGCAAATGCTCACTGATGAAACCAAACCAAAAAAGGCTAAAGAGGCTCTCTTTACTCAGTGGGAGAGAAAACTATGTAAAATATAAAATGAATACTCTGTGAGAATATGGAAATTACCATAGCAAGTAAGCAAGCATATAGGAATTTAAGGTTAGCACAGTCAACAGCAACCAAATTATCTGCACCAGATGGAAAGCCCCCAGGAGATATAACTAGTTCCTGATCTTCCATATGGGGCTTCCCTGGTGGCTCAGATGGTAAAGCATCTGCCTGCAGTGCGGGAGACCCCGGTTCCATCCCTGGGTTGGGAAGATCCCCTGGAGAACGAAATGGCAACCCACTCCAATACTCTTGCCTGGAAAATTCCATGGACTGTTACAACTTCATGAATTTAACTACTTGCAAACAAAAACATTTTTTTCTGTTTTCCGGTTCCCTTTCTTCTACCTGGTTCAAATGAATAGACAAATTAAATAACTCTTTACTTCTACAGTGCTTCTTAGAGACAGATCGCATGAGTATCTCATGGAAAACAATTCACAATCTGGTAAATGGGCAGAAAGACTGGGATTAGATTTCTATTTCTTTCAAGGTGGAGAGCACATTTCCATGCTAGCACATGGACATACAGAGCATGCACTGTTTGACACTATATAAAATCAAAGAAGAGTGGGGCACAAAAACTTACACATGTGTCCATAGCAGTATTATTAACAACAGTCAAAAAATGAAACCAATCCTAATGCTCATTAGCTGATGAGTGGATAAGTAAAATGTGGTATATCCATTCGATGGCATATTATTCAACCATAAAAGGGGATGAAGTACTAAAACATGCTACAACATAAATTTCAAAAACATTATGCTAAGTGAAAGAATCTAGTCACCAAAAAAACCAAAAACATTTTTTAAGCTATGCCTTTGCCTTTAAAAAAAAATTTTTTTTAAACCATGATGCCTATGGGATCTTAGTTCTCTGACCAAGGATCAGACCTAAGTGCCCTTCATTGGAAGCTCAAAGTCTTAAACACTGAACCACCAAGGAAGTCCCAAGACCATATATATGATTCATTTGTATGAAATATCCAGAACAGGCAAATCTATAAAGTAAATTAGTCACTGCCTAGAGCTGGGTGGAAAGGAGGGAATGGAAGTGAGTACTAATTGGTGGAGGTTTCTCTGTAGTATAAGAGGTAACACTTTAGATTGTAGTAATGTTTGCACAATCCTGTGACTGTACTAGAAAACCTTGAATTGTATGCTTTGTTCAGTTCAGTCGCTCAGTCATGTCCGACTCTTTGCGAGCCCATGAATTGCAGCATGCCAGGCCTCCCTGTCCATCACCAGCTCCTGGACTTCACTCAGATTCACGTCCGTCCATCGAGTCAGTGATGCCATCCAGCCATCTCATCCTCTGTCGTCCCCTTCTCCTCCTGCCCCCAATCCCTCCCAGCATCAGGGTCTTTTCCAATGAGTCAACTCTTCGCATGAGGTGGACAAAGTACTGGAGTTTCAGCTTTAGCATCAGTCCTTCCAAAGAAATCCCAGGGTTGATCTCCTTCAGAATGGACTGGTTGGATCTCCTTGCAGTCCAAGGGACTCTCAAGAGTCTTCTCCAACACCGCAGTTCAAAAGCATCAATTCTTTGGCGCTCAGCCTTCTTCACAGTCCAAATCTCACATCCATACATGACCACTGGAAAAACCATAGCCTTGACTAGACGTACCTTTGTTGGCAAAGTAATGTCTCTGCTTTTCAATATGCTATCTAGGTTGGTCATAACTTTTCTTCCAAGGAGTAAGCGTCTTTTAATTTCATGGCTGCAGTCACCATCTGCAGTGATTTTGGAGCCTCCAAAAATAAAGTCTGATACTGCTTCCACTGTTTCCCCATCTATTTCCCGTGAAGTGATGGGACCAGATGCCATGATCTTCATTTTCTGAATGTTGAGCTTTAAGCCAACTTTTTCACTCTCCTCTTTCACTTTCATCAAGAGGCTTTTAGCTCCTCTTCACTTTCTGCCATAAGGATGGTGTCATCTGCATATCTGAGGTGATTGATATTTCTCCCGGCAATCTTGATTCCAGCTTGTGTTTCTTCCAGTCCAGCGTTTCTCATGATGTACTCTGCATAGAAGTTAAATAAGCAGGGTGACAATATACAGCCTTGATGTACTCCTTTTCCTGTTTGGAACCAGTCTGTTGTTCCATGTCCAGTTCTAACTGTTGCTTCCTGACCTGCATATAGATTTCTCAAGAGGTAGGTCAGGTGGTCTGGTATTCCCATCTCTTTCAGAATTTTCCACAGTTTGATTGTGATCCACACAGTCAAAGGCTTTGGCATAATCAATAAAGCAAAAATAGATGTTTTTTCTGGAACTCTCTTGTTTTTTCCATGATCCAGTGGATGTTGGCAATTTGATCTCTGGTTCCTCTGCCTTTTCTAAAACCAGCTTGAACATCAGGGAGTTCACGGTTCATGTATTGCTGAAGCCTGGCTTGGAGAATTTTGAGCATTACTTTACTAGCATGTGAGATGAGTGCAATTGTGCGGTAGTTTGAGCATTCTTTGGCATTGCCTTTCTTTGAGATTGGAATGAAAACTGACGTTTTCCAGTCTGGTGGCCACTGCTGAGTTTTGCAAATTTGCTGGCATATTGAGTGCAGCACTTTCACAGCATCATCTTTCAGGATTTGAAAGAGCTCAACTGGAATTCATCACCTCCACTAGCTTTGTTCATAGTGATGCTTTCTAAGGCCCACTTGACTTCACATTCCAGGATGTCTGGCTCTAGATGAGTGATCACACCATCTTGATTATCCGGGTCAGGAAGATCTTTTTTGTACAGTTCTTCTGTGTATTCTTGCCACCTCTTCTTAATATCTTCTGCTTCTGTTAGGTCCATACCATTTCTGTCCTTTATCAAACCCATCTTTGCATGAAATGTTCCCTTGGTATCTCTAATTTTCTTGAAGAGATCTCTAGTCTTTCCCATTCTGTTGTTTTCCTCTATTTCTTTGCATTGATCACTGAGGAAGGCTTTCTTATCTCTTCTTGCTATTCTTTGGAACTCTGCATTCAGATGCTTATATCTTTCCTTTTCTCCTTGGCTTTTCACCTCTCTTCTTTTCACAGCTATTTGTAAGGCCTCCCCAGACAGCCATTTTGCTTTTTGCATTTCTTTTCCATGGGGATGGTCTTGATCCCTGTCTCCTGTACAATGTCACGAACCTCATTCCATAGTTCATCAGGCACTCTATCTATCAGATCTAGGCCCTTAAATCTATTTCTCACTTCCACTGTATAATCATAAAGGATTTGATTTAGGTCATACCTGAATGGTCTAGTGGTTTTCCCTACTTTCTTCAACTTGAGTCTGAATTTGGTAATAAGTAGTTCATGATCTGAGCCACAGTCGGCTCCTGGTCTTGTTTTTGTTGACTGTATAGATCTTCTCCATCTTTGGCTGCAAAGAATATAATCAATCTGATTTTGGTGTTGACCATCTGGTGATGTTCATGTGTAGAGTCTTTTCTTGTGTTGTTGGAAGAGGGTGTTTGCTATGACCAGTGCATTTTCTTGGCAAAACTCTATTAGTCTTTGCCCTGCTTCATTTCACATTCCAAGGCCAAATTTGCCTGTTACTCCAGGTGTTTCCTGACTTCCTACTTTTGCATTCCAGTCCCCTATAATGAAAAAGACATCTCTTTTGGGTGTTAGTTCTAAAAGGTCTTGTAGGTCTTCATAGAACCATTCAACTTCAGCTTCTTCAGTGTTACTGGTTGGGGCATAGACTTGGATTACCGTGATATTGAATGGTTTGTCTTGGAGACGAATAGATCATTCTGTTGTTTTTGAGATTGCATCCAAGTACTGCATTTTGAACTCTTTTGTTGACCATGATGGCTACTCCATTTCTTCTAAGGGATTCCTGCCCGCAGTAGTAGATATAATGGTCATCTGAGTTAAATTCACCCATTCCAGTCCATTTTAGTTCACTGATTCTTAGAATGTTCACATTCACTCTTGCCATCTCTTGTTTGACCACTTTCAATTTGCCTTGATTCATGGACCTGACATTCCAGGTTCCTATGCAATATTGATCTTTACAGCATCGGACCTTGCTTCTATCACCAGTCACATCCACAGCTGGGTATTGTTTTTGCTTTGACTCCATCCCTTCATTCTTTCTAGAGTTATTTCTCCACTGATCTCCAGTAGCATATTGGGCACCTACTGACGTGGGGAGTTCCTCTTTCAATATCCTATCCTTTTGCCTTCTCATATATCAACTACATCTAAATAAAGTTGATTTTTTTTAAAAAACAGAGGGAAGATTTGAGTAATTATCTAGGCTTAGATTTGTCATTTGGAGGCACAATTGTCTACTTGCTTTTCTAAACAAATTCTATCAAATTCACCAGAAAATTACTGTCATCTCTATTTTCTTGATAATGTAATTCTTGTACTTTAAAACCATTTTTAAGGAGTTTTTTAAAATCTCCTTTTTATAAAAATCTAAGAAAGTTATAAAGTATGACAAACTTTTAAGGAAATTGTGTCAAAAGTGATACAATCACTATCATTATTTTTGTCCTTTTCCTTTATTTATTCCTTTGTTGTTGTTCTAATAGGACAATAATTTGCTTCAGCTTTACCCAAATGAGGCTTTGTTTTTATACGTGTCAGCATTAACCTAAAGCTAATCATTTACCCTGAGTGGTGTCAAAAAATGACTTATTTTCAGGATAAGTTAATAATATCTGAAATAACACTGTTATGCTCTGTCAGCCACCAACATACACTGGAGTGAGAAAAGAAAATGCAGTTGGTTAACTGACCTTGCACAGTCTAACTGTCAAATAAATTCCATAATGGACAGCTCAGAAATCTAATTTGGTAATCCTGAGAAACTCCCCTCCTCCTCTTTGTCCCTCCCTCATGCTCTCTCGATGGTTCAAGAAACAGCAGTTATAACATTGACATCTAGCTCTAATATGTGGAGTGTTTCATATAGCTGCCTTGATATTCATGACATCATCCTAACTTTCCTAGAACCTAGAAGATGCTGTCTTAAATTATAATTTTCATACGTTAATGTAGTCTTTCATTTCTTTTTGGCAGAGAAACTAGAAAACCTTATAAATGAGAAATACCTCAAGTAACAAAAATCATATGTCACATTTGGCTCCATGAAGAACTACAAATCTCTGAAAAATGGCAGATTTTTTTCCCACAGGAAGATCTTAATGAACTCCCAGTGTAGATCGGTACCTTATCTTTGACCACTGTTTAAACTCCATCTCTGACTAACAAATCAGGCAAGATCTCCAAAAGCGACTTATGGAACAGGAAAAATCTCTGCTCAACAGTGTTCCAGAAGTTATGATCATGGGAGTGATGCCACAGTAGAAAGTAAACTATGAAGAGTCACAGATCTTGACTGAAAATTGCACCCCACGACGGCTGAGCTAATCTCAGGCTGTTTTAGATGACAGGAAAATTAAAGTGAGGGCCTTTGCATTGGCTTTCTTCTTTAGCTACCAACCAAAACGAGTTCTGTGAACATTTATTCAAGACCTGGAGCCGTGTTCAGTGGCACAAAGGCAGAGCTAAGCAGAAAACAACCCTAGACCAAGACCTTTGAAAGCCAAGAATTTTCAAATGAATTTTCAAAAATATTACCTAAAAGTATCCGCTATCTCTTAAACAGACTGAAATGTTTAGCATTATAAACACAGAACATAGTTGTCTTCTTCAGTATTTTATAAAGCTCAAGAGCTCTACATAATAATCATAAGCATGCCAAATGATTCATAAAGGGTAAAATTTTGGGGAAAGGCGATATTAGAATTGAAAAATAGAATTTTATAACAGTCAAAACCATTTTATTATTGGACAGTTATGTTTTGCTTTTCTGAAAAGAAATATACAATAATGACTTTATTTGTTCAAATAAAACGCACCTGATGCTCTTGCACATGTTTGGGAAAAGGAAGTCTGTCTCCCCTTACATGTATAATTTCTTTCAATCTCCTGGTGGTAAACATTCACAAACAGGGAAATCATCAATGATTCACCTTACACATGAAATGTAAATAATATCTGGGAGTAAACCCACTGCAAAATTATGTTACTTAAATCTTTCTAGTAGTTTATCACCAAAATAAAAGGAGTGAAATTTTCTACTTTTCTCAGCAATTTTTTTTCCCAGTTACAGATTTGGAAGCAAACAGAATAGTTCACTTTTCCATTAGATATTTTTGAAGCTTTAAGTCTTGCTAGATCCCTTTATAAAAGCTACCTGTGGACCAATCCTAGGCCTCATGTTCATTTCACAGACGCCAAGATTCTAGGGCTGCACTGAACAGAGTCCTGAGTGAAACGTGTTAAATAGCAATCATCGAGTCTATTAAAGTGGTTCCAAATTGTCCAGCCCTGCACTCAGGATTCACAATAAGTCCCGGGGTTGGCCCTGGCTAAGCGACAAGTTGATGGGGCAGAAGGTGGGGAGGAAAATGACCCCGGAAGCAGAGTGTTGGTTTTACACCCGCTGAGTATCTGTTACAAGTGAATTTCCTCTGGCGCCAGCAGGTATTTTGAGCAGGCATCCAGAGGGATCCCAGAGGGGACGGAAGGGAGTGGGGGAGATGGAGCTGGACGTTTGGGGATCAAAGTTTTAAAGATCTCAGAGGAAAGCGGTAAGATCTGGATTGATTGGCTCAAAAGCTTCAAGTGAGATGTAGAAGGTATTTCAAATTTCTGCGGCTTAGAGCAGCGGAGGAAGCGGTAGAACGGTGGAGAGTAAAGAAGATCCCAGGGGATCTTCAGGGCCAAGGGAGTAAAATTCCAGACAAGTCCACAAGGACGAGGAGAGGCGCTACCGTCGCTTTCTACCCCGGGATCCCCAGAGGGAAGACCGTGCCAGCACGCTGGGGCTCGGCTGCCACCGCTCTCATGGGTCCCATGTCGCAAGAAGGGAAGCTGAGGCTCCCGGGGGGACCAGGGGCGCTGAGGTGCGGCCAGAGGCCGCGGCCAGTCTTCTCTGGAGGTCTGAAAGGCAGAGCCATTAAAGCCAGGCTGCCCGCTGAAGCGCTCAGGAAAAGTGACTGCGATTTATTTGGATTAGTCACTATACAGGTCTGGAGAGACAGCTATTTATCCGATGCAGGTCCTTGACAAATTGACCGGGCAGGGCTGCAGAGGACAATCCCTCTGACCCGGAGCGGTGCTGGGGCGGAAAGCAGGATCCTCCCACCTGCTCCGACCCACAGCGGCGCGCACAGCCTCGGAGACGCGCATCTCCACCTGCGGACGCGCGGCGGCCTGCTGGGGGCCCTCTCCGGGTTGGAGGGGCTCCGGCTCGGCAGCCGGTCCCTTTCAGGGGAGACTTCCATTCTCTCTCCGGCGGAACCTCCCTGGGTTCCGGGAAGGTCACCGAATCGCGATCCACCCTGCAGGTGATCCAGTTCTGAGCCCACATTGAGGGGATCCACCTTGGTAAAAATCATTTGGTCTGGCAGCATCCGGGTCATTTATCAGAGCTGTCGTTTGGGGGTTTTAGAGAACTATCACAGTGTGAACCCGAAATTTTGGCGACAGTAATGTTCTCACTGGTTCTTAAGTGAAGATAACTTAGCCCCTGGTATCACCGATTCTGCAGTTGGTCCATTCCAAAAGCCTACAACTTGTGCTTTTACAGTTCATACATCTAATGAGAAAAGAACAAATCCGTTCATTCTATATTTCTGATCTTTTCTGATCAATTTATTTCTTCGAATTTATTTCTATCGGTAATATATGAAGTGCTAGATTAAAATCTTTTCAAAACAAAGAAGTTTGTACTAAGTATCGACCGACAAGGATAAATGGGTAATTTTCCAACTTGAAATACAATCAAAAGGGTTTGTTTTTCCAACAGTATATGCTTTTCATGTAATTTCTTGTTACCTCAGCCTTAAGGCAAATGATGTATTATAGTAAGTAACGCGAAGATGTAAGACTAGACCTAAAATAACGGAATTTTGACCAGGAGCTCGAAATACTGAGGACAAGTGAACAGGATCTCTTTGCTTTCAGAATCTGAAACAGCATTTTTCGGACAATCTCTAAAAATCTCTGCATCAAGCCATGATGTTAATTCCTTTCATCTTTTGCCTTTATGTTAGTTAAAGACCTAAGCCTGTGAGAATCATTTGAATAAATTCTTTGTTATTCAATAAAAGAAATCGGATCCCTTCAGTTAAAAGGATGAAAGTTCAGTGCGGCCAGAAGATGAGGGTTTTCACCCTTTTGATGGAGACTATTTGAACTCGAAAATTTTGCGTGGCTATCTATCTTGCTAAAAGTCAGGGCGAGATAATGTGTAATCTGGCTCTGATTTCTTCTGGAAAGAAAACATTGAAATGACTGCTCATTTATCACTGTGCCCACCCTCCCCCTCTCCCACCTTGGTTTAATTGACTATGTAACTCGGAGCTGTTTGTGTCTTAGCTTGACTGTTGGAAATGAAACCAACTCCGTGAAGGGAGAGTTTTAAATTATCAGGTTTATTATGGAAAGAAATCATAAGAAAAACATACAGGAAACGGTTGAAAAACTCTACCATCAGCCAAAACTTTGAGGAACCACCCAAATTTTGCGACGACTCGTCAGGTTTTTCTTCTTGTATGACTGCTTGGTGAATCTGCAAATGTAGGTTCCCTGACTAATAGCAACTACTTAAGAGTTGAAATACTATTTGGGACATTATCCTTAAACAGATTGCAAGAATACCTACTCTAGTGATTATGGAAATTAAAATGATCAGATCATTTGTTTTTAGTCCAAGTAGCTATTTTAGCCAAACAGACACAACATTTATTTCCTCTAAGCAGATGCCTGAAATCACACACACACACAAACAAGTCATATAGACTAAAATTTAACCTCATTAGTAATCATTTATAGAACTTATATTTTTTATTATATATATATGTCAAGATTTTTTACAATGGTAATCCACAATTTTGACAAGAAATCAGTGAAACAACTACTCCCGAATACTGAGAATGCATAAATTAGAATAATCTAAAAATGTTCAAAAGTATTATTTAGAAGATTAAAATACATATGACGTTTAACCTAGCAATTCTATTTCAGGAAATTTACTTGACATAAAGAATTAATATCAAGGGATATTAATCATGGTATGTGACTAAAAATTATAATTTAAGGAATATTCACAATAACAAAACATTGGAAACTAATATAAAGAACAGGAAAAATGATTTTGCCATTTAAGTGTGTCATAGAACATTTGGTGACATCTAAACACATAACATATAAGATAAAATGAATTAAATGAATGTTTCATAAAAAATGAGTGTGTGTGAAAGTCTCTCAGTCATATCTGACTCTTTGTAACCCCAAGGACTGTAGCCTGCCAGGCTTCTCTGTCCATGGAATTCTCCAGGCAAGAATACTGGAGTGGGTAGCTCTTTCCTTCTCCAGGGATTTTCCCAACCCAGGGATAGAACCCAGGTCTCCCTCATTGCAGGCAGATTCTTTACCATCTGAGCCACCAGGGAAGCCCAAATTATATTCATAGAAAGTATTTGGGAAGACATATATATCACAGAGTAAGGATATTCTGTGTTTTTGTTCAAAAGTTTTATACTATATATATGAAATTTTAAAATACAGAAAAGCTATTGACAGCAAGCAAGTCTTCCCTTTCATGATTTTATCCATGTTGTTGTTGGAGTTGTTGGCTTTTTCCAACAAAGTTCTAATTGATTAAGGAAATAAATCTTCTATCATGTATTTCCAAATATTTTTCCTATCTGAAATCTGTTTTGATTTTCTTTATTTAAAATATGTATGTAAACACATTTATTGGTCTTTCCTGGCTTTCAGGTTTTGTGTTTGCTTGGAAAGCCACCTGCCCTATACACACACACTAAAATTACAGTGTTAAAAAGTGTATCACTTTTCTCCTACTAGTTTTATGGTTTTACTTTTTTACTTTTAAATCTTTAGTCCATTTAGAATTTATCTGAGTTCAAGCAGTGAAGTAGGGATACAGCCTCTTTGCACTAACATGATGAGGAATGCAATTTTCCATTGATCTGAAATATCACTATTTTCAAAAATTAAATTTTCATTTATATTTGGATGTCTAGACTCCTTATATTGTCCAAACAATGTGTCTTTTTACTCAGGTGCCAACACACAATTATTTAAATTAATGCAAGTTCATAATATATTTTAATATAGGACACCATTCCTCCCTTATTACTAAAAAAAAAAAAAAAAAGAATATATCTGGCAACATAAAATCCAATTTATCTAACAAAAATTTTCTTTGTATCTGTATTGATATTACATTAAATTTATTAACTAAATAGGGACACTTGATGTCTTCAAAATATTGAGTCTTCAGACCAAGAGCAATATAAATTTTCGTGATGAGCTTTCTTTTCCAATTTAAAAAAAAAAGTGTTCTTCAGTGAGTATTACACTGTCTGGGAGGAACTATATTCTATTAATTGAAACTACATGTTCTCAAGTTTATAAGATCTTGAGCAAGTTACATGAACACTTCATTCCTCCTTTTTTCTTGGGTTTTAATAATACAGAAATAATAATAGCACCTGCTTCAGAGAGTTGTAGTGAGAATTCAATGAAAACCTCTTCAAAGCACTTAAAACTGTGTGTGGCAACTGTAAGTGCTCAAAACATTTTTCCTTTCTTTGTTATTGTTATTACAAATGGAACCTTTTCCCCTTTTTTATTTTCTAGCAGATTGTTACTTGTATGAAGAAAACTGTTGATTTTATGAATCAATTTACAAACTACCATATTTATTAATTCTCTTATTATTTCTGTAGCTTTTCAATAGGTTCTCTTCAATTACCCAAGTATGTAATTTTATCATCTGAAAGCAATTGAAAACTGAATTTCCTCCTGAAAACAACCATAAATTTTCCTTCTCTTATGCAATTTTACTAACCCATTTCTTTCTCTTGTATAATTGCCTTGGCTAAGACTTCTAGAATGATAAAGAATAGTAGTAGAGATAATATAATTTTTTGTCCTTGACTTCAATGAGAATATGTCTAATTCTTCATCATATGTTTTTGTCACGTTACAGAAGTTTCTATTTAGTTATACCATAATATTTATTTTTTCAATGACTGCTTGTGTAGTTAATGCTGTTCCAGAGGAATGAGGTTCACATGCTCTGTGTCCATTGCTTGGGAACAGAGGTACCCATGGGAACAGGAGTATCTCAATTTCAAGACTCGTAAAAATATGAACATAATTATTAAGTCAATGTGCCTATCTATGCAGTTAATATAGGCATCTTCAGATATTAAAACTATCAAACCATGTCTCTGAAATAGTTCAAACAATTATAAAAAGAAGGATTCCCCAAGAATCCCCTTCTCAGAGAACACCATTTCATCTGATAAGGCATCTGGAAGTTACTCCACTGAAAAAGATTTCTATCAGAAAGGGGTAACTAAGCAGTAGAGAAATATCAGTCAGAAAAACCTGGATTCTATTAAATTCTCCCTGCTTCTGAATGAGTGAATTTGGGCAGATAATTGCTCTAAGTATTAGTTTCATGTCTGTAAAAGGAGATGATATCACATCCCTGGAAATGTTATGAGAATTAAACATGATGACACGTCAAGCACTCAGCCCTCCTGATATGAAGTAATTCTTTCCCTTCAAATCAAAGTCTTCCAAATTATTACTACATTTGCTTTTAATAAATGAGTAATTCCTAAGAGTGAATCAACTTGTCCTTCACACCTTAGTGCAAATTTACTGCCTTTTAAATACAAATATTACTTTTGGAGGCTAATGTTGCTGAAATGTTTGTAATCTTATAAAGTCTTAATAATGAATGCAGAAGGAATTGTTACAAAGAGGAAATAAACCTACATTTCTATCAAACTACCAAATGAATTGAAGGAATATAAAACATGATAGGGTCCCAGTGAAATTTAGTCTTTTAAAAGGCATAAGATATAGATTTTTCAAATGTAATTCTTTGCTTTGCACTTGTTTAAATGTCATATGGAAGAAAAGTGATTTATAATTATATATCATGGCTAATAGTTTCATCAAAATTATAACAATAATTCAGTTGTAATTATGTTAAAATTTTAAGAACTTAAGTATTTTAATTGTCCTGAAATTGGTGCTTATTAAAATGCATAAATTAAATGTATTTACATTTAATGCATTTACAGTCATTTTGTTTACAGAAATTTTCATGGTAAGTGGATCTGCCCAAACACATAGGATGGGGATTTCTAGCTTAAAATTGATAAAAGCTCACATTGCAGACTATAATGATTAATTTCTCTAGAAACTTTAGGTTAAGATATACATCTAAATTGTCAGAGAAGTAAAATATTTTACTTAGAGAAAGGGGAAGAAAAAGAACCATAACTTGGAGCATACAATAAACATAAGATAAAGTGCATGCATGCTATGCTAAGTCGCTTCAGTCATGTCTGACTCTGTGCGACCCCATAGACGGCAGCCCACCAGGGTCTTCCGTCCGCAGGATTCTCCAGGCAAGAATACTGGAGAGGGTTGCCATTTCATAAATAATAGCAAAAGGTCATGATCATAGAAAACTTAGGATGTACTAATCTGTGTGTGTGTGTGTGTTCTCACATCACCCTCATAACAATCCTATGAAGCTAAAAGAGGTTAATCATACAGTTAGAGAGAAGCAGAACTGGGAACCACCTAACCATCTAGATATGTGTATGCATGCTGAGTTGTGTCCAACTCTTTTGTGACCCCCATGGGCTGTAGCCCACTAGGCTCCTCTGTCCATGGAATACTGCAGGCAAGAATACTGGAGTGGGTTGCCATGCCCTCCCCCAGCAGATCTTCCCAACCCAGGGATCAAACCTGTATCCCCTATGTCTCCTGCATTGGTAGGCAAATTCTTTACCACTGAGCCACCTAGGAAGCCCCGTCCATTTGGATACAGACTAGCAAAGCCCATTGTATCCTTGGACTTTGCATGTGTAACAACCAATAAATTCTCTTTGCTTAAACCATGATGGGTCTTCTGTCACTTGACACAGAACCAGTACAAAGGCTCATTTTTATTTGGGAGTCTAAACAATGCAAGAAAGAGCATTCTAAAGTGAGCTTCACAAATAACAACAAAAAAATTAGCATGGCCATTAACTTCAACATCTTTCCTATAGCTCTTACCAGCACAGTTTGCTACCAACACTGAAATAACATTGAGTGGTTTGAATTTCACCTCCTCTACTCTCCTTTCCCTCCTGTCTAATGGAGCTGCTTAGTGAGCAGTGAAAAGTCCCAAAAGGTGAATGAGAAAGAGAATGGGATAATCAATTCCAAAGGAAGTAAATGTCTTTAGATCTAATGTCAAGTCCTATATAGATGGATGCAATAAATATCTCTGTGTGTCCTTTTGTTGTTATTTAGTCACTATCGTATCCAACTCCCTTGCTGCCTCAGGGACTGTAGCCCGCCAAGCTCCTCTGTCCTTGAGATTTCCCAACCAAGAATACTGGAGTGGTTTGCCATTTCCTTCTCCAGGAGAATCTTCCCAACCCAGGGATCAAACCCAAGACTCCTGCATTGGCAGGCAGATTCTTTACCACTGAACCACCTGGGAAGCCAAATATGTTTAGTAAAGGCAAATTTATAGTCATAGAAAACAAATCAATGTTTGCCTAGGGCTGAAGGCAGAAGTGAGGGAACTTCGCGGAGTGAGAGAAATGGCCTAAAGTTGGATTGGGATAATAGTGACGGCTGCATACCTCTACAAATTGACAACACCTTTTTTAATTTAAGGGTGAAGTTTCTGGTATATATATTATACTTCAAAAATCTGCTGAAAATTAAAATGCTGTCATAATAGCTCTGAAATACTAAATCTGATCATTGATTTCACTTAAGGCAATTAATAAATTATTTGGGCTTTTGAACATCCAGCTTCAGTACATTAAGTTTTGGCATTTACATAGATTGCTTAACTAGAGCATTTTAAAGTAAAGTGAAAATAGGAGAGGTCTGGCAGCTTGAAAAGACTTGCTATTGAAGATGGCAGCTGAGTAAGAACAAGCTGGATTATTTGCTAAGGGGCCTACAGTATAACACTGGAATGATAACTACCACTCCACATACTAGTAGAGAAATCTCAAAACAGCAGCCGATTTCCCAAGGGATCTTATGTCATGATGAGGAAGGATTACAGGAAACTTCTACTAACACTTTATTTTCCTTCCTGGAGCTCCGGGAGAGGTTTCAGTAACTCAGTAGACAGGTCAATGGCTACTTACCCTATAGAGTTACCCACAGCCTTCATGATAACTTATGCTTTGCCTACTCCTTTTAAAACCCTCTTTCCTTTTGTCAGAGGCATGTAAGTTTTGTGTTTCCACAAGTTTGTAACTCTCAGTTGAGTTTGGTTTGTGACCTGGTAGTTGTTAACTGAAATAGGACATCACACCAAACATGTCTTCAAAGGAAACCAACTACAAGAAAGCCAGGAATAAGACAGATTTGGCCAAATCAATCCCACTCTTCTGGATATAATTTAAGTGAAACAGAGCATTTTCTGTCACAAAATGGACAGACTTAAAGCTAAAATATGTGAAAAGAAAGCTAAAATATTCAATACTGTTTCAAATTACAATTATGTTTGTGGAGCAGATAAGGAAAGGAATTACTTAGATAATTTAGTCTCTTTCCTAAGATACCAGTTTTGTCTCAGTTATCTTGATATTTCAGGAAAAAAAAATTGTCATAGATTGTGCTAAAGCTGAAAATTCTTCTAATGGTTTTGCATATGCACAAACAGTGTAAGTGAAGTATGTTAGTGTAGAGTTTAACATACTAGAAACAAGCAGTTAAAAAAGGCACTATCACTCTTAACATTTTCCCTGTAGAGAAAATTATTAGATGACAGAGCTTGTGGCCACCTGACAGATAGCCATCAGCATAGTTTGTACTAGATTCTTTTTTATGTTATTTAAAAAGAACATTATTCCAGATATTTGGTATCTCAACAGGATTGAGTTTCTCTGGCACTGAATACTTTTTAAATAGATATCAGTCACTTCATTTAAAAATTCATGAGCATTTTAGGATGTGAGAAAGAATATTTTATTCCTGTGTCATTCTTTTCTATAGGTGAAAGATATAAGAATATCTACAGGGGCTTTATGACAACATTATTCTTTTAACTAGTTTCACGGTACGTGTCAATACCACAGCTAGTATAAAAAGTGGAAGTCTAATACAATGTGAGTTTTTTTATATGCCAATGTGGTTTATTGTCTTTATATGCCAATGTGTTTTATTATTTTTATATGCCATTATGTTTTATTTTAACACACATATACCTCTGAACTATCATTAAATAATTTAGTGCACTAAATTTAGCTACTAAAATAATAGCTCACCTAGAAAATCCCTCAGGGAGGTCACTCATTAGCATTACTCCCACTGATCCAGTGGATTTCTATGTTAGTATAAATTGCTATTTAAGATCTAATCAGTTCTCATATTTCACTGATGAACCCATAATAATATGGCCACCAGAAGCAGAAAGAAGCAATGAAGGACTCTTCTCTAAAATCTTTAGAGAAAGCACGACCCTGTGTACACCTTTATTTTGAACTTCTGGTCTTGATAACTGTGAGAGCGTACATTTCTGTTGCCTTAAGCCACCCAATTGTGTGGTAACTTCTTACAGCAGCCATAGCAAATTAATGCAAGTCTTGTCCTTTAAAATCCCTAAGTTCATTCTTTGGTCATTAAGTCAGTAGACAAGGGTTATTGGCCTTTCTTAATAAGAATGAAATTAGAGGGACTTCCTTGGTGGACCAGTGGTTGAGACTTCGCTTTCCAGAGAAGGGGGTATAGGTTCAATCCATGGTTGGGGAGCTAGGATCTCACATGCTTCGCAACCGAAAAGTCAAAACATAGAACAGAGGGGCTTCCCAGGTGGCGCTAGTGGCAAATAATTCACCTGCAATGCAGAAGCCGCAGGAGACACAGGTTTGATCCCTGGGTCAGGAAGATCCCCTGGAGGAGGAAATGGAAATCCACTCCACTATTCTTGCCTGGAAAATCTCATTCACAGAAGAGCCCAGCAGGGTACAGTCTATGGGGTTGTAGAGTCAGACACAACTAAGCAACTGAACATAAATACTGGACCAAATATAAAGACTTAAAAAGTGGTCCACATCAAAAAAAATCTTTAAAAGAATGAAGTTGGAGGCCACAATTATAAGATATGACCTTCTGGTTTTCAGTTGGAACAATTTTTTTTTAAACTGAAATCTAGTTTTCAAAGTTGGTAACAGCATTGCCAATGTATAGGCAGCAGATTGTCTTCATTATGAATAGTCTATTTTCTTTTCAAGAAATGCAAGCAATTAGCTAAAATTGGGTCCATATAGAGGCCAAAAAAGGTCATTTATTAATGGAATTCCATCACTTTTTAAAACCACAAAAAGTCAAAAGAGATGATAACCCAGCATCAAATTTAAAATAAATATCCCAAATAAATAGGACTATTATATATAAATATAAATGTGTCTGTTCAGTTCAGTTCAGTCACTCAGTCATGTCTGACTCTTTTCAACTCCATGGACTGCAGCACATCAGGATTCCCTGTCCATCACTAACTCTTGGAGCTTACTCAAACCAATGTCCATCAAGTGGGTGATGTCATCCAAGCATCTCATCCTTTATCTTCCCCTCCCCTCTCCCGCCTTCAATCTTTCCCAGCCTCAGGGTCTTTCCCAATGAGTTAGTTCTTCACATCAGGTGGCCAAATGCTTGTAGTTTCAGCTATTAATGTGTCTATAAATCTTTGGCAATAGCTTTTTAAATTAAAAATACAGCTACTTGAATGATAAAGAAATTTATGATTTTTACCTCTAGAGTCAAACTTAGTGATATCAGTAACTTACTATGAGGCCTTTACAAAACATGATATATCTTTATTCTACCACAGTCTAGACTTCAAAAATATAATTTTGGGGGAAAAGAAGAATGATTTCTAATAAAAAAAAAAAACACATTTAAATCACCAGAAAGTGAAGGGAAAAACTTATAGTAGTTATAGCTTAATACTGAATAGATTTTTAATTTTGTGACTGCCATCATAAGCTGTTTTTCAGGACAGAATTCTAGATATTGAAATTACTCCTGTCCTCCCCCATGTTTTCAGGGCTTAGTTGTTAGAAAGCAATTTCTGCCAAGGTCAATTGTTTTTCATATTTTTAAATTTATTTATTTTTATCATAATGCAGCACGCGGGATCTAGCTCCCTGACCAGGGATTGAACCCAGACCTCCTGCACTGGGAATTCAGAGTCTTAACCACTGGATCACCAGGAAAGTCTTGAAACTGATTTCTTTGTTGACATTGCTGTTGAAAGCCATATCCTTTATAATCTTCAGTTCAGTTCAGTCACTCAGTCATATCCAACTCTTTGCAACCCTATGAATCGCAGCATGCCAGGCCTCCCTGTACATCACCAACTCCTGGAGTTCACTCAGACTCACGTCCATCAAGTCCATGATGCCATCCAGCCATCTCATCCTCGGTCGTCCCCTTCTCCTCCTGCCCTCAATCCCTCCCAGCATCAGAGTCTTTTCCAGTGAGTCAACTCTTCCCATGAGGTGGCCAAAGTACTGGAGTTTCAGCTTTAGCATCATTCCCTCCAAAGAACACCCAGGGCTGATCTCCTTCAGAATGGACTGGTTGGTTCTCCTTGCAGTCCAAGGGACTCTCAAGAGTCTTCTCCAACACCACAGCTCAAAAGCATCAATTCTTCAGCACTCAGCTTTCTTCACAATCCAACTCTCACATCCGTACATGAGCACTGGAAAAAGCATAGCCTTGACTAGACGGACCTTAGTCAGCAAAGTAATGTCTCTGATTTTCAATATCCTACCTAGGTTGGTCATAACTTTTCTTCCAAGGAGTAAACATCTTTTAATTTCATGGCTGCAGTCACCATCTGCAGCGATTTTGGAGCCCAAATAAAGTCTGACACTGTTTCCACTGTTTCCCCACCTATTTGCCATGAAGTGATGGGACCAGATGCCATGATCTTCGTTTTCTGAATGTTGAGCTTTAAGCCAACTTTTTCACTCTCCTCTTTCATCAAGAGGCTTTTTAGCTCCTCTTCACTTTATAATCTTACCCCTAGCCTAAAGTGAGAATGTGTGGGAGGAAGTGAAATGCAATTACTGAAGAGGGCCATAAAGGTACCTGTCATAGCAACAACCTTCATCATCACAACAACCGCTGTCTGTGTTCGCCACATCCGAAGCACTGTGCTGTGCTGTGCTGTGCTGTGCTTAGTCACTCAGTTGTGTCCAGCTGTTTGCGACCCCATGGACTGTAGCCCACCAGGCTCCTCATCCATGGGAATTCTCCAGGCAAGGATACCGGAGAGGGTTGGCATTTCCTACTCCAGGGGATCTTCCCAACCCAGGGATCAAACCCAGGTCTCCCATGTTGCAGGCGGATTCTTTACCAGCTGAGCCAGCAGGGAAGCCCAAGAGTACTGGAGTGGGTAGTCTATCCCTTCTCTAGAGGATCTTCCCAACCCAAGAATCGAAGAGGGGTCTCCTGCATTGCAGGCAAATTCTTTACCAGCTGAGCTACCAAGGAAGCCATGTTAAACACTAAACTAAGTCATTTTACATGTATCATCTCTACAAACACACCCTAAACATTCTAGGACGTATGTCTGCTGTTATCAGATTAAATAGGAGGGCTCTGAGACCCAGCAAAGTTAAATGAAAGGACTTGTCCAAGATCACACAACACACTGGTTGTAAAAGCAGAACTTAGACCCAGTCCCTTAGTGTCCTACTTGCCACAATAATTTAAGAGAAAAACATAAGAACAAAAATCATAATTCTATTAAGAACATCCACATTTTATAATTTAATAGGATGTGAGCATTACATTATCCATCCAGCATTTAGTTCACCCTTCTGCCTAGATTCATTTGAGAAGTGTTATACTCTACCCTTCCTGGGTAGATTATCGCAGTGTGGTCAGTTCCTCAATTGAGGTAAAAGGGAAAGAACGTAATAGTTCATGTGAGGGGCAGTTTATCATTTGCCTAAAATTTTAGCTGAAAATAATACTGGTTTTATCTGAAATATGTCAGAGTGACCAGTTAAAAAGACCCCAGTACAGTCAATCAACTGTTTGTTTTGTCTATAGAGTAATCCCCAAAAAGACATTTATCAAATTTTATTACTGAATTGATCTAACCTATGTCTATTTCTGTGTGGGAACTGTGTGGAAAACTCAAATGCACGGGATGGAGAATTCCTAAATTCGTCTACTGATGGGCTCTTTAGAATTGATTTAACGCTTCTAACTAAAGAATGGTCCTCCTTTCTCTAGGCAGATTGCCCTCTTCAGATTTTAAGAATGAGTATCAGATGACCCTCCTCGTCATAGACCATGAATCTGGATTTAAAGCTCTTCATCCTAATGATCCCTCAGAAAAGGAAACCAAGACAAAGTCCGAGGTCTGTTGTTCTTATTGTTGTCATTGTGGTTGAAATAACAACATTGGAACACAGTAAACCCTCAGATGACAGTTCTAGGCATATCCTGACTGTATTGAAAGCTGGAAATAATAATAAATAAGGAAAACCTTTTTTTCCAGTTATAATTTCCAAAGACAAATGCCAGGGATTGATTTGTGTCCTTTCTGCCTCCAAATTCATGTCAAAACCCTAACCTCCAATGTAACTGTATTTAGAGATAGGGCTTTGGGGAGGCAGTTAAGGTTAAGTGAGGTCGTAAAGGTAGTGTCTGATAGCATTGCTGGCCTTATGAAGATGAGGAAGACACCATTCTATTTTTCTCTTTACTCAAAAGTACTCAGAAGGGAAATCATGTGAGGACAGAGCAAGAAGGTGACCATCTGCAAGCCAGGAGGCAAATTCCCACTAAAAAAAACCGTGCCGGTCCCTGATCTCCTATTTCTAGCATCCAGAACAGTAAGAAATAAATGCTTGTTGTTGAAGTCACCAGTCTATGGTATTTTCCTGACTAAGATAATAAACTATTAGAAAGCCTTAAAATATGTCAGAAAAGTGAATAAATTTTTTAAAGTTTTCTACTTGCTCTAAACCCATATAAATTTACCTGCTGCATGATCAGATTGATAGAAATTAAACAGGCAACAGAGAAGCTTTCAGTTAGGGCCAGTAGTCATAACAGCCTTAACAACCTACACATTTTTATTGATCATTTCTCAAATATGGTAACTCTAACAAGCCATTTCATAAGAGTAAGTTAATCACAGCATTAGCTGGAATGGCTCACTGGAAAGGCTGAATGAGTGTTCTCAGATGCATAATCAGAAGTAGGTTGTTAAATATTTTTCAACTAATTCTAAGCTCCAAATAAGTGAAGTCCACTGGTACTTAGAACAAATTATAAAATTCATAAAGAACTTATGATCTGCCTTTTCTATCAGAATCAAATAAAAAATTTTATCCTAGCTACAGTTAATTTGACCCTTTATGCTACAAATATACTGGCAGAAACTAAACTGACTCCCTTTCTTTCCACCAATGGGTCCCCTCAGCTCTGAGTTTAGCAGAACATATTCAGACACTATATTTCCAAACTTTCCTTGCAGCTAAAGAGGCTAATAGAATGGGAGCAGAAATGATATGCATAACTTCCAGCTCCGATTATTATAAGGAACCTGCTTGCCCCCCACCCTGGAACCTGCTTGCCCCCCACCCTCTTTTCCCTCCTTCCCGAGGGCTGGTGAGAGTAAGTTGACTTCACCTATGTATCTGAAGTCATCCTCCCAAAGGATGACAGAGTAATAAGACCGAAGAAACCTGGGTATCTTCACGAAGCAGAGTCAACCACTCACCCTGGACCTCCTGCCAAGGTCTGCACTATAAGAAAGAGAGAAGCAGAGTGTGATGTGTCTGAGACACTGTATACTGAACTTGTGTTTAGTCCTCTAAATAATGTGCATAACTTACAGTTCACGGTGTGCTTTCCACATGCTATGGCCTAACATCCACCCGTGTATTCAACAACTATCTTTTAAGTACAGATTTTGTGTTAGCCCTGCACTAGGCTCTGAGCACACAACTAAGCCACGCACACAAAGTCCCTGAACTCATGAAACTTTCATTACAGTAATGGAGGAGGACACTTTCATTACACTGATGAGAGAAAATAACCAACACAATAATTTCAAGACAGTAACAATAATTTAAAGTGAGGGTTCTAGACTCAGATTTGTCCTGTTTATATCCAGATTTTGCCATTTATGCCCTATAATGGCCAGCCTCCAAGAATGATCCCCACTCCCCTACACACACACACACTGAACCACCTCTCCTCATTTATAGACCTTTCCCTTGAATCTGGGCAGGCTCCATGACTTACTTTTGACCCACAGAAAGAGGCTGAAATGATGCTGTGTAACTTTTAAGTTGAGGTCATAAGAAGGCCTTCAGCTTCCACCTGAGTCTTACAGAAAGGAGACTCACTTTCTGCTCACCCAGAAAGGAGTTAACTACCATGTAAAAAGCTCAACTGCCTGAGACTGCCAGGCTGAGGAAGCCACGTGGAGAGGCTGCCTGGAGAGAGATGCCTGGCCAGACCCTGGCTGATGTAGCCATCCCAGTGTGTGAGTGAAGTCATCTTGAACATTCAGCCTAATGAAGCCTTCAGAGGACTCCAGAAACCTTCTGACTGAGAGATGCCAAGTGAGGACCAACCAGCTGAGCCCAGTCAACTCATGGAACCAAGAGAAATGACACAAACTTAAGTCACCAATAAGGATTATTACATAGCAGAAGCCAACTAGATCCCCAACTTCATGAATTAAACACATTTATTAATCTCCCTGTGCCTCTGATTTCTCATCTCTAAGGTTGCTATATCATAAGGTTGCTATTAGAACTGAGTTCATCTGGAAAGTACTTAAAACAATGCCTGGTTTATAATAAACATTTAGTCAATGTTGGCTACTATTAGTTATCATCAATAAATAAAATATTGATGATGGGACAGAAATATTCAGAGTAGATACTCAGGAAGATGACTTTGAGCTTAGACCTGAAAAGTAAGCATTCCACCATCCAGAGAGCCAGGGAGGAGCCTACAGACAGACAGGTGCAAGGATGAGGCACCTGGGGTGGCAACAACCCACTGTTTTTGAGAGACAGAGGAATGAGCAATGTGGTTGGAGGGTGGTGAGCAAAGTAGAGTCATGTAAGCCATGATGAGGAACTTGAATTTTATATTAAACACAATGTGAAGTTTTGAGGGATTTGGGAAAAGGAATGACTTGAATCAATCTGTTAGAAGATTTTAGAAAGGTGAGAATGGAGGCAAAAGGATCCCCTAGAAGACTTCTGCAGTCATCTTAGTAAAAGACTTTGGTGATCTGAACAAGTGTTTAGCAGGGGAGATAGGGAGAAGAGGGCAGATTTAAGGATGAGCTCCTTGAATAAGTGGCCCTTGGGCAGCCCATCAGGTTCCCATGGTAAACTGAGATTTATTTTAACAAGGTCACTTTGGAACTTACATTACTTTAACCCGTTAGACAGAAATCAAACCATTATACCCAAGGATGGCTCAAATCTATCTCATTTTGTATAGGACAGGCTTCAATTGCGATAGATTATTATTATGAAATACTGGATAACAAAATATAAGTTTTTCACTCATTTCCTATTATTCAAATAAGAAAAGTAATTCAAAGCAATATTTCTGAGTAGAGGAGCATTACAAGGTAAATCAGGTTGCAAGTGCAAGTGGCAAGGCTGTGGCTGGCCACTTATGTGAGCCTGCACAGAATTCATGACCATGGAGGGCCTCCTGGGTTCTTAGTCCCTTCCAGTTCTAAAAGGCTATTCGTTTGGGGCTCTGTTTTAAAATTCTACACTACCTGGAAATATTTTATGCTCATGAGGTCAAGAGTCAAACTCTGAGTACTTTTTTGATGGTCCAAGGAGCTAAACTATGTGACTCATGACTCTTGGCTCCTCAAGGTTAAAAGTACCTGCCACAGGATGTAATTACACACAGATAACCACCAGAAGGAAGGTTTGATTGTAATGCCCATATTCTCCTAATCTGACAGGCAGGGGGCTGACAGTGAGTTGGCCTCTTTGTTTTATCACCATCGATAAACCGTATTAATCCAAAAGAGAGGGCATACGTGCATACACATATGTATATTCACTTTGTTGTACAGCAGAAACTAGCATGATGTGGTGAAGCAACTACCCCCGCAAAGAAAAAACCATGTAATGCTTTATAGGTATCATTCATATAATACTTAAGATTTATTTCTTTTAGGAAAACTTGGGAGGTTTTGCTCAGGCTTTATATGAAGACATCGCTCAAGCAGGTTTTTCTAAAACTTCACTGTTATTTGTGGAAAGTCTCTGCCACACACTTCTATTAGGATTTCCATTTCACAGATTCACAGATATACTAGACAAACTTATGGTTACCAAAGGGGAAAGCAGGGGAGAGATAAATTGAGAACTGGGGATTAACAGATACACAGTACCACATATAAAGTAGATAAACAACAAGAACCCACTGTATAGCACAGGGTTCATATTTAATATCTGATAATAACCTTTAATGGACTTCCCTGGTGGCTCAGATAGTAAAGAATTCGCCTGCGATGCAGGAGATCTGGGTTTGATCCCCTGGGTCGGAAAGATCCCCTGGATAAGGGAATGGCTACTCACTTTAATATTCTTGCCTGGAGAATCCCATGGACAGAGGATCCTGGTGGGCTACAGTCCATGAGGTCACAAAGAGTCAGACATGACTGCGTGACTAACACACACACAAACAATAAACTTTAATGAAATAATCTGGAAAAGAATATATAACTGAATCACTTTATTGTATACCTGAAATACTGCAAATCAACTACACTTCAAATGTAACTTAAAAAAAGATTTTCATTTCAGAGAGCAGTTCTTCCTTTCATGATGACAACAGAAAGGAGAGATTCTGTTGATAAAATGGGAGAATGGAGGTTAAGAACCTCGTATGGCACCTGATAGGAGAGTTGCTCAGGTTTCCCTCTCTTCTTTCCTAATACTGAGCAGGTCTAATCAAATAAGTCAGCTTTAAATGGCAACCCACTCCAGTGTTCTTGCCTGGAGAATCCCAGGGACTGTGCCGTCTATGGGGTCGCACAGAGTCGGACACGACTGAAGCGATGCAGCAGCAGCAGCAGCAGAAGAAGACTTAGGAGGACAATAAACTTGATTTGTGAGAATTTTACCTCTCACTATTTACGTTTCCTTCAGCTCACTTGCTCCTTATGGTAGACTGTTCTTCACGTGCTCAGTCTTGGTTGCTCTCAGAGTTACATTATGGAGCACATGGAATATTAGATTAACTCTTGGGTCTAAAAGCCAGGATGAGTCTTTCTTTGGACTTTACTGTTGTTGTTTTCCAGCTTTAAATTTTAGTGGTATAGCACTGGATATACAATTCATCAAATTAAATGTGAAAAGGAGGGGGAGGGTAAGGTGAACACCAAGAGAACTTATGAATACTGATCATAAACATTGCTAGGTAGGAAAAAATATGAAAAAGAATGTATATACAGTATATGTATAACTGAACCACTTTGCTGTACAGTAGAAATTAACATAACACTATAAATTAACTATCCTTCAATAAACTAAAATTTTTTTTTGAACGATGCCAGGTAAAGATAATAGCATCACCATCACTGATGTCCTCCATAGCCACCAGTCTCACTCACTGCTGCAGGCACTTTGGCTGCCAAAATATAACAGGCCAGCATCAAATTATAAATTATAAATTCAGAACGAGTAAGGGGAGATAATGCTCACTTAACAAAATAAGTTAAAATTTAATAAAGTAGAGTCAAATTCCAATAGTCTTATAAGCTGAAGATGGAAAGTAATCAATCAATGGCACAAGATACAGTGGTAATGATGGTCAATGGAGAAAGAGGTGTCAATTTGCATGCAAAGTCAGCATATAGTTGAACTGGTGGTGGTTACCATCAAACAAAGAAAATAACACACCTGGAGGTGTTAATTATCAGTGAAGAAACAAAGAGAAAACTGGTACCTTTGCCAATTTGCCAGCCTGTATGTCTCTTGGACAAACAGTAGGGAGTATGAGAAAAGGATTAAAATTCAAATTTAAAGACATATTTTTCTACTCCCCTGGGAAAGACAATGTGATGGTAGATGAAGTCAGTTCAAAAGAAGCCTTGATGTTTTTCCTCTCATAAAAAAAAGGAAGCAAATTATCCCATCCAAGTGAGACTGAATCAAATTTGAACTTCCTGAAAATTTATCAGTTGATAAACCAGGATTTACGTTCAAGGATACATTCCATGTCTAATCTTCATTTTACTACTTTTAGAGATAAATTTTCCTTAGCATTGAAATCTTTCAAAGATAGCCTTTCTTGCAGAACAAATTGTTAGAAGTGTGCAACAAATTGGCCAGATGTCTTTGCGGACATAAATTCTCTCTTAAAAGTAAGGTAAGAACTTTTAGTTAACTACCTCATGTTCTCAAATCACTGGTTTTCTCTTTAGCTCTTCAAAACTTTATGTTGAAAAGACTTCTCTTGTTATTGAAAGAGTTAATACAGTTTCTCAAAAATGCTTCTCTTCTCACAGAATTATAGTTTATATTTTGGGAGAATCTGGCACAGTTTAAGTTACAGCTTAACTGATTTTCTTGGTAGAATCCAACAATAAGTCATTCCCCTAGCCCACCTGTCCCTAAGTGTTTATTAGCAGGGTAGACACAAAATGTCAAGGGGAAGAGGTATTATTCATATTAATCTATTGTCTTCAAGACGGCACCTCAAGGTACCTAAATAACAGCCTTCTTCATAGCTTGCTCCCAAACTGGTAGCTATCACTTAGAGAGTTTTTACAAATACCCCAAGTTCATTATCAATCCACTCATCCTTCCCAGTCTAAATGTGTCACTGTGGGATAATTGGACTTAATTCTTACTTATCTAAAAAAAAAATACTAATTACTAGGCGTGTGCATACATATGCACACATAAACACACACACATAAACTCAGTTTGTGGCATAAAGCTATTTTGATCCTTTCTAGAAATTGCTATTTTTAAGAAATTGATATTTATTGCACACTTTAAGACTTAGAAAATCAGACAGCGGAAATCTATTCAGTTGTATGTATCACTATGATTGTTATTATCCCACAGACAGTCTCAGTAGTTTACCAGCTGAAGTGAAGCAGAAAACCAGACCCTCTTCCTCCAGTAAGAAAAGGACTCCAAGTAAAATCTTCTGAGCTTGCTAGCCTTCTATGTGGTAAGTCCATAGTTCTGATTCCTAATTATCATCCCATTCCAGAGCCCAAATAAATAATCTGTGGTTATTTTGCATATATCTCAGTATCTACACACACATATACACATGTTTCACAAAGTATTGGTCAGTGCCCATGTAACATAGCTCTTTTAGTCTAAAAATAACTTTAACTTTCATGTCTTACCAAGACTGAGAAAAAGGAGGGTAAATCAAAGAAATCTAATTTGGGAATCAGAGGGGAAACATTTAACAGGCCCGTTGGGTGTTCTCTTAATGCTGTTTTGGATCTCAGATTAAATTATTATACTTTCTGTGTTGTAGGGCTGGGTCATTTGTGCATGAAGACAAAGGCAACTTCAACTTGATATTTCTATCATCTCTGCTGTGGGAAGAGTCCTTTTCCTAGTTTATAACATCAATCACTCTCGTAATAAATCTTGGTAGTGGATATGGTCATTTAAATCTCCACCTGCACAAACAACAGAAAATAAGAGAGCTCATAAATCTCTACACTGGTGATTAACAAATTTTGGATCCTGGGCAAAGATATTATGGGGGGGGGGGGTCTCCCTAATTCATTAATAAAGACTGATTTGCTGACAATCTGTTTAGTTTACAGCATAGGGGGAAAGCAAACAAGACCTTGCTAACAAAACAAAACGTTAGAGGTTAGTGAATTCCCAGCTGAGCCCAGGATTAGAGATAGGGTATCTCAGTTTAAGAGAGGGGTACAGATTCCCAGCCAAAAGCTCAGAATCCGCTCTTACATTCTGCTCCAGCCCCCTCAACCTCAGTGCCTAATTCCAGGGAAAGAAAACCTGGAGAAGAACTAGTAAGAGAGATCCATGCCTTCTGTATCTCTGGTTTCATTTCATCGATGTCGTTCAATCCCTTGATTTCTGGTCCCCTTGCTTTTCTACTTACTCCTTGAATTTTCTTCTTCTCCAGGAAAGATGGTTGGGGCTGGAGTTAGGGGTGGAAAAAAAAAAATCTTTCTGAACTGGATAATATTGCTCAATGTTTTGTAATGTCAGCCTTACAAGCAGAACCCCGGTAGCCAAAAGAAGGCAGCACAGGGAGGGAAGAAAGCAGAAGTCGGGGACCAGGTGGTACTTGAGGCAACTAACATTTTAAGACAATATTAAATGAATCTCTAGAAAGAAATTTAGGGGAAAGTTTTAATTTCATTAAAAAAAATTATCAACTAACAAAATACTTTCCACAAATCCATGTTACTCTATCTCATTTCCCCCCCACGCCAGCTTAAATGTGTGTGTTGTGTGTGGGTGTGCAATGATTATGTCTGGTGTGTACACACGGCCAATTCCTTGATATCTTTAAAGCGACCAGGGGCAAGTGGATTTTTTGGTACTTTCTGTCATCGCCCTAAAGATCCTATAAAGCACCTACTGTCTTAATTCATCGCAGTTAAGGTGAAAAGATATCTTGGAAAAGCCACAGTCTTATAGAGTTGGCAGGAGGTGGTGGATCCGTATCTAAATTTTCACTGGTGTTTTCTGTGAGGAAGTGGGGAGCCGGGGGATGAGATCTGTGGGCTTAAGGCCCAGAAAAAGCAGAGATGTGGTCGTTTTCCTAAAGTTCTCAGACAGAGTCAGCTATGACCTCTTAAGAAGGAAAGCCGGCCTTAAGAGATGGGCCCCGGGAAAGGAGCTTGGGTGGGCCCCGCTGCTCCCTGGTTCATCCCAAAGTGGGAGACGGTGACTGGTATTCGCGTCCTGCGGTGGAGTTGGTTTCCATTACAAGTTGGAAATCAGGGGCCGTGCGTGAGTTTCCCTCGGGTTGTGAAAGGGGTCTAAGCCTTTGCTGGGGCCTGGCAGGCCCCTCCCCTGGGCGGCAAGGATCCGCCTCTCTATTCCCCAGATAAATTCCTAGTGTCCACCGAATTCCTCCGCGCTCTCTCACAATCCTCTCCGGCCACGACTCCGGGGGTGGGGAAACAGCGCGTCGGTTTCCTGCCCGCAGAAGCCCTCGCGGCTTCTTCTCCCGACTCTGCGAAGGGGAGAGGGGTGTGAGACCCAACCAGACCCCCCACCTCCCGGCTCCCCAACCGAGGTGGCCGCCTCACACTCCACATTCGGGGGCTCATTGGTTTCGAGGTCTCTCTCTCCTCTTCCCTCTCTCCTCTCTCCCTTCCCTCTCTCTCTCATCCTCTCCCGCAAACATGTCCACCGGCTCCCTGAGCGATGTGGAGGATCTTCAAGAGGTGGAGATGCTGGACTGCGACGGGCTGAAAATGGACTCGAACAAGGAGTTTGTGACTTCCAACGAGAGCACCGAGGAGAGCTCCAACTGCGAGGCCGGGTCTCCCCAGAAGGGCCGCGGCGGCCTGGGCAAGAGGAGGAAGGCACCCACCAAGAAGAGCCCCTTGAGCGGTGTCAGCCAGGAGGGGAAACAGGTTCAACGCAATGCGGCCAACGCGCGCGAGCGAGCCCGGATGCGGGTGCTGAGCAAGGCCTTCTCCAGGCTCAAGACCACCCTGCCCTGGGTGCCCCCGGACACCAAACTCTCCAAGCTGGACACGCTCAGGCTGGCGTCCAGCTACATCGCCCACTTGAGGCAGATCCTGGCCAACGACAAGTACGAGAACGGTTATATTCACCCGGTCAACCTGGTAAGTTTTCGGGTGTGGCGGCGGCGTCTCGCCTCCCGCACTCCGGCCACAGCGCGCCCCCAGTGGGTCCCCCGTATGAGGGTGCGCGCCGGGCTGGGACCCGCGCATCTTGGTCACCGCCAGCCAGTGCCTCTAGGGGACCCTGCGGGCGATCCCCACAGGAGCCTCATTCTCTGCCTTCCAAGCTGCGGAACGCGGTGATTTATGCGAGTGTTTGACATGGCAGCCCAATTAAGAGTTTGCAAGCACGTTGAGCTGGCAAAGAGGAGGGATCCCCCGCACTCAGTGCCTTGAGGGCTGGTGCCGGACAGAGGACACCGAGGAGATGCTACGCGCTAAGGAGGCATTTTAGTAATCCTTTTATACTTCCTTTAGCCAAAGAGTAGAACTTGATCTTCCTCCTCCTCTACTTCTTGTAAATAAAAACATCCCACTCTGTTTCTTTCCCGAAGTTTTCCATACGTAGAACTTTACATATGAACACATCGTGCCCCCATAACTGTCACCTAAGTCCTCAACTATTTAAATATTCTGCACTCCTGTCGATGGATTAACACTTTTGAATCCCAGAAATTTTAGCAAATATCAGCATAATCAGTACATTCTCACGACTGGTAATGTAATAAATAATATTAAAATAGGTCACTCTCCTTCAAAATTTAAGAACATGTTATTTTTATCTTAATAAGTAATGCTCATTGAACCTAATATTTTTCTCAAAGGCATTTTACTGTTTAAGAAATATATTTTAATTCCCTCTTTGCATTTGATTTAATTTTAAGGGTTCCAGGCTCTAAAGAAAAACAAAAACTAACTAGCACCTTTGTTTATATATGATAAGAAGGAGACGTTTTCCTCTTAAAAGTCTTCTTATCAGTCAGCACTAGGGAGACAGGTTTGAAGGTTTGAGTGGTCTTCTCTCTGAACTGGTTTCAGGAATGGTGGAGGGGGTGGGTGGGAGGGGGTTGGAAAACCATATTTTGCTATAGAAAGTGTTTTTCCTTTCATTAAGAGTCAAATTTTCTTAAGTGAGTAAATAGCTTTTAAAAATCTGGACCTAAAATGAAAGCAGTGCCTTCATTTACAGCTGTTGCTGCCTTCATCCCTGATTAAGAAACCTTAAGTGAGCTTTATTATAAACATCAGGAAGAAGGGAAGAGAAAGCTGTGTTTGCTCAGCCCTGTAGGAACAGTCTGAAAATTCGCCGGTATATTCTTTTATTAACATTATTTGTTTTTAAGAGCTGGTGATTAATTTCGAAACGGTGATGAAAAGCCCGCCTTTGTGATGGAATGAAAGTTAGAAGTAGTGAAATCCCTGGGGGTGAAAGCGAGAGGGCTGGGAGCCTGACCAGGGCCTCAGAAGAGCCTGACCAGGGCCAGAAGGACGCTTCACCTTGAACCCGATGCCCAGCGGTTCGAGATCCTTCTCGGCTTCCCTGCTCAAGTCTCACCGCGGCATCTGCCGCCGGGCTGTGCTTTTTCTCTTGGGTTTTCACTTCGAACCTAGTGTGAGCCCCTCTTTGCTCTACCACCTCGAGCTGTGACTTGGCGCCAGGGCAGCTTTCTGCTTTATCCAGTCACAGGGCGCCTTAGGTCACAGAGTGAATTGCAGAGATAAACGGGCCTCTCCAACTTACCGCCCGCCGCCACCCGCGCCCTTTACTCTGGTCTCTGGCTCCGGCCTCCTCCCACCCCTCCTCCACGGCCGCTTACCTCCTCCACCCTCTTCTCTCCTGCAGACGTGGCCCTTTATGGTGGCCGGGAAACCCGAGAGTGACCTGAAAGAAGTGGTGACCGCCAGCCGCTTATGTGGAACCACGGCATCCTGACCTTGGAGGTGCGAGTCTGGGAAAGGCGCGCTCCCGGGGGGAGCGGGCCCCGGGGAAGGCGACCCTTGCCCTCCCCGCTCTCTGTCTCTGCTTCCCCCTCGCAGCTCTCCTCTCCCTGTCCCACCCTGCGAGAACACTTTACAGCGACGAGGAGATTCATTTCCAAACCAGAGAAACATCAACTGTACTTACAACGATTCCCATCTATTTAACTTTATTAACTTCTACCGTGAATGACTCTGCGAGCCTTGCTGGTCCAAGTGCAATATGTAATTATAAATATATAAATAGATAATAAGAGCCTATCAATGTGTATCTGTTGTACAATATGTTGTAAAATGTAGATCATAGAATAGCTGACTTTGACAGTCACATTTATAAAGTAATTCACTTAAAGATATATTTTTTTCAAACAAATTTTGCTACTTCCAAAAATAAATCTTTCTTTATATTGCTTAAAGCCCTGCCGTTTGGTGTGATTTCTGAAAAATATATTTGGAATAGAAAGGTGGGGAACCATGGGAGCAGGTCGATAATAAAATGGTCCTTTTGAATCTCAATCCAAACTTATTTGAGAGATAGAAAATGATTAAGTACGATTTCCACCATGAAGGTGCAAATCATATTTTGCACTGAAACCTCAAAAAGAAACGAGTCTCAAGTTTGCAGATTACTATTAAGACAAATAAAAGTATTGTAACTAAACAAAGAAAAGGAAGGATTAAAGTTAAGAACAGCCACACAATTCAAGAGAAAAGAAAAATCTGATTTTCAGGTATCCCACAGTGTAATTGCTAACACAAGCAGGAAGGTAAAACCCACATTCTATAACCTTCCAGGTGCATACATGAACCCAGGCAACCCCACGCAACTGCAAACGAGTGAAGCAATAAAGGGAGCGATGAAAAATGTAAATGCCATACCTCTGGAATGTGTTCTACGATTTTCGAGGGGCTGCAACGTGTATCATATAGTTTTCTTAATAATTAATGAATTACTTCTAACAACGCGCATGCCTGCCTTTCTGTTACGTTAGCCAGTGCATTCAGCGCCTTTCCACGACTTCCGGCGAACTGGGTTTTAATTTAAACATCTTCCAGGCTACGGAACAGCTCGTTGGGGAAGATTAAGTTGAGATAAACAGAGGCGAGTCCGAGGAGCCTGGGACCCGGTTCCCTCGCTGCCCCAGCGCAGCCCGCGGCGGCCGATGAGCCAGATGCCACCGGGGCTGTTTAATGTTCGGGGTTATGACCGCAGTGTTTACAAGACGTCTTCGGTTATTTATACTGTTATTCCTCGCAGAGGGCCTTGAAACTTCCGCTTCATTTGCTCTTTCTTTTCGATTTTTTTTCGCCCTTTTCTCAGCTCGATTTGGTACCTGGAGTAAGAGCTCCCTTGCTCCTGCACTTACCTCCAACCATCCCCCATGGCCGCTTAGGGGTGGAGCCCTCAACCCGGCCACAGAGGGGAAGGAGCCGGGGATGCTCTTGACCTGGGGAACCGCTCTACGGGAGGGACGTTCTCTCCCCAACAGAGTTAACAAGTTAGCATCTCCGTTCTCCGAGGACTGGGAACGCGGGTGGTTCCTCATCCGCGTGCCTGTCACTTGCGCTCTCAGGGTATCAGGCTTCCCTCCTCCTCGCTTCCCCTCTCCCTCTAGGAGACCTTCAAGAGATCATTTTAGGCTCTGACCATCTCCACCTTTCCCACATTTGCTTCTACCAGAGGCACAGTCGACTCTTGACCTGCGGATCCAGAGTTCAAGTCAGAGATGAGTCCCAAAGTGACTCAGTTGTTTGTGTTCCACTTCAGCAAATTTTCCGAGCTCCCACTGAAGATTTTACAAAGCGAATATTCAAAATTCTGAGCACTCCGATGTTATGTGGCAGCCTTGAGGGGAAGGGGCTTTGGGGGAGAATGGATACATGTACATGTATGGCTGAGTCCCCTTAGCTGTTCACCTGAAACCATCACAACACTGAACACTGGTATTAAGTTATATCGAAACACAAAGTTTAAAAAATTAAAAAAATACAGAACACTAAAAAAAAAAAAAATTCTCGACGCAGGTGGCCCCTGGAGAAATGTCAGCTTGCTCATTCTATAACAAGCCCAAACAGCAAATGAATTTGTGACAAAGTCCTCCTGCCTCCCACCAGCCTGTGCTTTCAACCGGAGGCCTGAAGCTGTGCACTGTGACACACTAATTAAACCCTAGTTTTACGTCCAGTTTTTCTCTGAAAGGGTGTAGATCTTTGGTTTTCTCCTCTAGAAAAGTGGCAATAAACGTGATTATAATGACAATGATAACGGTACTCATACTTTTCCTCTTTTGCCTCACAGAGCTTCAGTGGCGCTCAAATGAAATTATATTTTTTATTTTTTGCGATTGCTTTGTAAAGGAAAAACTCTGGGCAAATGCTGGTCAGTGGTACTAAGTGGTTGGGGGTGAGCTACCTATACTAGAGCCGTCCTGAAAGTACTGGAAAGGGTGTATTTATAAGGCACAAGCAAGGTCTTTTTGTTGCAGGAACCAAAACACCTCTTCAGTGCAATGTTGAAGGTTACATTCTCTCTCTCTCTCTCAAACACACACACACACACACACACACATCTTTACCCATACTCCTCAATGTTCTCCAATTTCATCCAGAAAAATTCAGAGAGCAAAGATAGGGACTGGGACAAACAAATAGAAGGACTACACTAGTGCCTGGCTACTGGGAAACGCTGAGCACAGAGGTCTCAGCCTTCGAGCCTGGGCACACTTGGGGACCCAAGGGTTGTTTCTTAAAATGAGCAAGAAATACACTGGAATGGCCAGGTTGTGGCTACCACTACCCCTGGCATGGGGCATCGTGACTGCTCCACCCCCTTCCACACACACACACACACATCCACAGTCTAAACATCTCTGCTTCCCAGGGGCCTTTCTCTTCTGCCTGGGTCATCAGCACTCCCACCCACCACGCCCTGCTTCCCAGGGTCTGGTGCTCTTCTGAAGCCTGTTGCTGCTGGCCTCGGGTTTAAAGGGGGCAAGCTGAAGAGTTTGAGAAGGCTAGGTGTTAACTCTTTTCTGTTTGATAGAATTTGCCTGTGAAGCCATCTGGTTCTGGACTTTTGTTTGTTGGAAGATTTTTAATCACAGTTTCAATTTCAGCACCTGTGATTGGTCTGTTCATATTTTCTATTTCTTCCTGGTTCAGTTTTGAAAGTACTTTTCTAAGAAAGTGTCCATTTCTTCCAGGTTGTCAATTTTATTGGCATATACTCTAGTAATTAATTATAGTAATCTCTTACCATCCTTCGTATTTCTGCAGTATCAGCTGTAAGTTTTCTTTCATTTTTAATTTTTTTGATTTGAGTCCTTTCCCTTTTTTTCTTAGTGAGTCTACCTAAAGATTTATCAACTTTATCTTTTCATTGATCTTTACTATTGTTTTCTTCATTTCTATTTCATTTATTTCTGCTCTGGTCTTTGTGATTTATTAGCACAGGGAACTTTACTCAAATAAGAGGGATATATGTATATGTACAGCTGGTTCACTTTGCTGTATAGTAGAAACAAATACAACATTGTAAAACAACTATACTCCAATAAAAATTAATTTTAAAAAATGAAGGAGGCAAACAGCGTCTGAAAGAATTGGGGGACCCTGTTTACCACAAGTCAGATAGTTAGGGGTGGGAGGGCAGGGAGTGTCCTGTCTGTGACCTCTTAGTTATAATAACTGTCTTAGAAGGTACTTTCAGAAAGAACCAGGAGAACAACCACAGCAGGTTGTAGAAGCCTGTAAGGAAAATGAAATGCTTCAAATAAGCGTGTCTGCTAGTTCTCAGCAAGAGACAGATACTGAAAGTGAACTGAAGATGGGGGAAGTCCCTTCTGCTCCTCTCTCTCCCTCTCTCTCTCTCTCTCTCTCTCTCTCTCTCTCTCTCTGGTTCTGATTGCTTCTGTGGATTCTTACAGGTAACTCCTTGTGCTTCCAACACCTTTGCACACTGTCACATCAGAGACTTCTCTCTAAACAGATAAGTGGTAAACAAAACAAGGTCAGTAGCTGACGTAGTGATCAGTGGGAAACACTGCCCAGACAGGCTTTTAAGCCAGCAGTTCCTGGTTCCTGGAATGTGTATGGGAATCACCTGAACAGCTCCTGTAACCAGATAGCTGGATTCCATCCACCCTAGTTCCAGATTCAAGAGGTCCGAAATGGGCCCCAGAATTCCTACTCCTAACAAGTTTCCAACGGAGAAGGCAATGGCACCCCACTCCAGTACTCCTGCCTGGAAAATCCCACGGAACAAGGAGCCTGGTAGGCTGCAGCCCATGGGGTCGCAAAGAGTCGGACATGATTGAGCGACTTCACTTTCATTTTTCACTTTCATTTTTCACTTTCACACACTGGAGAAGGAAATGGCAACCCACTCCAGTGTTCTTGCCTGGAGAGTCCCATTGACAGTGGAGCCTGGTGGGCTGCCGTCTATGAGGTCGCACAGAGTCGGACACGACTGAAGGGACGCAGCAGCAGCAGCAGCAGCAGCAGCAGCAGCAAGTTCCCCAAAGAGGCTGATGCTGCTAGTCCGGAAACCACACTCTGGGAAGCATTGTTTGGAGATCTATCTCATTAGAGAGACAAAGGACGTTAATGCACAGGGAAATAAAATATATAGGAATTACTTTTTCTTAAGAGTCTGCATGTTCTGAGCTCCAGTTTCACTTGCTTTTCTATTCGCTCCACGGTGGCATGCAGTGTATTCTTAAAGCTTAAACCCCGGCTGGGACATCGAACCACTCGTCCTCAGAAAATAACAGATTTGTGCGACCCTGGTGTACGGACGTGTGTGAGCGCTCGTTTTGGCTCTCAAATTTCAGGCATCAGGCATGGATTAAAGGTTTGGATGGATGAAGGACCGACTGCTGTTGGCTCCATTGCGACCCCTAAAGGAGAGAGAAATCTGGGCGGCCAGGACTCAGGCCCCCTACAACTTCTCGGTGGCCCAGAGGGTCCCTCGGTCAAAGCCAGGTCAGCAAAGATTCCCCCTTCACTCCAGCAGGAGTAGAGAAAAATTATTTATTGGTTTGCTCTGCACTGACGTCCAGTGCCCCCTGCAGGTGGGGAAGTCGGCCTGGGGCTGGGGTGCAGGGGACTCAGGGTGGTGGGGAGCGCAGGGCAAGTGCCCGGTGGAGCTCGCGGACTGGAAAGGGACCGGAGCCAAGACTTGGAGTAGAGAATGGATCCTCCGACGCTTTTCTACCGGGAAGAGAAGAATGGAGGCTCCGAGTTAGGAGCCCCAGCATACAAAGCCTCCTGGGTCTGCACGCCTCTCCGCCCGCCGTCGGAGACAGCCTGGTGCGCGTGTCCGTGCGGACCTGCGGAGCGCAGAGACACCGCCCGGGGGTAGGTTCTAGGGTAATGACCCCAGCTCAGCCAACGAGGAAAGGCGTGGACTCCAGCCAGCCGTCAGTCAAACCTCCTTTCTTAGCGTTGCATCCTGTTCTCCCAGTTCTGGCGTCGCCTTAGGAAACTCGAGAGGTGCCAGCGGCGTCATGAGAGCCTGGCTGGCTTCCTTCACGCATCTAGGTTCCAGGCGCCTTTGATCTTTCGATCTGGCAGACTCAGCTGGTCCACCTCCAGCCCCGTTCTTGGCAAGATTCACCACCCTGAAGACTAGGCTAGAGATCCCTTCCCAGGGCAGAGGGAGGAGACAGGGGAGGAAAGGGCCGGGAGAACAGTTTAGAATGTCCTCGAGTTAGGAGACCAGACTTTTCAAGGCAATGCCATGTCATACTTTGTGCCCAACTCCCAGCAAAGGGCATGACAGCTCAATAAATGTTGAACTGTGAGGGAATCATTAAGTATCTGAGGCTATGGTGAAGGAAGATAGGATGGAGAGCAGTTGGAGCAAAGAAATTGACAGTGGGGTTGTTGCCATGGTTAAACTGAAAGTCAACCTCTTAGTTGAAGTCTGGGTGTACATTTGAGAAAGGAATAACGCAAGCAGACATGTTTGGACCAGACGGCATCAACTGGGGCTGGGATATTTGAACTGCCCTCACCCCTGACATTCAGATGAAGTCTGCTCTTTCCTATCCCTGTAGAACATGGCATTACTAGTTTTGAATTTATAGGTGAGAATCATTAGTTTAAAAGATGGCTTGACGAGTGGCAATAATTTGAGAGACTTATAAGACTAAAATGTAAGCTATACGACTAAAAAGATCCATATTTTAAAATTAATCTGGGTGATAATAAGTAACTTGTTGCATTTTATGTAGGCTAGACCAACATCTAATGGAGGTATAGTGGGAAAAGCTTTTGACTGAATCCTTGGCAAGAAATATGACGTTTTGGGACCCTGACCCTTCCATCTGAAAAACCGGTATAATAATGACTGCTTTGCAAATGCCGCCCAAAAGGCAAAGATTTATAAAGCAACTTAAGTGTCCATTAACAGATGATTGGATAAAGCAGATGTGGTATGTATATATACAATGGAATACTGCTGCTGCTGCTAAGTCACTTCAGTCATGTCTGACTCTGTGTGACCCCACAGACAGCAGCCCACCAGGCTCCCCTGTCCCTGGGGTTCTCCAGGCAAGAACACTGAAGTGGGTTGCCATATCCTCCTCCAATGCATGAAAGTGAAAAGTGAAAGTGAAGTCACTCAGTTGTGTCCAACCCTCAGCGACCCCATGGGCTGCAGCCTTCCAGGCTCCTCTGTCCATGGGATTTTCCAGGCAGGAGTACTGGAGTGGGATGCCACTGCCTTCTCCAACAATGGAATACTACTCAGCCATAAAAAGAATAAAATTTGCAGCAAGATGGATGGGCTTAGAAGGCATTATGCTAAGTGAAATAAATCAGATGGAAAAGACAAATACTGGTTGACTTATCATTTATATGTGGAAACTAAAAAATACAACAAACTAGTGAACATAACCAAAAGGAAACAGACTCACAGATATAGAGAACCAACTAGTGATTACCAGTGGAGAGAGGGAGGAGGGAAGAAGCAATATAGGAGTAGGGGGTTAAGAGGTACAAACTGTTAGGTAGGAAGTAAGTTACAAGAATATATTGTACAATACAGGGAATAGAACCAACATTTTACAATAACTTTAAATGGAGTAATGTGTGTGCTTAGTTGCTCAGTCATGTCCAACTCTTTGCAACCCTTTGGACTGTAGCCTGCCAGGCTCCTCTGTCCATGGGATTCTCCAGGCAAGAATACTGGAGTGAGTTGCCATTTCCCCTTCCAAGGGATCTTCCGGACACAGGAACTGAACTTGTGTCTCCTGTGTCTCCTGCATTTGCAGGAGGATTCTTTACATCGAGGAAGCCTATTTTAAGTGGTGTACAAACTTTAAAATTGTGAATCACTATATTGTACACCTGAAACTCACATAATGTTTTACATCAGCTCTACTTCAATTTAAAAACTTTATTAAAAAGAAAAGATAATGACTGCTTTGGTAAGATAGGGTATGGGGACGATGTCTGCTACATGACGGGCACTAATTAATATTGGTTTTCTTCTTCTGGTCATTAAGTTATAAAAAGTGCCCAAAAGAATGACATGCAGCTTCCCTAAATAGTTATCTAGCCAATAGTAATTATGAGGAATTATTAAATTCTTATGATAATCCAACTGCTTCAGTTCATTCTGAATATTAAAACAGACCTCACCACCTTATCCATGGTGGATCTTGCTCCTAATTCTTTGCCTTTTCTTTTTGGCCACACCATGGGGCCCATGAGGTATGTGGTATCTTAGTTCTTCAGCCAGGGGACAAACCTGTGTCCCCTGCATTGGGAGCGCAGTCTTAACCACTGAACTGCCAGAGAAGTCCTCTGCCCGTAACTTTGTATTTCAGCACTCCTAACTATCAATAACAGGTCGTCACTATTTTCTTTCATTTCTCTTTCCTTACTTAGTTTCTGTTTGTCTTCACTAGCTCCATGAGGGCAGGGGCTGTGTCTGACTGGTTCACTTTGGTGTCCCAGCCCTTTGCACAGTGACAAGCCCATGGCATATGCTTGAAGGGGGTTGAATGTAGAAAGTTTAATAATAGGCTTCTTAGAAATACCTCTGTCTTGTAGATAAGTTCATATTGCCTTGCTATAACCAAGGGCTGGCTTAAATATATCATCTAATTTCAATTTTAGAATTTGGTAATGAATATTTATTCAAAAATAAAAATAAATCTCTAATGAAGAAAAAAAATCACCATCAATTCTTTTGAAGGGGAATTAACCTGAAACATTGGTCCTCACAACATGTGGATTCTCCTTTTAGCACTAAATCCCAAGAAAGGGTTGATAGTAAATACTGTATCTTTCAAAATAATGCATGTTTTCCTTCAGTATTCCTACTATCTCTGGGGATCAGTCACCTCTAAACTTTTCTGCTTGAGTTTTGAGATTATTCAGTAGTGAATCTTAGTAGAGTGTTTTTCTTCTTCTTTTGCACTTTATGTGAATACCACCATCTTCTGTTGCCCTCTAATCTCTTACTTTCAGGCATCTGTCACCCACTCAATAGCTCCTTCAATTATCTTCTTTTTTTTCTTCCCCCCCCCCCCCTTAACAAGCATTTTTTCTCTCTCCACCAAGGACTAAAAAGCAACCCAAGACATCTCTAAACCCAGGGGAAATTTTTAAGCCAATAGGGGTCATTTGGTTACAAGGAACAAAAATCCCTTCAAACTGGCCCAAATAAAAAGGGGAATGAGGCATTGTAAAGATAGTCCAAGGACTCTGGCTGACATCTCCAGGCAAAAAATAAACAGTAGGGAAATATCTATTGGGAAACTGAAAATCAAGAGTAAAACTCCCTTTCTGTCTCTCTCTGGAGCTCTCTGGGCTCTTATCTCTGCTTTCTCTGCCAGTCTTCTGCATTTTCTCCTCTGATTTTTCTGGCTCACTTACTTTCTACTTCTCCTGAATTTTTTATTTCAGATGGGATTGGTTTGTTAGATTGCTGATTATGGCTCCAGTTCTATAGGAACATTCAGTTGCTGGATCCAATATCTAAAACTTTAGTCTCAGCACCTCTTAACTTGAATTCTTAAGATAAGGAATATGCATATAAACTACTATAGACATGTTCTAAGAGGTTCTGATTAAATTCCCCATGTCACTTGTATGCCTCTTGTCCCCATCGACTGTGGTAGACTAGGGATGGGTGAATAGGCTGGCTGATGGCTGGGGTAGATTCTTTGAGATGTAGGCTCTGAGTGAGACAAGAATCCCAAATCTGTTTGCTACAAATGTAATCTAATGAAACCAGCATTGAGGTGTCTGTATATGGACTACCTTATTTTATTCTGAAACACCAATGGCCAGCAATGTGTGTTTGGGAAAAAGTCATGCCCACAGAATATACTGTATTTGTACTGGGTAGAAGGGTAGAGATACCAACATCAAGAAAACATGTAGTCATATAACCAAATGATCTACTTCACGGAATAGAAGAATTGTATTGAGAAAATCAGCGCCACTGGTATGCCAATACTATTGGACATACTGAGGAAAATGCTAATCACATCCACCTACATTTCACAGAGACCATGCATATGAACTATCATATTTCACCTTCAAAGCAACCCTAACCAGGAGTTATTCATCCTCACTTTACATATAAGGCAACTGAAACTTACAGAAGGGAAGTAAATCACCAGAAGTTATATGGCAGGTAAGTGGCAGAAAGCTGAGTATAGAATTTTTCTATTTAATTAAACTGAAATGGGCTCCAACCTTGAACAAAGGAGAGTCCCTAGGATAAAAGAAATTAAGGATGGCTATAACCCTAAGGAAAAAAAAAAAAAGAAATCCTTATGGTAAGCACAAGAAGACACGTTTTTTAAGATCAGAATTTTTGTTTTACACTCATTTAAAGATCTCTTTTAGACTTATTTATTAGTATATTTTTATTCTCTATCACCATTGAAGATTCAAAAAAGGGAACTGTAAGCAAAATAAATTAGTTAAAATAGTCTAAAAATCTTTTTTGTATTCACAATCCAATTTATTCTGAATTATTTATTCACTGTCATTAAAATCTAATGAATTTCCACCCATATATATCAGTTTTTGTCATATAATAAACCACCCCCAAACCCGATGGCTTAATACTGTAAGTATTTGTTATTGCTCATGCGTCTGCGAGTCAGTTGGGCAGTTCTGAGGATCTGGACAGAGCTCTGCTGTTCTCCCTCAACTTACTCATGTGTCTATGGTTGGGTGGCAGTTTGTCTGAGGGCTGACTGGTCAAGGATGGCCCCACTAACATGTCTGATGGCAGGCTGGCTACTGGCCAAGGCGGTGAAGGTGACAGAGCTGTGTGTCTCTCATCATCCAGTAGCCAGCTTGGACTTGCTTTCATGGTGACTGGGGAGGGAACAGAAGTTCACACACTTCTTGGACTTGGGTTCCTAACTTGCTAGTGTCACATTCAGTTCATTTCAGTCACTCAGTCGTGTCCAACTCTTTGCGACCCCATGGACTGTGCTCCACACCAGGCTTCCTTGTCCATCACCAACTCCCAGAGCTCACTCAAACTCATGTCCGTTGAGTCAGTGATGCCATCCTACCATCTCACCCTCTGTCATCCCCTTCTCCTCTCGCCTTCAATCTTTCCCAGCATCAAGGTCTTTTCAAATGAGTCAGTTCTTTGCATCAGGTGGACTAAGTATTAGAATTTCAGTTTCAGCATCTGTCCTTCCAAAGAATATTCAGGGCTGATTTCCATTAGGATGGACTAATTGGATCTCCTTGCTGTCCGTGTTCTATTGGCTAGTGGCAAGCACAGAGCACCTTATGTTCAAGGGATAGGGGAATAAAGGCTACCTCTTGATGGGAAAAGTTACAGACACATTGCATAGAGCAAGGGTACAGAGAAGGGTAAGATTTTGAACCACTTTTATAGTTAATCTGCCATATTAAAGTTTTCCTAAAAGCTTTATTCAGAGTCTATTCCTTCTAAAAACTATATTCAGAGTCTAGCCTTCTGAATTATTTCCCATTGTGAATTGCCAGTATCTAATGATGTACCACCCAATTGTGTCCTCTGGGTCTAAGAAGAATATTTCTTAGAAGATATTTCCTCTATCATTACTGTGATTTTCTTCCAAGCCATTGATACCCATTATGAAAATTTCAGTGCTTATACTTTCTTGATTTTGTCAGAAGGGAGAATAAAGAAAATACAGACAAAAGCTAATCAATCTTTCTTTTACCTGTTCCTAGAAATTTGGAGGTTTTTTTAATACTAGTTTTGTTGACATGTGTAAAGGGATGAATGGTGGACTTAAAGACATCTGAAAATTGTAAATGTTATTATAATTGGAAAAGTCTTTGCAGATGCAATTAAATTAAGATTGTTGAAATGGAAAGGTTATCCTTGATTATTTGTGCGGGCCCTAAATGCCATTACAAGTATCCTTATAAAAGAAAATGAGAGAGAGGTTCAACACACAGAGGAGGAAAAGGTGATGCAAAGACAGGGGTAGAGATGAGAGTGATGAAACCACCAGAGGTTGGAAGAGGTTAGTAAGAGATTTGCTCTTAGAACCTTCAGAGGAAGTGGGACCATACCTATACCTTGATTTTGACCTGGTAAATCTGATGTTGAACTTCTGGCTGTCAATCAAGAAAGGATAATTTCTATTGTGCTAAGACACCAAGTTTGTGTCAACAGCACCAAGTTTGTTGCAGCAGCCACAGGAAACTAATTTAGCATGCAATAGACAACTGGTTGCATGGATCTCAGTAACAAAATGTAACAGGTCATCTACTTGTGATTTATTTCCTTTCCTAAGTTTTATAAAGCATTTGGATGTAGTTTTGCAAAAAGGTACAGAATTACAGATATTCTGCCAATGAAAAATGCTTTTGTTCCTACACATTATTTCTCTATTTCCATGCCTTTATAGGGGCTTCCCAGGTGGTGCTACTGGTAAAGAACCTTCCTGCCAATGCAGGAGATATAAGAAATGCAGGTTCAATGCCTGGGTTGGGAAGATCTCCTGGAGAAGGAAATGGCAACCCATTCTAATATTCTTGCCTGGAGAACTCCATGGACAGAGGAACCTGGTAGGCTACAGACCATAGGGTCTTTATATGTATGTTAAGTTAGCTGCTCAGTTGTGTCCGACTCTTTGTGACCCCCATGGACTGTAGCCCACCAGCCTCTTCTGTCCATGGGATTCTCCAGGCAAGAATACTGGAGTGGGTTGCCATTTCCTTCTCCACTTTATATGTATAACAAAATTATATTTATTATTTATATATCAAAACAACATTTTTCTGATGCAGTAAAATCTTTCTAAAAGCATTTTCAAAGGCAGTTCAACCCAGCATGGATAATACTAACAGTATAGAAAATTCAGAAAATAGACAAATGTTAAGATGCATTTCAATTTTAGAAATGTGAAAAATAATGCATCTTAAAATTATGATATATAGTAGCTCATTTGATTCCTTGTATCTTCACTGAGTGACCACAGTATGTAGGACTCTGTGTTACACACTGAAAAATAGTTGACACCCTGCTTATCTCCAGCATAGGTCTTTCTCTCCATTTGTTGCAGAATCTCTTCTCTGCAAGAACCTGAAAGAGCAGGGCAGTCTTGTGTTCTAAAAAGCACCTACTGCGTCAGTTTCCAGAAAGACGGGCTACTGGGACATACAGGTTGCTTCTGCCACACTGTAAGTGCTGCAGACAGCTCAGCCTGTCAGTCAGGAAGCTAGTCCAACATGGCACATTCCCTCCAACCCAAACCAACAAATCTGCCAGAAGTGGACAAATATCTGGGGAAGTGATTTCAAAACGTTCCTTTCTGCATCCAAGGTGGTTGTCCTGGAGGCTTTTATTTTACCAAAACTAAATCTGGATCTCAGACCACTTGGAAATGGACTATATATAGCAAGCCATCTTTCTGCCACACTAATATAGGAAGTCATTTTGCAAATATGTACTCTTGGTCCAAAGCAAAATATTTTCCCGATATGACAGGTACATTAGCTGAAATTTATCTTCACTACTAGAAATTGAACACCAAAACTATGAATGCTAGATCATCAAAGTCAGCCATGCCTTGTGATAGCTGAACTTAACATTTCATGACTTAACCTGCCCAGCCTTCTATATCATCTCAGGGGCCTTCCCTATAAACAATTATGAGCTTCACAAAGCTTTTTGTTTCCAGAGCCTATCTTTGTTTTATTTCTCTTCTCAATCTTATAAATCAACTCATAGATTATATGATACTGAATTCCACTATCTTTCACAATTACATGATCAGATATACTCTAACATATTCAGTTCAGTTCAGTTCAGTTGTTCAGTCGTGTCCGACTCTTTGCGACCCCATGAATCACACCACGCCAGGCCTCCCTGTCCATCACCAACTCCTGGAGTTCACTCAGACTCATGTCCATCGAGTCAGTGATGCCATCCAGCCATCTCATCCTCTGTCGTCCCCTTCTCCTCCTGCCCCCAATCCCTCCCAGCATCAGAGTCTTTTCCAGTGAGTCAACTCTTCACATGAGGTGGCCAAAGTACTGGAGTTTCAGCTTTAGCATCATTCCTTCCAATGAAATCCCAGGGCTGATCTCCTTCAGAATGGACTGGTTGGATCTCCTTGCAGTCCCAGGGACTCTCAAGAGTCTTCTCCAACACCACAGTTCAAAAGCATCAATTCTTTGGCGCTCAGCCTTCTTCACAGTCCAACTCTCACATCCATACATGACTACTGGAAAAACCATAGCCTTGACTAGACGGACCTTAGTCAGCAAAGTAATGTCTCTGCTTTTGAATATATTATCTAGGTTTTTTAAAAGAGATACTTTCAAAACTCATAAACAAGCCTGAGTTTTAGGGGCTCTGCTACTAAGTTACTGTGACCCCAAGCTAATCATTTAATATTGCTGTGCCTTGATTTCTTCACCAGCAAGGTTTTTTAAAGTTCCCTTCAGCATTAAAATTTTTAAATGGGCTTCCCTGGTGGCTCAGAAGGTAAAGAATCTGCCTGCAATACAAGAGATTCAGGTTTGATCCCTGGGCCAGGGAGATCCCCTAGAGAAGGGAATGGTTACTTACTCTAGGATTTTTGCCTGGAGAATTCTATAGACAGAGGAGCCTGGCAGGCTACAGTCCACGGGTTTGCAAAGAGTTGGACATGACTGAGCGACTAAAACTTTCACTTTCAGCATTAAACTAAAAAGTCACAACTCTAGAAACCACTTCATGTGGTTTTTGAGCCAGACTTCTAGTATTTGGCCAGGAAAATGCCCAACCACTCTCAACAAACTAAAAAGACCCAGAAACTGTTGGTACCATAACTACTTTTAGACCCTCTCCTGGCCCTGACTACAGAACCAAGATGAACATGCAATGTCTTCTAAGGCTCTCTCTCTCATTAGAATGATTTTCTTTTCTACATGAATATAATATTTAGAGAAAATCCAAAAATAAATGATATGTGCAAATCTAGTTAGTTACCATTCTGACCCTAGTCTGGGCTTATCTCCAGTGGCTGAATAAGCAAAACAGTGCTGAAAAGATGATGGCCCAAAGGCATAGCACTCTGAAACTTATTGAGTCTTTGGAAGATTGAATGTCTTATCAAATTTTATTTATCCTATCCACAGTTTACCTAAAAGTTCTATTAGTTTCAGATATTTAGATTATATTTTACTTTAGGCCATGATACTCAGTTTTTTAACATCTATGTTCTTTTCTAGTTCTTTTTCCAGTAGAGGTTATTATAAGATATTGAGTATAGTTCCCTGTGCTATACAGTAGGTCCTTGTTGTTTACCTATTTTACATATAGCAGTGTGCATATGTTAACCCCAAACTCCTGACTTATCTTCCCACTCTGCCCCCACTACCCCCTTTGGTAACCCTAAGTTGTTCACAATATTTATTTTGCTTACATCTTCCAGAAGTAGAATTCTGGGCCAAAGAGTGTGACCAGTTTTAGGCTCTTCATACATTTTGTCAAAATGCTTCTTACTTTATAACCCAGCAGCAATTACCTAGATCACTACTTGGACTGAATTTGAAATTTAACTGTTTTTTCTCTTGCCCATATAAGGAAGTCTAACCACTGAGCAGGGAAAGAGAATGAGGGCTTAAGATGAACAAGTTTCTCTCATCTCTGCTAATTTATACCACAACCCCCTTTAGGATCAACTTACTGAGCGACAACTTCCCTTTCACTTTTCACTTTCACGCATTGGAGAAGGAAATGGCAACCCACTCCAGTGTTCTTGCCTGGAGAATCCCAGGGACGGGGGAGCCTAGTGGGCTGCCGTCTACGGGGTCGCACAGATTTGGACATGACTAAAGTGACTTAGCAGCAGCACAACTTAAAAAACTAATATTTATTTGGGGGTAAAGGTTGAAAGAGAACATAAAAAAATAAAATTATTATAACTGTGCAGCTGTTGGGGGAGGGAGCAACCTTGTTTCCAAGTTTTTGTCTTTCCATTCCATCCCTGAGAACCTTTAGAAACAAAATTTTACCTCATGTGCCTCATACAAAAGACTTTTACCCCCAAATAAGAAAGCCTCAAGACAGGTGTTTCCAAATTAAAACAAATTATCTTTAGTAAATTTTTTCTGATAATAATCTATGATCATTTTAAACCATTTGGAAAGAAAAGGTTTACTTCCAGAGAGATAGATTGATAAATATAACAAAATGAGATTAATATAGAATATACAGTTCATACTCTTGAGAGTCCCTCGGACAGCAAGGAGTTCAAACCGTCAATACTAAGAAATCAACCTGAGTATTCATTGGAAGGACTGATGCTGAAGCTGAAACTTCAATACTTTGGCCACCTGATACGAAGAACTGACTCATTGGAAGAGACCCAGATGCTGGGAAAGATTGAGGGCAGGAGGAGAAGGGGCCAACAGGGGATGAGATGGTTGGATGGTATCCCTGACACGATGGACATGAGTTTGAGCAAACTCTGGGAGATAGTGAAGGACAGGGAAGCCTGGTGTCCTGCAGTCCATGGGGGTTGCAAAGAGTCAGACACAACTTAGCAACTGAACAACAACTCTACTATTTGTTGCCTAATATTATGAAACAGGCTTTTTGCCACATCATACAATTTTCTTTCCTTTTTTTTTTTTTAAGAACATGATTTTTAAAGACTGGGCAATTTTCCATTTAATGGAGAAACTGTAATTCATTTTTGAACATATAAGTTTTTCTAACTTTCTTTATGATAAATAATTCTGCACTGAACATCCTTATACATCCTTATATCTTTGATTACATTTTAGATTATTACTTTGAATAGGTTCCAAGAATGAGCCTTTATAAATATTGTGAAATTGCTTTACAGAAAGTTCATACCTATTCAAACTATCACTAGCACTGGTCCCATCACTTCATGGGAAATAGATGGGGAAACAGTGGAAACAATGTCAGACTTTATTTTGGGGGGCTCCAAAATCACTGCAGATGGTGATTGCAGTCATGAAATTAAAAGACGCTTACTCCTTGGAAGAAAAGTTATGACCAACCTAGATGGCATATTCAAAAGCAGAGACATTACTTTGCCGACTAAGGTCCATCTAGTCAAGGCTATGGTTTTCCAGTAGTCATGTATGGATGTGAGAGTTGGACTGTGAAGAAAGCTGAGCACTGAAGAATTGATGCTTTTGAACTGTGGTGTTGGAGAAGACTCTTGAGAGTCCCTTGGACTGCGAGGAGATCCAACCAGTCCATTCTGAAGGAGATCAGCCCTGGGATTTCTTTGGAAGGAATGATGCTAAAGCTGAAACTCCAGTACTTTGGCCATCTCATGCGAAGAGTTGACTCATTGGAAAAGACTCTGATGCTGGGAGGGATTGGGGGCAGGAGGAGAAGGGGACGACCGAGGATGCGGTGGCTGGATGGCATCACGGACTCGATGGACATGAGTCTGAGTGAACTCCAGGAGTTGGTGATGGACAGGGAGGCCTGGCGTGCTGCGATTCATGGGATCGCAGAGTCGGACACGACTGAGCGACTGGACTGAACTGAACTGAACTGAGCACTGTATAGAAGAATATCTATTACAATGAACCTTCATGAATGTTTGGTATTATTCTTTTAAGTCTTTGTCAAAGATATCTCATCATTTTTTCTAAGTTGCTTTCAAACCATATCAGGATAACTTCATTTATTTATTTATACAGATTTTACTGAAAGAGACTGCAAGTATCTGCCTCTAAAATTGCTCAGATTTCTATGAAAGACAAGTTATTTCCCTTGACAGCATTTGGGTTGGGTAGCTGCTGAGTTTTGTGATCAATTAGAGTTAGTTATCATCATCCCCTAGAGTTTCCCTAAGTGTCTGGTCACATTTGCTTCATGATTAGCTTTATTGTTATAAAATATTAAGAAACATGTAGAACAGATACCCAGTCATACCTCTTGATTTGCATGGAGTTCAGAAGTCCTTTGAGAAATAAAATGAAACTCTTTACAGCTGGAGTTACGAGATGTATAGACCTAATAATCTGTGGGTACCCAAAGTAATTTGGAGTGGAGGAAAGGCAGAGAAAGCCGAGTGAGAAGGAGTGGAGTGGAGTGGGCCAAACTGTGTAGATAGATACCAGAGAGAGCATTTTCTCCTGCAAGAATAAAAACCTAGACGTGGCCAACCTCTGAGCTAGCCACTGAGGGCTGAAAGAACAGTAATCCAGGTAAGCAAATTATTGTGATATGTGAACCCCTTTTTTCAAGAGGGAGTCATCAGAAATAAGAGACTTCTAAAGTGCACAAATACTACCAGGAAACAGTCTTGAGATCAGCAGAGGAGGGGGCGGAAACCCATGGGAAGAGAGGGAATCTGTTGTCCTAAAGAAGGTGGTTCAAGGAGAAGAATGAAAGCTGTCAACCTCAACGGTGCAGGAAGTTAGAGGAATGAGCACTGCTCCGAGGGAGCCAGAAACCAGTGTTTCTGATTACTCTGAAAGGACAGCCCTGATGCTTCAACCTGCCTCCTGATCCCACCCAACCAGTCCTCCAGAGATTCCAACATTGAAAATGACTGTCTACAAAGTCAAACTCCTAGAAATTCATTATGAAAAAGATTACAGCTTGCTAGTCAAGAGAGTGGGGACTTCGCTCATTAAGATGTGTGGGGTACAAATCTGAAAGATGTATTCTCATCAACTGATGAATCCTTTTCAACTTTGTGAAATTTATGGACATCTTATCTGGCTGGAACATAGTGTGTACATCCACTATTGATTAAGAAAATCTTTTTACTTCTCAAATTAAAAAGCTATTAGGGGAACATCCCTGGTGGTCCAGTGGTTAAGACTCCATGCTTCCAATGCAGAGGGCAGGGGTTTGAACTAAGATCCCACATGCTGTGGGTGGCCAAGAAACACAAAACTTTTGGTTATGGGAAGTTCCCTAGGGGCCTAGCCCCTAGGATTTCAGGATTTTACTGCCATGGCCTGTGATCAGTTCCTGATCAGGGAACTAAGATCCTGTAAGCTGTGAGGCACAGCAAAAGAAAAAAAAAAAAGAAAAAAAGAAAACCGTTTGTTGTTATAAATTCCACCTTTATATTTGCCAGTTTGTAGTCATTATTAATCATGGCCCACACCAGCCAGATGTAATTCTAATGAGCAGCCATGTTGAAAAACAACTGGACTATATCATGATCTTTTATCTAATTTGTTTCACTTTTTCTATTTCACATTTAGTGCTCCCATATCATTTAGTTTATATTTTGAATTTCTCCATCTCTTTTTTTGTTGTTCTTTCTCGTGCCTTTATCAAGTATAGTAAAAAGACTTTCATGTACATTTATATAGTATGTATGATATATGTATTTTAGAAAATATGAATTTTTGCTTAGCTAAAAAGTTTATGACATTTTAGTTCCACTTATTTGACTAAGTATGAATAGAATGCTAGATTTCTAATTTATATTCACTCAAAACTTTGACATAGGTTCACTTATTCTGGCATCTAGTATTACTACTGAAAGTCTAGAAAGCTCATTATTTTAGTGATTTTTTAAAATTTTGAATGAGGCTTGAAAATTCTATTTCTGATTATAAAAAGATATACTATGTTAAAAACAGGAAATTAACATGTGATACAGTATTATTGACTACAGATTCTGTTCAAATTTCACAAAGTTTTATGCTAGTGTCCATTATTTATTTTCATACCTTATTAAAGATTCCACATTGTATTTAATTGCATTGATTATCTCTAGCTGCATGCAACAAATTCTCATAAATTCTCTTTTCATTTTATTGTTACAAATATTTTCTAATTTTCCTTGCTATGGCTTCTTAGACACGCTCATCATTTAAAAGTGGACATTCAATTTTCAAGTACATGGTGTTTTTAAAGTATCTTTGAGGGTTCCCTTTTCTCCACACCCTCTCCAGCATTTATTGCTTGTAGACTTTTGGATCACAGCCATTCTGACTGGTGTGAAATGGTACCTCATTGTGGTCTTGATTTGCATTTCTCTGATAATGAGTGATGTTGAGCATCTTTTCATGTGTTTGTTAGCCATCTGTATGTCTTCTGTGGAGAAATGTCTATTTAATTCTTTGGCCCATTTTTTGATTGGGTCATTTATTTTTCTGGAATTGAGCTGCATGAGTTGCTTGTATATTTTTGAGATTAGTTGTTTGTCAATTGCTTCATTTGCTATTATTTTCTCCCATTCTGAAGGCTGTCTTTTCACCTTACACTGTTGGTGGGAATGCAAACTAGTACAGCCACTATGGAGAACAGTGTGGAGATTCCTTAAAAAACTGGAAATAGAACTGCCTTATGACCCAGCAATCCCACTGCTGGGCATACACACCGAGGAAACCAGAACTGAAAGAGACATGTGTACCCCAATGTTCATCGCAGCACTGCTTATAATAGCCAGGACATGGAAGCAACCTAGATGTCCATCAGCAGATGAATGGATAAGAAAGCTGTGGTACATATACACAATGAAGTATTACTCAGCCATCAAAAAGAACACATTTGAATCAGTTCTAATGAGGTAGATGAAACTGGAGCTGATTATACAGAGTGAAGTAAGTCAGAAAGACAAACACCAATATAGTATACTAACACATATATATGGAATTTAGAAAGATGGTAACTATAACCCTGTATGCGAGACAGCAAAAGAGACACAGATGTACAGAACAGACTTTGACTCTGTGGGAGGGGAGAGGGCGGGATGATTTTGGAGAATGGCATTGAAACATGTATAATATCATATAAGAAATGAATCGCCAGCCTAGGTTCGATGCAGGATACAGGATGCTTGGGGCTGGTGCACTGGGATAACCCAGAGGGATGGTATGGGGAGGGAGGTGGGAGGGGGGTTCAGGAGTGGGAACTTATGTACACCCATGGCGGATTCATGTTGATGTATGGCAAAACCAATACAGTATTGTAAAGTAAAAAACAAATTAATTAATTAAGTATCTTTGTTATTAATTTCTTATTTTCTTCTCTGTAATCACCCTCTGTGTTTTTTCAGTCTTCTAACTTTATTGAGGTTTTCAATGGCTAAATCAAAGATCTCTCTTGGTAAATGTCACACTGCACTTGAAAATATGTGCCTTGTTTTCAAATATCTGTTGGTATTGATTTCTAATATAATTCCACAGTGATAAGACTACAGACTAGCTATGGTTTCAATACTTTTAGACCATGAAATCTTTGCACCTGGTTTTATGTCCCTGGATATGTTCCAGTGTCTCCTGGTTTATAGTCTATGGGAATTCGAATAGAAATTGTAACTTGCTATTGTGTAAAAATTATATAAATCTTAATCATGTTGGGAAAATATCCTGTGATTTACCACATGAAAAAGAAAATGAAAAAGAATGCATATATATATGTATAACTGAATTACTTTGCTCTACAGCAGAAATCAACGCAATGTTGTAAATCAACTATGCTTGAATAAACTAAAAAAAATTTTTTAATGAAAAACATGGACCACAGACTCCTCCAAATAGTTTTTTTTTTTTGCTTAGAAAAAATATGTACAAATAGACTAATGTATACACACATTTACATCCATGAGTACATACACAAACATGTAACATGTTATTAATAGTTTTAATTTCACAGTGATAAAAAGGAACCCAGTTTCATTTTCCTCCTGTTACTATGTTATGCAGACTCTCCTCTTCTGAGTGAGGAGCAGATCCCTAATGATATTTTGGGCAGACACCAAAGCATTTCCAATACTTCGTAATTAAAAGACATATTGTCTGGTTTAAAGTCAAATTTCATTTCATACATATTTTCATTAGCCATGGTCCATAGCTCCAGAGACCTGCAGTGAGTTTGGTCGTTACTTGGGTTGCAGTCAAGGGAAGTGGGTCTCACTTTTCACTTCCTCTATTTCTGAATTTATTCCTCTGGTGGTAGGGGTTGTGAGGGAGAATAAAAGAGAATGTTTCCTTATTGATTGCCTACGCTTGCGGTCCTCTGTTGGTTGTTGCCTCTCACTTGTTCTGGCTGCCTTCTATGTAACAAGGGCCCAAATATATCTTCTCACTTGGGCTCAAGAGTACAGGTCTTCTGCAGGCTTTCTTCTGGAAGGGCAATATTGGGAAGGAAGCGGATGCTATGAAGTCATACCTCTGTACAGTTTTACAAAGCGGAGTCTGTCTCTACATCACCATGTCTAGCTTTCCCAACTCCTTCAGCACCTTCTCTCTTGCCTCTGTCCTTTCACCCTGTAGTCAGCTCTCACCCATCCACCATCTGTCTCCACTTCTGTTTTCCCTTGTTCATGTGCATACATGGGCTGATTGATGAATTGACTGCTTTTACTGAAACCCCAAGATTCTCTTCAGGGGACAAGATCTAGTCTCATTTATTAGGCACCCCCAGGTGGCTCGGTGGTAAAGAATCTGCCTACCAAGCTGGAGATGTGAGTTCGATCCCTGGTTGGCAAGATCCGCTGGAGAAAGAAATGGCAACCTACTCCAGTATTCTTGCCTGGGAAATCCCATAGACAAGGGAACCTGGTGGGCTACAGTCCACAGGGTAGTGAAAGAGTTGAACATGACTTAGAGACAAAACAACAACCTCTGTAAGCAATTATCCTGACCTTCTCTTCCTTACTTGACTTCTGTGGATTTTGGATGGGGGTGGTAAGCATCACCCTTCCTCTTTCCATGGAAGTCTGTGAGGAATAAACAGAGATCCCACATATACCAACACTATCTGACTTCAAAGACTTTTCCCAACCCTGCCACTATTCCTGGTCTTCTATTTATAGGACTGTAAAGGAACACTTGAGATGATAGTTGAGGCTGGAGGACGGGGAGGGGGTGGGTATACTAGGGTAATGACTGGAGGCAACAGAATGAATTTCCTGGTTGTTTTTAGCCCTAATAGAGATGTCAGCCCACAAATGTTTGAGCTTCCTTGGAGGATGTCACTGTAGAATAGGTTACCTTACGATCCTGTGCCCATAGAGGAGCTAAATGGTGCTAGTCCCAAATCAAAGGCAGGAGAAGACCTATGTCTCAGTTCAACAGTCAGGCAGAGAAAGTGAATTCTCTCTTTATCTCCTATTTTGTTCTATTCAGGCCCTCAACAGATTGGTTGGATGGATGATGTCCATCTACATTAGGGAAGGTAATCTACTTTACTCACTTTATTGATTTAAATGTTAATCTAATCTGGAAGCACCTCACAGACACTCCCAGAAATAATGTTTAACCATATATCTGGGCATCCTGTGACCCGTTAAGGGTCATCAAGTTGATACATAAAATTAACCATCATATCCTATAATTAAATGATAGAAAGCTTTAAAAACCAAATTCAGCCCAGACATCACTAATAGCCAGACCCTTCTGGAATGACAATCTGAGTCACTTCACTAGGTAAAGAACCACAACTAACTGAGGTGCCTTGCTGAGGACAAAGGGAATATAAAATGGGTAGTGGAGGAAGATAGCTATAAATAACAGCTACAACCATGTAACCAGCTGCAGAAGTTAGGGCTATAATAGTTGTAAGTGTTTCTTCCTAGATTTGTTACATTTTGATTTATTTTATGCAATTATTTTTGCCTGTCTCATTATGTTTGTCTTATTTCTTTATCATCTAAGATACAATGACAGTTAACTTTATATCATAGTTTTAAGTATATTAAAAAGAAGACTGACCGTTACGCTAGGACTCTGCATCCTCTTTTGGAGAAGGGTTCGTGTGTTTTGGTTGTGATGTGTGATGTGTGATGTCAGGTGTGTGATGTCAGGATGTGTGATGTCAGGTGGAAGCATGACTTTGTGGTTGTCTTTATTCAGAGGTTAAGTATGGTTTACGGAGGTTTGTGTGTGTGTGTGCCAAATTGACAAACAGTGGACTTCAATGGTCTTTTTGGCCTGTCAACTTGGCAACGCTACAGTTTCAGTTACTAAACCAAAAAATCCATAATCAATTAAAGTTGATTTTAAGTAAGAGCAATTGTTCTGGATAATTTGGATGACACCATTAAATCAACTAAAGGATCTTAAGGTAGAGCTGAGGCTTCCTTGAAGAAAGAGAAGTTCCACCTGTGAACAGCAACTTCGGCCTATGCCTGATTTCCAGCCGCCCTTCCTGACAGCCTGCCCTGTGTATTTTAGACTTGCCTAGGCGGCCCCCACAATCGCATAAGCCAACTCCTTGCAATAAATCTCTTAATATATGTCTCCTACTGGTTCTGCTTCTCTGATACACATGCCAAAAGAGAATTAAGGCTGCAGATAGAATTAAGATTGCCAATCAGCTGCCGTTGACTTTAAGATAGGGGGCTTTAGCTTAGATCATCTAAGTGAACAAAACACAGCCATAAGTGTAGTTAAATGTTGAAGAGGGAGGCAGAAGGATCAATATGAGTGATACAGCGTGAGAGAGACCGGACTGCCAACGCTGGCTGTGAACGTAGAAAGGAGCCATGAGCCAACACGGTGGCAGCCTTTAGAAGCTGGCATCGATGAGGAAACTGCTTTTCCCCTAAGCTGCGAGAAGGAATGCGGCCCTGCTGACATCTTGAGTTTAGCCCCGTGAATCCAACTTCCAGCTTCTGACCTCCCAAACCGTTAAGATAAGAAATTTCTGTTGCCTTAAGCCACTAAGTTTGTTTGGCAATTTGTTACAGCAGCAATTAGAAACTAATATATCAAATGTAAGAAACTGTCAACATTTTCCTTAGACTAAGATACAGAGTTAGGAGTATTCCTCCTGGTTTTGTTGTAAACATGTTTGCATACATTTTAAGCACTTATTTTTGTTTTCTTCCCTCTTATTCCTATATCATTTAAGATATATTAATGACGATTAACTTTAGATCACATTTTTTAGAATATAAAAAAGAAGAGTTAACATTACCTACAGCAGAGGATAAACTAGAAAGGGAGAATCCTGGGGCTGATGGAGTATACCCACAAAGGAAACAAACTTGGAAGAGAGGCCCCCTTCCCAAGGCCAGGATTCAGCTTCTACTACTAAAGAAATCCACTGGACAGAGATTTGGGTGCTGTTCTGATCCACAGGTGACTGGAGCAGAGGCTGGCAAGCAAGGAATTTCAGTTGGAACCAGAGAGCCAGGAACACTCTTCTGGGGTACATGCAAACAGAGGCTGGCAAACTAGAAACCTTGGCTAAGACTCACCAGGAATTCAGCTTCTGGGGATTCTGCAAGGGAAGCCATCCACAAGAGGGGGAAGACATCCACAAGAGGTACTGCACCTCAGAAGTTGGTGTAAAGCCACCAAAGGAGATGCTGGGTAGAGACCCCTGCAGGAAGGTGCTGTGTTCTGTTGGGCACTGGACTCTGTAGGCTACTCACACGCATGCTGCAGGAGCCTGGCCTGAAGCTGGCCCAAGGAAGGCGGTGCTAGAAGCAGCACATGGGTGAACACAAAGGACACGCTTTCTCCTGCCATGTCCCTCCAGCGCCCTCTACTGACAAAGCTTAATAGCCCATCAGCTGCAAAGGAGAGATGCTTATAAAACCCAGCTCCAGAACAGCGGGTTTAGAGCTGAGCAAGCAAAAGGATGAATTTGGAGCTGACAGCAATATCTTGATAATTGGAACACTGTCAAAACCATTCTCTTTATGTGTTTGCATTTGTATGTTCATCATACAAAATGGATTTGTAAACCAACTTCCCAGGGATCTAAACCCTAAGGTTTCTCTAGACATCACCATCACTACGACCATGTTCAGAGAATTTCAAGGCAATGAAAAACATTTCCTGAGACTTGCTCTAGGACAGATGCTCGCACACATTATCTCCCTGATGCAGGATGACACAATCTTCATTGTTATATATATGTATGTGTGTGTGAAGTCACTCAGTCGTGTCCGACTCTTTGCGACCCTGTGGACTGTAGCCCACCAGGCTCTTCTGTCCATGGGATTCTCCAGGCAAGAATACTGGAGTGGGTTGCCATTTCCTTCTCCAAGGGATCTTCCCAACCCAGGGATCGAACCCAGGTCTCCTGCATTGCAGGCAGACGCTTTATCCTCTGAGCCACCAGGGAAGCCCTAAGTACTTATATAAGCATTACGTAAGTACTTGCTTTGTTGTTAGTTGCTAAGTCGTGTCCAATACTTTTGTGATCCCATGAACTGTAGCCCCCCAGGCTCCGGAATGGGTTGCCATTTCCTTCTCCAGGGCATCTTCCTGACCTAGGGATCAAACCACATCTCTTGCATTGGCAGATGGGGTCTTTACCATTGAGCCATCAGGTAACTAACTACATGCTATTCTTTTTATTTTAACAAGCATATGATGAAGTTCCAGAACACACAGCTATTAAGCGATGGATATAAAAACCTGAACATAGGACCAACTAACTAGAAAATTGCTGCTCTTCACTAACTCAGCCTGACTTTATCACCAAGAGACTAATTTTTGTGTAATGTGCTAAGAAATTCCATGTACTAGGCAAAAAATGTGGTTCCTCAACTACGGTCCTGCCTTTGTGAAATCCTGCTAGCAAGAATTTTTAGGATGACATCTTATCTGAGAAAGCATTTAAAAATTCAATAGATGTTATGGTTTTCTTTAAGAAATTTGATAGCTTCATCCTGATTACATTAAAAGTGCAGTTGTACTCATCTCTGCCTCTATGAGATTTTATCAGCTTAACATCTGCGGAGCACTAAGTAAATGTTAGGCATTAACTAAGTTAGGCATTCTGCTAAATTCTGTGCATGCCTCTTCCTGTGTAATCTTTGCCACAGTCCAGTGAGTAGGGATTACGAGCCCCATTTTCAGATGAAAACTGAGACTGGAGAAGTTGAATAATTTGACCAAGTCATCATACAAGTGGTGGCACTGGAATTTGAATCCAAAATAGATCTGCCTCCAGAGCTCAAGTTCATAATCATGAGGCCAGGGTTCATCTAGTCAAACCTGTGTTGTACAATTTATTTCAAATATTCTAGATTTTTAAGTTTGAAAAACATAAAATGGGCTTAATATATTAATAAAAGAAACTGGGCCTTTGAGATTATTAGACTTCTTTAAGAATGTTAGGGATCCCTGGTGGCTCAGAGGTTAAAGCGTCTGTCTACAGTGTGGGAGACCTGGGTTCTATCCCTCAGTCAGGAAGATCCCTTGGAGAAGGAAATGGCAACCCACTCCAGTATTCTTGCCTGGAGAATCCCACGGATGGAGGAGCCTGGTGGGCTATAGTCCACGGGGTCGCAAAGATAGGGGGAGCCCATTTCTAACCATTAGACTAGCAGGAAAAGAGTTTCTTATATAGTACCCCTTGAAAGTGAAAGTGAAAGTGAAGTCGCTCAGTCATGTCTGACTCTTTGCGATCCTATGGACTGCAGTCTACCAGGCTTCTCTGTCTATGGGATTTTCCAGGCAAGAGTACTGGAGTGGGTTGCCATTTCCCCTTACCCATCTTCATTAATTTCAAGTGAGGTAGGACAGACCCGTAGGTTTGGGCTTCTCTGGTGGCTCAATGGTAAAGAATCCACCTTCCAATGCAGGAGACACGGATTCGATCCCTGGGTCAGGAAGATTCCTTGGAGGAGGAAATGGCAACCCACTCACTCCAGTACTTTTGCCTGGGAAATCCCATGGACAGAGGAGCCTAGAGGGATTGATGCTGAAGCTAAAGCTCCAATACTTTGGCCACCTGATGTGAAGACCCAGCACATTGGGAAAAAACCCTGATGCTGGGAAAGATTGAGGGCAGGAGGAGAAGGGGGTGACAAAGGATGAGATGGTTGGGTGGCATCACCGACTCAATGCACACGAGTTCGAGCAAGCTCCTGAAGAGTGAATGACAGGGAAGCCTGGCGTGCTGCAGTCCATGGGATCGCAAAGAGTCGGTCACCACGGAGGGACTGAACACCAAACAATAACAAAGGATTTCTACAGGCCTTTCAATCTGTGGACATGGGTCAATTATAATATCTTCCTAGGACTTCAGGCAGCTCCATGGCTAGGTCTGCACGTGCTAGGTCACATCAATCGTTCAACCCTATGGACTATAGCCCTCCAGCCTTCTCTGTCCAAGGGATTCTCCAAGCAAGAATACTGGAGTGGTTGCCATGCCCTTCTCCAAGTTGCTAGGTCTAAAAGTTGTAATGACTAAGAGATGGTAATTACTGTTCTAATTAATGGAAATTTCACCTCCCAATTCCCAGACTTCTCTGAATAAACTCCTCCATTCTGTTCAAGTATCATACCACACGGTGGCAGCCTCGTTTCTTGTTTTCTCTTCTGTATTTTCAAGGCCGAAATCCTCAGTATTACTGAATGAGTAGTGGGGTTGAGAAAAAATCAACTGATTTAGGACCAAGTTTCAGAAGGAAACTAGTGGGAGGGGGCGGGGGGTGGGGAAGTGTGGGCCTTAGTTGCCTTATTTATGAAACTGAATTAATCTCTAAAGTCTCTTCAAAGCTCTGATTTATGATTCCGAAGCTGACTTGACACTGAACTTGAATCTACTAAGACTGAGAGAGGAGGATGATGAGACAAAGCCTTCAGGAGCAAGCTGACAAGCACAGGCAAAGAGTAAGATGAGAAAGGGCATGAAGTGAGGTGCTCCCAGCATCTTTCAGTTGGAACATAAGAAAACAAGTTCAGCAAACCTCTTTGAATGTTTGAGGGTCTCCTGGGCAAAACAAATTAAGGAGACTGCGATGGAGGTTATACATGAGCTGGAAAACACTGGTTGCGTTTAATTCCCAGATCCTAAAAAAGGTACTTAAAACCAATCATTATATATAAAACTACCACCTCAGAGGAAAACCAGAAAGAATTAATTCCCAATGAAAATAACTCTAACAGCTGCTCCTAGGACAAATACAAAAACATTCTAATTCAATCATGGCATGGTTTCGGGGGAAAACCAATACCTAATCAATAATGTTATAGCTCTTCTGAAGAAAAAATAAGTTAATAGGAAGATAGTAGTCTGCATGGTGTCTAAAAAAGGGGAAACAGAGAGGAAGTCATAATGTCTTCTGTAGCATTGTTTAGGAGAGAAGGTCTTGATCTCATTACATATATATTTGGATCCATTTGAGGTTAACGTCTTTTTTTCAGCTTTCTTGGGGTTTCTTCTGTATTTCTTTTCTAACTTGATACTTCCTTAATGACTTTTCAGGCTTTATTCCTTAGAGCAAGTAAATAGCTTGTTAATTGTGATAGCTAAAACTTCTGTAGCTCTATTAATTTTTATTTCTTTATCACTAATTCAGAGATTAGCATATCAGCTCTGATATAAATTTGTAAGTTTCTCATCATATATCTATTAAGTTTGTGCATATCTTCCCAATATTAATATGGCTACTAGTTTTTAATGGTTAATATATTTCTGGAACCATTTGAATTTTTTAGTTTGCCTTCTTTCTGTTCTTTAACTATAAAAAATATTTTGGAAACAATATAGTTTCTCTTTTCTTAAAAACTTTTTAATCCACCAGAAAAGTCTCTTTTTGTAAAACTGATGAGCTTAATATATTTATACACAGAATATAGTTGAACTATTCTTAATCTTTGGAGAATTTTGAGCATTACTTTACTAGCATGTGAGATGAGTGCAATTGCGCCGTAGTTTGAGCATTCTTTTGCATTGTCTTTCTTTGGAATTGGAATGAAAACTGACCTTTTCCAGTCCTGTGGCCACTGCTGGGTTTTCCAAATTTGCTGGAATATTGAGTGCAGCACTTTCACAGCATCATCTTTCAGGATTTGAAACAGCTCAACTGGAATTCCATCACCTCCACTAGCTTTGTTTGTAGTGATGCTTTCTTTTTTTTTTAATTTTATTATTATTTTATTTATTTTTTTTTAATTTAAAAATCTTTAATTCTTACATGCGTTCGCAAACATGCACCCCCCTCCCACCTCCCTCCCCACAACATCTCTCTGGGTCATCCCCATGCACCAGCCCTAAGCATTGTAGTGATGCTTTCTAAGGCCCACTTGACTTCACATTCCAAGATGTCTGGCTCTAGATTAGTGATAACACCATCATGATTATCTGGGTTGTGAAGATCCTTTTGTACAGTTCTTCTGTGTATTCTTGCCACCTCTTCTTAATATCTTCTGCTTCTGTTAGGTACATACCATTTCTGTTGTTTATCGAGCCCATCTTTGCATGAAATTTTCCCTCTGTATCTCTAATTTTCTTGAAGAGATCTCTAGTCTTTCCCATTCTGTTGTTTTCCTCTATTTCTTTGCATTGATCGCTGAAGAAGGCTTTCTTATCTCTTCTTGCTACTCTTTGGAACTCTGCATTCAGATGCTTATATCTTCCCTTTTCTCCTTTGCTTTTCACCTCTCTCCTTTTCACAGCTATTTGTAAGCACCCCCCCACCCCAGCCATTTTTCTTTTTTGCATTTTTTTTTTCATGGGGATGGTCTTGATCCCTGTCTCCTGTACAATGTCACAAACCTCATTCTATAGCTCATCAGGCACTCTATCTATCAGATCTAGGCCTTGAAATGTATTTCTCACTTCCACTGAATGATCATAAGGAATTTGATTTAGGTCATACCTGAATGGTTTAGTGGTTTTCCCTACTTTCTTCAATTTGAGTCTGAATTTGGTAATAAGGAGTTCATGATCTGAGCCACAGTCAGCTCCTGGTCTTGTTTTTGATGACTGTATAGAGCTTCTCCATCTTTGGCTGCAAAGAATATAATCAATCTGATTTCAGTGTTGACCATCTGGTGATGTCCATGTGTAGAGTCTTCTCTTGTGTTGTTGTGCTGTGGAAAATTCTGAAAGAGATGGGAATACCAGACCACCTAACGTGCCTCTTGAGAAATCTGTATGCAGGTCAGGAAGCAACAGTTAGAACTGGACATGGAACAACAGGCTGGTTCCAAATAGGAAAAGGAGTACGTCACGGCTGTATATTGTCACCCTGCTTATTTAACATCTATGCAGAGTACATCATGAGAAACGCTGGACTGGAAGAAACACAAGCTGGAATCAAGATTGCTGGGAGAAATACCAATCATCTCAGATATGCAGATGACACCACCCTTATGGCAGAAAGTGAAGAGGAGCTAAAAAGCCTCTTGACAAAAGTGAAAGAGGAGAGCGAAAATGTTGGCTTAAAGCTCAACATTCAGAAAACGAAGATCATGGCATCTGGTCACATCACTTCATGGGAAACAGATGGGGAAATGGTGGAAACAGTGTCAGACTTTATTTTGGGGCTCCAAAATCACTGCAGATGGTGACTGCAGCCATGAAATTAAAAGACGCTTACTCCTTGGAAGAAAAGTTATGACCAACCTAGATAGCATATTCAAAAGCAGAGACATTACTTTGCCGACTAAGGTCCATCTAGTCAAGGCTATGGTTTTTCCAGTGGTCATGTATGGATGTGAGATTTGGACTGTGAAGAAGGCTGAGCGCTGAAGAATTGATGCTTTTGAACTGTGGTGTTAGAGAAGACTCTTGAGAGTCCCTTGGACTGCGAGGAGATCCAACCAGTCCATTCTGAAGGAGATCAGCCCTGGGATTTCTTTTGGAAGGAATGATGCTAACGCTGAAACTCCCATACTTTGGCCACCTCATGCAAAGAGTTGACTCATTGGAAAAGACTCTGATGCTGGGAGGGACTGGGGGCAGGAGGGGAAGGGTTCGACCGAGGATGAGATGGCTGGATGGCATCACGGACTCGATGGAGGTGAGTCTGAGTGAACTCCCGGAGATGTTGATAGACAGGGAGGCCTGGCATGCTGCGACTCATGGGGTCACAAAGAGTCGGACACCACTGAGCAACTGAACTGAACTGAACTGATCTTTAATCTATTACTATATTTTCTGATTTTTTTGCATGTGAGGTTAAGCCATTTACGTGTATTATGCTTACTGGAAATTTAGAATGTGTTTCTTCTATGTTCTCTTTTGTTTTACTATATGTTTTTTCTCTCTTGACTTTCTTTATATCCATTTAATTATTTATTTGTTTTGTTGTTTAATTTTTGCCTTCTACTAGATGGGAATTTATAGTCTTTTCTACTGTTTATAATAGCAGTAGTCTTCTAGTAATCTTACTTAACAACTCATCAATACTTAATGTTACACATACCTTAACTCCTCTTTTAAACAATACAAGTCTAAGGATGCTCTTTTTCCATCAGCTTCCACTGTGCTCCCCCAACTTATGCTTGCATGCTAACTGGCTTTAGTCTGCCTCTGCAGTCCTATGGATTGTAGCCTGCAAGAATCCTGGAGTGGACTGCCATGCCCAACTCCAGGGAATCTTCCCAGCCAGGGACTGAAACTTCTACTCCTGCAGCTTCTGCATTGCAGGTGGATTCTTCACCAATGAGTGACTGGCAAAGCCCCCAACTTAACTATTCAGTTCAGTTCAGTTCAGTTCAGTCGCTCAGTCATGTCCGACTCTTTGCGACCCCACGAATTGTGACCCCACTAATTGCAGCACTCCAGGCCTTCCTGTCCATCACCAACGCCCTGAGTTCACTCAAACTCATGTCATCGAGTTGGTGATGCCATCCAGCCATCTCATCCTCTGTTGTCCCCTTTCCTCCTGCCCTCAATCCCTCCCAGCATCAGAGTCTTTTCCAATGAGTCAACTCTTCGCATGAGGTGGCCAAAGTATTGGAGTTTCAGCTTTAGCATCATTCCTTCCAAAGAAATCCCAGGGCTGATCTCCTTCAGAATGGACTGGCTGGATCTCCTTGCAGTCCAAGGGACTCTCAAGAGTCTTCTCCAACACCACAGTTCAAAAGCATCAATTCTTCAGTGCTCAGCCTTCTTCACAGTCCAACTTTTGCATCCATACATGACCACTGAAAAATCACAGCCTTGACTAGATGGACCTTTGTTGGCAAAGTAATGTCTCTGCTTTTGAATATGCTATCTAGGTTGGTCGTAACTTTTCTTCCAAGGAGTAAGCGTCTTTTAATTTCATGGCTGCAGTCACCATCTGCAGTGATTTGGGAGCCCCAAAAAATAAAGTCTGACACTGTTTCCACCATTTCCCCATCTGTTTCCCATGAAGTGATGGGACCAGATGCCATGATCTTCGTTTTCTGAATGTTGAGCTTTAAGCCAACATTTTCGCCCTCCTCCTTCACTTTCATCAAGAGGCTTTTTAGCTCCTCTTCACTTTCTGCCATAAGGGTGGTGTCATCTGCATATCTGAGGTGATTGATATTTCTCCCAGCAATCTTGATTCCAGCTTATGTTTCTTCCAGCCCAGCATTTCTCATGATGTACTCTGCATAGAAGTTAAACAAGCAGGGTGACAATATACAGCCTTGACATACTCCTTTTCCTATTTGGAACCAGTCTGTTGTTCCAAGTCCAGTTCTAACTGTTGCTTCCTGACCTGCATATAGGTTTCTCAAGAGGCAGGTCAGGTGGTCTGGTATTCCCATCCCTTTCAGAATTTTCCACAGTTGATTGTGATCCACACAGTCAAAGGCTTTGGCATAGTCAATAAAGCAGAAATAGATGTTTTTCTGGAACTCTCTTGGTTTTTCCATGATCCAGTGGATGTTGGCAATTTGATCTCTGGTTCCTCTGCCTTTTCTAAAACCAGCTTGAACATCTGGAAATTCACAGTTTATGTATTGCTGAAGCCTGGCTTGGAGAATTTTGAGCATTACTTTACTACCATGTGAGATGAGTGCAATTGTGAGGTAGTTTGAGCATTCCTTGGCATTGCCTTTCTTAGGAATTGGAATGAAAACTGACCTTTTCCAGTCCTGAGGCCACTGCTGAGTTTTGCAAATTTGCTGGCATATTGAGTGCAGCACTTTCACAGCATCATCTTTCAGGATTTGAAATAGCTCTACTGGAATTCCATCACCTCCACTAGCTTTGTTCGTAGTGATGCTTTCTAAGGCCCACTTGACTTCACATTCCAGGATGTCTGGCTCTAGGTGAGTGATCACACCATCGTGATTATCTAGGTCATGAAGATCTTTTTTGTATAGTTCTTCTGTGTATTCTTGCCACCTCTTCTTAACATCTTCTGCTTCTGTTAGACCCATACCATTTCTGTTGTTTATCGAGCCCATCTTTGCATGAAATGTTCCCTTGGTATCTCTAACTTTCTTGAAGAGATCTCTAGTCTTTCCCATTCTGTTGTTTTCCTCTACTTCTTTGCATTGATAGCTGAAGAAGGCTTTCTTATCTCTTCTTGCTACTCTTTGGAACTCTGCATTCAGATGCTTATATCTTTCCTTTTCTCCTTTGCTTTTCACTTCTCTTCCTTTCACAGCTATTTGTAAAGCCTCCCCAGACAGCCATTTTTCTTTTTTGCATTTCTTTTCCATGGGGATGGTCTTGATCCCTGTCTCCTGTACAATGTCACGATCCATTGTTCATCAGGCACTCTATCTATCAGATCTAGTCCCTTAAATCTACTTCTCACTTCCACTGTACAATCATAAGGGATTTGATGGCATAAAATTTCTAAAAGTACACAATTTTTCCACCACTAGAGGGCAACATACATTTTCAAGATTATTTTGTATATTTCAAAATAATGTTATTATTTATCTAAGCTGTGAATTGAATTATTTATCAAATGACCAAATAAAGTTTATTTCAAGGAGGTGATCTAAGGACATATTTACCTCCTTAGTCTTTCAAAATCCAAGTAAATTAACAGGAAAAAAATATAAAAATTAATTCAGAGCACTGAGAAGAAGTCTATGATGCCAGAAGACTAGAGCAGTGAGGAATTTCTGAACCACACAAAGGTGTCACCCTACAGTGTTAAGTCTGAATAGGAATAGGATGGCAGGAGGTGGCAGACTAAAGGATACTTCACTTCATGTGGGTTGTGTGAATGTCTACTGAGAAGTGTATTCATGTATTACCTGGTAGAATGAAAGATTACACAGTCATTTTAAAACAAACTATATGGATAGAGATTTAATAACCTAACAGAGCTGAGAATCCTTGAGACCCAGGCTAATACTTTGGTTTCAAAATAGAGAATAAGTTTCTGTTGTTTTAAACCACCAAGTTTGTGGTACTTCGTTATGGCAGGCCTAGAAAATGAATGCAACCTTGACAGCTTCAATATAAAATAAAAGTGGGGAGGAGAGAAAAGGAAATGATTAGTAAATACAAACAACCATATGGATATAAAAAGCTAATGGATAACATACAAAGATACTACAGTCCCTGGTTCTGTAGCTGTTCAGGAGACCATAATTCCTATCTATGGCTTTCATTTTCCACTACCTATTCTGTATTTCCCATGCCTTCAGTCAGAACCTCAACTGGTCGGGATTCTTTGCTTGGTGAAATGACCCAAATCTTCATTTCCAAAGATTCTGAGTCCTCAAGAAAAGTACTTTTTATTTTTTGTTGATTTAATTTTTCATTAGCCTTAATATTAGACATGAAAGTACTAAGCGGTTACCCGGAAAATCTTCTGGGTTCCAGACTCTGGTCCTTGCCCTCACTTTTAGAGTAAGAAAGCCAATTTCCCCTTGGTAACCAGGACCAATCACTCCAGTCTGAAGATTATGCCATTTTTGTTTTGGTGGTATAAGGAACCCCAAATGACCAGTTGGTAGCCTCGTCATTCAATGTAGTGGAATCATAGCATATCCTGAAGGTGCATTCTCTCCATGGGGACTAAGATCTCCATACCAGCAGCAGCAAAGTTTTTAGGTAAGGGAAGAAAAATCCTGAGAGCAGACTGTTAGGTGAAATTGTGAAAAGAGACACTCACTGCCACACCTTGATTCAAATGGATTCTGCCTATGAGAGGGAGAAAGCCATATAATGGTCTCTGATTCAAAACATAATTCGGTCAAACAGAATCCCATTTTTCCAGAGTACTGCTTCCCAAATGACCATAACAGTGTCATTAGTAAGTCATTTTAATGTTCATTTAAGCCAGTTGCTTCCAAGTGATGGCATATGTGGTAAGGTCAGTTAATTCCATAGACATGGACCCACAGCTACACTTCCTTTGCCCTGAACCAAGTACCCTGATTAGATGCAGTGTTGTGTGTAATACACCAGTGGTAGATAAATTACTTTGTGACTTCAGAGTGGTGTTGGCAGAAACATTAAGAGTAGTCAAGACCAAACCATTTCTAGAACATGTAATTATTCTAATGAGGACAAATCTTTGCTCTCTCAATGATGGAAGAGGTCCAATGTAATCAACCTGCCAGATGGCTGGTTCATCATCCTGGGGACCAGGACCATATCAGAGACTCAGTGTTGTTTCTCTGCTCTTGACAAGTTAGGCATTTGGCAGCAGTGTCAGCAAGATGACCCTCACCATGGGGAAATCCAGGTCGCTGAGCACATGCACAGCCTGCATCCCTGCCGCCACAGCCACTCTGTCCACAAGCCCACAGAGGAAGCTCCGAGGTGGCTGGGCAAATCAGAGTGTGCCATTTTGTCCACCTAATTATTGACAGTCTCCTCTACAGCAGGTACCCTTAGTATACATTCAAATGAGACACAAATATCTTCACAGTCCGCTCCCATTCAGAGAAATCCATCCATATCCAATACTTCTTTCCCATACTTCCTCATCTCCAATCTTCCAGTCCCATTCCATCTAGAAAAACCATTAGCAACTGCCCATTCTGGTCATTTCTTACATCAGATATGGCAGATAAACATACTATTCAAATTATGCCCACTTAAAAGATTTTCCTTCACCCTTGACTGTCCTGCAGACCCCTGAGAGGAGCTGGGGACGCCACTGTGCTGCCAGAGGTGGATTCTAGAAAAGTCTCCTATGCTTCAGGTGCCTGGCAGGGAAGCAAAATTTTTTCCTCCTTCAGTGTCACTCCAGCCCTTTTTCTACTGACAAAGCTTAACACTGTGATAGTTAACAAAAGAAGAATATTTACTGTGTCAAGACCCACCTTCATAGAACAGTCACACAGAGTGAATTTGGAACTGAGAGTCATAACTCAATCACAGTACAGTTATTATATAATCATCCTACCTCAGCTCAGAAACCCACCGCTCTGTCAACCACTGTGGCTACTGTACCTCCTATTTGGATTTGCATTAGATTGGAGGTAGGTAAAGAGTAAAAGTTGTTGCCCCAAATAGAAGGAAAGAGTACTCTTCCCAAAAGAAGACAGCAGTTCTGGGTTGACAAAACAATAAATGGTCCCTTCACATCACACTTGGCTGCATAATAAACACACACACACAGAGTTTTCTCCATATTTATAGTTTCTCTTGACATAAAGTGATGATCTCATAAGAAATTGAAAATGTACTCAATTCCTACCCAGTGGAAGGAGAAAACTCAAAGTTATATCCAGCACAAATTCAGAGTTTTTGGGTGTAGTCAGTCTTAACAGGTCCAGATGTAGCTAACTGATGAATAATAAATTTTCCCCAACATACAAATATACAATAAAGGAGGTGGAGGTGGGATAACAAAAACTAAAGAGAAAGGGTAAAAAGGAGACACAACATGTGATGGCTGTGAGATCACATCATATCCTGTTGGACAAGAGTAACAAGCAGAGAACTGAGTATCTCTGGTGAGCCAAAGTGCCCAGATTTCTTTTATCTATTATCCTCAAAGACCCTGCCCTAGAGGAGTGGTAAGAAGGAATCTCCTAGGACTGCCTCAGCAATTGAATTCATCTTCCTTTAGAGACGGAGAATGGGACATTGTCTTTGAGGCAGTACACAGGTTGGTAGATGCCTTTTGCCAGGGTGAGGACTTTCTGGCAACACCTTCAAACTTACCTGGCTGCCAGTCAATGTCATTTGGGGGAAATCCATTAGCTTGTTATCAGAAATCTCACTGAGACATAAGCTTTGAATATGGACTCTGCCCTTCCTGTTTCTAGCTCTTGCAAACTGACCTGGCAACTTCACCAACCTCCCTAGATCTCTATTCACTGTCTTTGCCATAGACACTATCTGATCACAGAGGAAGGGAACAGCTGGTATCATAAAATCAGGTTACAGTATCAGACTCTGTCCCATAAGTTGCACATTACTTAACTGGCAAACTGGAATTACTCTTTCAACTGGGTACAGAGTGTATAACAGGAGATATTCAAGAAGAATTCTGAGAAATGAGGATCCCTGACACCACTGCTCTGCTTGATCACTGCATTCATAGTTAGTGTGTTAACTTCATGTGGGGCAGAAAATTTTGTCATTTCAATTGGCAGAGTAGATATTATCTGATCTCTACTAGTGTAGGATAACTAAACAGCTGGCAGAAAAGACTCCTCTTAACAATGCTGTTTCAGTACCATTCCACTACTGCTTGTCTCTTCAGAAAGCTATACTGAACAGTTTTTCTATATCAAAGCACTAAAGGAGATAAGTCAACATATTTCAATAGCCTGATTTTCTTTTTATAGCCAAGTTCATAAAACTGGAGCCTTAATGGGCATAACTATGGTAAAGAATCAGATTTGTTACCAACCCAATACAAATATTTCTATAAATACAAAGTTGCATGTTTAGATGTAACAGTAATGTCAGATTACTGAAAGTTTCAAAATGTTCCTCTTGATTTCTATAACTATTTCATTGCTGATCAGTACAGTTTACAGATGGGCTTTTGCCTTTATATCACATTTTAAACAGCGTTTATCCAACTTATAAAGCTTACTATTTTACCAGCCTAAATATCAATTTCTGTATTAATCAAGAGTCTTGGTTTGGCACAATGAGGTACCGTCTTACACCGGTCAGAATGGCTGTTATCAAAAAGTCTACAAACAATAAATGCTGGAGAGGGTGCGGAGAAAAAGGAACCCTCTTACACTGTTGGTGGGAATGCAAACTAGTACAGCTACTATGGAGAATAGTGTGGAGATTCCTTAAAAAACTGGAAATAGAACTGCCTTATGACCCAGCATTCCCACTGCTGGGCATACACACCAAGAAAACCAGAACTGAAAGAGACACATGTACCCCCAATGTTCATTGCAGCACTGTTTCCAATAGCCAGGACATGGAAGCAACCTAGATGTCCACTGGCAAACGAATGGATAAGAAAGCTGTGATACATATATACAATGGAATATTACTCAGCTATTAAAAAGAATGCATTTGAGTCAGTTCTGATGAGGTGGATGAAACTGGAGAGTATTTTACAGAGTGAAGTAAGTCAGAAAGAAAAACACCAATACAATATATTAACACATATATATGGAATTTAGAAAGATGGTAACAATGACCCCATATGCGAGACAACAAAGAGACACAGATGTAAAGAACAGACTTTTGGACTCTGTGGGAGAAGGCCAGGGTGGGATGATTTGAGAGAATAGCATTGAAACATGTGTATCATCGTATGTGAAACAGATCACCAGCCCAGGTTTGATGCATGAGACAGGGTGCTCAGGGCTGGTGCACTGGGATGACCCTGAGGGATGGGATAGGAAGGGAAGTGGGAGGGAGGTTCAGGATGGGGAACACATGTACACCCATGGCTGATTCATGTGAATGTATGGCAAAAAACACCACAATAATGTAATTAGCCTCCAATTAAAATAAATAATATATATATATATTTTTAAAAAGAGTCTTGGTTTGGAACATATGCTGTATATTCTAACTTTTCCTGGCACCTGGATAATAAATAATATTATAGCCTTACCTGGATCTTGACCAATGGAGCACATTATAAGACTAGTGAAGCCCATGGGCTTTATCTCATTGTCTTCTTTCACCTTGAAATGAATTCCTTGGTCAGTAAAGTCGTGTTCTAAAGCTAAAGCATTCAACAAGTCTATGGGGAATGGTGGTTGTTGTTTAGTCGCTAAGCCAGGTCCAACTGTTTGCAACCCCTCCTCTGTCCATGGGTTTTTCCAGGCAAGAATACTGTAATGGGCTGCCATTTCCTTCTCTATAGAGAATGGTGCCTGCAGTAAAATCAAACCCAATTCCAGAATGAGGAAATAATATAATGAGGCAAATTCCTGACCTGTCTGTGACAAAAGGGGAGTCCAAAGCAGTTGACATGCTTGATACCAGCTATATTGCTGGTCTCTTGTAAAGAAGGTGACAGGTAAAGACCTTAGTCATGGTTACCGTAAAGCTGACTTATCCACAGTGGCAGTGATCATTGGAATAGAGCCTTTCTCCTGCCATTTCCTTGGTAAATCAGACCATGCCACTCTACCACTTAAAACCCTTCAGTTCCCCCAACATTTGAAAGAAAATTCAAACTCTCTTACACATGGTCTGGAAGTCACTGAAGGTACAAGCCTTAGTTTCTTGTCAGCTTTGTCTCATGTCCGATTCCCCTTGCACTCACTGATCATGATGCCCCATCCAGGCTACTCAGTTCAGTTCGATTCAGTCGCTCAGTCGTGCCCGACTCTTTGCGACCCTGTGAATCACACCACGCCAGGCCTCCCTGTCTATCACCAACTCCCAGAGTTCACTCAAACTCATGTCCATTGAGTTAGTGATGCCATCCAGCCATCTCATCCTCTGTCGTCCCCTTCTCCTCCTGCCCCAAATCCCTCCCAGCATCAGAGTCTTTTCCAATGAGTCAACTCTTCTCATGAGGTGGCCAAAGTATCGGAGTTTCAGCTTCAGCATCAGTCCTTCCAATGAACACCCAGGACTGAACTCCTTTAGGATGGACTGGTTGGACTTCCTTGCAGTCCACGGGACTCTCAAGAGTCTTCTCCAGCACCACAGTTCAAAAGCATCAATTCTTCTATGCTCAGTTTTCTTCACAGTCCAACTCTCACATCCATACATGACCACTGGAAAAACCATAGCCTTGACTAGACAGACTTTTGTTGGCAAAGTAATATCTCTGCTTTTGAATATGCTATCTAGGTTGGTCATAACTTTCCTTCCAAGGAGTAAGTATCTTTTAATTTCATGGCTGCAATCTCCCACACAGATAGCTCTAGCCTGTCTTGTTCCCTCCGCCTGGAACACTGTGCACCCCTTCCATTCCCCCTCAGATAACAACCTGAAAGTCATCTCCCCACTACTCCACAGTCATGACTCTCTAACCCAGCCTCTTGCTTGCTGTCTTCATTACACCTAATACAAGCTATAATTATTTAATACTGTTCAAAGAATAAATGACTATAGAAACTGAAACAGATCAAAGTTCCATAATTCTACAGTGTCTTTAAATGCTCACATATTTTACTGAATATTCAGAGTAGGAAGGAAAAGATCTATAGGCATCCTTGGAGACCCCATAAATAGGGAAATACTCAAATGGTTGCCTCCTCCCCAACCCCTCAGAAGTCAGCCCAAGTCATCTATTTCAAAAAGAACTGTGGTATTAGCATGATTCATGGCGGATGCACACCAACCAGAGGCCAGGTATTCATGAGGCCCTTAGGGCCTTTTATTAAAATTAGAGCTGCCCACTGGTCTCATCCAGGGAGAGGCTTTTAACTGCAGCCCAACTCTGAGCAGAGGCCTGTGCCGGCCCGCCTGGGAGTGGGACTCGGGGGCGCGGCGGGTATCCGCACCGCTGCTTCGCGCTCCCGGACCGTTAGTCCGGTCTCGCTCTCGCAGGCAGCACCCTTCAAGTGGCCCCCGAGGGGCCCCGAGGGCCCAAGCGCGGCCGTTCAAACTGGCGAAGTGTGCGCCTCTGGGAGTCCCCCGGGTCATTCCAGGGCCACTTGGGCGCGGAGCCGCGGAAGGGTCTCATTCCTCAGGCGCTCGGCTTCCGTGTGAGCAGAGCCGCCGCCGCCGCCGCCTCTGCTCAGCAGCCCGGACCCAGCGTGCAGCGGCCCTCTCCCTCCTCCCATCCTTCTTGGATCCGGCTACACGGCTTAAAAGCCTCTCAAGTGCTTCCCGACTTCCAAGGCAGAGTCCTGACCGCAAACCCAAGTTGAGTATGGAATATCAAAGGGGCAGGCGACAGAAATGTGACCTAACCCCTATTATCTATCACCTATCTATCTATCTATCTATCCATTCTTTTACCTGTCATATCCTATCACTGTATTTTAGGACTAGGATTAGCATTCCTTAACGAGAGTTTGATCACGTAAGTTAACGCGTTTAACCGAAAAAGCGGTCGGACTTTTTCAAAACAGAAAATGTATTCGTCAGAAGTAGAAAACAATTTTTAGTTGTTGAGGACCAGCTTCGCTAACTATATTGAATGGTGGACCTTTTCTATGAATTGAATGAGCTAACAGAAGTGGCACGGTTTTGCCCCACCCCCACCCCTCAAAATAAAAACCCTAAAGTCCGTTTATATTACACTGTATGCCAGAAATTACGTACTCATGTGTAACTACTAGCTAAAAATGTACAAGGGATGCACAGTTTTTTCGAAATCTTTCCAGGCGGTTCTCAAGCAAAAGAAATCTAGCTTATTACACACCTTTCCTCACTAACCCCACCTCGTCAAGCCCTTAGGCAGGCCGGGCCGACCCGGACACCAGGAAGGAGGAAGGGAAAGTGGAGGAAGAGGCGGGGGAAAGTGACGGGAGCAGTGAGAGCCGGATATGACTGGCTAGCGAGGAACCCAGGAGGGCTCTGTCCGGCGGCGCTCTAGCCGCCGAGCGTTGTCTCTATGCTCCCCCGCGTCTGGTCTATTTATTGTCGCGGGGAAGCAGCGGCCGCCCTGTACCCGGAACAACAAAGCACGAAAGACGGAGCCCGAGCCTTCGGGGCTCCTAGCAACCGGCCGGGGCAGGAGTTCCATGGAGACTGGGGAGCGTGCTCGCCTCATCATCATCCTTATCCTCCAGCTTATCCTTCGCGTCCGCCGCAACCGGCAGCAGCGCTGCCGCCGCGTCCTCTGCCGCCGCCCGCTCTTCCCACGGTAACCCGGTCGGCGACCCTGGGCGGGAGGGGTAGCGCGGGCTTCGGGGCTGCCCGAGTGCCGGTTGCGGGGCGTCTTGGCGCGGGGCGGGCTTGTGCGGAGCCGCGGGCATGCTGGTGATGGAGTGTGCGGGGGCGGATGCCTGGGCGAGGGGGAAGAGCAGCTCCGATGCGGGAAATTGGTCCAGCGGCCGAGGGAGGGTCCAGCTTTCAGGAGGACGGGGTGATATTTGGGGATCTCGTCTGGGATAACGGGGTGGGGGTGGGGCGTCACTGCCTGGGAACGTTATCCGGCGGGGTGTGGGATAAGAAGAGATATTTTTATTTCTTGGGTTAGCCACCACTGGGAAAGACTGGAGAAGGGAGATTCCCCATCTTTCTCTGTGGAGCCCTCACCCAGGGGACGAGAAATCGTGCAAAGATGCTAAAAGGGTCCGTTGCTTCCCAGAAAACTTCATGCGGCCTCGGCCGCGGCGGGAAGGCTCCCAAATAGCACCTTGGTCGTTCCTACTTTTGGCAATGCCTGCAGCACCTCCCCCCACCCTTTTTTTTTTTAATTTATTATTAGTAGTAGTATTAACCAGAATTAGGCTTGATGAAGGATCTGAAACTGAGGAGGATAAAATGGGTAGGACGTAGGACTAAGCAAGGTTGAGAACCGGGGTAAGAGCATAATAGCCAGTAAGAGGTCTAAAAGTAAATTCGATTGGAAACGACGGTTTTTAAACTCTCTCCTTCTGCTGAGATGTGCTTCTGCGGGCTCTGTCAGTGTGTTCATTGCAATAGGATTCAGACCGCAGCCAATCCACGTCTGTGAGCTCTCTGACTGCATCTGTCACCTGCAGTTCTAGAGAGACACTGGCAATTGACCAGCGTGGGCTTGGGTATTTAGGGTTAAGAAGAGTGACTTAAAATTGGCTCAAGGAAAGAAAAGGAAACAAGCTTGGTGTGATTTTTGTTTGCAGAGAGAATGACATTTTCCGTGGGGAAATTGAAAAAGAGAAATATGAGAAGGTTTAGCTAATTTAGCATAATCTGCAGCCTTTTGGAAAGTTTGAGAAAATGGCAGTTAAATCGAAAAAGGACTTTTATCATCGCTCTGTAGTTGAAAGAATTATTCACAGCTGATATCTTGCTTACCAGTTTGTGCCATCTCTTTAGGCCTTAGGCCTCTGTTTAATGGTTTTATGCTTCCCAAACCTTTCTAGGTCAGTAAATGAGGTTTTCCTGTGGCATACTGAAATGGCCATATATGCATGCTACAGTAATACTATTTTTGTGTCCAGCAGGAACAAAGCTCTTTAGTTGAAGATTAAAGATGAAAAGAAAATTGATAAATCACAGAAGCAATGATGTCAACCGTGGTTTCTCTTTGTCCCTTACTTTTTTTTTCCCTCTTACTTTTCCCCTAAGTCTGGCTTGTCTTAAGCAAAAACGTTTCATCCTGATCCCCCAAACCCCTGCTTTTGTATTCTGCCCTCAAAGTCAGTCTCTGAGACTATCATGATCTGCTGCTTTGTGCTCTTGATTGGTTGATGTCAGAATCGAGTTTTTGGCTGGGTATTTTCATGGAATTGAGGTACAGCATCTCTTATTAAACCAATTCCGTATATGTGCAAAGAGGTGGCAGATACCTTTAACAGAGATGCGAAATATAAATATTGTATGTGTGTTAAGTTGCTTCAGTCGTGTCTGACTCTGCACCTCTTTAGACTGCACCCTGCCAGGCTTCTCTGTCCATGGGATTCTCTAGGCAACGATACTGGAGTGGGTTGTGTGCCCTCCTTCAGAGGATCTTCCCAACCCAGGGATCGAACCTGCATCTTGCATTGTCAGGCAGATTCTTTACAACTGGCGCCACCTGGGAAGCCCGGGAGGTACAAACACTGGGAAACTTAAAATTGCATTTTAAACCTCTTGAGAAGAAAAACCTAATATTGTCATCTGTAGATTAGTGAGTCAAGGACTTTGGCTTACTGTCTTGTTTGAGGTTGTGCTGGGGGATGATGGCACTTGAGGTGCTGGAGGATATTCTTGGTTCATGTGAGATTCAGTGAGTTCCCTCTGCCTCAGGGCTGCTGTCACACTCACTTCATTTAGATCTTAATTGCGGCTGCCTCTTTCCTTTACCGCTTCTGTGTTTGAGGAAAAGGATTTAAGCCCCAGCTACCTCAGCTTCTTCCTTTATTAACAATCCCTGCTTTCCCTGCCGTCTGCTCCAATACTTGCAACATTTCATGTTGTCTTAGTTCCTCTCTTCACCTAATCATGTCCCAATCAAAAATGATTCCTTATGCTATTTGTATTATTTCCGTTTCGTAGGGAGTTTTCAACATATGTCCTTGGCCTGTGTATCCTTTTTGTTAACTTTGTCTGTTGCATTTTCCTTCTGTATCCCTCGGCTTATATTGAGAATGGAGTGTTCATGTCAGATGTTCCCTATTCATTCTGAACCAACAACTGTTGGTTGTATGGTATGACAGGTAAGAGCCTTATGCTGAGAATCAAGACTGTGCTGAAATAAGGCATGTAAAAATATTTGAACTTTTAGGAATAAAAGGTGTTACAGAAGTCCGAGTGGTAACACTGTAATTGAAGATGTAGTCACTTTTTTAAAAAAAAGATAAAGGATAAAGTACAGCTTGCTCTGTGTTGTTAATTGAACCTTAGATTTTCATAATTTGTACTCTAAAAACCTTGTCTTAACATCCAGCTTTTCAGATCATTTTGCATCTGAGTACTTGACTGAAATTATGCTTTGCCAAATTAGAGGGGAAAATTAAGTGAGTCCCATAATATTTTTTCATGTGTGGGAAATTGTCATATCAAAATTTTTGTAGATGTATATATAGAGAGAGACTGTATAGCATTTGCCATAAAGTAGAATGAATAAATAGAAAATTTACAGCTGAAAACTTCTGGAGAGTGTTCTTTCTTAGCATGGATGTGACACAGTATTTAAAAATCAGCAAATATTGTATAATTTAGTTAAGTGGGTATCAGGGCTGTTTTTTGGTGAAGGCCTATAATTACCTAGTGATTGATTTCTTTCTGTTGCATCATAGCCCATGTGATGAATAATTATTGCTGTGAAAAATAAAGTAAATGGATTTTAGAATTGATAATAGTAAAATGTTTCCACAGTGTTCTCAAAACCTGTAGTGCTTTGGCAATGTAGCTGTTTTGTGGCATTTGAATTAATAAATAAAGATTTCCTGAAATTTACACCCGTGTTTATTATGCCTTTAATATGTCTGATGCCATGTTGTGTAAAGCTGTATTAAAGGTGCCTCTCATCAGGTGCGTTTTGTGCACTTGTAGATAGCAGGGAAATGACATAGGTAGACACCAAAACATGACAAACACAAATCTGAATTTTAAAGCCTGTATTACATGCTTCCTGGTGCTAGACTTACTGGTGTATGGATTTCATCATGCCTGGTAAATTAGAAGTTTCTTGGGGATCAGGACTGTAAATTGCCATCCTGTTGTATGTTTGTGTGTGTGTGGGTTTTGAAGATTAATTAAAGGGTATACATATTTTATTTCTTTCCTTTCAGGGACTTATCTAGTAGATGAAGGGAACCGTTAGACATCTAATCTAATTAGTAATCTAATCCTGATGCCTAAAATTAAACTTTTATATTCGCTGTATATTCTAAGCAACAAAATTTCTCAAACATGATTAGGGCTTTTTTTAACCAATTCAAATAATAAAAAATAATGGTTTACTGCTTTGAGTTAATACTGTATTTGCTCTTGTCCCATGACTGTCACTTTGAGTAATTTCAAAAGGGTAAAAGAGTATATTTATCTGAGGTCTTCCCAGGCCATGTAGACAAATTTGATTCTTGTATTGTGACACAACCTTTGATTCAGAAGAAAAATGGAGTAAGTATGTTTGTATAGTTGTGAAAAAACAAGATTCCAGAACTGTGTCATTAGTAGAAAGGAATCAGGTCAGGTCGTATCAAAAATTGTAGCCATCTGGTCTTTTCATGTGGTTAACGGGTGATAAAATTCACAATTTGGTTTAAATGGCTTGTTTTGTAATGCGAAGCGTGCTGCTGGGGATCCCACTAAATACTAAAAACAAAAACCATAACATAGTGAATAGTGAAGTCGACTCTTTGCGATCCAATAGACTGTAGCCTACCAGGCTCCTCCCTCCATGGGATTCTCCAGGCAAGAGTACTGGAGCGGGTTGGCATTTCCTTCTCCAGGGGATCTTCCCGACCCAGGGATCGAACCTGGGTCTCCTGCATTGCAGGCAGACACTTTAACTTCTGAGCCACCAGGGAAGCCCCTCGTGAATTCTGGGACAGTTCAAATCAGCCTTCATGTGTGAGTCCATAATTAAGCTATTTAAAATTCCCCCCCCCCAAAAAAATGCACCATAAAACTTTTGACTGGCGACTTTGACCATGCAGTATTCATCTGTCAAGAAAGAATACTGAAAATCAGATTACATCTTTATGGACGGTTTTCTCAGGACCTATGTGGATGACTCTTGGTATTTTAATTGTCGTCATTACCATCATAGACTGCTGTCCATAGACACTAATACCTGATACACTTTTGTTTTGTAATTCAGTAAGTGAGAACTCAGAATATTTTAATTAAGAAGTCAGAGTTTGTTTTTTTAGTAATGAAATGGTTTCAAAGAATCAGGCATTAACTTTCTTCCTTCTGATAAATTACAGTTTTTATTGTAAAATCAGTTTTGATCAAAATCTGTTATACTTTCTTGAGACTAGGCTTTGTATAGCACTTGTGTGGACTCTGGATACAGGCTGCCTGTGTTCAGTGTGGTTGCGATGCTACTTATTAGCGGTATGGCCTTGAACAAGTTTTTTCACTGCCTTCATTCCCCAGTTTCTTATCTGTAAAATGGGTTAATATTAGTACCACCTCATAGGGTTGCTGTGATAAGGAAGTGTAAAGCACTTACCACAATGTTGTGCAAAGTTAGCTGAAAAGATACTGGCTGGTGCTTGTTGCGGTGGCACGGTTAAAGGGGAACCACGTTATTTCTTTCAGTTGGAGGCGATTAAAACATTGAAACTCTTTGTAATGCTGCCTGTTGGACTCATCTCTGCTGTTAGGTCTTGGGAGGGGGAAGGACTTTTTGTTTTAATTTTGAATCGTCACACAGACATCTGGTTATCACTTATGGCAGATGGACTCAGTAAAAAAGAGACATCTCTGTTTCTTGGAAAAGGAAGGCCAACAAAGGCTGGTCTGGCACCATGTTGCAGCTATTGAAATGCTATTTCCCTGTGGACTTGACTGCTTGTTTAGTTGTATGGTACTTCTGAATAAAAGGAATAGACCCAATGGTTTCATTTAGCAGAATTAGTCTTTCTTTAGAATACACTATTTTTTACTTTAACCGTAGGTGATGGTAAACTTGAAACTTGCTGATGTCATTGTCAGGCCATTTAACTTGAGGTTTTTGTGTCAGTATAAATGTGCTCTTCATAGTAGGTTTCTTGTCATTTTAGAGGTAGCTGAAACTGCTGCTCTGCTCTGATAATACAAGTAGCTCAGGAATGACTGCATATAATTACAAGATTATTTGTTTATGATAAGGTTGACACCAAATACTGAGACTGCCTAATCAGGGAATAACCTGATAAATATAGCTTTGTTTATTAGACTGCTGTTGAAATGGCTAATTTTTTTAATGTTAAGTCCAAATGGTTTAGTTGTATGGACCTTTGAAATTATTGACTAGAAAATAAATATTTCTGCTTAAGTATAATAAATCGCAAACTGTTCTTTCCTATTTTTGGCTAATGTATAGGTCTTAGTTTTTAGTTGAAATAATATTTTTTATAAGACATGGAAGTTTATATAAAACACATTATTAAAAGTATGTTTTGCTTTCAATATACAAGGGTAAAATTTTATAATTCTTCCATATTGTGCAATTTTTGTTTTAGTTGAGTTTTATAACCCTCCCTCCCTCAGATTGGTAAATATGTTTGTGTTTAGAGGCATGACTTTTGTTTTCCTTTTTGAAGAGAGTCACATCTAGTTGATACTGTTAATTTCATTGAGTACTAATAACTACATTGGCCACAATAGAGGAAGTATTGATGTAATATTGTTAACATAATTCCTAGATCTAGATTCTAGGAATTCTAGATCTTAAAAAATATTGAAATAAGCATAGAAATGATCCTGGCTGTTTCATATCTATTTTTTCATATATATATATATGTATGTGTATGTGTATGCACAAGTATATATCCTTTAATTTTAGATATTCTGAGGACTGTATTGGGAACTTTCATGACAACAGGCCTTCAAGGTGTCAGTACTATTGCCCAGAATAAAAGCTAGGTGTTTTATTCTGTCACATGGTTAATATTTCCCTGGTGTTGTCAACATCACTCTTTTTCAGGGACAGGTGTTGCCATCTTTCAGACATGAAGATAACACCAGTGTGTAACCACAAAGTGCAGATCTGAAGATGGGCATTTGGTTTGTGAAGATGGCCAACACTTAATAGATCCTGTCATTGTTTGAACCTCTCTTTAGGTTCATGAAGAACCTGCAGCTTTTCTGAAACAAGAACCTATTCTTTTTAATTTGCCAAATACTTTTGTTGAGCCCCAACCCTTTTTTCTTTCACCTGCTTATGGCTGTGGTGAACATCTTGTATATCTCCAGTTTCTTGTATGCATGTGCAGCCTAGTGAGGTTGTAATGAGCCTCCCTTAATTGCTTGTGGGTTGACCGCATCCCAGGATGTGGCAGGTTAGGGTGGTGGTGGGAGCCATAGCTATGTAGAAGACACAGTCACCAGTTCATTGGACCTTCCTGAAACAGACTTGGTGTGCTCATCTCAAAAGTCTGCTGGATTTCGTAATTCAGTTCTCGCCTCTGTTTTGTTGGTGGGGGAGAAGCTGAGATAAGGGATGTGACATGGTTGAACAATTCGCAACTGATTAAAAAAAATAATGATATTAATCTGTGAATAACGCTTGTTTTCATCATCGCAGCAGCATATTGCCAGTGTAAATCTTGTAATCTTGAAAATTCCACTTCAAAAAAAAAAAAAAAAAGAAAATTCCACTTCAATGCATAGTGTAAACCTACTTGGATAATTGTTCATTTGTCTATATATTAAGAATGCATGCCTTTAAAGTTACTCTTAGTAGGCTTTTTGTTTGGGGCCTGTTAAATTGGAAGAGTTTCAAATGTCTGAAACTATGTTCTTAATTTATCTGTATTGTATCCTCACTCTCATTTTGTAAAGAGAGGAATAATGGCTTTATTATCAAACCAAAGATTGCTGTGCTACAGGTAACTGACAGGGTAGCTAGTCTATAACCAGCTATCCTGGAATGAATTTAGGGTATGAATGAATTAAGACTCTTGGGACTGAAATGGACAGTGTAGTTTAGGAAAAGGGAAAGGGACTAGGTACCAAAGTGCTAAGAGTTGGTCTGTGTGTTTTAATCAAAATAGTTCCTTCCTTACATCAGATATGTATTATATTTCTGTATTTGTGAAAACTGAAACACAGTTACCCTTTAGGACTTGGGGATTTTAACTAAAAGTGGTAATGACTTGTTAGACACTAGAAGCACTAAGTGGAACGTACCGGAATGTGAGATAAGAAAGTAATAGAATTCTGTTGGATAACTTGAATAGCTGAGGCTACTAAGATTCTTATTGTTTTACTGGAGAATGTTTCCTCTCCCCATTTATTCCCCAACCCCACAATTCTTTTTTTTTTTTTTAATTGAAATATAGTTGATTTACAATATTGTGTTATTAGTAACTTCTGCTGTACAGCAAAGTGATTCGGTTATACAAATATATACATGCTTTCTTATATTCTTTTTCATTATAGTTTCTCCCAGGACATTGAGTATAGTTCCCTGCTATACAATAGGACCTTGTTGTCAATCCATTCCTCCCCCACCCCCTTCCCACTTAGCAGCCGCCCAACTCCACAATTCTTTCAGTTGTTCTTTTGCATTTAATTCAGCAACTACTGATTGAGTTTAGGACCAAGTACCAGTTACTAACCCACATTCCAAAGATACACATTTATATTAAATTGTGCTCTTTAAGGATCACAGTACCTGCAGTCTAGTAGACAGTTCAGTACAGTTGGTGCCTACAGTCTAGTGGACAGTTCAGTACAGTCAGTACCCTTGCATTTGCTGTGCCTTCTACTTGGAGTCCCTTCTCTCAGTGTTTCATGCAACTGGCTCCTCCTTAACCTTCAAGATCTCATTTTAAAAATAATTTTCATTTCTGAGGAAGTTAAGAAACCTTCCTGGATCACTCTGAAGTTTCTCTCATGTCATTTCCTTTATAACATAGATCACATTCTCTAATTACTGTCATTGCTTGTCTGTCGTCTGTTTCTCCCACTGGAGGACAACTGTCAGGAGGGCTCCTTACTTGACCATTTTATTCTAAGCAAGTATTTCTGAGGGGATTAATTATTTGTTTTGGATACATTGGTTTAGTGCAATGAATATGCCTAACAGATAGGAATCTGGATTCAATCTCTGATAGGTTAAGATTGAAGTAAAACCTCTAAATTTATGGATAGTGATTGAAGCCTGGAAAGCTTAAATTAAAAAGTATTTTAAGACAATGATTTATAACCTTCAAAGATCTTAAATCCTTTTGAAAATATGAAGAAAACAGTGGCCTCCTCAGATACATATCCAGGTTAGTGTGGATATGATTCCAAGGGAGTTTGCCCTGTAGAACCTGTTGTTGAGCTTTTAAGGGACTGTCACTGACTTCCCTGAAGAATTTATGATTTAAGAGGCAGACAAAGCACTATTTGAGATAGGAGGAGAACCTAGGAAAGGTGCCTCAGGAGCCAAGGATAGGGGATAGTGAGGAAGAATTTGGGGAATCAGGAGTTCCCAGTGCTTTATGCTCTGCTGCGGCTGCTAAGTCGCTTCAGTCGTGTCTGACTCTGTGTGACCCCGTAGACGGCAGCCCACCAGGCTCCCCCGTCCCTGGGATTCTCCAGGCAAGAACACTGGAGTGGGTTGCCATTTCCTTCTCTGATGCATGAAAGTGAAAGTTAAAGTGAAGTCGTGTCCAACTCTTCGCAACCCCATGGACTGCAGCCTACCAGGCTCCTCCGTCCATGGGATTTTCCAGGCAAGAGTACTGGAGTAGGGAGCCATAGCCTTCTCCGGCTTTATGCTCTGGAGTAGTCCAATAAAAGGAGGTGTCAGCTGTGACACTGGATTCAGCAAGGAGCAGTTCTTTTGTAACATTTCATCCCAGGCAGAGGCAGAAGGCAGATTGTGACAATTTAAGGCATGAATCCGAGTTAAGGAAACAACACATGGGAAACAGTGCAGAAATCTTGATGTTCTCTATGATAAACAGCCCTGATATGAGACTGTAGCCCATTTTAAGGACCTACTGAGAGGGAAATTCCATCATTTTGTTGACCTGTTGTGGTGTTTCAGCCCAGTGGTTCTCAACGGACTGCCCCATTAGAAACAACTTGGAAATGTTTTTAAAATCAGGGCCGTGCAAAGGTTAGTTAATCAGTATCTCTGGGGCTTGTACCTCTTTTATAGCTTTTATTTTGTTTTGGCTTTTTCTTAGAAGTTAAGAACCAGTCAGAAAACCTCCTTATCACTCTTGTATGTTCTGTGTTAGAACACTTTCTTGTACATTATCATCAGTTAACTTAGCTTACTGTCGTGCTAGTTTTAAATCAGTGCCCTGTAGTCCTTTTTACATTGAATTTGAATTCGTTTCTAATTCAAAACATTTTTTGTGGCTTTCTTCTGAACTTTAGCCGAGTTGTACACATTTGTCTTTTTTGAATGATACAGCCCTCAATCAGTGAAAGATATGCCCATTTCTGAGTAAAACAAGAAATTCTTAATGGTGCTAACATGCGGAAAGTATTCACTCTGTAGTCCTGTTTGCTTTTATTTAAATGTTGCTCTTTTTTTTTCCCCCACTAAATAGCAAAAACTGTTTTTTAACTAGAACAGTTTGAACTCTGTACACTGTTTTCCAAATAGCTAATTTCATAACCTTACCTTCCTGTTTTTAAAATGGCAGTCATACATGACCCAGACCTTAAACAGGTTGTCTCCATTAGAACATACATTTCATATGAAAGGTAAGCCTATAAAAGTGGTTGAAAGGAAACTGTCAAAATAGGAAATTCACCCTGTTGTGTTTTCACCTTGCAGTGCTTTCTCTGGATTAAATTCTTGATGAGCTGTCAGAAGTTGAAGCTTGAATCCTGCATTCACACCCTTGAAATAAAAATAAAATATGGAGAAAAATGATCTTTATGCATGCCAACCTTGACACCAGCCACAAGCTGAAAGAGGGTTTATTCAGTTTGTTAGCAACCTCGTGAATTAACATTTTTACTTGCAAAGAAAATGATAATCTTAAAAGAGTCTGCTGTGTTAATAGCATCAGTGTAATGACTAGATTAGTCACAAATTGTAGTTACTTATCATGGGTAACTTGAGACAGATATCAAGATTCTCTATAAAGAGATAAACTTCCTAATTTTTTAAATGAAGCTTCCTATTTTTTCAGGTACCTAGCTAGGTAAACATTAGCGAAATGTCTGTTTTGTAATTTGTTGTAGACTTGGTCAGACTCTTTCTTCTTGTCTATTCCTATCCCCATCTCCCCCATATTCCCACTGCCCCCCTCTGCCCCCCCCCAAAAAAAACCTGACATAGTCAACAACTACTTTTTGTTTTGGTTTGAAATGATTTTGTTATTGTTAGGTTTTTTTTAAAATTTATTCACTGTTAAATTTAGTTGTTTTCTAAATACTGATATCATTTACCAGATACATCGAAATTGTTTTATTTTTACCCTTGCTTTTAGACCTGAAACAACATGATCTGTTTTTGCGTTCCAAAGCTGGAGGACCACAATGAATAACTGGAAATCCTTTCCATTTTTGCATGTTTCTGTATCCATGGAAGATGAAGAAAGAAGATAATAATAGTAACAATAAGAAGAGCTAAATTTGAATGCTTACCATGTACAAGTACTATGCTAAATGCTCTGCATGAAATTTTAGTTTTCCCAACACTTGGCAGTAGGTGCTGTTATCTGCCTTATTTTACAGATGTGGAAGTTGAGGCACAAAGGCGTTAAATAACTTTCCCAAGTCATATGACTGATAAGTGGTAGAGTCTGGATTTAACCCAAGTAATCTGCTCCAGAGCCTGGCCTCTTAAAGCTTGTTTCTCTGTGCATGTTTGGAGATAGTGCTTTTTAATAATCTCAGGCTAACAGTTAACCTCTCACAGACACTTCATTGAATGCGTTTCATGCCTTGGGACCTATGCCAAGACTGGGGTACAGAAATAAGTAAGACTCGATCATTCTTCTGAGGAGCTTATTGTCTACCACGGAGATGCTGAAATATGAAATTTCACTGTAGTGTGAGAATGCTGTGTAGTGGGTCCCCTGGCAGCGTGGTCATGGGTCTCAGAGTGTTCATCATGGTCATGGATGCCCTGGCTCAGTCTTGGAGACCAGAGGTCTTAGTACCTTTGATTTCTTATTTTATCCAGCACGGCTTTAATTACCTTCTACATGTGGGTTTCTAAGATTTCACCTGCAATCTAGACCTAGGCCTGTCCTCAGCAGTGGACTCTTATCTGATTGTCTGTTTCTCCTTGTGGATGTCTCACAAGTTCCTTCAAATCAATGGGTCAAAAACAGAATCCTTACCCCCTGCTCCTTTTCCCATCTCCCCTTGCAAACCTGCTCTGCCTCCAGTGTCCCTGTCCCAGTAGATGGTATCGTAGGCCACAAACCTGGAGTCATACTCCATCTCCATTTTCCTCTTCATATCAGTCACAAAGCTCTGTTCCCTCTGTCTCCTAAAGAAGTCTCTCTCTGACCTACTGCTTTGCCTCTTCACCCTGCTCCCACTACTGTCCTTTCTCACCAGGACCTCAGTGGTGGACCTGAGTTTTCTGCCCTTTCTTGCCTTGCATCCCATTCTCTTGTTAAAGAAATGGCAATTATAGAGTCTCATGAAAAGCAAATACATTATGTCATTTCTTGCTTCTCTTTAGCCCACCGTTATCTTGGAATAAATGTGAAAATCCTTAACATGGTCTGGAAGGCAGGACTTAACCCCTCCCCACATCTCCAGCCTGATCTCGTGCCCCTTTCCCTCTTCCCGCTCTTCCTTCTTCACATCTGAACAGTTCACATTCCTCTCCTCAGAGCTGAGAATGCCTGCTGTCCCCTCTGCCAAGTCTTCCTCACTACTGGATCCCCATCCAGTAGGCTGGGGCCTGATGCTTAGATTACTGTTTATTGTTCTAGAACTGATTATGAATGAAGGTAACTTGTAGAACAAGTAGGAATGAGTGAAAATAGGCATTAATCATTTTTAGCTGAAGAAATAGCATAAGCAGGCAAAAGACTGACACTTCTTTACATACAAGCATTTATAAAATCAGTAGGATATCTCAGAAGGAGAGTGAGCAAAGAATATGAGGCAGTTAGCCTAGAGTAAATTAACTATTAATATTTGAAAAGTTCACCTTCATTAGTGTTCAAGGAAAATTAATGAATTCAATATTGCTATTTTTCTTAGCAAAAGTTGCAGATAAGATTTTTACAAAATCTTTTGTTGACTAGATGCAACAGCTTATGCATATGATCTCAACCCTGTTTAGTATATACAAATAAATATGTGGACTTAGCAGCCTAAAAACATGTGCCCATGTGAGCATAGAAAAACAGTAGTAATTATCACAGTGGTGGGACTATAGATAACTTTTTTTCTTTAAATATTTCTTACATAATCAGAAAATGACATACAACCTTTAAAAATCACATGTTAAGACCGCTTATTTGAAATACTAAGAAATCTAGCCAAAATAAATTTTTCTTTTACATAGTAAGGAATCTCCATGCCAGATTTCTTCATCTTTGAGTTTGAATCCCCAGATTTCAAGTTGTATTCATCAAAATATACTTTTTCCTCTTATAATAGTACATTAGTTAAAGTTAATGTTACCATTGACTAGTGTAATGTTACTTTAATAGAGCGTATTATGATTTGTGCTGGAGAAGGAAATGGCAACCCACTCCAGTATTCTTGTCTAAAAAGTCTCATGGATAGAGGAGCCTGGTGGGCTACAGTCCATGAGGTATCAAGGGCTTGGACACAATTTAGCGACTAAACCCCACACTATTATAATTTGTGAGGTACTCACTAACCCCTCAAATCAGTCATATGGTGAGTAAATAGTGTTGTTTGTATTTTGCATATAAAGGTAAGAACAGTTTAGAGTCAGTCCTTGTCACATAGCATCCATTGTACAGTCCACACCCTAACACCCAAGTCTTCTTACTGCACAGATACATTTTAGTACATATTAAACTAGTGAAATCCTTAAACAGGCTACTGTTTAAACATTGTTAAAATAGGATAAGTATTAGATTATGTATTTTCAAATTGCAGAATGCTTAGTTGCTCAGTCGTGTCCAACTCTTTGCAACCCCTTGGACTGTAGCCCGCCAAGCTCCTCTATCCATGTGGATTCTCCAGGCAAGAATACTGGAATGTGTTGCCATGCTCTCCTCCAGGGGATCTTCCCAACCCAGGGATCAAACTCAGATCTCCAGCATTGCAGGTGGATTTGTTTTTGTACTGGAACTTTTTTATGATAGTGTAAACTGGTGCCATCTTGGAGGCTGGCTACCATATGTACCATCTTTAACACATGGAAAAATTAAGTGAATGAAGGACAGGCATAGTAGATAAAGTATAAATATGGGATTGACATGAAGCAAGTAAGCTGATAATCTTTGTGTATAATGTTGTGATCTGCTGCAAAAAAGATGTAGCATCTTAGTTTTATGAAAAATAAGCCTATAGATAGACCATAGTAATATTCTAGGATATTGTTTTCAGGGTTTTTTGAATTTTACACATTGACTTTATTATTAGTAGTAACTTAATTAGGGGATCAGTAAACAAAGGTACGCATGAATGGAAAGGTACAAAGTTTGAGCCAATGCATATCTGAGGGGTGTGTGAATAAATGATTTGGTTAAACCCTGTAACTCTGAGGTCAGAGACCTAGTTAATGCCTGTGCAACAGAAGTTAATGCTCAGGAGTTTGTTCTCAGGCTATTAATATTCATAGGTCTGGATGGTATTACTATAAGTGAATTAATGAATGAGTAAGTATATCTATATAGAAGACAAGGAAAGCCATATGTGGTCCAATTATGAGTGTTTAATGTATTTTTGCTATTAATGCATTTCTAAAGTGCTCGATTCCAATGTAAATCTATTTGGATAAATAGCATACAGAGATAAATACCTGGAAATCAGTGTTCTGCATTATTTGAGAAGTGCTGACTGCTTATTGAAAATAAGAAGATATGATCTAATTGGTTATGTCTGGGAGTAATGACGGAGAAGGCAATGGCATCCCACTCCAGTACTCTTGCCTTGAAAATCCCATGGATGGAGGAGCCTGGTAGGCTGCAGTCCAGGGGGGTCTCGAAGAGTCGGACACGACTGAGCTACTTCACTTTCACTTTTCAGTTTCACGCATTGGAGAAGGAAGTGGCAACCCACTCCGGTGTTCTTGCCTGGAGAATCCCAGGGACGGGGGAGCCTGGTGGGCTGCCATCTATGGAATCGCACCGAGTCAGATACTACTGAAGCGACTTAGCAGCAGCAGTGACTTAAGCACTCATTCAGAAAATCACCATTGTTTAAATCTTCCTCCACCACCTTTTAGGCATCATTACAGATATTTTCATTGACTGAAACATAAAATATACTTCTCCTTACCTATTTTTTAAATAGATGGTTGCTGGCAAGCATCAGAGTTATTTAAAAACTAGTACCTTTCTCTGTAATAACCTACAAGGGAAAAGAATCTGAAAAAGAATAGATGTATGTATATGTGTAACTAGATCAGTTTGCTGTACACTTGAAAGTAACACAACATTGTAAATCAGCTGTACTCCAATGTAAAATAAAAACTAGAGAAAAAGAGTATTTGTAATTTTCTTGATGTAGATTTTTAAAAATTGTAATAACTGTTCTGATACCAGTCTTCAGAATTGGTATTTAGAAAAAGTCAGAGGTAAAAGGTAGATACATATGTAGTGAAGATAGAGGATGATGTCACCAACTCAGTGGATGTGAGTTTGAGCAAACTCTGGGAGAGAGTGAAGCACAGGCAAGCCTGGTGTGCTGCAGTCCATGGGGTCAGAAAGAGTTGGTCAAGACTTAGCAATTGAACAACAACAAATTATGGTTTTGTACATACTTTTTCTTTTACTTAAGCATTTGTTAACTGTTTTTTTGTAATATGAGTAGTATACTATATAATCCTTCCCTTCAGAATCCTTTCCTTTAGAATATACAAGGATTTTTGTGGTCAGGCATATTGTTAATGAAATTTTCTGCATGTGGCTAGAACACAAAAATGCCGACACCAAGAACTCTTGGTATAAAGTATAAGCTGTTGGGCCACACACAGAAGTGTCTTCATGATGTGATGTCACCAAGTCAAACAGACTTTGCATTTTGGTTGTCTGCCTGTGCCGTTGCCCCTCAGTGCTTCTAACTCTCTCTCTGCATTGCCCATTTGAATACAAGTGCTTGTTGTAGGAAAAGTGGGAAGTTCAGAATGGGTTGTCAATTTAACTAAACTACATAATAGTTCTAGACTGAAAATTGAAATGTAGTATGTAATTCCTAAATGTGTCTAGAGTATGTCTTCATCTCAGATGTTGGAATCTTGGGATTTGAGAGTTAGATGGGCATCTTAGAAGCCATCTAGTCACATCTTTTACCTAATAAAAGACTCATTCTGTAACAGTCCAGCCTATCTTGCCCTCCCTCCGTTTTTTCGGCCACTTATCTTCCATGGGGCCTGCTGCTTTGCAGGTATTTGGTTTCTGGTGTGACTTCATAAGGTCTCTTCCTCTGGGCCTTCATTTGGATTTTTTGGTTTCCTTTTTATTTAGACATCTGAAAGCAACTGCTGTCTTTCCTGTCTTGTGCTAAATGTCCTGAGACTTTGCTCACACAACTATTTTTATATCTCATGCCATCCTGCTTTCATCTGGATATCAGTGCCCTCTTTAAATGATAAGGTCAGGATATTCTAGATGTTTTAGTAGCAAAGAGGCTAGTAATTCCTTTGCTCTGAATACTCTATCTGATCTGGTTTTTCTTTAAAAAAAAATATATATATATATATATATATATAATTAACTCCCACATTGTCTTAGTGTGGCCTATTGTGAGGAAATTTGTTTTTCTTTTTAAACAGCTTTTAAAAATTATTATGGACATTGTTTAGACCAAAATGTAGGGAGAGCATTATATCCTTATATTCTTTCGCCTAGATTTAATCATTGTTAAGAGTTGAGCCAGTAATATGGCATTTCTTTGTCTTAAAATTATACCTACAATCCAGATCTATTCTGTACTCAAATTTTCCTAATTTGTTTGGTTCCTGTGGCAAGATTGCAGATATTGAGGGGATCATCTGAAACTTTACCAAATCTGTTTGTTACTGAGTTCAGATAGTGATTCCAGACATGGCATTTTTCCCTTGACTATTTCAATATGCATGTTAAAAAATAAGCGTAATCGTCTGTATGACCACTGTATTATTTGACCTAGCAAAATTAATAGCAGTTCCCTAATACTATCTAATATATTCAAATTATCTATTGTATTCAGATCTTAACACCTGTTTTGTTCAAACCAGGAGCCAATCAAGGACCATGGTATACAGAGGTTTTATTCCTCTTAATAAAAATGTAAACTTTATTTACATTAGATGTCATTTTATTGATACTGCCCCATTGCACTAGCCTGGGGATCTGCAAACTTTTTCTTAGAGGACCATATAGTAACTACTTCAGGCTTGTGGGTCTTTTGGTCTTTGTCACAACTGCTAGGGCTTCCCTTGTGGCTCAGCTGGTAAAGAATCCGCCTGCAATGCGGGACACCTGGGTTTGATCCCTGGGTTGGGAAGATCTGCTGGAGAAGGGAAAGGCTACCCACTTCAGTATTCTGGCCTGGAGAATTCCATGGACTGTATAGTCCCTGGGGTAGCAAAGATTCAGACACTGCTGAGTGCCTTTCACTTTCACAGTTGCTCAGCTCTGCCACATAGTCATTAAGCAAACACATGAGCATGACTGTTTCAGTAAGATTAAAAAAAAAAAAATCAGGGCCTGGCCCATTGGTTGTTATTTCGCTGACCCCTGCCTAACCTGTTATGGTCTGTTTTTGTTTTGTTTTGTTTTGTTTTTCTATCAGTATGATTGTTCTCAAGTTTTGTGTCAGTTCATTAATACCATCTGGTTACAATATTCTACCTGTGAATCCATTAAATGGTAATAGTTACCATTTAGTGAATACATACAGTATGCTATGTACTTGACACAGATAAATAGTCCGTCCTTCTTAAAAACACCCTGGGAGATAAGATGATATTATCACCAATTTTTCAGAAGAGAAAATTAGGACTTAAGAGAGAGGTTAGGTAACTTACCCAGTGTCATATACCTGAATGTGAACACTAGGTCGGCACCCTGTTTTATAAGGTTTCTGGTGTACTATTAATGTTAAACCTGTGTGAAAGAAGACCCTCTTTGTAAAAGGCAGACTATTAGCCTTTCTCCATCTCGGTCGCAGGTGTGTATTGAGAGATGGTTGAGTAATCTGTTGGAATCAGGAGCACAAAATGTCTCTTTCCTAAACTGCTATTTGGGGAACTTTATAAAGAGTGTGCGGTTAGTTTGGATGGCATGTCTTGTTTGTAGAAAAGAAGGATCCCTAGGACACCACCTGGGCTCACATTGTGTTTGCAACTGGGCTGTATCCAGTCTGTCTCTGCCATTTCTCAAATCATGGAGAGTAGTTCTGTGGTTAAATCTTAGAGGACCCACCCACTGTATCCTCAGATCCAACTTGCTGCTGCTGCTCCTGCTAAGTCGCTTCAGTCATGTCCGACTCTGTGCGACCCCATAGATGGCAGCCCACCAGGCTCCCCATCCCTGGGATTCTCCAGGCAAGAATATTGCACTGGGTTGCCATTTTCTTCTCCAGTGCATTAAAGTGAAAAGTGAAAGTGAAGTTGCTCAGTGGTGCCCGTCTCAGGGACCCAATGGACTGCAGCCTACCAGGCTCCTTCGTCCATGGGATTTTCCAGGCAAGAGTACTGGAGTGGGTTGCCATTGCCTTCTCCCAGATCCAACTTAAGTACCCTTAAAAGTAGCCAGAATTTACTTTCTGTATTCTCAGTTTTATTTTACTTTATTCTTTTGGCTTTTAGTTAGATTTTAGGGTTATTTTTGCTTTGTTTTCGTAACAATGTATGTTGTGCCATTTTAGTTTAAAATATCTTTCCTGGTGTGCTCAGTTGCTAAGTCATGTCCGACTCTTTTGTGACCCCATGGACTCTAGCAGCCCACCAGGCTCCCTCATGTCTATGGCATTTCCCAGACAAGAACACTGACTGGAGTGGGTTGCCATTTCCTTCTTTTCCTCCTGGAGAATTTTAAATGTAGTAGTGTTGGCTGTAATTTGTCTTAAAAACCAGGAGGTGGCGATGTTTTCCAGTTGATGCTTTAAGGTTGTAGTTGGAATACCACCAGGAGGACCTAACTTGTCCATAAAAATCTGCTTCAACTCAATAATGCATCTTAATACAATGCTAGAAATACGTTATTTCCTGAAGTAGGACAGCTTCAACTTTCAACTTTGCTTTTTATTAGAAGGAAATACTTGACAAACTCATAGTTGGCATTTCCTTGAGAAACAGGACAAAACACCTTGTCAAATCATGTCTTAATATTAGGCCTTGGGCAGTGGGGAAATTACCAAAGTCACCCTGTTGCCAGTTCTCTGAATAGAATGATTGTGAACATTTTGGCACTTTTAGTACATACGTAGATATATAAACCAAAATGAACTCTTATCAAATGTATGTTTGTTTTCATATTATGAACCTCTGTCTATATCCATGTAGTTATAATTTATAAAGTCAGTTTAGTAGTCTGTTGTATTAGACTATGCTATACTTTATTTAACCAGCCCCTTCTGCATTGGCACGTAGGTTTCTGCTATTAACAGAATTGCAGTATATCATCTTTATTTATACTTTGCTCAGTTGAATAATTTCTCAAGATGCATTCATCAGCAATGTTTGATGTTTACCAGTATGAGTAGTGGTATCTCATTCTTTTAAGTTAGCACCGTCCTCATTGCTAGTGATTTTAAGAGCTATATATGTCTAAAGATAATTTATAAATAAGTGGTCTTAAAAAAAATAATGCAAATGCAACTATTGTTAGAATCAAGGGATAGTGAAAACATTATATATCCAACTTCAGATATACTGAATGCACTTGGTTATCACTGCTCTAATGCTCATACAAGAAGAGAGGAAAAGTTCAAAACTGACATATTAAGCATCCAGCTTACTTTCCAATATAAGAAATCAAGAAAAGAGTAGATCTGTAGAAGGAAGAACATAAGGCAAAAAAAAAAAATTAATAAAGAGGATCAAACTACCTATCAATAGTTTGTCCTTTGAGCAAACAAAAAATAGAAAAACTTTTCAGCAAGATTGATGATAGAAAAAAAAACAGGGATAAATGATACTATGATGAAGAGATAAGTATACTGAAGTTGAGTTTTTAAAATTTGTATGAAAACCATGAAAAATTAAAAGCCATAAAATGTTAAATTTTGGAAGAACTGGAAAATTTCCCAAGAAAATTTAATTTGGGAAAACTGATCAAGGAAGAAATAGAAGACATCAAATGTCTTAAAACCCTTAAATTAAATTAAGCTTTTAAAATCCACAAAGGAAACAAAAAACAGGTCAAGACAGTTTTCAGATGAGGTCTTCTAAAACTGTCTTCCAGAGGTGGTTTGTTTTTTTTTTAAGAAGAAAGCAACCTAACTTGTCTAGTAAGTCTGATATCACCCATGATACTCAAACCAGATAAAGTCCAAGAAAGGATTATAGACAAATTCTGCTTACAAAAATAGATGAATTAATCCAAAATGAAGTATTACCAAGCCAAATCCATTAATGTATTTTTTTAATGATTTATTGGGTTCAAGGATATAATGTGTATGTCATAACTTTAAGAGGAATATATGAGAATAATAAAACAACAAATTGGCGAGAATGGAGTTTTCTCCAGAGGAAAGGAATTGAGGACCTTATCTAGGAGAAGAGCAGGAGGGGAGACATCCATTGTATTGTAAATTATACTTTTTAAGCTGGATGCTAGGAACATAGATGTTTATTTTTGTCATTTATGTTGTCTTAAGTATTTTGTACTGTAGTGTTAGCAGGCTTAACAGCTTTGTAAATTTAAATGCCACTTTAAAATGGTGTTCTTTTTTGTGGATTTGCTGAAACCTATTTCCCTTGGATGCATGCAAACAAGTTTAAAAGTTTTAAATGTGTAAGCCATCCTGAAATATAGTAAAGAACACTACATATGCATTTTCATGGCTACTAAGGGGCATGTAGGGCTGCAGTCCATGGGGTTGTGAAGAGTCAGACACCACTGAACGACTTCATTTTCACTTTTTACTTTCATGCATTGGAGAAGGAAATGGCAACCCACTCCAGTGTTCTTGCCTGGAGAATCCCAGGGACGGGGAAGCCTGGTAGGCTGCGGTCCATGGGGTTGCACATTGTCGGACACGACTGAAGCGACTTAGCAGCAGCAGCAGCAGGGAAGAAAAAGATTCTTAGCTCTTCTTCATTTAAATGAGAGTGAGTGGCTTTGGAACTGAAGTTTCAGGCTTGCTTTTAGTTTCTTTTTTTCTTTCTGTTACGTGTTTGTTTTTTTTTTTTTAATAATAATGTATTATCATCAAGTAAACACTACTATGCTTAGTTTACCTCAGTTTTGAGATGTAGTAAACTAGTGGCACTCACTCTGTTTTGGATTCATTTTGCTTCTAACTTCATGGTTCCATTTTGACTTTAAAGCAGTTTGAACTTGACCTGAAGCACTTTCTTCAGGAGCTTTTAGTTTTGCTTTTTGTTTTTTTTTAATTTTTCCATACCCAATATTAAAAAAATTGTAGTTTGGGATTCTAGCTAGTGATAATTCTAATTTAAACTGAAGATTGAACTGTTGGATTTTCTAGCATTTATTCAGGAAATAGTAATAGAACATTTTCTATGTATGAGATATGATGCCAAGTCGTGGATGTGACTTTAAGATGTAGTCTTGAACCTTCAGAATATCATAAGTGAAATAGATGTTTAACTATAGGTACCATGAAAAGTGAAGTTGCTCAGTCATGTCTGACTCTTTGTAACCCCATGGACTGTAGCCCACCATGCTCCTCTGTCCATGGGATTTTCCAGGCAAGAGTACTGGTGTGGGTTGCCATCTCCTTCTCCAGAGGATCTTCCTGACCCAGGGATCGAACCCAGGTCTCCCACATTGTAGGCAGACGCTTTACTGTCTGAGCTATCAGGGAACTTCAAGGTACCATAGGGAACTATAGGTACCATAGTTACAAGCAATTTGGAATATTTCTTCCCTACTGAGAATTAATTCTCCCCATCTTTTTTATAGCTGTAGCTGTGTATGTGTGTGTTTAAACTGTGTTTTAAAAGTTATGGGTATGTTTTAAAGTAAACAAGTGGGATCTGATTAAACTTAAAAGCTTTTGCACAGCAAAGGAAACGATAAGCAAGGTGAAAAGACAACCTTCAGAATGGGAGAAAATAATAGCAAATGAAACAACTGACAAAGGATTAATTTCCAAAATATATAAGCAGCTCGTACAACTCAATACCAGAAAAACAAACAACCCAATCAAAAAGTGGGAAAAAGACCTAACAGACATTTCTCCAAAGAAGACATACAGATGGCTGACAAACACATGAACAGATGCTCAACATTGCTCATTATTAGAGAAATGCAAATCACAACAAAATGAGATATCCCCTCACACCAGTCAGAATGGCCATGATCAAAAAGCATGCAAACAATAAATGCTGAAGAGGGTGTGGAGAAAAGGGAACCCTCTTGCACTTGTTGGTGGGAATGTAAATTGATACAGCCACTATGCAAGACAGTACAGAGATTCCTTAAAAAACCAGGAATAAAACCACCATCAGTTCAGTTCAGTCACTCAGATGTGTCTGACTCTTTGCGACCCCAGGGACTGCAGCACGCCAGGCTTCCCTGTCCATCACCAACTCCGAGAGCTTACTCAAACCCATGTCCATCAAGTCGGTGATGCCATCCAATTATCTCATCCTCTCTCGTTCCCTTTTCATCCCGCCTTCAATCTTTCCCAGAATCAGGATCTTTTAGAATGAGTTAGTTCTTTGCATCAGGTGGCCAAAGAATTGGAGTTTCAGCTTCAAAATCAGTCCTTCCAATGAATATTCAGGACTGCTTTCCTTTAGGATTGACTGGTTGGATCTCCTTGCAGTCCAAGGGACTCTCCAGAGTCTTCTCCAACACCACAGTTCAAAAGCATCAGTTCTTCTACGCTCAGCTTTCTTTATAGTCCAACTCTCACATCCATACATGACCACTGGAAAAACCATAGCCTTGGCTTGTCGGACCTTTGTTGGCAAAATAATGTCTCTGCTTTTTAATATGCTGT